>NW_027094088.1:110298699-110898699 GCF_029207755.1 Chamaea fasciata | reverse complement strand
GTGCCTCTCCTGGGTCTTCACAGGGCTACAGAGGGGACACCAAGGCAATGGGAACATGCAGGAGCCCAGGTGGGGCAGAAACCTGGGCTCTGTGGTTCATCAAACTGCACAGGGGCTGCTCTGAACCACATGTCAGGATGTTTCCTCTACCTTCCTTTTTAAAAACAATTCTTAGTTTTGTGCCACACGTTAAACTTAGGAAATGTTTCACATCTCTGTCTTTTGGAAATGGATTGACTCAACTGATCTTTTGAATTAATTTTTTGGAGGTTTTCCAAATAACATCCCCAGAGAAGGGGCACCAGACCTGGGAACAGTTGTTTCCAACCTGTTGGAGTCCAAGGCATTCTTCTGGGTGCCCTGGCAGGTCACAGACCTAGGCAGAGAGGTTTGGGACCCGAGGAAAAGGGTGTGAGATCTGTACAAGAGTGTTTGAATCCTGGACAGAGGGGAATGGAGCCGGTCCAGGGGGATTTGATACCCTGGCACAGAGCCCAGAGAGACACAGCCTTTGACTTCAGTCCATGGAAAAAAGCTTCTAACACTGAGAAAAGAATTCAAGTCACAAAGGTGTGACAGACAGCAGTGTAGCGTGTCACAGGGTGGAAAATTTTGAAGTTTTAGGGTTCTTAGAATGTAAGGGCAGGGGGACAAGATGGAGAATTTAGGGTGGTGCCCTGGATTCTTCCTCCTTCTCCCCTGGCCTCCATTTTCTGGTGACAGTAGCACAAAGTAGTTTAAGGAGATTGGGTCAGAGTAGAGTTGACCCCTTTTAGTATGGGTAATAGGCATTGGCACATAATTGTAAATAATATACACGTAGTTATCTGTATAAAAGGCAGCGACCCCCCATGGTGGGGGGAATTGTCCTGTGTCCGAGCAGCGGTGGACATCTCGGCCAGGCACAGAGAACATTGTAAGATAAGAAATAATAAACAACGTGAGAAACCAAGAAAAATAAGACCTTGAAGACTCTGTTTCTTTCTTTTTTCTGGCTCAGTGCCTCTCAGAGGGCAAAAAAGACTCTCTCAAACCACCACCTGAATCTCAGGCAAAAGAAAACCAAACCTGAGACCAACCCTTGGAAAATACATGGCCAGTGGAATGTGGGAGATGGCAGAGGTAGAATTGCAATTGAAAGCTACAGAACAAGAGATCTTTCACTCCTTCGGGTCTCATGTATCAAACACATGCCCCAAACACCCTGAACAATTCCCTCTGCTTCTGTTGGCTCAGGAAAATCCTCCCAGTTCAGCTTGGCATTGCCCATCCCCGACTCCAGAGCATTCCCAGGACTCCCAGCAAAGACATTCCCCAGCCCCACACTTGTGCCCCTGTCCTGGGCAACATCGACCCAGGGAGCACCCAGAGGGCAGGGAAGTGTCTTGGTGGCCAGAAATGGAAGCAGAAATCAATGTGTGGAATTATTGAATGCCTGAAATGATGGGAAATCTCTGTACTGCTGTGGGAAAAGAAACTCTGTACTTTTCTAATGAAGTGCCCATTTCCCCAGCAAAGAAAATCCTGGGTCCCTCCTGCATCATCAAGGCACTTTTCCAGACTATCGTGTATTTAGGAAACCTCAGTTTCACCTCCCACATGTTCTGATCTCTTAGACTCACATGAAGGCTATTTTCTCTTTCCCAAAAAATTCCTAATGGCCAAATTTTACCCCTAGGAACTTCCAGCAGTTTATCCTTTCAGAGACTCTGCTCTGCTGGGCTTTGTGACCCTGAGTGAGCAGGATTCTAGAGAGAGACCGCACACTTACCTCCCTGGAGAAGGTCTGGGTGTTCAGGCAGGAGGAAACCCAGCAGGAATGGCTGTGTCCAGATGCCCTTGGGGCCAGGGAATGCTGCCTTGCCCCAAACAGGCTGGATTTATAGCAGTGCTGGGGGGTGGGACAGGCCCCAGTTGCTGCTGGCACAAGTGCCCTGGGCCAACCCCAGAGTGCCCCATGTGTGTGTGGGGGTGCTGGGGCTGGCCCTGGTCCCTCCCTGTCACAGGGGCAGAGGCTGAGGGGCCTCATGGGGCTGTTGTAATCAATGACACCGTTGTCCCCATGCAAGACCTCTCGTGACACCCGCGGCACAACGGGCTGTGGGGCCAGTTGGGAAATCTTTGGGATGGGCACAGGAACTGAAGGGTGCAGGCACAGGCACCAGGCCAGTCACAGGGAAGCAGCATCCTTCATGCCTTGACTCACAGGATCACCTCTGCAATGGTTTGGGTCGGAAAGGACCTCAAAGATCATCTCATTCTACCCCCTGCCTTGGGCAGGGACACCTTCCACTATCCCAAGTTGCTCCAAGCCCTGTCCAACCTGCCCTTGAACAATTGCAGGAATGGTGCAGCCACAGCTTCTCTGAGCAACCTGTGCCAGGGCCTCTCCACTCTCACAGGCAAGAATTTCTTCCCAATATCCCAGTACACCCTTCCCCCTGTCTCTGTGTAACCATTCCCTATTCTAGCCTTTTCCTGCGTCTCCTCTCCTCTGATTGAATAACCAATTGGCACAGGATGTGTCAAAACACACAGAATATGGAAAACAATTTTGGTCAGTGCCAGAATGTCTTATTAGATTAGGGGTCTGTGCACCTGACATTTCATTGGGATAAACAGGGTATTTTCAAGTGGCTCTTCTGAAATAGTGAGACCAACACCAGGATAGATGACAAGTCCTGTAAACCAGGTGATCCAACAACACTGCGTCTTCTTCTAATGCCAGCCAAGGTGAAGAAATACAAGCTGGATGCAGCCATCACTTGGGAATCCAGTGTGTCTGACGCCAGCCATGCCACTGGGACAAGTGACAGTCCTTGCTGGGCAGGAGAGTCTGTGCCATGTGCCCAATTTGGCACATGCCACTCCAGGTGTTTGGCAGAGCCATCTGGTTCCCCCAAACGACAAGGGTTGAGGTGCTGGGGATGTGGCAGGGGAACCAGATGGCATCTCAACCTTTGCTGCTTCACAACCCAGAGATGGGAAGTCACAGGGACAAGGTGACAATCATAAAAAATGTGGGAGATGGGCTCTGCATGCTCAGCAGAAGCAGAGGCACCACCTGCACACATTACTGATGATGGGCTTTACTGGGAGGGTTTTTAGAGGGGACTCAGCAAAGGTTCCCCTCCGTGCCACAGCAGCAGCTTGGTGCTGCTTTCCAGTGAGCAGGGTCTGTGTGTGTCCCTGGATGTGTCCAACAAACCACAGCACCACAAGGTCATTCCACAAGGCAGGATGACACAAGGCCCTGGGTTGGGAATCCTTCTCAGAGGTGTTAGAAGAGGAAACTGAAGCCTCCTTTTCTCTGGTGCAGGGGGAGAAACAGCAAGAGGAACTCTCGGACTTGCAGTAACTCCAGCCTGGCCTCTGAGCTCTCTCCCTGCTGCTGCTGCAAGGAGCAGCAGGAAAGATAATTATGAATTGAATGTATGGAAAAATGGAGGATGTAGGTGATACTGCAGTGAAGTTGTGTTGTGGATACTGAGTATTCCTTATAGACATAATGCAGATGAAAGGAAGCACAGTAAACCTTTTGGTTCAGGTATTCATTTTCCCCCTGTCAAGCTCATGAGTCACAAGTGAGTTCTCCTGGTGTCTGTGCCATGCTCCCTGAGGTTTCTCACTGCCATCGCTTTAAGGAATGGCTCCTGCTGCAGATTTTGCATCTGGGACTGGAGCTGGGACCTTGCAACAAAGCTGTGACTATTTTAGGGATGTGGTTTTGCCACTATCACCGTGGTTCCTATTCTATGTCTTTCTGGTATGGGAGTAGAGTGGTGGGAAAAAAATGATATCTGGGTCTATAAACACCAGGACAATGTTCCAGTTTCCCCAGATGGATCATCTGCAGGGAAGCTCCAGCAAAGGCACCCCACACAGCCTGACCCAGCAGGAACTGCCAGGCTCAGTGTCCCCAAAGCAGGGCCAGGCAGGAGCATCCCCAGAGACACAGCTCCTGCTCAGCCCCAGCACCATTCCCAGGCCCTTCTGCTGCCACCAAGCCAGTGCCTGCCCCAGAGGCAGCAGGCACAGCACCTCTCCAGCAGCAGGACACGCACACACGGCCCAGCCCTGCAATGCCAAAGAGCTCTTGGTCTTTATTCAAGGTGGGAAAAGCAGCCCCTGCCCCAAAGACACCGGGGCTGGCACCACAGGGCTCCAGCCCAGCAGCACCCAGCAGGAGCAGCTGCCACTGCTGCTGTCACCCCAGCTGGGCAGGGCACAGGCAGCCAGGGGAGGGGACATCAGGACATGGGGCCAGGAGACAGAAGCGAGGGCCATGCGCTGCTTGCCAATTTCAGAGTTTCAAGCCCAGCGACTGTAGGAAGAAAACAGACAATCACATCAGGTGGTGCAACTTTCCCTGCCACTCTGTCCGCCTGCCCTGCCATGCCCAGACTGTGGTGCAGCAGAGTCAGGCTCAGGGGAGGTGAGGTGCAGTCCTTAGTGCAGACAGGCTGGACCTGGGCTATCTCAGTGCTGGCAGCCCTGGCTCCAGGTGTGTGCAGGTGCAGCAAGATGTGGATCATGTCCTGGGTGCTGCCCAAGGCCAGGAAATGTTTCCCTCTTTGCTGGCTTTGGTGAGTGGGGAGGCCCTGGCTGTTCTGGGGCTGCTGCAGCCTCATTCAGGGCAGCTCCAAACTCCTCAAGGGCATGGACGTTCTTTTAGGCCACTTCCACTAATTCTAAGTCAGAAAGAATTTTGTAACAGATCCCTCTGGGGGAAAGGGTGGAAACTCTTTTTTCAGGCAGGGGCCTGGTCCTTACCTTTTGCAGCACACACTGACGGCTGAACATCTTCCAATAGGTTTTGTCTGGGAGATACAACCATCAAAGCTGCAGAATCCCCCTCGGCGCCTGCATTGAGATGAACTTCCTGTTTCCATGGACAAAAGTACATTTAACTATTACTGCAATAATCTCGGTGAGCACGGTGTGCTTGCAGTCCTGCTGGCAGGCAGGGATTCCCCACATCCCACATCCCTTCCTATTTCCCTGGGATCTCTCCATGAGATCCCAGACTTAAGAAACACCTCAGACTTCAATCCCCTGTTATCTTCTCATCCTTCCCACAAACACAGTAATTTCCAGGGACATTGAATTCTCCCTGGTGCAGGCTCACACTTTCCCCCATTTCCCCAGTTCCCCTCTCACCTGCAGCACTCTGGACCAACAGCAGGAGCAGGGGGAAGAGCAGGAACAGGATCTTCATGGCTGGTGCCTCTCCTGGGTCTTCACAGGGCTGCAGAGGGGACACCAAGGCAATGGGGACATGCAGGAGCCCAGGTGGGGCAGGAGCCTTTTTTGCAGAGCTCTGTGGTTCATCTAACTACAGGTAGGCTGCTTCCAAACACAGCTGGTGATGTTTCCTCTACTTTACCCTAAAAAGAACTATGTGGTTTGTGCCACCCTGCCAACCGCAGGAGCATTTTAGTGTGCCTCACTCTCTTGGAAAGCAATTACATAAGCAGATGCTTTTAAATTATTTTCTATGCTCTGTTATGGTCTTCCATAGACCTTCCCCTAAAAACAGACTACAGACCTAGGGCCAAGTGTTTCCAATTCAACCAAAGAACCAGGGAGTGAAATTTGGAAAAGCTGAGAAAACAATTGTCATTGAAAGTTACAGAACTAGAGTGTATTTACTTTCTCAGGCTTCATGAATTAAACACATGCCCCAAACACCCTGAACAATTCCCTCAGGAAAATCCTCCCAGATCAGCTTGGCAGTGCCCATCCCCAGCTCCAGAGCATTCCCAGGAATCCCAGCAAGGACATTCCCCAGCACCAACTCATGGACCAGCCAAAGTGCAGGGAAGTGTCTTGGCGGCCAGAAATGGGAACAAAAATCAATGTGTGGAATTACTGAATGCCTGAAATGATGGGAAATCTCTGTACTGCTGTGGGAAAAGAATCTCTGTACTTTTCTAATGAAGTGCCCATTTCCCCAGCAAAGAAAATCCTGGGTCCCTCCTGCATCATCAAGGCACTTTTCCAGATTAATCTGTATTTAGAAAACCTCAGTTTCACCTTCCACATGTTCTGATCTCTTAGACTCACATGAAGGCTTTTCTTTCTGTCCCAGACATCTATGATGGCCAAATGTTCCACGTGGATACTTCCAGCAGTTTATCCTTTCAGAGACTCTGCTGTCCTGAGATTTGAGCTGAGACCCTGCGTGGGCAGGATTCCAGAGAAAGAGACCGCACACTCACCTCCCTGCAGAAGGTCTGGGTGTTCAGGCAGCAGCAAACCCAGCAGGAATGGCTGTGTCCAGATGCCCTTGGGGCCAGGGAATGCTGCCTTGCCCCAAACAGGCTGGATTTATAGCAGTGTTGGGAGGTGGGACAGGCCCCAGTTGCTGCTGGCACAAGTGCCCTGGGCCAACCCCAGAGTGCCCCATGTGTGTGGGGGTGCTGGGGTGGCCCTGGTCCCTCCCTGTCGCAGGGGCAGAGGCTGAGTGGCCTCGTGGGGCTGTTGCAATCAATGTCACTGTTGTGCCCATGCAACACCTCTTGTGACACCCGCAGCACAACAAGCTGGGCAGGAGAGGGATGGGATGGACAAGGGAGGGTGGGTGGATGTTGGGAAGAGTAGAAATGAGGACAACATTTCCTTCTTTGTCTCCTGTCATTTTATTGATGTTATAAATACTCAGGGTGGGATGTGGAAGATAAGACTGAGTATTGCAAACGTGCTCAGCTTGTTATGGTGAGAGGAAAGATTTATTTCTCATTTTACCTCAAAAGCCTTCTCTGGGGTGTTTGTCGGAAGATGGATAAAATAAAATTTCAGGGTTAGCAGAGGGGAAGGAAAGGCCATGGATGGCAGGGATGATCTGAACATTGCCCTCCAAACTGTCCAGATCTGGAAAGCAATGACGGGGTAGGTTTGTTTTTTGTTGTCTCTTTTCCCTGGTAGCAATTGACAAGACCTGAGGAAGCAGTAGTTGCCATCACAGAAACGTGGTGGGATGACTCACAGAGCTGGAGCACTGCACTCAATGGCTACAAGCTGTTCAGAAGGGACAGGAAAGGGAGAAAAGGGTGAAGAGTGGCCCTTTATATTGAGAAGGCTTTTGACGCCATAAGTATTGAAACTAATGAAGATGGAGTTGAATGCCTATGACTAAGAATTAAGGGGAAAGCCAACAAGGCTGACACCCTTCTGGGAGTCTGTTATAATCCACCCAGCCAGGAGGAAGAGGTGGACAACTTATTCTATAAGCAGCTGGAGAATGTTTCAGGATCATCAGCCCTTATTCTTGTAGGTGACTTTACCTGCCAGACATCTGCTGGGAACCTAATACAGCAGAAAAAAGGCAGTCCAGGAAGGTTTTAAAGTGTGTGGAGGACAACTTTTCATCACAGCTGGTGAGCAAGCCCACCAGGGGAGGGACTATGCTAGACCTGTTGTTGTCAAATAGAGATGGGCTGGTGGGAGATGTGGTGGTTGGAGGCCAGCTGGGGCACAGTGATCATGAAATTACAGAGTTCTCGATATTTGGTGAAATCAGGAGGAACACCAATAAGACTCTGTCCTGGCTTGAAGTATATTCTATCACCATCTTCATGAACTGTTGAAACCAGGTGAGGCAGTGCTCCCTGCCTCCCCCACTCTGGATTATCTTCTGTTAATGGGCCCATCAGGACCTTGCCACATGACTCACAGATAACTCCCTCCTGGACTGTCTCCTGTTAATGGGTCCATCAAGCCTTATCACATGACTCACCATCCCATTGTGAGATGCTCCACCCAGAGGGAGGAACCAAGCATTCCAGCCTGGATATAAGCTGAGACTCTGAACACCAGAGCAGGGCTTACCTACTGGACCCCCAGAGGACAAGATCTGCTGGATCTTCAGATCCATTATTTCTACAGGATCACCTCTTCAACAGAACCACTCTGCTTGGACTGCTACCACCACAGGGTGTCAGGTTGTATTCTGTCTTTGTCAGTGTTCTTCTACTACTGCATTTATTTATTTATTTTAATTTTTTTCCCTATTAAATTATAATTCTGACCTATGATCTCCCACTGGTTTGATTTCAAACTAGTACAGACTCTTACACTGGACTTCCAGAGGGCAGACTTTGGCCTATTTAGGAGACTTAGAGAGTTTCTTGGGAAGCAGCCCTTAAAAACAAAGAAGTTCAGGAAAGCTGGGCATGCTTCAAAACTGAGATTTTGAGGGCAGAGGAACAGACTGTTCCTGTGTGCCAAAAGATGAATCGACGAGGTAAACCTCCAGCCTGCATGAGCAAGGAGGTTTTGGAGGAACTTAAGAATAAAAAGAGGATTTATCATTTTTGGAAGGAGGGTCTGGTCTCTCAAGAAGTATTTAAGGGTGCTGCTAGAGCATGTAGGAAAAAGATTAGGGAGGCCGAAGCTCAGTTTGAACTTAAAATGGTGACTTCTGTAAAGGATAATAAAAAATGTTTCTACATATATGTTAATGGTAAAAGGAAAGATATGGCCAACCTTTGTTCTCTATTGGATGAGGGAAGGAACTTAGTAACTGCAGATGAAGAGAAGGCAGAAGTGCTTAATGCCTTCTTTGCCTTAGTTTCCAGTGAGAAGACAACTTGCCTTCAAGACAAGTGTTCTCTTGGGTTGGTTGATGGTGTCAGGGAACAGAATGGTCGCCCCATTATCCAAGAGGAGGTAGTCAGAGAACGACTGAGATGCTTGGATACTCATAAATCTCTGGGCCCAGATGGGATCCATCCCAGGGTGATGAGGGAGTTGACAGATGAGCTTGCAAAGCCACTCTCCATCATTTACAATCACTTGGCTCACTGGTGAGGTTCTAGATGACTAGAATCTGGCCAGTGTGATGCTCATTCACAAAAAGGGTGGGAGGGAATATCTAGTGATTATAGACCAGTCAGCCTGACCTCAGTACCTGGCAAGATAAAGCAGCAGTTTATACTGAGTGTCATCACGCAGCACTTACAGGATGGCCAGGGTATCAGGCCCAGTCAGCATGGGTTTAAGAGGGGTAGGTCATGTTTGACCAACCTGGTCTCCTTTTATGACCAGGTGACCTGCCTGGTGGATACAGGAAAGGCTGTGGATGTTGTCTATTTGGACTTTAGCAAGGCCTTTGACACTGTCTCCCACAGCACACTCCTGGATAAGCTGGCAGCCCAGGGCTTGGACAAGAGCACTCTTTGCTGGGTTAAGAACTGGCTGCATGGCCAGGCCCAGAGAGTGGTGATGAATGGTGGTGTATCCAGCTGGCAGCCAGTCACCAGTGGTGTTCTTCAGGAATCTGTGCTGGGGCCAGCTCTGTTCAATATTTTTATTGATGACATGGATGAGGCTATTGAATCATTCATTAGTAAATTTGCAGATGACACTAAGCTGGGAGTGTGTGTTGATCTATTGGAAGGGAGGAGGGCTCTGCAGAGAGATCTGGAATGGTTGGATGGATGGGCAGAGTTCAATAGGATAAAGTTTAATAAGTCCAGGTGCTGAGTCCTGCACTTTGGCCACAATAAGCCCCTGCAATGGTATAGGCTGGGGATGGTATGGTAGGACAGTGCCCAGGCAGAAAGGGACCTGGGGGTTCTGGTGGACAGCTGGCTGAACATGAGCCAGCAGTGTGTCCTGGTGACCAAGAAGGCCAGTGGCACCTGGCTTGGATGAGGAATAGTGTGGCCAGCAGGAACAGGGAGGTCATTCTTGCTCTGTACTTGGCACTGGTGAGGCAGCACTGCGAGTGCTGTGTCCAGTTCTGGCCCCTCAGTTTAGGAAGGACGTTGAGACACTTGAGCACGTCCAAAGGAGGCAAACAACGCTGGTGAAGCACTTGGAAAACAAACCATATGAAGAACGACTGAGGGAGCTGGGGTTGTTTAGCCTGGATAAAAGGAGAGTCCGAGGTGACCTTATTGACCTCTACAACTCCCTAAAAGGTGGCTGTAGACAGCTGGGGGTTGGTCTCTTTGTCCAGGCAGCAACTGACAGAATGAGAGGACACAGTGTTAAGCTGCACCAAGGGAAATACAGGTTGGATATTAGGAAGAAGTTTTTCACGGAAAGAGTGATAAAGTACTGAAATGGTCTGGGGAGGTGGTTGGAGTCACCATACCTGGACATGTTTAAAAAAAGACTGGATGTGGCACTCGATGCCATGGTTTAGTTGAGGTGTTAGGACATGGGTTGAACTCGATGATTTGAAGGTCTCTTCCAACCTACATGTTCTGGGATTCTGTGATTCTGAGAAATGGTCTTGATTGTAACAAGGAAGGATTAGTCTGGAAATTGGAATCAACTTCATCACTGAAAAGGCACACCACCACTGGCACAGGCTGCCCAGGACACTGATGGAGTCACCATCCCTGGAGGGATTTAAAATACATATAGATGTGGCACTTGGGTACATGGATTAGTATTAGACTTGGCAGTGCTGGGGGAATGGTTGGACTTGATGGTCTTAGAGGGCTTTCTCAACATTAATGATTCTGTGATTCTCTGGTTCTGAAGAGAAAACCTTCAGTGAAACAGGCAGGGGCCCCCGTTGGCCCCATAGACACGAGTACATGGACACACACAGGTACTGAACCACTCAGGGAATCAAATCCCTGAGATTTGCTTTGCAGACAGGGAGAGGCCCCTGCCTTTGATGGAGCAGAGCATTGTCACCCCAGACTGCCTGATATGGGCAGAGAGGAGAAGCCAACGTTTTTATAACCTGTGGAGAAACAAATTCAGACATGTGCAGGCCATGGCCAATTGAAGTAATTTCCTAGGTCACCCAGACCAGGAGCTGCACAGTCTCCTCCTCCTGTTCTTGGCTCATGGGATGGGGTTTGGAGCAGCAGAGTCACAGCAGGGAGGACTGTGTTGCTGGAATAGGACAAGGAGGAGCAGCAGGGACAGCACCTAAGGGTCCCCATGTTCATGCCCACTCAAGGGACACACTGCCCCCAGCACAGCTCTGCACATGAGGCTGTGGCTGCTCAAATGACATGGGACATCTGGGACGGGCAGGATGAGCACAGGGATCCCAATTCCCCAGAGGGAGCATGTGCAGGGAAGCTCCAGCACAGACACCCCACACAGCCTGACCCAGCAGGCACTGCCAGGCTCAGTGTCCCCAACGCAGAGCCAGGCAGGAGCATCCCCAGAGACACAGCCCCTGCTCAGCCCCAGCACCATCCCCAGGCCCTTCTGCGGCCACCAAGGCAGTGCCAGCCCCAGAGGCAGCAGGCACAGCACCTCTCCAGCAATAGGACACGCACACACGGCCCAGCCCTGCAATGCCAAAGTGCTCTTGGTCTTTATTCAAGGCGGGAAAAGCAGCCCCTGCCCCAAAGACACCGGGGCTGGCACCACAGGGCTCCAGCCCAGCAGCACCCAGCAGGAGCAGCTGCCACTGCTGCTGTCACCCCAGCTGGGCAGGGCACAGGCAGCCAGGGGAGGGGACATCAGGACATGGGGCCAGGAGATAGAAGCGAGGGCCATGCGCTGTTTTGCGTTTTCAGGGTCTCAACCCCAGATACTGTAGGAAGAAAACAGACAATCACATCAGGTGGTGTGACTTTCCCTGCCACTCTGTCCCCCTGCCCTGCCATGCCCAGGCTGTGGTGCAGCAGAGTCAGGCTCAGGGGAGGTGAGGTACAGTCCTTAGTGCAGACAGGCTGGACCTGGGCTATCTCAGTGCTGGCAGCCCTGGCTCCAGGTGTGTGCAGGTGCAGCAACACGTGGATCATGTCCTGGGTGCTGCCCAAGGCCAGGAAATGTTTCCCTCTTTGTTGGCTTTGGTGAGTGGGGAGGCCCTGGCTGTCCTGGGGTTGCTGCAGCCCCATCAAGGGAACCTCCAAAACCCAGATGGACTTTTCCCTTCTCTTCTGGGCCTCTTAAACTAATTGTAAAAGCATGTGAGATTTTGTCAGGTGTTGCCTAGAAAGAGATTTTTAACTGATCCCTCTGAGGAAAAAGGGGAAAACTCTTTCTTCAGTCAGGGATCTTGGCCTTACCTTTTGCAGCACACTTGGACTCTTGAACATCTTCCAACAGGTGTTGTAGGGTACTTGCAGCCCCCAAAGGTGCAGAATCCGCCTCTGCGCCTGCATCCAGATGAACCTCCTGTTTCCATGGACAAAAGCACACACAAAAGATTTACAGCAATAATAATAACACATTCAGCTGATGGATAACAAAGGGACACCTTTATCCCCCAGGAAACATCACCATCCAAACAGCCCCTGGGTCTCTCTGCCATCCCAGTGCAGGGCAGGAGACTCCCAGACCAGGAAAAGCTGGGTGCAGGCATGGAGCCAGAAACCAAACCCCTTCCTGACCTACAGAACAAGCCAGCATCCAGTTTCCATGGGATTTCTCCACCCGAAATCATTGTGAAGTTGGAAACTCACTTGAGAAACCCCTTTGACCTCAGTCCTCTGTTACCTTCTCATGACTCCCACAAACACGGTCACTTCCAGGGACACTGAATTCCCCCTGGTGCAGGTTCACACTTTCCCCCATTTCCTCAGTTCCCCTCTCACCTGCAGCACCCTGGACCAACAGCAGGAGCAGGGGGAAGAGCAGCAACAGGATCTTCATGGCTGGCGCCTCTCCTGGGTCTTCACAGGGCTGTAGAGGGGACACCAAGGCAATGGGAACATGCAGAACCCAGAGTGGGGCAGAAACTTGGGCTCTGTGGTTCATCAAACTGCACAGGGGCTGCTCTGAACCACAAGTCAGGATGTTTCCTCTACCTTTCTTTTTAAAACAGTTCTTAGTTTTGTGCTGCTTTCCGAACTTATGGAATGTTTCATGTCTCTGTCTTTTGGAAATAGATTACGTCATCCAATCTTTTGAAATAATTTCCTTCAAGGTTTTCCAAATACCGAAATGGGGAAAAGAAACAGCACAGGGAAGTGTCTTGGCGGCCAGAAATGGGAACAGAAATCAATGTGTGGAATTACTGAATGCCTGAAATGATGGGAAATCTCTGTACTGCTGTGGGAAAAGAATCTCTGTACTTTTCTAATGAAAGTGTCCATTTCCCCAGCAAAGAAAATCCTGGGTCCCTCCGGCATCATTAAGGCACTTTTCCAGACTATCGTGTATTTAGGAAACCTCAATTTCACCTCCCACATGTTCTGATCTCTTAGACTCACATGAAGGCTATTTTCTCTTTCCCAAAAAATTCCTAATGGCCAAATTTTACCCCTAGGAACTTCCAGCAGTTTATCCTTTCAGAGACTCTGCTCTGCTGGGCTTTGTGACCCTGTGTGGGAAGGATTCCAGAGAAAGGGAGCGCACACTCACCTCCCTGGAGAAGGTCTGGGTGTTCAGGCAGGAGGAAACCCAGCAGGAATGGCTGTGTCCAGATGCCCTTGGGGCCAGGGAATGCTGCCTTGCCCCAAACAGGCTGGATTTATAGCAGTGCTGGGGGGTGGGACAGGCCCCAATTGCTGCTGGCACAAGTGCCCTGGGCCAACCCCAGAGTGCCCCATGTGTGTGGGGGTGCTGGGGCTGGCCCTGGTCCCTCCCTGCTGCAGGGGCAGAGGCTGAGGGGCCTCGTGGATCTGTTGCAATCAATGACACCGTTGTCCCCATGCAACACCTCTTGTGACACCCGCGGCACAACGGGCTGTGGGGCCAGTTGGGAAATCTTTGGGATGGGCACAGGAACTGAAGGGTGCAGGCACAGGCACCAGGCCAGTCCCAGGGATGCAGAATCCTTCTTGCCTCGGCTCACAGGATCACCTCTGCAATGGTTTGGGTTGGAAGGGATCTCAAAGATCATCTCATTCTACCCTCTGCCATGGGCAGGGACACCTTCCACTATCCCAAGTTGCTCCAAGCCCTGTCCAACCTGCCCTTGAACAGGCATGGTGCAGCCACAGCTTCTCTGAGCAACCTGTGCATGGCCTCTCCACCCTCACAGGCAAGAATTTCTTCCCAATATCCCAGTACAACCTTCCCCCTGTCTCTGTGTAACCATTCCCTATTCTATCCTTTTCCTGTGTCTCTTCTCTGATTAAATAACCAATTGGCACAGGATGTGTCAAAACACACAGAATATGGAAAACAATTTTGGGCACTGCAAGAATGTCTTATTAGATAAAGGGTGTGTGCGCCTGACATTTCAGAGGGATAAACAGGGTACATTCAAGTGGCTCTTCTGAAAGAGTGAGACCAACACCAGGATAGATGACAAGTCCTGTAAACCAGGTGATCCAACAACACTGCGCCTCCGTCTAATGCCAGCCAAGGTGAAGAAATACAAGCTGGATGCAGCCATCACTTGGGAATCCAGTGTGTCTGACGCCAGCCATGCCACTGGGACAAGTGACAGTCCTTGCTGGGCAGGAGAGTCTGTGCCATGTGCCCAATTTGGCACATGCCACTCCAGGTGTTTGGCAGAGCCATCTGGTTCCCCCAAACGACAAGGGTTGAGGTGCTGGGGATGTGGCAGGGGAACCAGATGGCATCTCAACCTTTGCTGCTTCACAACCCAGAGATGGGAAGTCACAGGGACAAGGTGACAATCATAAAAAATGTGGGAGATGGGCTCTGCATGCTCAGCAGAAGCAGAGGCACCACCTGCACACATTACTGATGATGGGCTTTACTGGGAGGGTTTTTAGAGGGGTCTCAGCAAAGGTTTCCCTCCAGCAGCAGGTTGGTGCTGCTTTCCAGTGAGCAGGGTCTGTGTGTGTCCCTGGATGTGTCCAACAAACCACAGCACCACAAGGTCATTCCACAAGGCAGGATGACACAAGGCCCTGGGTTGGGAATCCTTCTCAGAGGTGTTAGAAGAGGAAACTGAAGCCTCCTTTTCTCTGGTGCAGGGGGAGAAACAGCAAGAGGAACTCTCGGACTTGCAGTAACTCCAGCCTGGCCTCTGAGCTCTCTCCCTGCTGCTGCTGCAAGGAGCAGCAGGAAAGATAATTATGAATTGAATGTATGGAAAAATGGAGGATGTAGGTGATACTGAAGTGAAGCTGTGTTGTGGATACTGAGTATTCCTTATAGGCATAATGCAGATGAAAGGAAGCACAGTAAACCTTTTGGTTCAGGTATTCATTTTCCCCCTGTCAAGCTCATGAGTCACAAGTGAGTTCTCCTGGTGTCTGTGCCATGCTCCCTGAGGTTTCTCACTGCCATCGCTTTAAGGAATGGCTCCTGCTGCAGATTTTGCATCTGGGACTGGAGCTGGGACCTTACAACAAAGCTGTGACTATTTTTGGGATGTGGTTTTGCCACTATCACCATGGTTCATATTCTATGTCTTTCTGGTATGGGAGTAGAGTGGTGGGAAAAAAAATTATATCTGGGTCTATAAACACCAGGACAATGTTCCAGTTTCCGCAGATGGATCATCTGCAGGGAAGCTCCAGCAAAGGCACCCCACACAGCCTGACCCAGCAGGAACTGCCAGGCTCAGTGTCCCCAAAGCAGGGCCAGGCAGGAGCATCCTCAGGGACACAGCCCCTGCTCAGCCCCAGCACCATCCCCAGGCCCTTCTGCTGCCACCAAGGCAGTGCCAGCCCCAGGGGCAGCAGACACAGCACCACTACAGCAGCAGGACACGCACACACGGCCCAGCCCTGCAATGCCAAAGTGCTCTTGGTCTTTATTCAAGGCGGAAAAAGCAGCCCCTGCCCCAAAGACACCGGGGCTGGCACCACAGGGCTCCAGCCCAGCAGCACCCAGCAGGAGCAGCTGCCACTGCTGCTGTCACCCCAGCTGGGCAGGGCACAGGCAGCCAGGGGAGGGGACATCAGGACATGGGGCCAGGAGACAGAAGCGAGGGCCATGTGCTGCTTGGGAAGTTCAGGGTCTCAACCCCAGAGTCTGTAGAAGGAAAGAAACAATCACATCAGGTGGTGTAACTTTCCCTGCCACTCTGTCCCCCTACCCTGCCATGCCCAGGCTGTGGTGCAGCAGATTCATGCTCAGGGGAGGTGAGGTGCAGTCCTTAGTGCAGACAAGACTGGACCTGGGCTATCTCAGTGTTGGCAGCCCTGGCTCCAGATGTATGCAGGTGCAGCAAGACATGGATCATGTCCTGGATGCTGCTTAAGGAGAGGGAATGTTTCCATCTTTGATAGCTTTGGTGAGTGGGGAGGCGCTGGCTTTCTTGGGGCTGCTGCAGCCTCATTCAGGACTGCTCCACACCCCCCAAAGACTTTTCACTTGTTCCTGGACATCTTTCACAACGCATAAATGGAAAAGAGTATTTTCAGGGGTTTACAAGAAAGAAAATTGTAACAGATCTTTTGGGGAAAAAGAAGGAAACTCTCTCCCCAGTAAGGATTCCACAGCTTACCCTCTGCAGCAGATGTGTTGTCCTGTACATCTTCCAATAGGCCTTGCAGGGGGGATGCATCTCCCAAGAGAACAGTATCCTCTCCGGTGTATACATTGAAGTTCACTTCCTATTTCCATGGGGAAAGACACACACGGAACAGTTAAAGCAATAGTCTGAGAGGGCATAGTGTGGTTATAGACAGGCTGATGCCCCCTGAGCATTTCAGGCCAAGAGAAGGGCTCAGCTCCAAGCCCCCCCCAGCCACATCCCAATTGCAAGCTGTCTCCCCTGGAAGGTCCCTGTGCCCCTAAGCTGGGGACACACCAGAGCAGAGAGTGGAAAGGAGCAGCATGAGGTTGAGGAGGAGCTGTGTGGGCTCCCAACTGCATTCCCACCTCTGCCTGGACCAGCACAGCTGGCACACAGGGACTCCTGACATTCCACATCCCTGATCCACAGAACAAGCCAGGATTCTCATTCCATGGGTGTTCTCCACCCCAAATCAGTGTCCATCAGGAAACTCACTCACAAAACCCCTTTGACCTCAATCCCTTCTTACCTTCTCATCACCCACACAAGCACTGTAATTTCCAGGGACATTGAATTCCCCCTGGTGCAGGTTCACACTTTCCCTCATTTCCTCAGTTCCCCTCTCACCTGCAGCACCCTGGACCAACAGCAGGATCAGGGGGAAGAGCAGCAACAGGATCTTCATGGCTAGTGGCTCTCCTGGGTCTTCACAGGGCTGCAGAGGGGACACCAAGGCAATGGGGACATGCAGAACCCAGAGTGGGCAGGATTCCAGAGGGAAACCCCACACTCACCTCCCTGGAGAAGGTCTGGGTGTTCAGGCAGGAGGAAACCCAGCAGGAATGGCTGTGTCCAGATGCCCTTGGGGCCAGGGAATGCCGCCTTGCCCCAAACAGGCTGGATTTATAGCAGTGCTGGGGGGTGGGACAGGCCCCAGTTGCTGCTGGCACAAGTGCCCTGGGCCAACCCCAGAGTGCCCCATGTGTGTGGGGGTGCTGGGGCTGGCCCTTTTCCCTCCCTGCTGCAGGGGAAGAGGCTGAGGGGCCTCATGGGGCTGTTGCAATCAATGTCACCATTGTCCCCACGCAACACCTCTTGTGAAACCCGTGGCACAACAGGCTGGGCGTTGGAGAAGGGTGGGATGGACAAGGAAGGTGAGTTGATGTTGGGAAGAGTAGAAATGTGGAAATGGTTTCCGTCCTTGTGATCTCTTATTTTATCAGTTTTATATTCAGACTGGGATGTGGAAGATGAGACTGAATATTGCAATCTTGCTCGGCTTTGTGCGGTGAAAGATTTACCTCTCGTTTCATCTCAACAGGTTTGTCTGCAGAGTTTGTAAAGAAGAGGGACAAAAGAAAATTTCAGGGTTAGCAGAGGGGAAGGAAAGGCCACAGCAGGTAGGGTTGGTATGAACATCCCTCACCAAACTCTCCAGCTCTCGAAAGCAATGGCAACACAAAATTTTTGGGGTCGGTCTCTTCTCACAGGGAGCAATTGACAGGAGCAGAGGAAATGACAACAAGCAGCTCCAGGGAAGGATTAGACTGGGTATTAGGAAGAGTTTCTTTGCAGAATCAGTAATTGGTGTTGGTGGAATTACCAGCTCTGGAGGTATTTAAAAGCCATGTGGATGTGGCACTTGGGGAGTTGGTTTAGTGGTGGCCTTGGCAGTGCTGGGGGAATGGTTGCACTTGATGAGCTTAAAGAACCTTTCCAACGTCAATAATTCTGTGACTCTTTGATTCTTGGGGTGGAAAGCTGTCCCTGGACCAGGCAGGGCCCCCAGATACTCTTATACACACAAATACATGGACATACATATGCAGTCAACCATTCAAATGCTGCCTCCTGAGGTTTGCTTTGCGGACAGAGAGAGGCCCCTGCCTTTCATAAAACAGAGCACTGCCACCCCAGAATGCCTGAGATGGGCAGAGAGGCAAGGACATTCTGCATACTCCCATGGGCAAACAAATTCGGTCATTTCCACAGCGAAATGGCACCTTTTAACAGGTCATCCAGCCCAAGATTTGAACTGCATTCTTCGCCTCCTGTTTGGTGGGATGGGTTGTGGAGCAGCACAGCCACAGCCATGGAGGGCTATGGTGCTGGAACAGGACAAGAAGAAGCAGGGAGAGCACCTGTGGGTCCCCATGGCCATGCCCACTCAAGGGACACACTGCCCCCAGCACAACTCTGCACATGAGGCCGTGACTGTCAGGGACAAGGGACATCTGGGACTGGCAGGATGAACACAGGGATGCCAATTCCCCAGAGGGAGCATGTGCAGGGCAGCTCCAGCACAGACACCCCACACAGCCTGGCCCAGCAGGCACTGCCAGGCTCAGTGTCCCCAAAGCAGGGCCAGACAGGAACATCTCCAGGGACACAGCCCCTGCTCAGCCCCAGCACCATCCCCAGGCCCTTCTGCTGCCACCAAGGCAGTGCCAGCCCCAGAGGCAGCAGGCACAGCACCCCTCCAGCAGCAGGACATGCACACACGGCTCAGCCCTGCAATGCCAAAGAGCTCTTGGTCTTTATTCAAGGTGGGAAAAGCAGCCCCTGCCCCAAAGACACCGAGGCTGGCACCACAGGGCTCCAGCCCAGCAGCACCCAGCAGGAGCAGCTGCCACTGCTGCTGTCACCCCAGCTGGGCACGGCACAGGCAGCCAGGGGAGGGGACATCAGGACATGGATCCAGGAGCCAGAAGCGAGGGCCATGCGCTGCTTGCCAATTTTAGCATCTCAACCCCTAAATCTGCAGAAAAAAAGGAAACAATCACATCAGCTGGTGTAACTTTCCCTGCCACTCTGTCTGCCTTCTCTGCCATGCCCAGGCTGTGGTGCAGCAGAGTCAGGCTCAGGGGAGGTGAGGTGCAGTCCTTAGTGCAGACAGGCTGGACCTGGGCTATCTCAGTGCTGGCAGCCCTGGCTCCAGGTGTGTGCAGGTGCAGCAAGACATGGATAATGTCCTGGGTGCTGCCCAAGGACTGGGAATGTTTCCCTCTTTGTTGGCTTTGATGAGTGGGGAGGCCCTGGCTGTCCTGAGGCTGCTGCCGCTCCATTCAGGGGAGCTCCATGTGGGAACTGACAGTGGTCAGAACATGGATTCTTAGGCTCCAGGCGGTGCCTCGAAGCCTGTGGGAAAGCCAAGGACAGAACTCTCTCAGTCTGCGAAATCATAAGGAGGAAATCAAAACAACCTTGTAGATCTCCTCCTCCTAACACCTGGTGTTTTTCCAACTTGTTTACTGGGAGAGATGTTTAAAAAAAGGAGGTGCCCTAAATGACAAATCCTATTCATTGTTCTGAAACACCGTAAAAAAGAACTGTCTTTCAATAAACTTTGCTATAATTCTTTCTGAAGAAATTGGAATTCCACGTGTCATTACATGAGCCGTCCTGAATCGTAACTATAGCTCCAAAACCCACAAAAACTCTTCCCATCTCTTTTTGGGTATCTTATAATAAAAGCAGGAGAGATTTTTTTTCAGGTGTTGGCTAGAAAGAAATTTTTCACTGATCTCTCTGAGGAAAAAAGAGGAAGCTCGTTCTTCATGCCGGGATCTGGGCCTTACCTTTTGCAGCACCGCTGGGATCTTGAACATTTTCCAATAGGTCGTATGGGGTAGCGGCAGTACCCAATCTGGCAGTATCCCCCCTTGCGCCTGCATGCAGATAAACCTCCTGTTTCCGTGGAGAAAAGCACACACAAAACAATTACAGCAATATGATAATACATTCAGCTGATGGACAACAAAGGGACACCTTCTCATCACTCCCAAAACCACGGTCACTTCCAGGGACACTGAATTCCCTCTGGTGAAAGTTCACACTTTTCCCCATTTCCCCAGTTCCCCTCTCACCTGCGGCACCCTGGACCAACAGCAGGATCAGGGGGAAGAGCAGTAACAGGATCTTCATGTCTGGTGCCTCTCCTGGGTCTTCACAGGGCTGCAGAGGGGACACCAAGGCAATGGGGACATGCAGAACTGAGAGTGGGCAGGATTCCAGAGAGAGACCCCACACTCACCTGCCTGCAGAAGGTCTGGGTGTTCAGGCAGCAGCAAACCCAGCAGGAATGGCTGTGTCCAGATGCCCTTGGGGCCAGGGAATGCTGCCTTGCCCCAAACAGGCTGGATTTATAGCAGTGCTGGGGGGTGGGACAGGCCCCAGTTGCTGCTGGCACAAGTGCCCTGGGCCAACCCCAGAGTGCCCCATGTGTGTGGGGGTGCTGGGGCTGGCCCTGGTCCCTCCCTGCTGCAGGGGCAGAGGCTGAGGGGTCTCATGGGGCTTTTGCAATCAATGTCACCGTTGTCCCCATGCAACACCTCTTGTGAAACCTGTGGCACAACAGACTGGGCAGGAGAGGGATGGAATGGGAGAACAAATCTGCCCTGCAGAGCTGAAGGGAGCTTCTAGGGACAGCTCCAGGTTCAGTGCCAGGAAAGGTGAGAACCCATTGAGCAAAGGCCATAGCAGGCAGGGATGATCTGAACGTCCCTCCACTTCTGCAAAGGCAATGGCAGTGGAAGCCTTTTGGGGGTCAGTCTCATCTCTAAGGTCACAGCTGAGACCACCAGAGGAAATGGCCTCAAGGAGCCCTAGAGAAGGTTTAGACTGTGTATGAGGAACAATTTCTTAGAAGAAAGGATGGTCAAACATAGGATCAGGCTGCCCAGGGCAGTGAAGGAGTAAAAATTCCTGGTAGGATTTATCAGCCATGTAGATGTGGCACTTGGGGACATGTATTAGTGCTGGGCTTGGCAGTGCTGGGGTGATGGCGGGACCCGATGATCTCAGAGAGCTTTCCAAACGTCATTAATCCTCTGAGTCTGTGACTCTTGGAAGGAAGAGTCTTCACTGCAACAGGCAGGGTCACAAGTTGCTCCCATGGCCGTGTGGATATGGACACACACAGGTATTGAACCCCTCAAATCCTAATGCCTGAGCTTTGCACTGCAGACATGGAAAAGTCACTGCTTTTGATGGAGCAGTGTTGTCACACCAGACTGCCTTAGATGGGTCGACAAAAGACAGTGCATTCATTCCCTGTGTGTAAAATTTTGGCCATTTCCTGGCCACATTCAATTTGAAGCCATTTCACAGGTCAACCAAACTGGGAGCTGCATGGTGACACCTCCTCCTGCATGGTGGGACAGGGTGTGGAGCAGCACAGCCACAGCAGGGAGGACTGTGATGCTGGAACAGGACAAGGAGGAGCAGTTGGACAACACCTGTGGGTCCCCATGGCCATGCCCACTCAAGGGACACTGCCCCCAGCACAGCTCTGCACATGAAGCTGTGGCTGCTCAAGGGAAAAGGGACATCTGGGACTGGCAGGACCAACACAGGGATCCCAATTCCCCAGATGGAGCATGTGCAGGGAAGCTCCAGCACAGACACTCCACACAGCCTGGCCCAGCAGGCACTGCCAGGCTCAGTGTCCCCAAAGCAGGGCCAGGCAGGAGCATCCCCAGGAACACAGCCCCTGCTCAGCACCATCCCCAGGCCCTTCTGCTGCCACCAAGGCAGTGCCAGCCCCAGAGGCAGCAGGCACAGCACCTCTCCAGCAGCAGGACACACACACATGGCCCAGCCCTGCAATGCCAAAGTGCTCTTGGTCTTTATTCAAGGCGGGAAAAGCAGCCCCTGCCCCAAAGACACCGGGGCTGGCACCACAGGGCTCCAGCCCAGCAGCACCCAGCAGGAGCAGCTGCCACTGCTGCTGTCACCCCAGCTGGGCAGGGCACAGGCAGCCAGGGGAGGGGACATCAGGACATGGATCCAGGAGCCAGAAGCGAGGGCCATGCGCTGCTTGCCAATTTCAGCATCTCAACCGAAGTGACTTGTAAGAAGAAAAAAGGCAATCACATCAGCTGGTGTAACTTTCCCTGCCACTCTGTCCCCCTGCCCTGCCATGCCCAGGCTGTGGTGCAGCAGAGTCAGTCTCAGGGAAGGTGAGGTGCAGTCCTTAGTGCAGACAGGTTGGACCTGGGCTATCTCAGTGCTGGCAGCCCTGGCTCCAGGTGTGTGCAGGTGCAGCAAGACGTGGATCATGTCCTGAGTGCTGCCCAAGGCCAGGGAATGCTTCCATCTTTTGTGGCTTTGGCGAGTCCTCTACAGAGCCTGAATGAGGCCCTGGGGACTGGAGGGGAGTGGGGAAGCTCTGGCTGACCTGGAGCGGCTGCAGCCCCACTGAGGGGAGATCAAACCCACAAGGACTATTCCCTCCCATCGAAGATCTCTGCCACCCATCGAAAATACAGAAGAGTATTTAGCAGGTGTTGGCAAGAAAGAAACTTGTAAGAGGCCTTCTGAGGAACAAGGAGGAAAATCTTTCTTCAGCCAAGGATGTGATCTTTACCTTCTGCAGCACAAAACACCTGGGACACATCTTCCCAAAGGACTTGTACCACGGGGGCAAAAACCTCTTGAGCAGATGCCCCCTTGTCGCCAGCATGCATTTGCACTTCCTGTTTCCATGGGGAAAGACACACACGGAACAGTTAAAGCAATAGTCTGAGAGGGCATAGTGTGGTTATAGACAGGCTGATGCCCCCTGAGCATTTTTGGCCAAGAGAAGGGCTCAGCTCCAAGCCCCCCCCAGCCACATCCCAATTGCAAGCTGTCTCCCCTGGAAGGTCCCTGTGCCCCTAAGCTGGGGACACACCAGAGCAGAGAGTGGAAAGGAGCAGCATGAGGTTGAGGAGGAGCTGTGCGGGCTCCCAGCTGCATTCCCACCTCTGCCTGGACCAGCACAGCTGGCACACAGGGACTCCTGAAAATCCACATCCCTGATCCACAGAACAAGCCAGGATTCTCATTCCATGGGTGTTCTCCACCCCAAATCAGTGTCCATCAGGAAACTCACTCACAAAACCCCTTTGACCTCAATCCCTTCTTACCTTCTCATCACCCACACAAGCACTGTAATTTCCAGGGACATTGAATTCCCCCTGGTGCAGGTTCACACTTTCCCTCATTTCCTCAGTTCCCCTCTCACCTGCAGCACCCTGGACCAACAGCAGGATCAGGGGGAAGAGCAGCAACAGGATCTTCATGACTGGTGCCTCTCCTGGGTCTTCACAGGGCTGCAGAGGGGACACCAAGGCAATGGGGACATGCAGAACTGAGAGTGGGCAAGATTCCAGAGAGAGACCGCACACTCACCTCCCTGGAGAAGGTCTGGGTGTTCAGGCAGGAGCAAACCCAGCAGGAATGGCTGTGTCCAGATGCCCTTGGGGCCAGGGAATGCCGCCTTGCCCCAAACAGGCTGGATTTATAGCAGTGCTGGGGGGTGGGACAGGCCCCCGTTGCTGCTGGCACAAGTGCCCTGGGCCAACCCCAGAGTGCCCCATGTGTGTGGGGGTGCTGGGGCTGGCCCTGGTCCCTCCCTGCTGCAGGGGCAGAGGCTGAGGGGCCTCATGGGGCTGTTGCAATCAATGTCACCATTGTCCCCACGCAACACCTCTTGTGACACCTGTGGGACAACGACAATGGGCTGGGCAGGAGAGGGATGGGGGAACAAGGGAGGTGGATTGATGTTGGGGAGAGTGGAAATGAGGAAATGGTTTTCATCATTGTGGTCTCTCATTTTATCGGTTCTATATTCAGATTTGGATGTGGAAGATGAGACTAAATATTGCAAACATACTCAGCTTTGTATGGTGAGAGAAAAGGTTTGCCACTCATTACACCTCAACATCTCTTTTGGTGAGTTTGGAAATAAGACAGGGAAAATAAAATTTCCTGCACTCTTGAGAAAAAGTGCTTCTTTTTTTCTCTCTCTTCCCCTTTACCACTCCGTTGTGTGCTCTTGGTAACCCCTGAGCTCATTCTCCACACCTCCATCAGTTTGGCTCCAGATGTTCTGGGCCAAGGAGCCCCTGGGCTGAGGGAGCAGCACTTCACTGCGGAGGTAAAGGCAGCTTGAGGTAACAGCCCCAGAGTCAGGACCAGGACAAGTGAACACAGATGAAGGAAAAGCCATGGCAGGAAGGGATGATCTGAACATCCCTCACCAAATCCTCCAGTTCTGGAAAGCAATCGCTGTGCGAACATTTTTGGGGTCTGTCTCTTGTTGCTGGTAACAATTGACAGGACTATATGAAACGGTGTCAAATAGCACCAGGGAAGGATTAGACTGGGGACCAGGAATAATTTCTTTGCAGAAATGGTAGTGATGGTTTGGCATATGCTGCCCAGGGCAGTGATGGAGCCACCATTTCTGGATGGAATTGAAAAGCTGTGTGGATGTGGCACTTGTGCACATGGTTTAGTGTTGGGGTTTACAGTTCGGGGATTATGGTTGGACTTGATATTCTTAGAGATCTTTCCCAACATCAATAATTTTATGGGTATGATTCTTGAGAGGGAAAGTCTTCAGTGAACCAGGCAGGGTCCCCAGTTGCTCCCATCAAACTGTATCCATAGAAACACCCAGATATTGAACCACACGGGAATCAAATGTCTGAGATTTGCTTTGCAGACAGGGAGAGGCCCCTGCCTTTGATGGAGCAGAGCATTGTCACTGCAGACCACCAGAGATGGGCAGGGCGGCCAGGACATTCTGCTAATTTCATGTGGATAAAAAAAGTTGGATATTTTCACACCAAAATGGGACTTTTTTCACATGTCACCCAGACTGGGAATTACATGGTTTCCTCCTCCTCCTCCTGTCTGCTTGGTGTGGAGCAGCACAATCACAGCAGGGAGGGCTGGAGCAGGACAAGGAGGAGTGGCAGGGACAGCACCTGTGGCTCACCATGGCCATGCCCACTCAAGTGACGCACTGCCCCCAGCACAGCTCTGCACATGAAGGGGAGACTGCTCAAGGGGCAAGGGACACCCGGGACTGGCAGGACCAACACAGGGATCCCAATTCCCCAGATGGAGCATGTGCAGGGAAGCTCCAGCACAGACACCCCACACAGCCTGGCCCAGCTGGCACTGCCAGGCTCAGTGTCCCCAACGCAGAGCCAGGCAGGAGCATCCCCAGAGACACAGCCCCTGCTCAGCCCCAGCACCATCCCCAGGCCCTTCTGCTGCCACCAAGGCAGTGCCAGCCCCAGGGGCAGCAGGCACAGCACCTCTCCAGCAGCAGGACACGCACACACGGCCCAGCCCTGCAATGCCAAAGAGCTCTTGGTCTTTATTCAAGGTGGGAAAAGCAACCCCTGCCCCAAAGACACCAGGGCTGGCACCACAGGGCTCCAGCCCAGCAGCACCCAGCAGGAGCAGCTGCCACTGCTGCTGTCACCCCGACTGGGCAGGGCACAGGCAGCCAGGGGAGGGGACATCAGGACATGGGGCCAGGAGACAGAAGCGAAGGCCATGCGCTGCTTGCCAATTTCAGCGTCTCAACCCCAGGTACTGTAGGAAGAAAACAGACAATCATATCAGGTGGTGTAACTTTCCCTGCCACTCTGTCCCCCTGCCCTGCCATGCCCAGGCTGTGGTGCAGCAGAGTCAGGCTCAGGGGAGGTGAGGTGCAGTCCTTAGTGCAGACAGGCTGGACCTGGGCTATCTCAATGCTGGCAGCCCTGGCTCCAGGTGTGTGCAGGTGCAGCAAGATGTGGATCATGTCCTGGGTGCTGCCCAAGGCCAGGGAATGTTTCCTTACTTGTTGGCTTGGGAGACTCCTCTGCAGAGCCTGAATGAGGCCCTGGGGACTGGAGGAGAGTGAGGAGGCCCTGGCTGTTCTGGGGCTGCTGCAGTCCCACTGAGGGCAGCTCTAAAACCCACAAGGGCTTTTCCCTCCCTTCTTGGACATCTCTCCCACATGGAATAGATAAGGAGATTATGTAGCAGATATTCTCAGGAAATAAATTTGGCACATATTTCATTGTGGACAAAAGAGTCTACTCTCAGGCAGGATTCCAGACCTTATCTCTTGCAGCACACACTGTACAGGCTGCATCTTCCAATGGGTCTCTCAGGGAAGTTGCATCTCCCATAAGTGCAGCGTCCCCCTCTTTGCCTGCATCCAGCTGCATTTTGGGTTTCCATGGGGAAAGAAACATAGAAAACAATTAAAGCCATCATCTGTGAGAGCATCATGTGATTGCAAAAGGCTGATGGTGTTTTGTGCATTTCTGACCAATGGATGGATTCAGCTCCAACCTCCCCATAGCAAAGATAACACAAAGGGAAAAGGAACATTCAGAGACATCCAAAGAGGAACAGCAGGGTGGAGAGTGGAAGCTTGAAACCAAACACCTTCCTGACCCACCAAAGAAGCCAGTATTCTATTTCCATGGGCTCTTCCCACCCAAGTCTGTGTCCTATAGAACTATCACTGGAAAAACCCCTTTAACTTCTATCCTCTGTTACCTTCTCATCATTCCCACAAACATGGTCATTTCCAGGGACTTTGACTACCTGCTGCTTAGTCCTTACACTTTCCCCCATTTCCCCTCTTCCCCTTCTCACCTGAAGCACCCTGGACCAACAGCAGGATCAGGGGGAAGAGCAGCAACAGGATCTTCATGGCTGGTGCCTCTCCTGGGTCTTCACAGGGCTGCAGAGGGGACACCAAGGCAATGGGGACACGCAAGAGCCCAGGTGGTGCAGAAACCTGGGCTCTGGTTCACCAAACTGCACAGGGACTGCTCGCAACCACAGCTGAAGATGTTTCCTCTATTTTTCTCTTAAAAAGAATTCTGTGGTTTGTGCCACCCTGCCAACCTCCGGAGCATTTTATGATGTTTCAGTCTCTGGGAAATCCATTACCTTATCTGATCCTTTTCCAGGAGACTCCACAATCACCTACCTGACAAAGGTCTGGGTGTTCAGGCAACAACAAACCCAACAAGAATCGCTGTGTCCAGCAGCCCTTGGGTTCAAGGATCACTTCTTTGGCCAAAACACTCTGATTTTATATTGTTGCAAGCCGTGGGGACATTCACTGATTTTTGCTGACGCATCTCTCCTTGGCCAATCAAAAAGTCCCCCATCCATGTGGGGACACTGGGGTTCCTCCCTGTCCCTCTCTTATGCAATGGCAGAGGCTGAGGGGCCTCGTGGGGCTGTTGCAATCAATGTCACTGTTGTCCTCATGCAACACCTCTTGTGACACCCACGGCACAGAGGCACCCAGGCTGTGGTGGCATGGCATGAACTGCCCAGGATGGACGAAACAGGCTGGTCAGGGTGCAGGCAGAATTAGGGACCAATCCCACCCAGTCTCTCCTGTGAGGGTGGTGAGGCCCTGGCACAGGCTGCCCAGAGGTTGCTGCCTCATCCTGGGAAATGTCCAGGGCCAGGTTGGACAGAGCTTTGAGCAACCTGGGATAGTAGAAGGTGTCCCTGATGGTGGTGGGGGTTGGAACTGGATGATCTTAAAAGTCCCTTCTTTCCCAAACCATGCTGAGATTCTTTGCTAAAATATCTGTCTCTTCTGTCCTGTCAGTTTGTTTAGGGAGCTGGTGCTGTGTGACACGCAGAAACATTAAAAAAAAAAATTGGTTTCCTTCTCTGTTAACATCACAAGAACAGCTTCATCCTTGCCAAGGTGTCTTGCATTCCACTTGCCAGGAAGTGATAAGCCTAAGGATGCCTTTCTGATGTCTCCTCAAATAGTCAAGCAGTGCAAAGAGGAAATGCAGTCAGGGGAGACCACACCTCACCTCATCCTATCTGAATCCACTGCTTCTGAAATTGCCCTACTTGGCGCAAAACCCATAAATGTGGTTCAACAGCAGCAAAACGCTGTATAAAAATGCGCAATCTATGGGAGATTAGTGAAGGAAGGTGAATAGGACTTTATCGGGCCTTAAAGGTGTGGACTTGATCAGGAGAGCTTTTGGATTTATAGGAATTCTGTGGTATTTCAGAAAGATAAAGATGCAAGTGGCTCATGGAGGAAAGATCATGAGAGGGAAAGAAGCAACGTATCCATGACTGCTTTCTGGCCAGGCCCTACATCATCTTATTACCTGTCCCATATTCCTAGTAAACTTTATTTGTAACCCTTTTTTTGTACAAACTGTCTGTGCCGTGTCTCCAGGGTGCTGGTCCATTGCTCAGAGAGACCAAAGCTCTTGCAGCTGGGTCCTGGAGAGGAGAATGGGACCTGAGGTCACATACATCAGGGACACAGGGTCTGGTGTCATCTCTCAGAGAGATGCATGGAATCATGGAATGGTTTGGGTTGGAAGGGACTTTAGAATTCATCTCATTCCAACCTCTGCCATGGGCAGGGACACCTTCCACTATCCCAGGATGCTCCAAGCCCCATCAAACCTGGCCTTGATACATGATGGGGACATCCCTCAATCATCAATCTCTAGAAGTAGGATTGGGTGTCCATTGCTGGGTCCAAGGAATATCCTCACTCCTGGGAGTTTGGAACCAGACTCAGGACCAACCCAGGGCCATCACAGCCAGGGATTGCTGCTTTTGGTGTGGAAAGGACTTCTATAATCCCCACTGCAGGGAGGCCATGGCTGGGGCCAGCCCTGCCCTGGGAAGCTGCTCTGACCTGGGGATCTTGTCCTTATCCCAGCAGAGCTGCAGCTTGGCCTTGCTGATCCAGACTGGGACTTGGACCCACTGCTGACACCCTGATCTGACCTTCCCTGCACCCACAGCAATGCCCAGTACCCCAGGAGAGGCTGCTCCCACCCCTGGCTGCCCTGCTCCATGGAGGGTAGCAGTGGGTGTCCCCTGCCCCAGCATCCCCATGCTGACTTCCCCATGGCAGTGCAGAGGCCACCCCCGTGGCATCCCTGAGCTGAGCATCCTGGATCTGCCACACCAATCATCCACAATGGACTCCTAACTGAGCCCCCAGCCCCAGGCCTTGAAACCCTCCCAGCACTGAACCCCAACTCCATCCCAAGCTCCTGAGAAGCCCTGTGGCACAGCCATCAGTCCCCACTCTCTCTGAAATAAAATGACTTCTCCCATCCCCCAGATACCCCTGCACCCCACAACACCCCCAGTGCCCCACAGCTGGGGACCAAGGCACCGTGTGTCCCATGGAACAGCCCCATAAGGACTCCTGAGCCAGCCTGGGAGCCAGTGGACAACCAGCAGGTCCCCACTGAAATTAGGGTGGTCACAGCAACCCCTCCATCCCTGTGTGAGAAGTGCTGGGGTCCCCTTGCTGAGCTAAAAGGCTGGAATTTGGGTTCCTATGAGCGTCACATGTGTCCCCTCTCCCACCATGGGCAGAGATGCTGGTGTGGCTGAGGCCAGCATGGAGAGAGGGTGGATGGTGGGACAGTGTGTGTGTGTCCATGTCTGTCAGGAATTCACCCCAAAGAGAGGCACACCCAGTATACATCTTGGCAGTGGGAGTGACCACCACCTTGTATTGGGAACACTGGGGGCTGGGATTCCCGTGGGATCCAGGTCTGGCTGTGCAGGGTTGCTGCTGCCCCTGGCAGTGCTTGGTGCCTCCAGGCAGCATCGTTCCGACCACGCAGCGAGGGCACGGGCTGGTGTCCTGCTCGGGGATCCAGGAGCCCATCAGGGATACCACCGCCTGTGGGAGGAAAGCTCTGGCAGTGCGTGTCCCAGGCAGGGCAGCAGTGAGGGTCAGGAATGTCCCTGTACCCTTGGGCTGCACATTCCCCATTGTTTCTTTTTTTTTTTTTTTTCCCCGACAGCCGAACCCCGAACCCCAACAGGCGGCAACCGAAGCCCTGCGGGCATCCCTGAACTCACATCCGACAGCAGAATTCCTGCTCGGAGCAGAGGCCGATGCGGCCGATGCCGGGCGGGCAGGAGCGGTGGGAGCAGAATCCCCCGCGGCGCTCGCAGTCCTGGGCTGATGCTCGAACCGGGGGCAGCCCTGCAGGGCACGGAGAGAGAAAACTTTCAGCCGCGATGCTGAGCACAGATCCTGGCCCCTGCGCGGCCAGCGTTAGCCCAGCCCCTGCTTGTCCCCTGCCACGAGTGCTGAGCAGGTGCCTGCAGCAGAAACCCAGGTGAGTTTATGGCACTTGGGTGGGAGACAGTCACTACACCCCTAAGCAGGCTCTGGGAGAGGTCTCCATTGTGCCTGCTGCCTCCTTCCTGGAACAAGGGAGAACTCCAAGGGTGGAAGCAGGATTTCCCTTCCTCCCCGCTCCTCCTTCTCCTCTCCAGCAGGGCTGCTGTGCCCAGTGCTGCTGACTCAGAAATGCAGAGATCAGGAGGCATGGAGAGGGGTCAAATCCCAGTTTTGGAAGGATGAGAGCTTGAATACAATGCCCCAGCTCTGGCCCCAGCAACAGAACCTGCAGCTGGAGTCTTTCCTTAAAGGTGTGGGGTGAGAGGGACCCCGGCGGTGAAGGCACAGCCACCACAGGAACTCACACGTCACTCGTCCGCTCAGGTGACAAATCCTCCCTAAAAAAACACAGACAAAGGACAAACCCTCCACATTTCTTACCTGTCACTCCCCGGAGCATCAGGAGGAGCAGAGCATAGAGGACAGGCAGGATCCGCATGCCTGGGAGTCCCCAGAGGAGTCGCAGCTCTGGAGGAGAAGAGAAAGGAAGCAGAGGTGAATGGGCGGATCCCTTCCTGCAGGTCGTGTGGCACCTGCGCGGGGACAGAACTGGGGAGAGGGGATGTCACCAGTCACTGCTGGGAGGATGCACTGGGACTCGCAGCTTCCCGTCACCAGCAGCAGTTTGGTCTCTCCACGTGGCACAATATCCCTTGGGATGTCTGAGTCCTCAAAATGTCCAGCCCCAAAAGCTTCTTTTTCTGTTTCTTCCCCCAACAGAGAAAGCAAAGTGGAGCTTTCCCCATCTGACACCTGAGAAAGATTCCCAGGCCTCCGGCCCGGGATCTTGTGTCATCGCGCCTTGCGTAAGGGCTGCTCGGTGCTGTGGTTTGCTGGACACCTCTGGGGACACACACACAGCATCCCTGTTCACTGGGCCTTGGCAAACAATCAGCTTTCACCACACAAAGGAGCTCTGTCCTCCTCCTCCCCCCACGGGAAGCGTACGCTCTCTATGCTTCGCTTGAAAATAACTGGGAAGACGCCACTTGGGATGACATCCCTGTCCAACCAGCAGTCCCAGGAAGGACAAGCTTTAATTGTGGCTTTGTTTGGTGGAGTTGGCCGTGTGTAACCCTTTGCTGTTTGATGGAGAGTCTTCATAAACGTTTCCAGCCTTGCTGCAGCTTCATCCAGTGTTGTGGGGACGTGTGTGGGGATGGATGTTAAAAGCACACTCGTGCCTGGTGTGTATTCACTGAGCAGGCACAAGAGTCATGGAATCACACAGTGATTTGGTTTGGAAGGGACCAGGAGGTCCCAACCAGCTGCCATGGGCAGGGACACCTTCCAGTAGGTGCTCCAAGCCCCATCCAACCTGTCTTTGAACACTTCCAGGGATGGGGCAGCCACAGTTCTTCTGGCCAACACATGAATATGCCTTTGATCCAAACAACTCACCCTATTTCATTGTTTTTCCACTCCCCAGTGAGGGACATTGTACAAACTATTTGCAGATCTGTACCCAGGGGGATCACTACTACTCTGCCATGGTAGTCAGAGCACTCAGGGCAGCTTCTTATTTCCTTCACCACTGAAGGAAATCCTGATCCTACAGCTACAGCCAGAAAAAGGGAAAAGGCCATGCCCCAATATTTATTTTTGTTTTTATATCTTCTGAGCTGTCTTGGCATCCAGACCCCTGGAGGCAAGGGACTGAGAGCAGCTATGTCCAGTAGCCAGGCTCTTTACAGGGCTTCATTAAGGTGGCAATTAGCTGCATTTCTGTGCTATTGCTCTTTCGCACATGCATCAGCTTAATCCCTGGAAGTGTCCCAGGCCAGGCTGGATGGGGCTTGGAGCAATCTAGGATAGTGGAAGGTGTCCCTGCCCATGGCAGAGCAGGTTGGATCTATGTGATTTTAAGGTCCCTTCCAACCCAAATCGTTTTATGATTCTTTGATTCCATGAATCTGAACATGTAGAGTGCTATGGAAATGGGATTGGGATAAGAAGCAGGGAGGGGATGGGCAGCATGGATCCTAGGGCGTTTCAGCCTGTTTCACTCTTAACTGGCTCTTGAAGCCATTCCCCAGCCATAAAAGCAAGAATAGCTCTTTGTGGTGGTGAGCTAAAAGCATGATGAGACTGGATTCTGCATGATGCTGGCCACAGACACAAGAATCTAAAATTACAAGGCCTGAACCCTCCCTGCAAAATCCTCAGTCCTTGAGCAAAAATCTTGTGCCATTCCAGTTTGTGAAACATTCACCTGATGTGGATTGTGCAAAACCATCTTAGGACATCAACTGTAAATTGCTGGTTTGGCTCCACTTGGCAATTTCCTCAGATTTCCATCCAGGGAGATCCCTGGGAGGCGGCTGTTGGCCCAGCTTCCTGCCCTGCACAAGGCTGTGGTTTCAATGGTGGCAGAAACATTTAATTTGCAGAAACATCTGCTTTGAACAGGCCCAGAGAGTGAGAGAGCTGGGCCTGTTCAGTCTGGAGGCAACTGAGAGGGGATCTCAGTAATCCATATAAATACCTCTAAGGGGTGTCAGAGGATGGTGACTGACTCCCTTCACTGGTGCCCAGCCATAGGATGAGGAGCAATGGCCATAAACTGAAACACAAGAAATTCCAGCTCTACTTGAGGAAGAACTTCTTTATGTTGAGGGTGGCAGAGCACTGGAACAGCTGCCCAGGGAGGGTGTGGAGTTTCCTCTTTGGACACATTCCAAACACACCTGGACATGTTCCGGTGTCACATGCTCCAAGTGACCCTGCCTTGGCAAGGGTGTTGGGCTGGAATGATCTCCAGAGGTGCCTTCCAGCCCTAAAAAATTCTGTGATTCTGTGGTTCTGTGAAGGGTGGGCAAATGCTTTGCAACAAATGGGCAGCTCAGGGCTTTGAGTCAGTCCTTTGCACTTGGGTTGGTTGCTTCCCTTAGAAAGTCAGCCATTACTGATCCTCCCTTCACAGAATCACAGAAATTTGATTTTTTCAATTTGTGTTTGGTTTGGATTGGAAGGGACCTTAAAGATCATTTTATTCCAACTCCCTGCCATGGGCAGGGACATCTTCCACCATTCCAGGCTGCTCCAAGCCCTGTTCAACCTGGCCTTGGACACTTCCAGGGATCCAAGGGCAGCCACAGCTTCTCTGGGCACCAAGGATTCCTTGTCAGCACAAGGATGCTCCTGACCATGCAGGAGCAGCTGCAGGGACAGGAGCTCTCTGACAAACCTGCACCTTCTAGGTTTTCTGTTGTGGTCCAGGGCAGGACAAGCCGAATCTCTCAGAAGAGAAGTGATCAGAGGCACAGTGGGGTTGGCCTCTCACACATGTTTCTATAATTGCCTCAAGCAATAGATCAGGTCTAACTCTGATCTCCTGATTTGCAACTGCAGCCAATATAAATTTTGCAGATTCACTCCAAATTTATATCAGACAGAAATGCCACAGGTAAAATCAGACTTCAGATTATCAATTTTTCCTGCTCAGTGTGACTTTAATTCTCAGAATAAAACAAGGTGCTGTTCCCATGTCTGAAAGCTCTGGATCAGGAGATGGGAACCCCAAGTTTTCAGAGCAGAGGTGCTATGAAGTGTCACAGACTAGAGAAGACTTTTGTGCTCCCAGTGGAAATGGTGACTGATCTCAGTCTTAATCATGACAGAGAATTCCCTGGTAGGCATGTGTGGAGAACTTGCCGGCACTCACTCAAACAGCAGCCCAAGAAAGGTAAATGTTTTGGTGAACTACACATTCCTGGCAGGTTTAGATTGATTTCAGGATTCTTGTTTAAAATTCTTAATGGAAGGAAGACTTGGGAAATGAGTGGGAAATGAATTACTTTTGGAAGTGAATGACAACACCACACAGGGCAGCCATGCAACCTCCCCAGATCTTGCTTTTATTGAAAGGAGAATGACAAATCCTTGGTGGCTGCTGCAACAATTCCTTGAATCCAACGATGTCAAAAGCGATCGCTCCTGGAGATTCTCCACAATTCGCCACACTACAACCTACGCAAAGGAAAGGATATCTCAGAATTATGATTATGAGGAAAATCCTGCTGCTTGGGATCCAGAGGATAATTTGGGAAGTGATCTTTGCCCCAGATGAACACTGAACTTACCACCTACAGCAATTATACCCAGAACGACACGACCCCAGGTAATCATTGCCACGGGGGCATTTCCCCCTGTGGCAGAAGGTCCCACGATATCCACACTCCATGTAAGGTCTCCTGGGTCTTCCCAAGCTTCTACCTTAAAAAAGCACAAATAAACCAACAAATAAAACAAGGATGGGAGACATTTTATTTCTGGCAGGGATTTGCACTTTGGTTAATCCCTGTGAGCTGACAAGGTTGTGACAGTTCGACCCTCAAAGGAGGAGGTCTGTGGGCACAACAACCAAGCAAACACTCTAATTCCTTCTTCTGATGTGTCTCCAAGCCCAGGACTTCGTTAGGAACTCAGATTTTAGGGATGGACATCAGAGATCTGATAGAAAACAGGAAGCAGGCACTTAGAAGCTCTTAAAACCCTGTAAGTCATATTCAGGAGAGATGCACCTGCTCACCTGGGAGAGTCCCACTTGTATAAAAAAGAAGAGAAAAGGCTTTTAATGTGAACAGACAGTGATAGGACAGAGGGGAATGGTTTTAAACTAAAAGAGGAGAGATTTAGATCAGGTATTAGGAAGGAATTCTTCCCTGTGAGGGTGGTAAGGCCCTGGCACAGGGTGCCCAGAGAAGCTGTGGCTGCCCCTGGATCCCTGGAAGTGTCCAAGGCCAGGTTGGATGGGGCTTGGAGCAACCTGGGATAGTGGAAGCCTTATAGTCCCCTTCCAACCCAAACCATTCCACAATCCCATGGTTCTGCAGATTTGGCTGTCTCTCTCCCTATACATTTCACCCATGTCTCAAACAGGTCCTGGTGTCCAGCAGTCCATAGGGATGGCTCCCATACATGGATAAATTCATCAATCCATGCAGAACAACATTTCCATAGCACCAAACCCACCACACCAGGCATTGCCCTCTGCGTCTGGGGCTGAACAGTCTGGAGCTGCCCTTCCCTACGTGTCTAAATGGAATTCCCTGCTAAAACAGGATACTCACATTCAAACTGCCTTTTGGGAATGGCCACCAGCCTGTGCTATTCCCAGAACAGGTTTTATCCATGAAGGTGCTAATTGTCAGGGACCAAAACAACTCCAGGGAGCAGACTAGCAATTAGGCAGGAGGCTGCCTGGCCTTGTTTGGTCAATTAATAAGGATGTAGCCTGACAGCTGAAGTGTTCTGGATGCACCTGAGTGCACATGAATGAATTAATTCCAATTTCCAGCTCATACATGGAACAGCACAAAGTCTGGTGCATTCAGAGAGAGGGAAGCTTGTTACAGCAATCAGATAATGGGTATTACAAATGGACAGTGCATCCAGCACATCCCTGGTGTGCTGGATTCCCAGCATGTGTGTAGAGTGATATATGCACACCCAGAAAATTCCAGTGAGGAATAAGGGAGTGCTTTAAAGGGTGAATAAAACACTCCTGGTCTCAAAGCAGTGGTCTGTGGGGCACTGCAGAGGTGGTTGTGAGCAGTCTGAGCTCTCAGAAACACTTTTCTTCCCAGATACAGATAAATTTATGGCTTTAATATACCCAGAAGGTCCTACCGAAAACAGGCCAAACATCCACCGTGTGTTAAATAAGGACATAAAATAGACCAAAGGAATTCTTTGCCCAGTGTCCTCCCTCTGAGAACTGGCACAGACAGAGGCCCAGGTAAGAATAACATCAGACCACCACATAAAATCATAGAATCACTGACTCATCTAGGTTGAAAAAGACCTTTAAGATCAAGAAGTCCAATTGTAAACCCAGCACTGCCAAGCCCACCACTAATCCATGTCTCCAAGTGCTACATCCAGATGGCTTTTAAATCCTTCCAGGAATACATATAGCACTTTTCCCACATTTCTGGTCTGCTGCAGTTCATCACAGTCTTTTCCCATCCTTACTTCCCCAGAGGACACTTTCCACCCTGTTCCCACAGAGATCGAAACTCCACCAGCCCCTTGCTCGTGCACAGAGCACCCTGCAAATGTAGCTGAGCCATTTTCAGGGCTGATATTAAAATACAATCCCTTTTTCTGGACAATAGAGTTGGTTTGGGGTTCCAGATTCCTTTGCACCCTCCAACAGGCACAGCCCACACCAGCACTTAAGGCTGAACATGTTTCTCTGCCAAGGAGGTGCTGCCAGTAGCATTTAAACCTTCACTCATGGTTTTGTGCCTCTCCACCCTATGTCCCAGCTCCTAAAGCAAAGGATATTTGAAGAACATGGGGCCAGATGACATGTTCTTTTTCTTCTGTGCATTTAAGAATATTTGATTGTGATTTAATTTGCTTGTTGGATGACTCAGAGGCAAAGTGATTTAAGTACAAGCCTGCAGGGTTTAATGAGGAAAATGCTGATGCTGAATGGTAATTTTGGAGTTTCCCCTTTCAAAGTGATGCTTGGAGTATTTGCTAATTTCATTTCTCATTTGTAATCTCCAATGAGTTTTGATGATTTATGTGAGGATTCCTTGCAGGAGACAGCTACGCCACATCCCAAAGGGGACAGGAGACCTTTGCAAGACATCAACGTCTTCTCTTTAGTCCCTCACCTTACCTGCAGCTCCGTGAAATGCCACCAAGAGGAGAACAAGGAGAAAAGGAAGGATTTTCATGGCAGAGGGTAGGCTGGGATCTTGGATCACTGCAGAGAAAGGAGACCAGGACATTGGTTAGAGCCTTGTTCCTCCATAGTCTCAGAAGTGACACAGAGAAATGTTCTTCAAGACCTGGAAATTACCTAAAAGAGGTTATTGCACATTTTTGTCATTATCATGTCTATTGTCCTAAGATTTTCCTGGAGTACACATAGGATCGTGGCATAGGAAAAAACTTCCATGGAAAAAATTCAGTTTAAAATTCCCTTTTAGTTAGTGCATCAAGTGACCAGCAATTTATCCTGGATAACTTGCAATGCATTGCAATACATTTGATTTGCCTTATGGAAGTTAAAGCTGAAAATTCAGAAAATAAGACCATTTTTGCTAGATTATACAAAACAATGAGTTTTCTAAAGCTTTTCTGCTAAAAAAAAAACAACAGAAAAAAGCAAATTTCTTCCCAATTAACTCAAAAGCCAGCTTCTCCTTATTCTTGCTTAGAGGCTGTTTTTTATTCTTCCCCTCAAGGATTACATTATTTCCAGGATAAATTTTTGAGTCTTTGCATTTCCTGCAGCCAACAAAAACTCCTCTCCCTTACCAACATTTGACACCTCTACAACTGCCTCATGATTCAGCCTGGAGTCACTGCAAGGCTAAGGCTATAAAACAAAATGCAGATAAACACGAAAGATGTGAAGTCTCCAGCCTGTTTAAGAAGGACAAAACCTTTTGAGAGAGGCTGAATAATGAGAATATTTTGGTTGTTACCAGGTAGGAGGAGCTCTGCGCTGGAACAGTCCCAGGATCAGTGTCAGCCACGCAGATGAAGATGAAGGAGCAAAGTTTGTGCAGTTTCTGGAGGGTGGTGAGGGATGTTTGACCTCCACAGCCTTCTGGTGGCCAATGAGGCTTTGAGGAGCTCTGGGGACACCCATTGAATCCTCTTTGCTGTTGCTCTAAGAGGAACCAAGGTCTGGCTTTCAAACCATTGCAGCATCGCCTCGGGAAATGTGTTGAGATGAGAAAAACACGCTGGGCCTCCTCCCTTCGAGCAACCCCTTGGCCACAGCAGCTCACTCAAGGTCTCTGTTTCCATCTGTTTTCAGGGGTTTCATATTTCCTTACAAACATGGGCAATATATCATCACAGAAGTAAAATAATCATCAGCTGAAATTATGTTAAAATAAAACCTACCAAACCTATGTTAAATGGGAAGTTAGTTCTTTCTTGGAAATTCAGAAAGAGAGTGAACAGGCTGTCATTAATTCTACACCATTACTGCTGTTGGAAGGGAAAATCTGGACAATTAAGAACATGGAAAAGATCTGCACTAGGGAATGGTAGGGGGAAAAAGTCAGAGAGGAAAACAGAAATCTCAGAGTTAAGAATAAAAATGGAAAAAGTGGGGAATTTTTGTTGGTTTTTTTTTGTTTTTTGTTTTTGGTTTTTTTTGTGGTTTTTTTTTTTTTTTTTTTTCCACCAAAACACTTTCATTACTAGGTTACCTGCATAGCACCAAAGATATTTTATGCCATACCCATTTATGGAAATTATTACAGCCCATGCCCAGCAATTTTAGTTTTATTATCATCTCTACTCTCTTGCCATGGACAGAAGAGTTCTCTGAGCACAGCCCTCCTAAGCATCCTCCTTTCTTACCAAGTATTCCTCCAAAGGCTCCCTGCTTTTTATGCATTTACAGACATTTCTATAAATTCCGGTGCCTTTTGCAAAGGGATCTTCACTTCTCTTTTGTCCCTCTTTCCTTCTTGAACCCGGCCGGCCCCGTTCCATGGGAGTTGCCATTCTCGTCCGGCAGCTGCTGGAGCACGGCTGAGCTCATCCCTGCGAGAGCCTCCCTGGGCTCGCCCTTCATGCCCTGCAGGCATTTTTCTTAGATCTCTTTGTTTTCTTTCCCAATCAAAGCAACTATTTCGCTGAAGTTTCCAGCACAGCCTTTTCAGCAACTTTCAGGCTGCCCTGCAGGCTTCTTATTTCTCTGGGCTGCTCCTTTGGGTGCTTTTCTTTCCGCGTTTCTGCTTTTCTTTGAGATTAAATATTGGCATATTGAACGTACTTGGTCCCACAACGTGGTTACATGTAATTGTGCTGTGGTCACTTTTACAGAGCAGCTCCCACAAACAGCTTTGCAATTTGGTCCTTTGCACCTCATCCAGGAAGGCAAATGTTCTTGTGGATGCCAGGACCAGCTGTCCTAAGAATCACCGTTGTACAGCAAGAAAAATGTCCATTTTACAGAGGAAAAATCTAATGTCTGCATTCCCTGGCATCATCCACAATCACCTGTCAGATCTGCTCTGCTGCATCACCTCAGGCAAGGGAAGGACCTGCAGAAGATGTGCCCTGGTCCCTGAGTCCTTTAGGGCAGGGCTGTTGCTGAAACCCTTCCCTGAGGTGTTGTGAGGTGCTTGCAGACAGATGTGCAGCCAAACATCTGGGCTGAAAAGTGGCTCAGCACGTGAGGAACAGCTGGGTCTGTGTGATGTCACCTGTGGGCAGCTCACCTGGAGCACCAAGTCCAGATCTGGGGGTCAAGAAAGACTTAGAGCTGCTGGAGGCAGTCCAGAGGAGGCCATGGAGATGCTCCAAGGGCTGTAGCCATGGCCAGGGAGAGCTTCCACCAGATCAGATTCCTCCAAGTCCCATCTAACCTGGCCTTGGACACTTTCAGGGATCCAAGGGCAGCCACGGCTTCTCAGGGCAGCCTGTGCCAGGACCTCACCACCCTCACAGGGAAGAATTCCTTCTCAACATCCCACCTATCCCTGCCCTCTGGCAGTGGGAGGCGATTCCCTGTGTCCTGTCCCTCCATCCCTTGTTCCCAGTCCCACTCCAGGTCTCCTGGAGCCCCTTTAGGCACTGGAAAGGGCTCTGGGATCTCCCCAGAGCCTTCTCTTCTCCAGGATGTAGCTTTCTTGGAGACTTGAGGAGTTTTTTTTTTTTTTAGCAAAAGAAGCTCCTGGGTGCTGAAATCCAACAGCAAAAAGTGCAGCCAAACCGGTGGCTGGGAGGCAGCCAGAGCAACTGGGAGCTGGCAGAGAATCTGGGGAGGGTGGCTAGCTCTGGGATTATCTCCTGGAAGGGCTTCTGGCTTTCTCCCTCTCTGCCTGGCAAAGTTCCGGCATGATGATGGCACAGGATTTATTCCTGGCTTGGAGCACAAGAGGAGAGACTGAGGAAAGGCAGCTGAGACACCTCAGTGTGGGAATGATGATGATGGAGGGCAGGGGGGATGAGATGATGAGGTTCTCGTGTCTTCTGTGGGTGACAAGAAGAGTCACATTGTGCCCTCAGGGACCCTGGCAGCATCTGCACTGCTGAATTTGCAAAAATGGTTCTTCCACATCCCACTCTCAGGTCTGGACGTGCCCATTAGAGGCCGAGTTGTGCTTTGTATGCTAAAAATTGGGTTTTCTAGGAATGGGTCATTTGGGGGCCATGGTATTTGCTGCTGTGGAGGACAGGGACAGCCAAGGCTGGGCTTCACTTGGCTCCAGAGCCCTTAATTACACCCAGGACTTTAATAAAATGCTTTACTGGAGCTGGGCCCAGCAGCCCAACATCATTAATCAATGAAACACAAATACAAGCAGGGCAGGGGGACAGGAGAAATAGTGAGTGTCCTCTACACCCAAAGGGCACCCAAACCCAATCAGGCAGAGTTGAGCCTGCAAAGATGCCAAATTCCTGGTAAAAAGCAGTGCTGGAGGCCCCCAGAGAGCCTGGGGATGCCCCCATGAGTAGGGAAAACCAGGCAAGGACATTTCTGAGCAGTTTGGTGACTTCTGTCACACAGCAGAGCCTGGGCTTTATTACCAGAATTGCAAAAAAACCTCAATAAAATTTTAAAAAGCAACAATAAATGTATGAAACTCCCGGAACACAGGTACATTCAACAGCCCAGCTGATGTGCAAAGTATTGCAAAAACCACCAAAACCAGAGGTGATATTTTGATTTAATTAAACCTCCCCTTCATTGCTTTTCCTGTAGCGACCTGCTGGGCATTTATTTTCTAAAAAGCATCAGGGCTGGAGGCTGCAGGGCTGGAAATTGGGATAAAAAGCAAACGGGCACAAGAGGGCCCCTGCAACCCCTGGTGCTTGGGATCCCATTTCACAACGGTTTCATTTTTGTGATAGGGTGGGAAAACAACGGGATTAATTTATGGCTCTGTGCACACCATGTCCCAGCTGCCACCTAGTGCTCATCCCCGACACAGGGACACAGGGACATCGCGGGCAGCACACGGGGGACATCGGGGTGGGCGTGTCCCTGTGCACGACAATTTGGGGGACATCCGGGTGGGCGTGTCCCTGTGCACAACAATTTGGGGGACATCGGGATGGGCTTGTACTAGTGCACAGTAACACAGAGAACAATGGGGTGGGCTTGAGCCAGTTCTGAAGGGCCCAGGGGACATCAGGATGGGCTTGTGCCGCTGCAGAAGAACCCGGGGGACATCGGGATGGGCTTGTGCCGCTGCACAGGAACGCCGGGGAACATCAGAATGGGCTTGTACCACTGCACAGGAGCCCAGGGGACATCAGGATGGGCTTGTGCCGCTGCAGAAGAACCGGGGGACATCGGGGTGGGCTTGCGCCACTGCACAGGAGCCCGGGGGACATCGGGGTGGGCTTGCACCGCTGCACAACAGTTTGGGGGATACGGGATGGGCTTGTGGCAGTGCTCCAGGGGTCTCGGCTGGTGAAGCCCTGCTCAGTCTCTGTGTCCTCAAGCCCCCGGGAGTGACGCAAGCACCGTGATGTCACACTGCCCAGGGAGGGGACACTGGGGGAGGTGCCCGGTGAGGGGCGGGCGGAGCGGGATCGGCCCCGGTGGCTCTTTCTTCCTCCTCCTCCTCCTTCTCCTCCTTCTCCTCCCTTTCCTCCCTCCTCCTCCTCCTTCCTGAGCTGCTCCCAGGATGCGCGGGGCCGTCCCCAGGCTCAGCCTGACGCTGCTGGCGGCGGAGAGCGGCGCCCGTGAGTGGGCGCGCAGGATGCGCGCAGGGGGCGTGGGGGGCTGCGCATCGGCGGAGGGGAGGGGAGGGGGGAAAGCGGGTGGGATGCTGGCAGTGATGCCTTTGCGGCCATCCCGGGGGTCCCGAATCACCTCCGTGTACCGGGGAGCGGGGGGATCATCCCTGCGCCCCGCGATGGGGGAGATGCGCGGTTCTGCTCCCGGCATCCCCGTGGGTCCTCTTGGATTTTTTTTTCATACTTGATTTTTTTTTTCGGCCCGCTTATTTATTTATTTGTTTGTTTATTTTGGAGCCCGAGCTATTTATCAGAGCCTTCCTGGGGGCCGGGCCGCTCGGTGGCTGTGGCTGCGCCTCAGCTGACAAAGCCACCGGGAGCCGGCAGCCGGAGATAAGCCCAGGACAAGGGCTGCGAACCCCCTGGGCGGGCTGGGAGATGGAGTTCTGGCGGGAATGGCTGTAAACCGACAGAGAGCAGGTTTACATTGGATATTAAGAGGAAATTCTTCCCTGTGAGGGTGGAGAAGCCTTGGCACAGGGTGCCCAGAGAAGCTGTGGCTGCCCCTGGATCTCTGGAAGTGTTCAAGGCCAGGTTGGACAGGGCTTGGAACAACCTGGGGTAGTGGAAGATGTCCCTGCCCGCGGCAGGGGGTGGAATGAGATGAGCTTTAAGGTCCCTTCTCACCCAAACCATTCCGGGATTCTGTGGTTATGAGTGGCACCGCTCAGTTGCTGGGGGAGGCAGGGGGGCGTGTGGCTGTGTCATCCCTCAGCGCCGCCTCTCTGCCCTTCTCCAGGGCTCTGTGCCATCATCCACTACCTTGTCCGTGGGCAGCTGGGCTGGTTCGGGCTGACCATCGCCTGCCTGGTGCCCGGCTACGCCGCCCAGCTCCTCAGCATCCTCTGGTTCCGGGCGGACGGACACGCACCCGGCTGCTGGCTCCTGGCCCTCCACCTCCTGCAGCTGGGCCTCTGGAAGCGGTGAGAGACGCTCCCCGCCATCCTCCCGACCCCCCACAACCCGGGTGCAGCCCCAAATTTCCTCAAACCAGGGGTGGGCATCCTGTCGCGGTGACTCCTGCAGGTACTGGGATGTTCTGCGGACAGCGGCGGAGGCGGGCGGCGGTGCCGGGGAGGTGCTGGCTCAGCTCGGGGATGTTTGCGTGCTGCGGCTCCTGGAGGCCCTGCTGCAGACCCTGCCTCACCTCCTGCTCCAGGCCTATGTCGTGGTGGCCGTGGACCCAGCAGGTTTCATCCCTGGTGAGTTCCCAGGAGGATGGTTCAGGTTGTAGAGGGGTGATTGATGCATTTGGGTGAGGGATGTGTTTGTCCTCTGGATGGAGGAATGTGCCGCAAAAGGGACTGGGAAACCTCGGTGTGAAGCAGCAGGAACAAGTGTGGCTGAAAGATCTGCTGTGGCTGAATGCAAAGGTGGCTGCTTTGCCCCAAAGGTGACCTTCCAGGTGTGCCAAGAGGGATGTTGCAGTGTGGAGTCATGGCATGTGCAAGGTCACACTTGCTCATTGTTCATCTCTGGTCTGATGGCAGTGACAGGGATGGAGCTGCCCTGGGGCTGCAGAGCTCTGTCCATGGAGACAGCACTCAGAGGGTATCCACAGGGAGATGCCGAGCATGCAGAGACCAGATTTAGCAGGATTTAGTTGAAATACTCCAGGTTCATCACTGGTAACATTCAAGCCAGGTTGGACAGGGCTCTGAGCAGCCTGGTCTGCTGGAAGGTGTCCCTGTTCATTGCAAGGGGTGGGACTGGATGGCCTTTAAGGTCCATTTTGTGATTCCTTGATTCTGTGATTCACCTGGCAGGATCAAGGTGTGTCTGGCTTGTATGGGGATGCTGTGTTACCAACGCCTCCTTAACACAGAATTGGCCCTGCTGTGCACTTGGGCCTCCAGCAGAGCCCTGACTGCCCCTGTCTCCATGCAGGTGTGAGTGCAGGGCTGTCCCTGCTGTCCCTGGCCTGGGCTTTGGTCTCCTACAGCCACTTCACCTGCCTTCTGAAGCCTGGACACCTGAGCCCACCGGCTGCTGTCATCCTGTGCCTGCTGCTCTGGAGGACAGGGATGCTGGGGACACGGGTCCTGGCCCTGGTGCTCTTTGCCAGGCTCTATTCCTTCTGGGTTTTCGCTGTGGCAGGTAAGCCCTGGGATGCTGTTCCCCACATCCCACCCCAATCTCAGCCCTGTGGTGCTCCTGCTGCTGGGACTGCTTGCAGCCTCCCCTAGGAATGGCTTTGCAAATTCAGTCCCTTCTCCCTGCAGGGGTCCACTGGCTGCTCATGTCCTTCTGGCTGGGGGCCCAGCAGACGGATATCGTGGCCCAGCCATGCCGCTGGAGGCTCTTCAACTGCCTGCTGGGGGCTGTGTACATCTTCTGCTACATCAATGTCCGGCCCGGCCCCTCCAGAAACAGGGTGGCCGTATTTTATGCAGTGAGTACCTGGAATGTTTTGTATTCTATATGGATGCAGCTGCTGGGGACAAGCAACAGCTTCAGACTCTCCATTTTCACCTCTTGCTCAAAATCCAGCGTTTTACTGTGTCCTGATAAAGCCACGTGGTTACCAAGGTGGATGTGCCTTCTGCACTGGCTTTGATTCCTTAGAGGAAGCCTTACAATGTCAGTGGTCAAAAATAGGTGAAGACCTTGCAGGAAGTTCAGTTCGACAACTTCTATGTTTTCACTGATAAATTAGGTGCAAAATATAATAGGAGAAGTGCTCTAAGCCCAGGTTGGATGGGGCTTGGAGCAACCTGGGATAGTGGAAGGTATCCCTACCCATGGCAGGGGGTGGAATGAGATGAGCTTTAAGGTCCCTTCCCACCCAAACCATTCTCGGATTCTAAAAATCTGGAAACTGGGTGTTTTGTGTTATGGGAGGCAAATCTAAAGCCATCAGAAGGAAATCAGTGATGACTGTCTTCCCCCTGCCCTGCAGATAATGCTGATGGAGAACACGCTCCTGCTGCTGTTGGGCACCCGGTTCCTGCAGGCAGAGCTGAGGAACAGCCTGACTGTGACTGGGGCTGTCATGTCAGGGTTTGTAATAGGTAAGAACATTGATTTTAGAGCCTGGATTGCACATTTTGAGAGTAGTTTGAGGAAATGAGCATCCAGACTCCTGTCCCAAGTCCCTCTCCAGCTCTCCAGCTCCCCTTTAGACACTGGAAGGAGGTCTCCCTGGAGCCTTCTCTTCTCCAGGTGAACATGCCCAGCTCTCAGCTTGTCTCCAGAGCAGAGGGGGCTCCAGCCCTTGGAGCATCTTTGTGCCAAGCAGGGTCATATTTTCCCAGTGGGATGGGGACAGAGGGAAGTTGTGCAACTCCCCAGACCCTCAAATCAAACGTGTAAAAGAAATGAGATGGAAAAGGAGCAATTTCTGTGGTCTTGGGTGAGTTTAGGGTGTAAGTAGGAAACTGTCTTAAAAACCTGCTGATGTCTCATTTAAAGGCCAGAGGATGGGGATGCTGTGACCTGGAAGGTTTCCTGCATCACACATCTTGCTGCTGGGCAACTTTCAGTCTGCAAAATAATCCAGATTAAATTTGGGGTTGAGTGTGCACTTCCTTTGCCAAAAGCTGCTCGAGTGTGATTCTTGCAACCTCATAAATGCTTGAAAGATGTGCTGCTCATAGACTTGGTTCTCAGCAAAGAAGCACCAAGCATCTTTGCAAAGGTCTTGTTGATCTGGAGGTGCAGCAAGGTCTGGCCTCTTCTCCACACCTGACCAAAATGCTGTTGGGACTCCTCAGTGACACTTCTCTACTCCTTTCCAGGTGCCACAGCACTGGTGATTTACTACAGCCTGCTCCATCCCAAATCCACAGAGATCTGGCAGGGATTCCTGGAGACAACCTGTGGTGCTGCAGCAGCTGGGGATAAGGAGGTGTCTGGAGAGAGCTCCCAAGATGGGCAGAGTTCAGGGACTTTGGGAGATGAAGAGTCCTTGCCAGTGGAAGGGAATAAGACAGAGCCCAAAAATGAGACCAGCTCATCGCTGCTGCAGTCCAAAGGGTATTTGGAGGACAGCTGGACAGACCATCACCACTGGCTGCTGGTGAAGCTGGCCTTGAAGACAGGAGATCTGTCCGTGATCAACGCAGCTTTCGGAGATGGTGGCGTGGGAGAGGCTTTTCCTGGAGGGTGGACAACGGGGAAACCCCCTGGTGTTGAGCCTGGGGCAGACCTTTCCCTCCCCATGAGAGACATCCATCCCTCTGGACTGGCAGTGGGGAATGGAGGAGGCATCAAACCCAGTGCTGGGACTTTGGGAATGGCACAGGAGGATGGAGCAGGGCAGGAGCCTGATTTTCCTCCATCCACATCCCATCCCAGCGGCTTCTCCCCGGATTCAACCGAGAGCTCCTCTGTGTATTTCAGTGCAAGTGCAGGAGGCATCACCTTGCCTGGGACAGGGACAACCACAACCACAAGCATGGCCCTGGTGCAAAGGGACAGCGAGGGTTGCCTGGGAGAAGGAGGAGGAAGAGAAGGGGATTTATCCCTTGGGATGGCCAGCATCAGCCCAATCCTGGGCACTTGTGCCCATAGGTGTCTGCAGAGAAGCTCTTCCTTCGGCAACACAGGCAGCTGTGGGGTGGCAGGTCCCCCCAAAGAGGACTCAGAGCCCACAGGGACAGATGGTGCCCTTGTGGGGTGCCATCATCTTTGGGACACCCACCCTCATGGCCCTCAGGGGACTGTGGTGAGGAGCAAGCTGAGGTCACCGTGCTTCACCTCCACCCCTAAGGCCTGCTCTAAATACCCCTAGCGAGGACTGGGGGAGCTGGGAGAGGGGACAGACCTGTCTGGGTTACCAGAGTGACCCTGTAAATGGCTGCACTGTCACCCTGGGTCAGCCTTGGGGTGACTGTCTCATCAGCAGAGCATGGCAGGAGGTGGTGGGACAAAGACTGTCCCCACGGTGCCCCTGCCATGGGGCAGATGTGCTCCTCCATCACTGAGACATCACCTTCCCTCCCAGTACATCTTCCACTGGCAGTCTTGAAGAACTTCAAAAGCCTTAAAAAGCCCTAAAAGTCTAGGGCTGGTTATTTATTGAGGTTATTTATGTCACAGACCTGCCAGGCAGCTGGAGCCTTCTGCCTTTGGTGTGTTTGTGACAGTGACATGAAGTGTGTCCTTTAACCAGTGCCTGCACAAGCTGCTGGGCTGTCCCAGTGTGAAGATCTGGTTGCTGTCTCCAGGGGCTGCAGTGCTGGCCAAAGCAGTTTTCTCAGGACAAATAAGTGCCTAAATCAGAAAAATGATGGGTTTTACTCCCAGATGTCCTTTATTCTGGGCAGAGTAAGGCCTCAAGTAAGGCTCAGCATTGCTTGATTTTTTTTTTCCATCACCAGGTTTATCTCGAGGCCTTTACCAACTCAATTTTTGGGGGTCACAAAGGATTGCAGATCCTCTTCCTGCTGCAGTCCAGAACCTCAGAAGTGGAATTACAGCCAAAAGCCATGTCCTGCTGCTTGCCCACTGTCCTGCTTCCTCAAGTGGTCTTTTCTCTCCAGCCTCCTCCTTGTCCTCTTCCAGCTACAGATCACAGGACCCCAGAATTTTTTGGGTTGGAAGGGACCTTAAAGCTCATCCAGTTCCAACCCCTCCCACATGCAGGGACACCTTCCACTAGACCAGGTTACCAGGTTATAATCCACATCTGTCTGGATGCTCCCTCCTAAACTTAGGCCAAATCTCAAACCAGTTCTACTGCCATCATAAAAACCCCGGTGCAGGCATGGTTTATTTGTGTCAGGAACTAAAACCATCAATTCCATGGTCTCAGAAATAGGCAGTGCTTCCCACCAAGCTGGCTGGGCATGGATATGTGCCCAGGGCACAGGTTTGTGCCCAGGACATGGCTTGACACGTTAATTGAGGTGTGATCAGCTGGATTCACCACCAAGCTCCTGAGTGCCAGCTGGAGCACATCTGGTTGTGCTCTCCAGCTGTTGTCCTGCTGTGGGCAGGATTCTGGTGCTGCCAACAGGGCAGGAAAGGCAGCAGGAAGGGCACAGACATGTGGTGAATTACTAAAAAAAGCTTCCATGATGCATCCACTGCTCAGGGCTGACCCAGCCAGATGTTTCCTCGGGGCATGGAAAACCCAGTTGGTGCTGAGTATGGAGTGAAGCCACATTCCAAGGGGATGAAGGCTCCCTGTCTCCATCTGGACCCCAGCCCCCTGTGCTGTGGCTGTGCTCTGCAGGCAGGAGCAGTTCCAGTGGCTTTTCCAGAGCCCTTCTCACTGTGTGGATCACACAGAAGGCAGCAGCGCTGCAGGGCTGTTACAAGAATTTTTATCTAGCTTGGTTTTCTACTTTTGATAATATATAATTATGCTTCACAACACCCCAAACCAGCCTTTGCTGTGTCTGTGTCTCATGTTGGGGGTGAAAATAAGTGTGGAGGGGTCTCTCTTCCCACTCCTGGCTCTTGCAGCCCCAAGATGAATTGTCTGTGTGGATTTCCAGTGGGAGGGTAAAGAAGGGATCTGGGCAACAGGATCTGAGAGAATGGCATGAAAATGTGTCAGGGAAGGTTAAAGTTGGGTGTTAGAAAAAGATTCAGGCAGCATGAAACTGCCCCACAGGCCAGTCAGAAAAGAAACTGACAATTTTGAGAAAGTAAAGAATACTTTTGTGCACAGGAGTCCGGCGTAAACGTGGACTTTGATTTCTCAGAGCACGTCCACAGTGCAGAGGTGCACCATGAGCTGATAGCTCTGACCTCGGGTGAGGTGGCTGTGGAAATCCTGGATAGATCAAGGAATGGCAAAAGAGAAGGGGGGGAATCTGGGGGCAGAGGGTGCACGAGGACTGGAGTAGGGATGAGGGTGTTGGTGTGAGGGCTGTGTTCCCATAGCTTTGTTCCCAGATGATGAGAGTTGGTCACTGGTGAGCCATGCTCCCCTTCGCCTTCCCCTTGGCAGCAATGTGAAACCAGGTGGGGTAATATGGATTGTCTGTCCTTAAAGGCTTCCAACCTGTGTGAGAGCCCTGTTGCACCCAAGTCCTTCGTGCTTGCACAGTCCCAGCACCGAGCCACTCCACCTGTAGAAATAACCTGTTATTTAATTAGAGAATCCCAGAATGGGTTGGGTTGGAAGGGACTTTAAAGATCATCTCATTCTAATCCCCTGCCATGGGCAGGGACACCTTCTGCCATTCCAGGTTGCTCCAAGCCCCCTCCAACCTGGTCTGGGATGCTTCCAGGGATGAGACAATCACACCTTCTCTGGGCAACCTGTGCCAGGGCCTTCTCACCCTCACAGGGAAGGATTTCTTCCCTATATCCAATCTAAACCTATTCTTTAATGAATTCTAAAACCCTGTTTGAAGTAGGATTCCAGCAGCAAATCACAGCTTCAGACACTCTTCCCCACCCTTCTTGTCTTCTGGGGGGCCGAACTGAAGATGCCCCAATGACCTGGTGCCCCTCCAGATCTTTCCCAATGCTGCCAGACCAGGGAAATCACGCCGTGGAGGAGTGTCTCCCCAAAAACTCCTTGTTCCCTTGCCACCAGAGGGAGATGCTGCTCAAGGTCCAGATACCGTGTGCACCTCCAGTGCCAGTGTTACAGACTCATAAAGGCTGCAAGAGCTCTGAGCTCATCAGTCCAACCATTCCCCAGCGCTGCCAAGGCCACCACTAACCCATGTCCCCACATGCCACATCCACACAGCTTTTGAATCTCTCCAGGGGTGGTGACTGGAGAGGAGAGGGAGGTACAGGAGTGATGCTGCTGTGGCACTGCACTAGGAGCCAGTGGGAATGAAATGGGGAGCTCTGGGATACTGGAGGTGAAGTGCACAGTGAGTGCCTGGAGGAATGAGACCATGGCTGTGGGCATCTCCTTTTACTTCCCAGGCATCACTGGGCCATGGGGAATGTTTGAAAATCACTGTCAGGGTCTTGCCCTCTTCAGGGGAAGAGTCATTGACCTGTAAATATCCCATGGTGCCTTCATGTCCAAAGGTGTGTGTGCGAGGGGAGACGCCCCAGATCACATTGGATGCACGATGGAACCCTGGGGGTTTGGTGGAAGTGGCTCCAGCTGTCTCCACCATGGTGCTGAGTCCTGATTTTGGTGCTATATCCTTGGAGCTGTGCCCAGGTGAGTGACCTGGTCACTCCACACTCTGGTCTGTCTTCACATCAACTCATGGGCTGCAGAAATCCCACAAATCCCAGGTCACTGCTCTGTGTGGAGCAACATGGAGGCCTGGGCCAGTCCAAACCTAGGATGGAAAACTGCAGCTGGCAGAGAGGAAATGAACCAACTGCTCCAGGCAACCTGCTGGTGTTGTCTTCCAAATGTTCCAAATGCATGAGGAGACCCAGCCAGACCCTCTGCTCCTTCTGCAGCATCTCCCATGAAGCTGTTTTCAGATGAGGAATGATCCTGAGCTAGACCAGGATCTGCTCAGCTTTTGGGGGTGCTCGTCACCAACATTTGGGCTTGAACTGCTCACAAAAGGGCTGGAGCAAGGGGATAACTCTATCCCACTGCACAGGGACAGATTGTCCAGTGCTTTTGCCTGCTCTGGAATAGAAAATTTCTGCTCATTTGCCTCCTGTGAACCTTTTCCATTTTGTTTCTTCAGGGAACTCTCTCCATCACTTTAGAGAGGTGGAGAGTCATGCTCCAGCCTAGGAGAGCTCAATGCCACAGGTGACAGCAGCTCTCAAGGGCAACATGGGAGCAGGAACCAAGCATGAATTTTGACAATGCAGGGAGTGACCCAAGGGCTGCCCAGAAGAACTGGCTGTGCCACTCTGGTGTTCTGGAAAAAGGAGCAAACAGGCAGGAACAGAGGCTACGTCCCTAAGAAATTAAACAATACCCAGGTGAGTGCCTGGCCTTGGGAACGTGGCTGTCCTGGTTGCTGGCACTGTCCCCTTGGCTTGTTATTTTTAATGGATCACGCTTGTCCCTCTTTCAAGGTGAAATAAAATAAAGCAGGATGGAGTTGCACCAACAGGGCTTGAGTGTGGGGCAGCAGCCCTGCCCCAGCCCTGCTGGGATCTCACCTTCCAGCAGCCCAATTTCTGAGCACTGTCCATGGGTGCCAGGTTTTGGGCTAGGTGAAAAACATTCCCGCCAGCTCCAAAATGATGTAACACACACCTCCCAAACTAGCCCAAGAAAGATTTCCCCAGAAAAAAACATCTTTTAACTTCCAACAACATTGAAACACAATACTTGGACATTACAGAATATTTGCCTTGGGGCTGTTGTTATTTGTCTGTTTTTTTTCCAAGCTGAAACTTTGGATATTTTTCCCCCTTTAATTAAATTTGGTTTGCTGCAAATCCCTTTCTGGTGCCTTCAGTGTTGCTGGAAAATGCAGGGCCCAGGCTGCAGCTCCGTGCCCATGGCTCCAAGGCTAAACAATACCACGGAGGGGGGGAGCAGAGGGTAAGCCCAGCTAATCAGGACTTGCCTAATAGGACCGAGTGCTTAATGAGGACCCAGGGACTGTGCTTCCCCAGCTGGATTTGGCTGGAGGAAAATGCTTTGTGCTCTCAGCACCAGGTTTGAGATGGCTCAGTTATCTCAAATGTGCTGGAGGAGTGTTTTCTCCCTCCTGTGAATCCATCCTCACTGGACACTAGATAGATCTGTGAGGGATCCATGGGGATCCAGGGATGCTGGAAGAGCTGAACAAGTGAAATGATCCATGTTTTGCTTAGAGGGAGATCTTTCAAGTCAAAACATTGTTCATAACCTTGATTTTCCTAAGCAAAGCTACCAAAGGGCCCTGCCAGCTCCCCTCATGTCCTTGGAGTTCCCTGAGGAGCTCTGGGGGGATTTTTCGGGATTGACTTCAATAAATAACAGCAAATGTTCCACTATTTTGTCCTGGAGACCTGTTCAGATTGTCTCTGTCCCCACTGCTACACCCCAGATAGAGCTGGGGTGTGGTTTTGGGAAGGAGATGGGATAGGGGAGACACCTCATGCCTCAGGCCTTTCCCTGGTTAATGAGGGAGGTTCGGGGTTCGGCACGGGGACTTTGGGATGCAGGGCAAGGTGTCAGGGGGTTGCAGGGTGTGCACAGGGGGTGGGTGCTGGGTACACAGTAGGTGGGTGCAGAGGTGGGTGCTGAGGTAGGAGGTTCTCTGCACACAAACAGTCAGTGGGTGCAGATGCAGGTGGGCATCCCCACATACACAATAGGTGGGTTCAGGGGTGGGTGAGTGTCCAGAAGTGCGGAGTTCCAGGGCACAGATGTGAGGTGGGTGCCAAAACCAGTGGGTGCCTCCACCTGCTGTGGAGTGTGAGGGTGTGCGTGGGGCAAGCGGGAGCCATGCCCAGGGTTGAGTTCTCTGTCTGGTGCTGGGCTGAGTCCCGGGTCCCGGTTTGGTGCTGGGTCCAGGGCTGTGCTGAGCTGGAGCAGGGGCTGGATCCAGGTCTGGGGCTGGGGTTTGGTCCAGGGAAGGGTCCCTGTCTTTGTCCATACCCGGTGCCAGGTCTCGGCTCTTGGTCTGGGTCCACATCCGAGCTTTCCATCGAGTGCTGGGTCCAGGTTCTGGCTCTTGGACCAGGTGCTGAGGCTGTGCTGGTGCCGGGTCCGTGTCCAGGGCTGGGGTGAGGTCCGGTGCTAGTACTGGCGCTGGGTCCAGGTCCATGTCCGTGCCCAGGTCCGGTCCGGCTCAGGGTGGGGATCGGGTGCTGGGTCCCGGTTTGGGTGCGGGACCGGCTCCGTGGCCGGGTCCCTGTGTGGGCGGGACCGGTGCCGGTCCCGATGCGGGTCGGTGCCGATGCTGGACCCGGTCCCGGTGCGGGTCGGAGCGGTGCCCATGACAGCGGGGCGGGGTCGGTGCCGGTCCCGGTGCGGGTCGGAGCGGTGCCCGTGCCAGTGTCAGGGCGGGGTCGGTGCTGGTCCCCGTCCCGGTGCGGGTCGGGGCGGTGCCGGTCCCCGTCCCGGTGCGGGTCGGAGCGGTGCCGGGGTGGTGCCGGTGCCGGTCTCGGTGGGGGTCGGGGCGGTGCCGGTCCCCGTCCCGGTGCGGGTCGGAGCGGTGCCGGTGCCGGTCTCGGTGCGGGTCGGGGCGGTGCCGGTCCCCGTCCCGGTGCGGGTCGGAGCGGTGCCGGGGCGGTGCCGGTGCCGGTCTCGGTGCGGGTCGGGGCGGTGCCGGTCCCGGTGCGGGCCGGGGCGGGGTCGCTGCCGGGGCCGAGCGGAGCCGGGCGGGCGCGGGGAGGGCTCAGGCGGCGGCGCCTGCGCGGGGCCATCGCGGCGCTCCGCGAAGTTCCGCGGGGCCCGGGGAAGTTTGGGCTCGGCTCGGCCCCGGCCATGGCCTTCCGCCGGCGGGCCAAGAGCCACCCGCTCTTCAGCCAGGAGTTCCTCATCCACAACCACGCCGACATCGGCTTCTGCCTGGTGCTCAGCGTCCTCATCGCCCTCATGTTCGAGGTGAGACCCCCCCGCCATCGCCCCCCGCCGGGACCGGCTGTCCGTGTGTCCCCACCCCGGGTGCGAGGTGACCCCCCTTGCTCTGCACGGGATATCCCCCCTGGGGCTGTCCCAGCTCGGGGCTGTCCCCACCCGTCCCAGGTGCCCCCATCCTGCACGGGGAGGGGGCTGTGGGGTGCGGGACCCCTCGGGCTTGGGGTCAGGGTGCCGCCCCATTCATTGCCCGTGTCTCACCCACCACCGGAGAGGTTCCCCACATTCCCACGGCGACCCAGCCTGGTGCTGCCTTTAGGGGTGGCACATCCTTCTGCCCCCGCTCCAGCTCTGCCGGGGGTCCCTGGCTGGGGAGGGGGAGCACAGGGGGTGTCCGAGCCTGCCCCAAACCCACCGCAGCTGCCGGGCTGTCCCGAGCACTGAGGGGCACGTCAGCCCCACGCAGCGAGAAACCAAGCCTTGTCTGATATTCCCAGCTCTTGGAAATGGGAAGATTTTTTTTTTTTTTTGCCTTTTTTTTCGCCTTTTTTTCTTTAAGAACAGCCCTCTTCCAGGTGTTTTCTCCGCAGCCCGCTGACCCCGCGCCGTGGGACGAGCACCGGGGGGCTCCAGGGCCTGGGGCAGAGCCGGCGGCTCCCCGGCCTTTCCGGGGCCATCCCGCTGTGCTGCGGGCCCTGGGAAGGCATCCACGGGATACCTTCACCCTGCCGGGGGGGCCGCAGACCCCCACAGGCCGCTGTCCCACCACGGCCATGCCGGGAACGCCGCTCTCTCCCCTCTGCTCCGGCTCCCTTCCCCTCTCCGCCTGCTTTCCCCCCTTTTCCTGCGGCTTGGCGTGGCTCCGGGCATCCCACGCCGAGGCACCGGGCCGTGGTCAGCGGCACCGCCGGCCGGGACCCCCCCGCCTCCGCCGCTGAACCCTCCCCTTCGGCAGTGCCACGTTTCAAAGCGAATCCGGATGGGAAAGGGGTGGCCGGGGGGCCTGGCGAGGGAGGAAAGGCTCCTTCTGTAGCAAATCGCAGGAGGAGGAAATCCATTTCCTTAATTCCTCCCCGCTGGAACCCCCTGGTTTTCTATCCCCCTCTTTTTTTTTTTTTTTTACTGCGAACTCATTGAATGAACGAGTCTCTTACAGCGCTCGAACCCCTTTCAGTGTCCTTGTGCATGTATATGTATTTATTTAAGGGTTTCAAAACCGACCCAGGAGGGCCAGCTGTATTCCAAAACCGCATGCAAATGCTGCAAAGTTGGGCTGCAAGTTTCGTACTTGCGCTTTAAAAAGAAAATGCCACTGAGGATGCATCTCTGTCTCAGCGTTTCTCCCTGCAGATGCTTTTGTTGCATATTGGGAGCCCCATCCTGGAGAGGTCGTACCTGGGCTTGCTGCTGTGGTGCTTTTGGTTGATACGGTGCTGCGAAGGCAGTTTTGAAAAATGATGAACCCCCCCTCCCCACTGGAGGTGGCAGCAGGGAGGGGTTTGTGGTGTTTCTGCTTCTTTTTAAATGTCTTCTAATTAAGTCTCCTTCAGATGCTGAAGGCAGCAGTTTGCTCCTCTCCTAGCAGACCTCAGGGATACAATGCTTGCCATGCCAGGGTGGCTTCCAGTGCTCCCTGTGCCCAACAGCATCATCCCTGCATCCCTTCCCCTTGGCATGGGGTTTGGGATGGCTCTTGGTCCTTGTGGGTATTTTACCTTATTTTTATTATTACATTTATTCCTTCTGCTTTCTTTTCCCCTGGAGGAGGAATCGGCCTCTGCTCTTGCCCAGCCCTTCAAACCATCTGTGTTTGTTTGTGCCACCTCTGTGGTGAGTTTTGGTGGCAGCTCTGATCCCTTGCTGCCTTGAGGAGATCCTGTCACTGTCCCTTCCCCTCCTTCTCCTCTCATCCCTGCTTCCCACCCTGCAGCTGGGCTTCCACCTTCCCCAGTGTCAGTGGCCACAGCCCAGCTCAGGCTCAGCGGAAAAGGCCGAATCCTGCTCACAATAGGCCGTTTCCTGCAGGGAAGGTTTTTTTGGGAAGACACAAATAAGATTTTTAACCTTTTCCCAGGCATCCCTCAGGAGCTGACTGCTCCCTTGGTCCAGCACCCTGCCCGGGGTGATGCTGAGGGGCTGCCACGGGTCTCCCACTGCCCAAGCACTGCATAAGCTACACCTTGAGCATCTTTTTTTGGGTGCACAACCTTTCCCCATCCACATGGACTCACCAAGCTGCTAATTCCTCTGTGGCAGGGAGCAGGTACTAGTCACAATGAAATTTGGTGGCACGAGGCTGCTCCTGGGTGTTGCAGGTGTGTTGGATTTGATTATTCCAGGGTTGAGTGTGTTTTTCAGCATCAAAAGTGTTGCTCAGGGAGGGAAGCCCCAGGCTTGGAGGGAGTTTCCCCAAAAAGAGCTGTCCTGAGCTGGGCACTATGAAGGGTTTTTCCTTCCCACCCAGCCCTAAGCCTTCAGGGTGTGAAAACACACCTGGTTGTGCAGCTGCCTGGTGCCAGAGAGGGATTTTGCCACATGAGCATGGCTGCTGGAGCCCAGAAATAACCCCTCCACCCCCCTTTTTTTGGGTGAAAAACTATTTCGAGTGACTGTGTATAGAAATGTGAAACAGGTGCTTCCCATCATCATGCAGAAATTACTTTGCATATCTTTTTCCACCCTGCTTTGCAGAAAAATGAAGGCTGGGTTTAACCTGTGTCCCACCAGGGGTGGCTCCTGTGAGAGGTGTCGGGTCAGGTTTGGGTGAAACTTTGTTGATTTTGGAGAAGTTTCTGTATTATATGGGGGCTGCTGTTGTAATCTCTTAAGGTGGGAAAACTGAGGCTCAGTCTTATGCCTGGGGTGACGAAATAAAGTTGTAAACCATTGTTTTAGAAGTGGTTCCATGCCCTTGCTGGGCTTTCCCCCTGTGCAGATGGTGGGATGTGAGTCACGGGCTCCCAAACTCAGGGTTGTGACACTGTCAGAAGAAGGCTGCTGACGAAGGAGCTGCTATTTCCAGGCTTCCTGCTAAATATACTTTCCCCTTCCCGGTCCCCTCCATAGTACTCTAAAAATTAAGGCCTTCCCATTGTTAATGAGGGAAAACAAAATGTGTTCCTGCCTCCCCTGGTCTTTGCCAGATGTGGGAACTGAGGCATGCAGCAGACGGGTTGAATAGCTGGGGAAGAGTGGAAAAAAGATAAAAAAAAAAATAATTGCAGCATTTAGGTTTACTTTTAAAAAGGGAATAAACAGGAGAGGGATGCTGAGGCAGTGGAAATCGTGTCGTGCTGGGGGATGAGTTTGTCTGTGGGAGCAGAGGGGCTGCACCGCCCTTGGGAAGGGCTTTTTGTCAAAGCCAGATGTTTACTTGGAAAGGCTTTGGTCCAAAGTTTGGGCTTTAGTTTACATATAGGGCCTGTGTCAATCCATACTGTGGATCAGCGAGTTTGTCTTTCAAAAAACTCTGGCTAGGGGGAGGAAAAGAAACCCAAAGCTGTGAGAAAAGCCTTTGGACAGCATTTTGTCCGTAATTAGTTTGTTTTTCAAGCCCTGGAAATATTTTCCCGGCTCCGACTGCAGAAAACTCCCCCAGCCTCCCCCGCCAGAGGTTTGGAGCTGCTTCCTTCCTCCAGAGTGGCTTTAACTCAAGCAGGACCATGGGGATGATGGCATGGGGTGAAGACAAATCCCACTGGGATGAGGCTTTGGAGAAGGTAAATGTGTTTCATAGAATCCTGGAGTTGTTTGAGTTGGGAGGGACCTTAAAACTCATTTCATTCCAACCCTCTGCCATGGGCAGGGACAACTTTCACTAGACCAGATTGCTCAGAGCCCTGTCCAGCCTGGCCTTGAACACTTCCAGGGGTGGGCAGTCCACAACCTCTCTGGGCAAGCTGTTCCAGGAGTTCACAGAGTGTCCTGGAGAAGGATGCTCAAAAATTATCCCTCATTCCTGAAAATTCGAGAGTTTCAGTGGATACTTTCTGGGAGAGGTGCTAAACTGCCTGGATGAGTGTGCTTAGACACCTTTTAAAAAGCCACTTGCACATCTGCACAAGTGGAGTTGGGATTTTGGCGTGGAGCATTTCATGGCAGGGGTAAAAACAGCATCCTGTAAATTGCTGGATGGGGCTCTGAGCACCCCTGGTCTGTGAAAGGTCTCCCTTCCCATGGCAGGGGGTTGAACATGATCTTTAAGGTCCCTTCCAACCCAAACCATTCTGGGACTCTAAAAAAGGTTGGAGAAAGCTTTGCTGCTCTGTATTAGGCAGCAATCTCCAGGCTAGGGGGGGTGTGGATTTTTCCAATCACCACATTAATCAGGGAGTAAATGCCAGGTGGTAGACAGTAAATGTGTGGTAGTGCTGGGATTGCTTGGCTTTACTTACTGCTCTGCCACCCAGGGCTGCAAGGTGGATGTGCTAATTTGATTTCTGGCCATGAGAAACAGCCTCATCCTTATTGATGATCCCTGATCCCTGGCTGATCCAGGCATCTCAGGAAACTCTGGTCTTGGTGGACATGTTGAGTTTTGCCTCTTCACAATCCATCTGCACTTTGGTCCTTGAGTTAGTGGCTTTAACCAGCAGAAAGCCGCTCACTGCTGAGGGTGTGGTTCCTTCTTCATGGCTGTTGAGAGCTCCCAGGACAACTGCCTCCCAAATTTACCTGGCTGAGGCACACAGAATCATAAAATCATTAATGTGGGGAAAGCCCTCTAAGGTCATCGAGTCCAACCATTCCCCCAGCACTGCCAAGGCCACCATTGAGCCATGTCCCCAAGTGCCACATCCCTCATGTAAGGCAGGATGAGGAACATCTCCCTCTGCATAGAGGTGCCCTTAATGCAGGTCAGGGAGTGGATGAGAAATAAATATACAGCATTTGCTACATGACCCTTGCTGTGTGTGTCCCATGGAGACAAATCCCTCTCCCATCCTCTAAAATGTTGTGCCAAGAAGGATTAGGTTGGATATGAGGAAAAATTTCTTTGCTGAAAAGGCGGTCAGGGATTGGAACAGACTGGAAGTCATGGAGTCACCATCCCTGGAATTGTTCAAAACTTGTGTAGATGTGGCACCTGTGGACATGGTTTTGTGGTGGGCTTGGCACTGCTGGGGGAACAGTTGGATTCCATTGTCTTAGAGGGCTTTTCCGGCCTAAATTATTCTCTGATACCATTAATTCTGCCCCTGCCAGTAGCAGTTTAGTGGCAGCTCTGGCTCTACTTGCTGCACTTCAGGGCAGAAGCGTTCCCAGCACTTCCTTTCCCATAGCAGCATCTTGTTTCAGAGCAAGCAGCCAGCAAGTCTTGTGCCTCTGAATAATCCTCACATTCCTCTTCCCACTCCAAACTTCTGCTTTCCCTGGCTGCCTGTGAAATGCTCAAGGCAAGCTCTGAAGAGTTTTGCCATCTCTGGTGCTCATCCCTGTTTCCCAAGCCAAGGAAAGCTGGTTTTTGCCTTGCAGTTGCCTGCCTCTAGGAGGTTACGTTTGTCTTTTGGTTGTTAAAATATTTCACTGAGACTTCAGGAAACAACCTGCTACCCCTCTGTAAGGAAAGGTGGAGGGGTGCTGGCATGGCCCCAAAGCTGCTGGTGGTTCTCCAGCCCACAGGAAGTTGTGGCAGGTGTGGAGATGGGACAAAGCATTGCTTGATGATGGAATGGATGGAGGAACCATCCTACCAGGTGCTCCGGCAAAGAAGGAGAATCCTTGGGACCTGTGCTGGGGCTGAGCTCTGTCTGGGCATTGCTTCCCACCCTGGAGATACTCTGGGGTCTTTTTCCTGGGCTCACAAATCTGGCCTGTGTTCTTCCGACAGGTGAGGAGGCTTCACCTGGAGATGCAGTCTTGTTCCCAGCTGTTCACAGCAATGGATGTCAGCCAGGTTCCCGGGGAGCCGTAATTCCATCTGTGCCTGCTGCCGTTAGCACATCCATGGCACAGCCACCCATCCCTGCAGCACCAAAGCCACCTCAGGCTCCATGCCTTTGTCTTGTGCCCTGTGCCAGCCTGTGGCAAGGTTTGGATGTAAACTCCAGGTCCTGGATGTGCTGTGCAGCTCTGAGATGAGGCAACTTGGCTTTCCCAGCCAGCAAGGTCTGCAGGAGCCAAAAGTGTCTCCCTCAGCCAGCTTGAGGCCAGGCGATGCACTTTTTCCATTCCCACCCCAAACTCTGCCCATGGTCTCTGTCTCCTGCATCTACTCCTCCACAAACAGAGCACAACATGTGGGATTTCCTTTCTTTTTTTTTAAGTGGAAAAAACAACAAAATCCCCAAACATCACAGAAACACTCCATGGAGTTTGCTGTCCCCGAGCTGGGGCTGCCTGCACCGGTTGCTCAATGCTGATGGTGGCAGGATGGGAGCACTTGGCAAAGTACCCCTGTCTCCCCCACAAGCTGTGGAGCAATTTCCAGCTGGGATTTTAATAGCCTGGAGCTCTGAAGCAGTGGGCAGCCATGTCTGTGTGAAATGCAGCTCATCTCTATCGGTGTTTGACGGCACAGGATTTTTTGGGAATGGTTGTGTTTGAGGGTGGGTGCTTGTGAAGCGTTGGAGGGTTGGCTGGGAGCCACTGGGAAGAGAAAATCTGCTGACCTGCTGCCAGTGTGGGGTTGGATGGGATGAAGGCATGTTTGGTGTCAGATGTCTGTGCACTGAATTTTGCTGTGGCCCCAGCTTGGGGGTGCTTTGGTCTCAGAGGTGCAGTTTTGGGGTGTCCTGTGAGGTGGATGCTCTGCCCCATCCCCACAGAGCCTCCTGCTTTGCTGCTGGGGAAGATAATTTCTTTGAATTACAGGCAATTTAGTCAATGGCCACCTCTGGTGGTCAGTGACAGGACCTGAGGGAAGGGCTGGAGCTGTGTCAGGGAAGGTTTAGGTAGAATATTGGGAAAAGGTTCTTTCCCCAGAGGGTGGTTGGGCACTGAACAGGCTCCCCAGGGAATGATCACAGCCCCAAGGCTGCCAGAGCTCAAGAAGGGTTTTGACAATGCTCTCAGGCACAGGATGGGATTTTTGGGGTGTCCTGTGCAGGGACAGGAGTGGGATTTCAATGATCTTTTTGGTCCCTTCCAACTCAGGATATTCCATGATTTGATTCAATGATTCAATAAATGAAGAGTGAGCAGCACAGTCCTGGATTTTGGATGTCCTGATGCCTCATCTCAGGCATTTTTTCCCTTTCTGGACGTTTGTCTGAGATCTTGTGGGTGACCAGTGCAAGGTTCAGTGTTTCTGCAAGTGAAGCTGATGCTGGCACATCTCCCTGGGTGATTTGCCTTTCCCATTGTAATAGGAAAAAACTAGTCCAAAGAAATGGATTTAACAACTGATTTGCTTCTTCTCGCCTCTGTGTCTTTGACAGGTCACAGCCAAGACTGCCTTCCTCTTCATCTTACCTCAGTATAATGTTAGTGTGCCTACAGCAGGTGAGAGAAGCCTCTGCTCCACAAACCCTAAGGGATGATTGAGTCTGGTCTGCCCCAAATCCTCACTTCAGCTGGCTTGGGCTCACCCTCTACTGATCAGCTGCTCGGGGTCTTGTCTGGCAGTAAATGCAGTTTGGCAGAGATGTTAAAGATATTTTGGGAAGAAGCAAAGTTTGAGTGGCTCAGAGCACTCTGGTCATGTCTGCCAGCCTTTATGCTGCCAGGGTTGGGAGTTTGGAGACTTCCTCTCTCTTTCTGCCATGGCCAAGCCACTCTTGGATCCCTGCAGGGTGGGGATGTTGCTCCAAGCCTGGTCAGGCAGGATCCAACTGTGTGATTGCCTGCTTGGAGCATCTTCTTGTCGCCCCTGAGGTGCAGGAGGGATTTACATCTTTGCCAAGCACCCTGGGCTGTGCATGTCATCCCTGTCCTGCTGTTTTTTGGGGATTGCACCTGGAGAGGAGGGTGTGGAGGTGCACGTGGTGCACAGCATCCCTGCTCCAGGCAGATTCACAGGGAATAAATTCCAGGAGGCTCTGAGCTGGTGCAGCTCGGAACCAAACGGACCAGAGGAAGCGTCCCAGCTCCCAGCCAGGAGGCTCAGCCCCTGTTCCTGTTTTGGCTGCTGGTTGCTGCCTTCCTGGCTCAGAGCCCCTCTGGGTCTGGCAGGGATCTGGGCACTGGCGTGGAGACAGCAGGAGGTGGTTTGGGTAAAGGCCTGGGCTCGGGATGAGCCAAATGCCCGAGGCACAAAGCCTGGCCTGGTGGCAGAAAACTGCAGTTAATTGGGAGTGTTTGAGTAATCATCCAAAGAAAGAGCAGAGTGTTGGGATTAGTGGAGCTACAATGAGGCAGACATGCGGAAGATAAAAAGCTCTGCCCTTAAAGGCTTTGGTTATGGCTGAAGGAATCATCCAGCTTCCACATTAAATTGTGGGCCCTTCTCCCCTGTGGCGCAGTCCAGAAAACTTCCGCTGCTGGTTTTTAAGGGATTTGTTTGTTCCTGATACAAGAAGTCCCAGGGGGCACAGGAACACCTCCCCAGGACCAGGGATTGGGGTATCAATACAGGGCATGAGCTAGTGGGGACAGAGATCTTGGTGTAGCAGCTTCTTCTAAATCTAAATTTTTCCAAGGCTTTCCCACATCCCCCACAGCTCCTGCGGTGCCCTGGAGAGAGGAGGCAGAACACAAGTAGATGATATTATTTTCTTTGGCCTTGGAATTCTGTCATTTACCTTGCTCTGGGATACAGGCACCATTTTTACCTCTGGGTCTGCACAGCACCGGGGGCTCCTAAGGACAGGGTGTTTTCTTATCCTTGTGCCAGGTGTGCTCATAAATCCCATTCAAATGTTAGAAACCTGGAATGAAACTTCGTTTAGAGTAAGCAGGGCTGATGACAGAGCAGTCTCTTCCCAGCATTGGTATCAGGAGGGGACAGACTGGATCAGGGTGAGGAAAAGCAGCAGCCAGGAGTGGGCTGAGCTTCGTGTGACAATACTTCTTGCAGCCTTCCCAACTCTGCCTCTTCCCATAAGCTTCAGGGCTGCAAATAGTCACCTAAATGCAGATGTCTGGGGTATTTTGGGTGCTGTTGGGTCTCTGTTGCTCCAGAAGAGCACAGCCTCCCATGTATCCCATTTCTCATCCACCAGCCTTGTACTGCTGCCTCAGATCTCTGAATAACAGAAGGCATCTGCATTTAGGCAGCTGAATCCTGCTCCACCAATTTTCAGGGAGGAGTGGGAGATCATAAGGAAGTGTTAAACTGAGGGCTTGGAAATCCTATCCCAAACCCTGATATTCCTAGTGGGGCATCCCTAATCTTGTCACCTGCATCAGCCTTCCATGTCTTCATCCCTCCAGATGATAAATTCCCATCTCCACAGGCAAGGTGTCCCCAGTGTCCCCTCCCTTGAGGTGTGTACTTATTAGAGGGGAAACCAGCCACCTCTGCCATGAGCTAACCTGGAGGGAGCCCTTTTTCCCTACCACTGACATAGTCATGACCTCTCTCTGGTGTCCCCATCCAAGCCCTTACCTGGAAATCCTTTGGGCCGTGGGGGTCTGACCCACGCTTTGGTCTCTTTGCAGATGGGGAGCTGGTCCAGTATCACTATGGGCTGAAGGATCTGGTCACCATCCTCTTCTACATCTTCATCGCCATCGTCCTGCACGCGGTGGTGCAGGAATATGTCCTGGACGTGAGCGCCATTCCCTGTCCTGTGTCCTCGAAATACCTCAAATCCCACGGGGGGCTGTGGTTAAATGCTGTTCTGGGGGTGGTCTGGGGGACTGAGGGGATGACGAGTGAGCCTTCATCTCTGGGGGCTCCTCTGGATGAGGAGGAGGAGAGAGTTGATGGTGGTTCACATTTTCTTCTTGTTCGTCTCTCCCTCTGCTCCTTCCCAGAAAATCAACAGGCGTCTGCATCTCTCCAAGGTCAAACACAGCAAGTTCAATGAGTCAGGGCAGCTGGTTGCCTTCCACCTCACCTCTGTCATCTGGTGCTTGTACGTCGTGGTGACGGTAAGGCACGGGGCTGGCATTTGGGTTTCCGGGGGGAACTGTGGGCTCTGGAGCACAAAATCTCACTGGCAGCAGAGTCCCCAGCCACCCTCTGGGCCAAAACAGGCACATTTCAGTCAGTTTGGTTTTCAGCTGCAGTGGATCTTTCCAGCCACTGCGTGAGGGCAGTTCTGGGAGATCCTTCTCCTGTATTGTACAAGGCACAGGTGAATGGGCTGTGGAATGTTTTTGGAGCTGGGCCTCAAAAATCCTGCCTGGCCCCATCGTCTCCATCCTCTGCTCCAGGACCTGATGCCTTTCTCAGCTTATTTTCTTTATTATGGATGTTCAGTGCCTTGAGGTTTTTGGCTGCCTTTTGCAGGGTTGTGGGGCTAATGGGCAGAATTTTGGGGTCTTTCTTTGTGGTTCCTTCCTTGGCACGCTGATGGTGAGGGAATCTTTGAAAACAGGGAAACCACGTGTTCCTTGGGGATGTGTCAACCCAAAGAATTCAGAGGGAAAGCTGTCATTTTGGGAAGCAAGGGGGAGGGAAGAACAGGAGGTATGGGAAGGATCTGACTGTTCTGGCAGTGTGAAGTGATGATGCTTTGCTACCAGCAGCCATTGGGGTCCAGCTGTGGTCTCCAGTGGCTCTGGGAATGGATCCTTGGGGACAGATCCCCTCCCCACTGCTCAGGGCTTCCTGCCACTCCACCTCAGAGAACTACTTTTCCCTTCAAGGCCAGCATTTCTAGAGATCTGCTCCACTGCTTCTGCCTCATAGGGCTCTGAGGAAGGAAACTTTGACAAAACAGTTGAAGCTGCTGGTTTTGGGCTCCCCTTGCCTGGTGCCAGACCCATCCCTCAGCAGCTGTGGGGCTGGAGCCTCCTGTACAGCCCACACTGCTGTGATGTGCTCCCCAAACACCCAGCATGTGCAGAGCAAGTCACCCTTGTGCTTCCCTGGCCTTCCTCAGCTGAAAAAAGGGCAGGACAAATTTCCCATGCCAGCATCTCCTTGCAAAGCCCAGGGCAGCATCTATGTGGCAGGAGAGAGAAGGGGGTCCCATCCTGTAAGTTAAGAGGTGAAAAAAGAAATTTTGCAATTCATATCCAGTTATTTTTGTTGGTGTTTTCTGTTCCTCTTTCTCTTCAGAAGCACTTCTTGTTACTTAAGTGCTGCTGGGGTTGGAAATGCCAGTGGGAAAAAAGCCTGTGGATCATGCACACAGCTGCCTGAGCCATGCTGCAGGAATCTCACCCCTACACCTCCAGAGCATTCCAAACCCCAAAATATCCTCTTCTGAACTGAAGGCTGAGCCTTCAGCCCCCAAACAAGGGGCCTGGTGAAATTTTAGAGGTGTGCTAGAGACCCACAGATGCGGATCTCAGCCTTGGCCCTCACAGGGAACGTGTTTTTTCCTGCAGGCTGTGATGAGACTCGGGTGTCATCCCCAGTTCCTCATTTCACTGTACCATCAGCCCAGCCTCTCATAACCTGTTTTGTTTTGCTGAAGTCTTGCCTCTCTTCTCTTTTTCAGGAAGGATACATTTCAAACCCCCGGAGTCTGTGGGAAAACTACCCGCATGTTTATCTGCCGTAAGCACTTGTTGAGGGCATTTTGTTCTGGGGCTGGCCACTTCCTTCCTCCCCATGGTTTTGCCTGCTGGGAGTGGGGTGCTGGCAGCACAGCACCCTCTGCATGCAGCCTGAAGCAAGGATGCTGCATTGAAACCATGGGGAATGGGAATATCTCATTTGTGAGCCTGGGGAGGGTGTTCCAGAGGGTTTCATGAGGAAACCTCTGTGGGCTTGGTTACTTATCCTGCCTGTTTCCTGCATCACCTTGGGAAAGTCTCTTTGCTGTTAATTTTTCACAGCAGAAATTTACGGGGGGATGACCCTTCCTTCTTGGTTTTTTACAAAAGTGAGGTTTGCTGAGAGCACAGAGGCCACAGCACAAACATCTGAATAAACTCAATGTCAGGCTCTCTCGGCTTAACAAATTATTTCAGCCCTGAAATGATTTCTCCTAAATCCCATGGCTCCAAAACAGTGGAGGGATTGCCCAGTGCTGCCCTGGCACGTGGGTTCTTGGGGTCCTGCCATGGCCTGGGCTGGCTCACGTGGCTCCTCCCTGCATTTCAGGTACCAGGTGAAGTTTTTCTACCTGTGCCAGCTGGCGTACTGGCTGCACGCTCTGCCCGAGCTCTACTTCCAAAAAGTCCGCAAGGTGAGAGCCAGGTGGAGGTTTTTGGGAGAGGAGGCTCTAGGAAAGGGTGGGTAGAGAGGGCTGAGAGGTTGATTTGGCTTTTCTGCCCCTGCCAGGAGGAGATCCCCCGGCAGCTGCGCTGCATTTCGCTCTACCTGCTGCACATCGCCGGCGCCTACCTGCTCAAGTGAGTCACTCACCTGCCGCAGCATCCCCCACAACACCAGGGATAGGGCTGGGCAGCTTCTTTTGCCCTGGGAGTCACCTGGGAATCCTCAGTGGGGAGAGGGGCTTCGAAGGAATAAATGAGATTGTTTCAGTGGAGAGTGACTTTTTACCTAGCCAGGTATATAGGGCAGGGGGGATGATTTTAAACTAAAAGGGGAGAGATTTGGATATTGGGAAGTTCTTGACTGTGAGGGTGGTAAGGCACTTGGCACAGGTTGTCCAGAGGGCTTCCCGTCCCTGGAAGTGTTGGAGGCCAGGTTGGATGGGCATTGGAGCAGCCTGGGACAGTGGAAGATGTCCAGGACAGGGGGTTGGAATGAGATGATCTTTAAGGTCCCTTCCCATCCAAACCATTCTCTGATAAAAAGCAAAACAGCTTTGCCAGCCATAGGGTTTTGTGTTGGATACATCCCAGCTCTGCTAGTGTTTTGGACTGTGTTGATGGTTTGTAGACAGGGATTTCCCCTATTGCAGTCCTGCCCCCACTGCTGCACAGAGGTCTGGCTTTGGGCTGGCGCTGCAGCTCATGGACAGGAGGCCCGAGGCTGTAGCTGGTGATGAAGGTTGAAGAATAAAGGCTGACCAGCCCAGTGATGCTTTTTTCTTCCTCTTCCCTGCCAGCTTAACCCGCTTGGGGCTGATCCTCTTGCTGTTGCAGTACTTGGCTGAGTTCTTCTTCCACATGGCACGGCTGGTTTACTTCACGGACGAGAACAACGAAAAGCTGTAAGCAGGAAACCTGCCTGGGGCTCCCATCCTCCTTTGGAGCCCAGGATCTTGCTCTCACCTCCTGGGTCAGCACTGGGGCTGCTCCTGCCCACACCTCTGCTTGCCCTCCTGCAGGTTTAACGTCTGGGCCGTCGTGTTCGTGGTCACCAAGCTCTTCACCCTCACCTTGTACATCCTGGTCATCGGCTTCGGGCTGCCGCGCGTGGAGAGCCAGGCCCTGGACCCCGAGAGAGGGAATTTCTTCAGCTTCCTCTTCAACAATATTCTCTTCAGGTAGGAATGTCTCCTGTGTCTTCCTTGGCTGTGTTATCCCAGCGTGGGTTTTGCTGAGTTTGGAAATCGTGGAATCCCAGAATGGTTTGGGTTGGAAGGGACCTTAAAGATCATCTCGTTCCAACCCCTGCTGTGGTCATGGATACCATCACTAGACCAGGTTGCTCCAAGCTCCATCCAAATGGGATCCAGACAGTGGGGATCTGATCCTGATTCCATTTAGGGAAGGTCTTAGTGAGCTGAAGGGAGTGTGAAGGAAGCAAGGAGGGGTTTAAAGGCTATACAGAGCCAAAATGGAGGGGAAAAGTCAGGAAGTGTTAATCAAGTGAATTTATAAAGCACAAGCCTATTTTGGAGAAATGCTTGCAAGCTTTCCCTGTTGTACCTATAAGTGCATTTACATGGATATGGTCAAGAAAAAAGCATTTTCCCTTCTGCTTGGCCGTGTTTTGCTGCCTGTTGATGTGGGAAGCAGAGGGTGGGATGGGCTCCTCATGCCTTGCAGTCTTGTCAATTCTGGGAGCCTTTCTCACCCTTGCAGCAGCTGTGAGTTCAGTTCAGAATTCGCTAGGCATGGTCATTCCCAAGCTTTTTGAAGCCAAGGACTGCTGGCACACCTGAGGATCTGAGGGTCTTTCTTACCTCCCTTCCACCTTTTAGATCATCCTAGGGCATCGTCCCTTGACTGTGCCATGTTGTGTTTTGGGCAGTGCTGGTTGAGATGATCCTGTTCATCCATTCCTGCCCTAAAGCTGAAAGAATCAATGAATCAGAGCCTGAGGGCTTTATGGTGTGGAGGGAAAGGAATGTAGCTGCTCTGGACTCGGGTGGCAGAAAGCAGAGGTGGTGGCTGGAGGGATGGCATTTGCCACATGAGGGGACCTCGGCCACCAGCCCCGGTGTTGGGGGGGCAAGGCCGGGCTGGGGGTGGCCTCGCTGCTGTGTTCTCAGCCTGCCTCTTCTCCGCCCCTGGCAGAATGAGTGTGCTGCTGTTGGTGTGCCTCTTCCAGGCCTCGGTGATGTGGCGCTTCATCCACTTCCAGCTGCGGCGCTGGAGGGAGTACTGGAATGAGCAGAGCAGTCGGAAGCGAGCCGCCGCCACTGCCGCCGGCACTAAGCAGCAAACCAAGCTGCTCAAGAGGGACTCTGGTGAGTGCTGGGAGCGTGGCACTGTGGAGGTGTCAGTCCTGGGGTTCAGCATCCCCCAGCAGGCTGCTGCCCGTGCAGGGTGTCCCCAGCAGCGTCCTGATATCATGGGTGATACAGGTTAGCACGTGGTCAGAGTGTAATGAACCACGTGTAAATGTATCAGTCTCTGAGGGTCCAACCTTGGCAGAGAAGTGGCTAAAATTAATTTGAGCCAGACTGCTCTTCCGAGGTGTTCTTTAAAGTAAAAGGTTTAATAGAGAAAAATAACAAAATAACAAACGTTGCAGAAAACAAAAGGAAAGCTGTGCACAGGTGTCCAAGAAAACCTCTGACACCTTGCTAAAAACACTCCAAAAAGCCTCTCTTTTCTTTTGTGCTCCTTCCTAAATACTGCATGTTTTAGGAGGGACAACCTGGCCTGCTGCCAATGAAATTAACAACAGGCTTTGAGTTACACTCTCAGAGCCCAATCCATGCTTTTGTGCTGGTGCTGAGCCAATCACTGCCAGGAGAGTATCGAAGTTTCTGGGTTCTTTCCCTTAAGGGATGAGTCTTAAACTTTCCCCTATATGGAAAACACTTGCTGGGTGTAGGAAATGCATTCCTACACATAGGGGTTTCCCCATCCATGTCTGTGGGCCAATCCTGGGAGGATAAAGGGTTTGGCTCATGCAAGGGACAAAGTTTCTTTCTCCATAGAATCACAGAATGGTTTAGGTTGGAAAAGACCTCTGAGATCACGGAGTCCAGCCTTTGACCAATCACCATGGTGTCAAGCAGACCACAGCACTGAGAGCCACTTCCAGTCATTCCTTGGACACCTTCAGGGGTGGTGACTCCAAACCTCCCTGAGCAGCCCATTCCAATGTTTAATCACCCTTTCTGTAAGGAAATTCCTTGTTATGTCCAACCTGAACCTCCCTTGTGGCAGCCTGAGGCCTTTTCATCTTGTCCTGTCCCTTGTTCCTTGGGCGCGGGGCCCCACCTGGCTGCACCTCCCCTGTCAGGGAGGTGAGAACAAGATCCCTCCTGAGCCTCCTTTTCTCCAGGTTAAACACCCCCAGCTCCCTCAGATTACCCTCTAGACCCCTCATCCGCTCTATGTCCCTTTGTTGCCATCCCCAGGTTACCATGAAAACGGAGTGGTGAAAGCAGAGAATGGAACCTCACCTCGCACCAAGAAGCTTAAGTCTCCATAGAAGCCAAGGGCTGTCTCCTGGGGAGGAGGGTGAGATACCAGGACTGAGCAGCCTCCCCTCCTCCTGCTCCTCACGAGCGGCGTCTTGAAAGGCTCGGAATCATCTTCCCAAGGTGTCTCTCGCTCTCCTCCCTCCCTTTCTTGCTCTCATGAACCATTTGCAATAAAACCAAAAAGGCCCCTTTCCTGTTCTCCCATCCCCCTCATAGGAACCTTTTCCAGCCTTCTTGGTTTTGCCTTCCTCTGTTTGATCATAAACCAGCGTGCAATTTTTTTTATTATTATTCTTTTCTATTTTAGTGTTCTGTTATTTTGGTTAATGGTTACAAATGTATCATAGATGGTTCCAAACAATCCTTTTTTCTCCTACAGCATGTTCCTCCCCTCTCTTCATGGTGCTTCCCTGAGCCCCTGGGACAGGGCCACGACAGCTTGAAGGCACCAAATATGTGTTATGGGATCAGATTCCTGGGGGAATGTGCTGGGGCTGTGAGATCTGAGGCTCAGGGGTGCTCTCAGGTGAGATGGGGCACATCTGGCCAGCGCTCAGCAGGATGGTGATGCTGCAAAGAGAGACCAGGGTCTGATGGAGGAAGCTCAACCCTGTCTTGTCTCCTGGTGGACCTCTGGTTATCTGGGGTTTTCTGAACCCTGCTTTTGAGGATTTTCAAGAGCTGGGCAGCAGAGAAGGGAGAGAACTTCCCTCTTCATATGGAAGGTCCACCTCCCAGCCTTTGCTTGCCCAGCTGGGTTTCTTTTGGCTGCCCTGTGGTTGTTCTGGGTCTCCCAGCCCCAAGAGCTGGGCCCAGGGCACTGCAGGTCTCAGTGTTTTGTTGTGGGGCAGCAGCATCCTCAGTTCCACGTGAATCCTTGAGGCCTACCCGGCTCTGAGCACTGACTTGGCTCCTGTCAGCCCAGGCCCTTTGCCAGCTTGTCTGTGCCTGGTGGACCTGGTGTTCTTGTTGCTCATGACCACATCCAGGTGAAAAACTGGTTGCTGCAAAGGGTTTTTGCATCAGTGGGACTGTGCCCCTCGTGCTGTCACCTCAGCCTTCCTCGTCCCTACCGTACCAGTCCAGCCGTGCCATCGGCAGCCACCAGCTTCACTCTTTGTTTCCAAAGGATACAGTGCTTGTATCCACCCAAGGTGCTATCAAATCCAGGGTTTCTTCCAAAAATCTTAGCCCCTTCATCCCCTTCTGAGCTGTGAATGAGATGACAGGGAAGGAAGTGGAAGGAGGCCAGGGCTGTGAGGAGCAGCTTGCATTTTAGGAAAAGCCTGGGTTGCGAGACGTAGCTGTTGGCAGATGGAATTGTCTCAAATCTACCTCAGAGGCCATCTGTTGCTGCAGACCACTTTCCCCCCTTGCTTCTGCCCACTGCCACCTCCACGTGCTGGCAGGAGATTTTGTGGAAAGCCACATCCCACCAGCTTGATCCCTCGCTGACTCTGCTGGGGAGCAGCATCTGCTTGGAGTTTCGTGGGTCAGTGCCATCTTGCTGGGCTTCTTTTTGGGGTGCCACGCCAGGCTAGGTTTGGTAGGTGAGCAGTAGTGGCACCTCTGTCCCCACACTGTCCCCTGGGGTGGTTCCTGAGCTGGGCTTTGCTGTTGGTGCCTCTTGTGCAGCAAAGTCGGCCGTAGCTTTAGTTCTGCTTCGCCACGGCAGGAGCAGGGGACTCATGGTGTGTCCCCTTGGCTGGGTGAGGAGAGGGACACAGAGCTGGGGTTCTCTCCATGTGCAGTCCAGGACTGGTCCTTGGTGTACCCCTGACTTGTCCCTTGGCTGCTGAACTCTGGCTCTCTCCAAGTGCAATTCCAGCTTGAGGCTGGTGCTGTTGTCCTTCACGCCAGTCGTGTTTTGAGGAACGGGTGGCAGTTGATTTTCTTCCCCGCTTTGAGTTGAGTTGGGTTTTTTTCCTGTTTATCTGGGTGTTTTTTCTCCTTTCCCCCACCTCTCCTTGTTGAGGAGGCCCTGGAGGGAGAAAACATGCAGGGACATGAGGACAGTTGGTCAAATTCCACTTGTTCCTCAATCCCCACAACATTTGAGTGTCAAGCGAGGGATAATGGCAGGAGAGGGCTTTCCCCATTTTCAGGGGAGCTGGAGAAGGAGACTGGAGCACAGCCCTTGGTGGTACCTTTGCCATTGCTCCTCGTAGTCTGTGCTGGGAGGATAAAACACCTTCTGCTCAGAGGCAACGACAGGACCCGCAGTGCAGCGTGATCAGGGGAAAAAGAGCTTTATGCTCGGAGGACATGGAAAAGATCTGGTGTGAGAGGTTTTTCCTTTCTCCTGCCTCTTCCCATCCCCTGCCATCCACTGCCAGTGCCCTCCAGGAGCAACTGCTGGCTGGCACCTCCCCGGAGCCTTGGCCAGGCCTTTCCTTGCAGCAGCCGAGCTGCTGACTCTGTTGGCAGGTGACACGTAGAGCCCCCAAAAACGCGGCTGCTGCATGATTCCTCCTCCTGCCTGCTTGGCTTCAGGCAGCTTTTCCACTTGCACAATCCTTTCTCTTCCTACAGTAGCTGGTGATGCTTTGTATCCCAAGTGCCTTATGTTGTAGCCTCTCTGTGCACTGTACCAGTAGCTGAACACCCTCCTTTGTTACTACGTATGTACAACATATGCTACATTTACGTGTTTTTTGTTTTCTTTTTGATAGAGCTACCTGGAAAAGGGACATTTGTTTTTGAAGCATTTCCATGTGTTCTTTTTATGATTTTGGTTTTTTAAACCTATAGATGATGGGGCTTTTTTTTTTTTTGAGCCCTCCCCTATATTTAGAAATCCTCATCCTTCTGTTAGACCCAAACCTGGCAAGTTGTGGGTTTGTTTTTTGTTTTTTTTTTTGAGCTGAGCCTTTGTTGTGAGGTGATATCCACTGCAATCCCCTCTCGATCAGAGGGGCTGCCATGGGCTGCTCCAATCTCTGTGTTGTAGTGCAAGCACAATCCCTGGGCTGCAAGCCCGCAGTAACTGCTCCTGTGTCCATGTCATTTCTCAGCAGATCCAGCCTTCCTTTCAGCCCAAAGAGCTTTTTCTTGGAGCATTTTCATTGCAAGCCCTTAGTGGTCAGTCTGTCCTTGGCTGCTCTGCCTATGAAATGCCACGAGCTCACTTCCCTTTAGTGGATGCCCTTCTCATGCCCCATCTTGCCGAGCCCTGTGTCATCTGCAGGAAACATCATGGAATTGTTGAGTGATTGAGGTTGGAAAATGCCTCCAAACTCGTCAAAGTCCAACCTTTAATCCAACACCAAGATCCAACCCTGAGCAGGAGCTCTTGTCCACCACAGTGCAGAAGGTGATGGAAATTATCCAAAACTTCCAGTGGGACAAGATTCCTTACACCCTTCCTGTGGGCTTGAGGCTGCTTTAGTAGTCTGTATCCATTATCCAGCCTAAGGAGGTCAGGAATTCTAGCCTGTGGTTTTTGGGGTGAAGTACAGTGTTTTCCTGTCCTAGCCTAGAAGAGCTGTAAAATACCAGCACGAGTTCTCTCTTCTTGTCTTAGGTAGTTGGAGAATGGGCTTGGGAAGAGAAAGGGGTGGAGGAAGAACAGATGTAGCATTTCACATACAGTTTTTGAGTGACTCTCACATTATGGGGCATTACAGTCGCGTTTTGTCTTCTTGTTGTTTAGGATTCTTTCTTTCTTACTCATGATGTTTGGGTTAGTAGTAGCCAAGTTCCAGTTCCCCTGTAGGTCCCCTTACCTTCAACTCAGTGTTTTAAAAGGTATTTTTGGTAGGCTTCCAGTTTGGAGGGAAGAGTGGCCACTCTGGGATGTCTCTTCCTTGCCTCCAAGTGACTCTGGGAGCTTGGAGCCACCCTGCCTTTGCTGCAGTGCCTGGGGATTTACAGCAGCCTCAGGCTCTTGCCTTTGGTAGATGGACCCCAGACTGTGTCAACAGTGGATGGAGATGATGGGATTTGATTTACAGCCTTCCAGGAAACTTCTTGGGGCATGAAAGGGTGGTTTAGTAGGTTTTTTTGCCCAGCAATGTTCCTCCTCCTTGGAGCCGTGTGGGGTTTCTCTGGGAAGAACGGCTGTTGGAGAAGCCAGGCAGAGGTGTGTAGTTTTTCCTTGAAAATGTTGAACTTGACTGATCCAACTTCAACAGAGGAACTCGAGGAAAACTTCTGTTCTTCCATATTTATGCTTTAGTGCAAATTTCCTGATTTTGGAGGGGGAGGGGGGAATTAACAGTCTCTGGTGTTCTTTGCCGTTTGTTTCATTCTTCCTGTCACTTCAGGTTTTGTACGGATTTTGTTTGTTGTTGTTTGTTGTTCAATGACTTTTGTGATAAACTCAGCAGAAGTATTTTTCTCAAATAAATAAATAAAAGGCATAGATTCTTCCAGTGCTGTTTCCACTGATGCTTTATTATTGCTGAGCTGTGCATGTGGCAAGGATACTTTCCACTATCCCAGGTTGCTCCAAGCCCTGTCCAACCTGGCCTTGGACGCTTTCAGGGATGGAACAGCCACACCTCTGGGCAACCTGTGCCAGAGCCTCACCACCCTCACAGGGAAGAATTTTTTTCCCCAATATTCAATCTAAATTTACTCTCTTTCAGTTTAAAGCCATTCCCCCTTATCCTGTCACCCCAAGCCCTTGCAGCTGGGATTCATCTTCCCACATTTCCCATGTCCACAGCACGGGCAGCTGCTCCAGAGTTCATTATTCATGGCTGCTTTCATCAGAGGGAGTGGAGGATAAGGGTATTTGTAGGAGATGATTTATCTGATGTGGTTTAGGCACATATTTTTGGTGAGCTATATTGTGTACTTTGTGCAGCTGGCCCCAGGCACACAACATCACTTGGCTGAGAGTTAGGTTACGATTCCATAGCCTGTGCAGAAAATAGTTTCTGACTTTCGACAGCTCAAGTAAATTCATCTGTAAGTTTTTGGTCTCTTGAAATCCAAGGTGGACCAGAGATCCTTGGTCAGGGGGAGCAGCAGCACAAAACGGGCCCAGAAGGGGAGAGCAGTGGCCTTTCCAAACAAGGGGAGACAGGAGGGAGCTGTCACATGGAGACTCTCATCTGTCTGAGGGAAGTGGGAATCCACGGTGCAAAAGCTGATTGAAAGCAGCATTTTGTTCCAAAGAGCTTTGTTCTCTGTGTGTGTGACAGCTGCCTCTCCTGTGTGCACCATGGCAACACCTGGCAGGTGTCACTTGGGGTGAGAAGGCTCATGCATTACTTTCACGGAGAGATGAGCAACATGACTCTGAGAGGAGCACGAGTGTCACAGCTCTATTGCTATGCCAACCGCCTGTGTTCCCTTTTCCTTGGAGACCTGTCTGTGAGATGACAGGTGGATAAGGTGGGTCAAGATGGGATCTCAGTCCTAAAACCGTTCTCCCAACTTCTTGTTAAAAAATGCAGAGCTGCTGTCAGCAGATTTGTGTCCAGACCCCTGTTACCTCCAGATAAACTCACCACCATCACCGTATTTTGAGTAGAACCAGAATCATAATTTGTGTGGTTTTCCCCCACCCTTATTTTAATCCTTAGCTATTCCAGCCATTCAATTTAAAACAGTCTTTTTAACACTGTTATAGCAACTACAGTTTTATTACAATTTAATAACAAACTGGCAGTTTTCACTACTTGAAGGTGAAAGGCCCATCTGAGAGAAACCTGGAGTGGTTTTCGCTTCAGTCTCCAGAGAGCTTTAGCTCTCTGAAGCACTGCACTAAAAGGTTGAGAAAACAGAAGAACCTGACTTTGGTTCTCAGAATTACTTTTTTTTTTTTCTCCTATAAGTTTCATTTCAACATCCAGAAGTTGTGAGGTTGAGTTTGGGGGTGGCTAAAAGGGTAGGAAGAGGTTAGGAACGAAAAAAGTTAACATGAGAGTGGAATCAGCTGGGCCTGTGAAAGGGAGAGGGACAGAATGAAGCAAGGGTGAAATCCAGAACATCCTTTTTGAAGTACAATGTCTTCAAGTCAGCAAGTCATTTGCTGGTCTTGTCCTTCAGCTTCTGGGAACAGATTACTAGGGAAGGCTAGGAGGAAGTCACGGTAGTTTACCTTGTCATCACAGGAACAGTAGTCAATCAGCTGTGGGGACAAAAAACACAGCAAACACCATAAAGAATTGGAAAAGGCTGCAAAATTGTGGTTGTTTTTAGGGGAAAGTCCCCAGAATTCTCCTTGTGTGACAGAGCAGGAGACGTTATTCCCCAGCATGGATTTTTCCATCCTGGTAATCCCAAATCACAGGTAAACTTGGAATCACAACCACTAGGAATTGAAAAGACCTACAAGATCATCAAGTCCAACCTTTAGTTCATCAAGTCCAACCATTTCAGGATTGAACTCAATGACCTAAAGGTTGGACTTGATGGTCTAAATATTCAAGTCCAGCCTTGAATCCTTATAGATGACACTAATCTATGCAAGGAGAAGAGTTAAAATTGTTTGAGTTTAATCCTGATTTCCTTCTGGGCCTCACCAGAGTGGCAACAGAGCCACAAAAGCACAAAGCATGGCCACAGACTGAGATGGGCCACAGGAAATCTTTCAGAAATCCCTGCCAAAAGTGGGGTGGGGGCAGTGTATGTGAACAGTCACTGTTCTCTAGTGTCACTTTGGTGTGTGCACATGGCATAAAGGGGAGACACAGATAATTGAGCTTGGTGACAGCCCCATTAATGAGCCAGTTCTGGTGTCCGTGCCTGACCCTGCATTGTGTTACAGAGCCACAGCCTTTGTGTGCTTCAGGGGAAGAAAGAAGGCTTTTGTTTCTTTAATTGCATAACTAATCTCCTTCTGACACCCAGCGAGATGGAAAAGGTCTAATATCACAATTCCTTGAAAGGATTCTTCTTCCCCTTGTCGCCTGGAGACAGATTCTCTGGGGTTTGCTTCAGTCAGTGACTGACAGCTGTGCTCCTCTCCAGGCAGTGAACTCTCTGCCATATGTTTAATTTATAGCCCTGCCATGCTTCCCAGGGCTCTGGGAACACTGGGATTAAGATTTGAGGAGAGGACATGGATGTTTTTAGTGCCATACATCCCAGACTGAGGCTCAAATGTGGGAGTTTAGCTTCAATTGTCACAGGTTCTCCACATAAATTTAGGAATGTTACTTCTTTCCCACTCTGAGTGGAGCAGGGATTGTCGCCACACTAAATTCCTCAGGGCAGAATAAGTTCTGATGAACTCTGGTACAGCAGAGTCCTGGGTGCTTGTCAGGGCCTTTATTCATCCCACATTCAGGGACACAAATCTCCTGCCCATGCACCTTTCTAACCATGGCTGTGATGCTGACAGTTGGCTGCTTTAGAAAAGTTTTTATTTTATCGGGGATATAACTCGCTCTGGTCTCTAGATTTCTCTAAAGTCTGAGTTCCCCTTTATTGGCCACTAATCTACTGCCTATCCCATGATGCTGAAGAAACATCCTCGCCAGTCATATTCCTGAAAGGATCCTCCTCCATCCTCACTGCAGGAATTTTTCCCTCAGTTTCCTTCACATTTTCTGCTTTGCAGACTGTGATCTTCATGTGCTGTTTGTTGCTTATAGTGCTTAGCAAGTGTTAACCAGGGCGTTATGATTCTAAAATAATAATAATAATAATAATAATAATTTTAAAGTTCTTAGACCTTCAGTTCAGTTGCTGTTAAATTCAGAGTGTCTCTAAGCTTTCTTAAGGGACATTCCTTGAACCATTCAGTGTCACCTCTACTCAATCCCAGCTGTGCTTAAGCCATCACAGACACTCCAAGCTCTGCAGGAGCCTATCCCTGGTCTCTCATGATTCCTGATCTCTATCATGATACACAACCTCTTCTACTCATCCAAGACCTGAACCAGCAGGAATCTTCATACATTACAGTGCAGCCAAACATGGGGGGCAACCTGGATAACATTTTTTCCCTTTCCATAGAGGACAGCAATTATTATCTCCTCTAAGACACAGGCTCAGTCAAACAGCTCAGAAGCTTTTCTAAACTGGGATTTTCCTCCCCTTTTCTTGAATTTTTTCCCCTTTGAAGGCTAGAGCAGCTGGTTAGGGCTGGTTTTTAGAAGAGGTCTTTTGGAAGAGCCATAGGAGGGGAATTCCACATGCACAGCACCCCTTCCATCTGACCTTTTTAAGAAGAATGGTGCTGGTTGGCACGTCGAACCTGTCACAAATATTTAAAAAGCTTGTTTTATCCAGGAAGCCAGAGCCCTCCTTGTCAAAATGATGAAATGCCTCATGAAACTGCCTGGTGTTGAAGGGCTGTTGGAGCTTCAGTTCTCTCTGAACCTCCACAATTAAATCATCCAGGTCCTTCTTGGGGATGCCACTGTGGAAGACAGGAATAACAGGATTTCATGTAAAAACTCATTTTGGCAGCCTTGCTGTGACACTTGAGTGAAAAAGGAGCACTTTTCTGTGTGCTCCAGTGTCAGAAACTGGGAAACTTGAGTTTCAACCAGAGCCATGATATAACTGCCTCCAAACCATGTTCTGAGCTAACAGGGTTGTTACTGGGTCACACAAACTGGGTCCAGACAGCTAAAAGGAGGATGTGGTCTAGGCTCTGATGGGCTGATAAGCAAAGGAATAAATGCTCTAAAATAGATTCCCCCCACCACCTGCTGAGCCTGTTACAGTGAACTGATGCCTTTTGGGAAATGATGTGTCCTCCATCTCTGGAAGTGTTTAAGATCAGGTTGGACAGGGCTTGGAGCAACCTGGGATAGCGAAAATTGTCCCTGCCCATGACAGGGGTTGGACTGAGCTGATCTTTAAGGTCCTTCCAACCCAAGCCATTTTGTGATTCTATGATTTTGGCTGGAAGTCCAAACACTTCTTGAACTCAGGCTGGGTGCTGTGACCACTTCCCTGTCTCTGTTGCTGAGCCAGAGCTGTCCCACGAGGTTTTGGGGCTGGCAGCAGCCACAACATTTTACTGTACACACTTTACACCCTCTGAATGTGCCCAAACACAGCCTCCTGGAGCTGAACCACCAGCAGAGCAGGAGGCTGGAGCCTAGGGAGGCTGCTGAAAATGCCCTTAGCTGTCAACCCTGAGTCTTATTTAGCCCCACCACCCCATTCTCCGTAGCTACCTGCTGGTAGTCTCCACTACCACCTTCCGTGGGCTGAAATGATCCCTTATGGATTGCACTGTTGCTGCAGGGAAACTCTCTGCATTTCTCTCCAAATAATTCAGCACATATTCATCAGCGTCAATGATAACAAACCTGTGGCCAAACACTGGAGAAGAAGCATTAAAGAATTAGTGTCACCTGTTTTTTAGCACAGGTTTAAGTAATTTCTTTATCCAGGAGGGAGCAGGATTCATCTCCTATGGCTGGGCTCAGCTTTGAGCCAGCTCTGCTACCTGTTTCAACTTCTTCAAGTAAGAATAATTTAACTGATTGAAAAATTCAAACATTGACAGTAACAAAGTTTTATCAATGTACACCAGCTGCTGATCTGGAAACTCAGATGTGAGGAGACCCAGAAGCGGCAGATCTTTCAAGTGAGGGAAGGGATATGCACTGTCCATGCAATAAATGACATATCAGAGCAGAGCATTATAAATCCAGGCTGGATTTTACCTTCAACTGTAGAACCAATGGTGAAGTCAGAGGCCTCATAGTATATGGGATTCTCTGGAGTAGACCCTGGCTTGGTAACTTTGGTCCTTTTTAAGTATTTGCCTCCAGTGATGCCAGAGTTTTTGACTGGGGGTTCATAGATGCTGATGGTGTCATCAGAGAGGAAATAAGAGAGGATGAAACGACGATTTTTGTCCTCAGGCACTGGTGATTCCTAGAGCAAAGGTAGCAAGTTTGGATCAGAGCATTTGAACCTTGTTTCAAGGTTTTCCTTACCTGGGATGCTTAGGAGTACCTAGTAACCCACTCATAAGCACCCAGAGCTTTTTTTATAGCTGACTAAACAAAGCACTTGATGTGCTGACATAGTGTAACAAAGCACTAGACAGCACTTAGGATCTGAATTTCAAAGGTTACTTGCTTTACTCAAGCCACTGAAGCAGAATCTGGGCTGAAGTTACCAAGTATATTCAGTGTTTCCACAGCTGGAGTAATCCAAGAGAAAGGAATATCCTATGCGGAATGGTCCATCCCAGAGGGGCTGTAAAATTCAGATTAAAATTACGCTTTTCATTATGCTGAGTGCCTGAGAGAGGCTGGTGCTGCTTCAGCCCTTAGTCACAGGAAGTCACTCCCCTGACACACCAGTGGATTTACTTGCTTAGTTGAAAGCTAAGTGGATCTTAACTCCTCAGCTGTGACCTTTAGGGAACTCCTGCACAATAGGGAAAAGAAACCAGCCCTTATCCACCCGGAGTGTTTGGAGAGGGCAGGCACAAGGCAGCACAGGAAATGCCATCGCTGCTGCTGGATGTGCCAGAGGCTCCTTGAATAAACCAGCTGTAAAGCTGGCACAAAGGCCAGGGCCTGGATGCTGCTGTTGTGGGTGGAAAACACCATTCTCATGGATTTTCCAGCTTTTACACCAGCAGTTGGCTGCTCTGCTAGGACAGCTCCTTGCTGGCTGCTGCATCCAGGACCTGCCTGGAGAAGGACAGGGGCTGGAGCTAGCAGCAGAGACATGAAGCACTGGCTGGTGGCAGTGGTGGCAGGCAGGCAAAGGCACAGTGCCCAGTGCAGGCTGCTTCAGCTGGGGCCATCTGTCACATAGCAGTGGCAGAGGGAGTTTTTCCATAAATGGCTGTGGGTTTGTAGCAGGTCTGGTTTGTACTTTGTGGCCTTACTTTTTTTTTTCTTTTTTTTTTTTCTTTTTTTTTTCCCCTAGTTTTGTGAGCTGTCAATTGTCACAGCAAGCACACAATAACCTCATGGCATCCCCCCACCAGGGACACTCGTGTTGGCTCGGGGACCTCTCTTTCCCCACTGGCACAAAGGAGAGTTTGCCAACAGCCTTGTCTGGGCATGGGCAGGCTGCTCCTCCCATACTCCTGGCACTATTCCACCAAGGAAAACACTTACCAGGGCCACCTGGTACCTCAGGACCTTGAGATTATTCTCCAGCATCTTAATGATATTTTTCTGTGGAGGCTTTGGAAACAGACTAAGGCAGTTCTGGAGAGAGTCTTCAGGGATGCCAAAACCATTATAGGGAGGAATTACCTGCATCCAGAGGCGATATCAACCATAAACAGCTGCAACTAAAAACAAGACAAAGTTCACAAGACCTAGCAAAGCCCATCAGACTTGGAAGGAAACATTCTGCCACCAGGTAGCAAGAGCTGTGACACCCTGCCCAGTAGAGATGGATGATATCAGCCTGGCCATGTGTTGTATTTAATGAAAATGTAAGAGGATTAAGCAAATCTGAAACTCAGAAAGTCAGGTGATTTCTCTGAATTAAGAGGTTTTGGCTATATTAAAGACACATAGAATGGTTGGGGTTGAAAAGAACCTTAAAATCATCTAGTTCCAACTAAACCTTCCCGTGCACAGGAACTCAGCCATCAAATGGTTACACTGGTAACCTAATCCCCATCATGCCTGTGGGCTAAGCCACAACTCCAAACCATTTCTAGGCTCAGTTTGGCAGGTAACAAGGGCTGTGACCATCCCCAGTAGGCAGTTTGGACTTGGCAACACTGTTTTGGAGAGTGAGGGAGAGTTCAGTAGTATGAATGGTGCCAGACTTTCATTTTTATATCGATTATGACCATTCTTGCCTTGTCTTTTTCAAGTTACTTGATTGTTTTTTTTTTAAGCTGAACTTGTTCTCTACAGGTTCTTACTAGGCTGAACCTCTACTTTACTGTAAGAGCTTACACCAACTGCTTCCTTTCCTCCCTTCTTTTGGGAAATTGTTTGCAGTACCTGTGGAGCTTTTTCAAGTGGTTTCTTATTTACATCCACTGGCTGGAAGTCTGTGATGCCATATTTTTCACGATAGAAGTCCTGGGTGAACTTGTCACAATCATAGATTAAGAAGGTGCGTCCAAGGAGGGTGACAGTTTTGCCAATACCAAAATCTTTGGGTGAATACCACTCTTGTACCTCATGGTCAGTGATCTCCAGCACACAGCTTGGGAAGTTCTCTTAAGGACAAGAGAGCAGAAGGAAAAAATAAATTAATCAGGGAGATGTTAACATTTCCTAGTGAAAAGGGATATAAAAGCAAGGTGTATAAATAGTTATAGATAGATGCTGGCACTGCTGTCCTGCCACTGTTTCCCAAAAGATAAAGAATTTAGTGACCATTTGAAGAACTTTTTTTTGGCCATGAAATAATAACCCCTTAGCACAGATGGCTGTGCCAATCTAAACTTACTGTTCTTGTCCACAAAGATTTTGGGCAAGCGCTGGCGTCTCATCAGTACCGGGAATGGGTCTCTCCCATCATTTCTCTTGTGGACTTCCCGAACCTCCACTGTGTCATCTGCCAAGAAGTAATGGATGACACAGGGATGGTGATCACCAAAGGCACAGTTGGTGTCATCCCATATGACATAGAAGCGAAGCACCTGGGGGGGAGGGAAAAAAAGCAGACAAACATGGATCAGAATTGTCTTTTGGTACCGCAGAAATCAAACTCATCACGTTGAGATGTGATGAATCTGACGCTCAAGAGTTCCCCAAGGTTCAGTTCCTGAAGAGACAGGAGAGATACAGGGAGAATGTAGTCAGAGCAAGGGGCATTTGTGTTTGTCTGAAATTGTCTGCTCTGGCACCTGGCATCGATATTTTTGGGGAGGAGAGGAGTGGATGCAGCAAGACCATTCCCAATAGAACTGCATCTGGCTGCTAAATTCCAGAGGCAGGTGGCTTATCTCATCCCAACAGAAAGCAAGAGAGTAATGGATGATATTGAGCACAGACTCTGCAATCCAAAGAGGAGCTGTTTACAAGGCACAAAGCCCAGAAAAAAACATAAAAGGTTTTGTTTCTCACTAAAGCCAAGAAAGGAGCAAATCTGGAGTCTGTTCAGCAGACTGAGATAATTTAGAATGAGTGAGGTTGCAGACGCTCACAAGACCTGGGTTTCAACAGCACATACTCACTGTAATCACAGAATCTTTTAGGTTGGAAGACCATTGAGTCCAACCTCTGACTGACCCCCACCTTGTCACCCAGCCCAGAGCACTGAGTGCCATGTCCAGTCATTCCTTGGACACCTCCAGGGATGGGGACTCCACCACCTCCCTGGGTAGCCTGTTTCAATGCCTAATCACCCTTTCTGTGAAGAAATTCTTCCTAATTCAACATAAACCTCCCCTGGCACAACTTGAGGCCATTTCCAGTTGCCTGGGAGAAGATATTGACCCCACCCAGCTGTCCCCTCCTGTCAGGGTGTTACGCAGAGCCAGAAGGTCCCCCCTGAGCCTCTTTTTCTCCAGGCTGAGCCCCTTTCCCAGCTCCCTCAGCTGCTCCTGGTGCTCCAGCCCCTTCCCTGGACAAACTCCAGACCTCCAATATCTTTCCTAAAGTGAGGGGCCCAGACCAGGACACAAGACTGGAGGTGCCTCACCAGTGTGATGTGGGTAATTATACAATAATTTGGGTAATGCCCAGCTCTCTCACCTTTGTGTCATAGGTAAGAAACTGCCTGAAGGGGTCGGGAACTGCGGGCATGGTACGTTTTTGCACAGGTGTCCGACGCTGTTCTGTGTAAGGATCCAAAACCAGCTCCTCTGGAGGGTTCATTTCAATTCCTTGGCTCTCCAGGAACACCTAGGAAGGTCACCTGAGGTGTTAGTGCTGCCAGGAGTTCTGAAGGTAAGAGGTGACTAGAGGTTACAGGTGGGCTGGGATGAGAGAGGTCAGAATTCTGCAAGTTCACTCCTCACAGAGAATTCTACAGCAACAGCAAAATAAGAGCAGATGACAAATCTATTTGTTTAAGCTGCTTCTTATCTTTGCTTACCCTTTAATTAATCAGAGCAGTCCTGTCCTGAACATCCTAACTCAGATTTCACTTTAGCACAGTTTTCCCTGGTCTTAGGGCTTTAAATGGAAGATAACTGTCAGTTGGTCTCTTTTATGTAAATGAAAAATATTAAATTGCTGTATAAACACAGATGTATTCAGCCTGAATTTGCAAGAACTTAGGGCTGTGTCAGACAGAAGCTAGTGTCACCCACACTAGGCACATCAAGACCCTACAGGCACGAGGATTTGTGTCAGTAGCAGCTTCATTCCATCTTTCAGGAATACTTTTCCCACAGAAAGAGTGCAATCTGCTTGCTTATAAAGGGATTTTTTGCTTACCTTGGACCATGAACAAAATCCAGGGTGTTACTCGTGGACTTGCATCAGTCACCCAAAACAACCTGTGAAGTCAAGGGACTTGTTCCCTTTTTGGCTTTGGGAAGTGGTCCATGAAAACATTCAGCCCAGGAAGCACCTATGCAAACATCTCCCACAGGAATATGAGAACCCCCTGGAGACTCACAAGGCAGGTTCACACTTTCAGACTCACTATTTTCTGGTCTGGAAGATGTCAGTAAATGATAAATACTCTATTGGCTTTGAGATGTAGACCCACATAGCTCATTCCATGTTTTCCACCAGCATTAACAAGAGGATCAGCTCTTCATTTGATGTGGACTGACTTGACCCAGTTCCAGCAGAGCTGGCTCCACAGCCACATTTATACTACTATATTATACATACTTGGGAACATTCCTGGGCATTGAGGCCAACTGACAAGGAAAAGCATGGACCTAAACTCTCCCAGCCTCCGGGACAGGTTGATTGCATGTAACTCACCTATTGGGAATGGTCCCTGGAGCAGCCTAACTCCTGGCCTGGAAGAATAGTAGTAAAATATCAGGGCTGATACTTTACCGAGGACAATCTAGCAGGATACCAGTGTATTGGTAATTCTTATTTCTTTTTATTGGATCATTATTTTCTCATTTACTGGCACAGAAATAGCCAGAAATAGAAAAGCAGGGAATGAGTAAGCTTTCTTAGAAAGGTCAGTTCATACCATGATTCTCAACCCATGGATCATGGCTTGGCTGTGGATGTGTGCAGAATTACTGTTTATATTCCCTTCCACTGTTCCTAAGAGAGGAATATTAAATCAGAAAAGAGTCAGGATCACTCATTTCCCTCTCATGTATGCACAATGTTTCATTTGGACTCTAAGCAGTTAAACTGCCCAGACATGAACTTAGAATTTTTATTGTAAAGAGAAGTCCTGAGGACAAAGGATGGACTCCCAGCAGTCCTGGGACAAAAATACTGAGGAATTAACTTGCCCTCAGCAGATGTCAGACCCTGAACTCCCCTTCGGCCTGCAAAAAGAAATCTACACAAAAAGCAAAATGAAAGACTGCGAGCACCCATATCACAAAATCCACAGCTGCAAACTGCTGGGCTCTAACAGGTAATTAAAACCCTGCAGTTGCCAGGAGTCTTTCTGTCAGTGTCCTCCCCACAACACACCTTGGTGAAGGAGTTGCAGTTGACCAGGTGGTAGGTGCGGCCGTAGATGGTGAGGTCGATGCCCAGGTTCAGATCCTTCCAGTGGTAATAATCCCCCTGCTCGTTCTTGGGCACCCGGTGGCGTTTCATGAGTTTTCCTTGGAGCAGACCCGAGTTCTTCACCTTGGGCTCGATGATGCACATGCTGTCATCTTCCAGGTAGTAGTAAATGCCCACGTGGCGGATCCTGTAATGCTCCTCTGCAGAGATAGGAACTTCCTCCTGGAAGTAGGCATCGAACTTCAAAACCTGCCCAAGGGACAATGTAGCAAAGGGAGAGAGGAAGAAACAACTTGAACACCGTGATTAAGTCTACCAAGGCAAATAATTTATTTGTAATTTGCTTTGGTGGTCTAAAATTACTGGATTAGATGCTAAAAGTCATCAAAGGCAACTGTGGCCTAATCTATGAGTGACAGCAGAGACACCAGGAGAACTTTTATCAAGATATACTTTTTGCAAATTTGGTGTGCCTGAGACAAGTGTAAAAATCTAGCCTTTTCCCTACCTCTTGATCACCTGCTGTTTCATCTACTGCTAGGTGCTTGGCTGCTGACAGTAATCTTCTTTACTGACACACAACACTCTTTACCTGTCAGCTTTACAGCCCTGATTTAGGGAAGTTATCCACAGATTTTAGTAAAGAGTTCAACCACATCTGAGGATTTTAAAATCTGAATGCAGTCATCATTTTAAGGCTAGGGTGGAGGGGCTCTGAACAACCTGGTCTAGTGGAAGGTGTCCCTATCCATGGCAAGGAGGCTGAACAAGATGATCTTTAAGGTCCCTTTCCATGATCTGAAGTCACATCTATGCAGCACTGAGAGCAAAACTGATTTATGCTGGGGAAACAAGGAAACTAATCAGCCAGTCCCTCTGCTTGGCAAAAGTACGAGGAATATCCCCTCCAAGATCATTCAAAGCCCCTAAGAAGGTGCAGGTGGCCAATCAGCCCTGCATATCCAGCCTACATCAGCCCAGAGGCCTGACTAATTAAGAGATGATAAAGCCAGAAAGTTCCTATCAGTCAGCAAAGTGTCCCCACAAGGGATTGTGACATCCCCAGCAGCACTGGGGCCCCTGCTGTTCCTGTGGCTTGAAGGGAGGGGCAGAGAAGGATCTGACAGATTAAACAGCAACATCTACATTACTCTGAAGGAACAGCCTCAGCAATTAACAAAGCACATCTGTTCCCCAGCCTGTGTCACAGCCAGGCTGAGGGCTGGCTGGCTGCAGACTGCTCTGGCAGGGCTGGCAGTGTGTGGAGTCTGCACGTCCTGAGCTCCCGAGCCCTGCAGCTCCCACTGCAGCTCCCACTGCAGCAGCTGCTCCATGCATGGCTGCTGGTTGCAGCTTGGGCCATTGGCACACTGAAAACCAAGGGTCAGCTCAGGACTGCTCGAAGCAGACACAGAGCCACCACCCAGTCTGATGTGATCACCAAGATGTAACACGGGAAGCACTAATGGAGCAGTTCAGGTTGTGACACGCAAGCATGAATAGATAGATCACGGTCAAACAGGCTGCCAGGATTCCCACTGCTGACTGACTTTTCCAGTTAAAGCTCAATTACAACCTCAATATAGTTTTGGAAACACAGAGCTCCAGGCTGTGGCTTACAGAGCAATGCTTATAAACTGGAGCTTTCCAGAGCTAATCAAACCTCTTTTCCAACATTTGATGGAAATGCTCAAGTGTAACTTGCAGGGAATGTCTTACATCGTTTATGTGTTATAATCCTCCTCCCGAGCAAAGAAAGCCTCTTTCAGTCTGGGATTCAGCTGTCTCTGACTAAGGGCTCTGGCATGTGAAAACTGCTGTAGGCAGTCCTGTGAACCCTGGAGCTGACTGTTTATGTCTCCGAATTTGGCCAGGGATATTCCTGGAATCAGCTTCTTTATACCTTTTTGTCATAAGCCACGAATGCTGGAGTGAAGCGGGAAGGTGCAGACCTCTTGACTTGCCCATAGGTCAGTGTGGCTCCCTTGCTGCACAAATCATCTAATTCATCTTGAGAGAGCTGATTTTCATAAAGTGTCTCCCCACCAACCCCCTCTCTTGGCAGCCGGGAAAAGGCATATCCATTTTTGAAGTCCAGTGTCTGGGACCGATGAAAAGATGTTTTCTGTTGGAAGGAAATCCAGCTATCAAAATACTGCATGAATTTAGCAGATACAGCTACTGGAAGCACAAAAAAAAACCCAGTAAGAAAGTGCAATATCAAGAATGTCTCCCCCCCCCACATCCCCAGCATTTTATTATAAACTACTGCAGCAATTATTTAAAATCAGATTTTGTACTTAGACCGGGGATGTGGAAAAAATGGTGAGTGGTCGATGTACAAAGCACGAGAATGAACTCAGATCCTTGCATTGCCACAGACTCCGGAAGAACTTAAATCACTGCATTTCCTGACTGCCACCATATTCAGTGCCTAGAACAGTGCGTCAGCACTTTATCTGCCCTGGTATTTATCTCACCAGCTCTTTGCTCCCTACCCTAATTTGTCAGCAGTACAGAGCACCATGGGGCTTCAGTTACTGCCTTATAGTGCTTCCTTCACTGTTGTGCACCCTCTGTGTATTCCACTGTTATTTATTTTCTTAACCCTCTTCTGGGCATGATACAGGATTTTCTTTGCTGGGTTAAATCAAGGCATGTCATGCTCACAGAACTGTAATTATGATATTTACAAAAGCACTTTGTCTTACCTCTTTACAATCATAGACTCATAGAATAGTTTGGGTAGGAAGGGACACTAAAAATTACCCAGTTCCAACCTCTGCCATGGGCAGGGACACCTTCCACTATCCCAGGTTGCTCCAAGCCCTATCCAACCTGGCCTTGGAAACTCCCAGGGATCCAGGGGCAGCCACAGCTTCTCTGGGCAACCTGTGCCACCCTCTTTGTAAAAGTTTCTTCCTTGTATCTAATCTCAGTTAAGCCTCTGAGTTTAAAACCATGACTCTTTGTCCTACTGCTACAGGCCCTGCTTAAAAGTTTGTCCCATCTTTCATGGAGTCCCTTTAGGCACTGGAAAGGGCTCTAAGTTTTCCCTGGATCCTTCTCTTCTCCAGGTGAACACCCCCAGCTCTCCCAGTCTGGCTCTAGAGCAGAGGGGCTACAGTCCTCAGAGCATCTCTGTGGCCTCCTCTGGATTTGCTCCAGCAGCTCCATGTCCTATTTATGCTGAGGACCCCAGATGTGGAGGCAGCTCTGCAGGCGGGGTCTCACCTGAGCTGGGCAGAGGGGTAGAATTGTCCCCTCCCTTGCTGCCCAGGACATGGTGGGGGGTTTCTGGGTCCCAGCCTCTCATCCATCAGCAGCCCCAAGTCCTTTTCCCTTCTCCAGGGCTGCATTCAGTCAGAGCTGTGCACAGGACCTGATCTCTGTCAGCCAGTCTTGTTCTTCACCACAGAAGAGCTGGGTCAGACTTGAGTGACATCAAACTACTCCACTTGCTGCATGCTCCACCACACGTGGCACCTCACCTGCACTGGTTGAGAGCCTGCCTGGCCCCACTGGGCTTTCAACACTTACAGCTCCAGAGAAAGCAGGGGAAATTATGAGTCCCTGATAAATAAAACCTCTTGACTTTTGCCAAGTAAAACAGAGTTGTACGCATTTCTAGTGCTGAGAGGACAAGCTCCAGCTCCTTTTTCAGCCCCAGGCTTGCAGTCAGTTCAACCTCAGGCATGCAAACTGCTTCTTCTCCATCCCCTCCCTCGCCCCTCATGGTTAAGCCTCTAATCTTATTTATAGCTTCAAGGCCCCACTTGAATTCCACATAATTCCCTGTTTTCTCTTTAAACTGCTACTGTAGATCTTGCAATGGAGAGAGCAGTGAGGAAAACAGGTGAAAACAAGATTTGCCTGAAGACATTTCAGCAGAACATCTTTTAAACTGCGACAGAACTGCCACATCCTTCTGTTAAATAAATACCGAGGGAGAGCTGTGGAAAAAAAATATTCAAGGAAAACCAGGAAGTTTGTCTTTAATTTGAGCAGTATCAGTGTTTGCTAGAAGTGTACAGGCTTTCAAGAGTCCACATTTGCCCAAAGCACCTCGTTGGTTCCTAAGGCTCCTGAGCAGATAAGCTCCCCCAAAGCGAGCCTGGATGCCAGATAACATCTCCCAGGATCAGGTGGCAAATGCAAATTTAAAAGGGAAAGCCCAGAATGTAAACTCCTAATCTCAGTTGTTGCCAGTGTTTATCTGGAGAAATTCCACTGAATTAAGCCTTCTTTTTGCCAAGTCTGTAACACTTGACACAAACACCATTCCCTCTCCCAGTGCCTGTTTCCCTGTCCCGTGAGCACTAAGCAGTAACAACACTTTTATTATTTGAACACGGGGGTTTCCTTCAGAACTTCTCAGCATTCACTTGGAAACCAAATATTGTGATGCCAGTTTTATAGATTGGAAAACTTCAGATTTCCAAGATGTTATAAATTATTTCAAGCAAATATTATTATCTGATAATAAGCCTGAGATAATCTTTATTATTGGATGATTATTTGTTTTGAATAATTTACTCTAGTTACTATAGGAGAACTCAGTTGTCACTGATTTAGGTCAGGTTGGATGGGCTTGGAGCAACCTGGTCTGTGGAAGGTGGCCCTGCCCACGGCAGAGGGTTGGAACAAGATTATCTTTAAGGTCCCTTCCAACCCAAACCATTCCATGATTCTGGGAGAAGTAATTTTCATACACAAAGCTGAATGCAGCCAGGAAAGTTTTCTGCTAAAGGTGCTCTTCAGAGAGGCTGTAAATCCCTCATGTGCCCAAACCAGGCATGAAACAACCCCCTTTTTAGCTTTTGGGGGGGATTTTTTTTAGTATATCAGAAAAATAAATGGAAGCACCTCTTCTTTGTGGCACCACTTTCTCAAGAGAATGTCAGGAGAATCTGGGGTTATCAGGTCCTTAGGGCCTGGACCACTGGATGGGGAAAAGGAAAAGTTGCTTCCTCATTTAGGTATCAGGTGCAGAGGATGAGGATGAGGATGAGACTGCTTCTTCCAGGGAACCTGGGAGCAGCTGAGAGTGTGTTGCTTCCTGGGGATGATTCTGGAAGCTGTGGTGACACCAGTTCTGTGGTGGGATACCACTTCTCTCATCAGGTTATCAGGTTCCAGACCTGGACTGTCAAAGATTCAGTTCTCCAGGCAACACCAGGAGAGCAGTTTTGGGAGTATCAGAGCTTTGGAGGAAGGGGTATCATGAAGGTGTTGATTGCCAATGAGACTGGTGACTTCAAGGTGTATCCGTGTAATAGATAAATTATGTCCAGGAAATATTTTTATTGGGATGATTTGGGGGATTGATTCCTAGTGGAGGAATGCTCAGTTTGTTCAACATTGGTTTTCCTGGGTATATCCAGTTGAGGAAGGTACCAGGTGAATTTAAGGAACTTAGTTCAGGACAGTATCAGTTCAGAAGATTTTTGCTTTGGGAAAACTCAGATGGTTGAGAGAAACAGCAGTTTTCCTGAGGGAATCAGGTTTCAGGACTGTAAAACAAGTTTGGAGATTTCCTTCAGGGTATCTCATGAACTGTGGGGGAATTATTGGATGGATTCAGGGGAACTCTGCAGTTATGGAAAAAGCTTTTGGAATTTCAAATGAGGCTCACAAATGAAGGGGAGGAGGGATGTGTGTATGTCTCTGTCCAAAGCTGTCAGGACAAATTCAGGGTTGTAAGATGGGTGCATGATGCAATGGATTCTTGGGGGAGAAGATGAAAAGTATCAAGTCCCCTTGAGGGTTAGTCCAGGGATACTTTGTCCCTTGGGAACAGATTGCAAGGTTCAATAACACTGGAAGAATTATGGGAGTACCAGGTCAGGTGTGGGTGGGATCAGGAGATACCAGGTGGGTACAGGGCATTCAGATCCCCCAGAAGTGAGTCCAGCAGGTATTTGGGGGCTTCGGGAAACACCAAGTCCCTGGGGGAGAGTTAAATGGATATTAAATCTGCTGGGGAGCATCGAATGAGTTTACAGAGCACCAGGTTTTTCTGGGGTCATATCCAGGGTCTGGTGAGTTTGAGGTTCCCAGGACTTGGGTTCAAAGGACACCAAGTTGTCTCAGGGAAATTTGGTGAATGCAGGAGGTACCAGGCCTCTTGTGGGAATTACAGGGTGATCTGAGGGAACAGCAGGTTCCCTTGGTGTGGGTTCAGGGGGTAACATGTTCCCTGAAGAAACTGCCTCCCCCTCTACTCTGCTTTTGTGAACCCCCACCTGCAGTGCTGCATCCAGGCTGGGAGCCCAAAACACAAGAAATGCATGGACCTGTTGGAGCAAGTCCAGAGGAAAACATGGAGATGCTCTGGGGGCTGGAGTCCCTCTGCTCTGAAGCCAGGCTGGGAGAGCTGGGGGTGCTCACCTGGAGAAGAGAAGGCTCCAGGGACACCTCAAAACCCCTTCTGGTGCCTAAAGGAACTCCAGGAGAGCTGGAGAGGGACTTGGAACAAGGGCCTGGAGGGATCAGGACAAGGGGCAATGGCTTCCCACTGCCAGAGGGCAGGGATAGATGGGATTTTGGAAAGGAATTGTTCCCTGTGAGGGTGGGGAGGCCCTGGCACAGGTTACCCAGAGAAGCAGTGACTGCCCCTGAATCCCTGGAAGTTCCAATGCCAGGTTGGACAGGGCTTGGAGCAACTTGGGATAGTGGGAGATGTCCCTGGCCATGGCAGGGGGTGTAATGGGATGGTTTTTAAGGTCTTCTAACCCAAACCATTACACGATTCTATGAATATTGTCGACTTTAGGGGTTCCAACTCTCCCGTGGATTTAGAGGAAGGTCTGAGGGAGTACCAGATTCTCAGAACGTCTTCAGACGATACCAGGTACCACCTGAAGCGGGTGCGGGGAGGTGCACAGGCCCGTTCTGAGGTCGCCTCTCAGGGGGCACCCGCCAGCTGGGACCAGGGGCCAGGCCAGCCCACCTTGATCCGGAGGGCCTCCCGTGGGAAGGCGGTACAGCGAGGGTACAGTGGGCGGGCGCGCTCACCGTGGGGTCCTTGATGGCGCAGCCAGGGAGGAAGGGCAGCTCGGGCCCGATCGGGGACCCTGTCCATGTCCCCAGCCGTATTCCCGTGCCCGGCTCCGGCCCCGAGCTCATGGCGGCGGCGGCGGCGGCGGCGGCGGCGGCGGCGCTCCGGGCCCGGCCGACGCGTCTCCACGGCAACCGCCTGCGCGCTAAGTGCGCAGGCGCAGGACCCTTCGCGCCTTTCTCCCTGCGCCTGCGCAGTGAGCGCCGCGGCGCGCGCGGTCTCCGTGGCAACGGGGAGGGCTCTGGGAAGGCGAACCCCCAGCCCCGTGAGGGGAGTCCGACCCCCGCAGCGTGGAAAAAAATGACGTGGAAAGCGTTACTCCTGTTTTATTAGGTATTTTTTACCCCTCAGAGCCTCCTCATAACCCCCTCACATTAAAACATCTTGGCTTCCCAAACGGGTGGTGGCATCTGGACTGCTTCTTTTGCGGTGCCCAGGGTGAGGAGCAGCTGTGAAGGGACAAATCCATACCTGGAGTGATTGAAATATTTTAACAGAAGTGGTTGTGCTGGTTTATGATGTATATATACACGTATAAAAATGTTTATAGTTGTGAAATAGTGTATTTTTTCATATGTAGCACTGAATGTAATTCCTCTCTTTCAAACATGATTTTTATCTCTGGAGGAAGGGGCAAAAAGAAGCATCAGGGATACCATCAAGGAAAAGGTGGCTGTGCACTCCCAAATGCAAGAGAGAAAACAGAGCTAAACCCACCACCGTGGAAAACAGAAGTTGTTTGTTGCCTACAGAAGTTGCGGATTCCTCAAAAGAAGTGGATTCCTCATCCCTGGAAGTGTTCAGGGCCAGGTTGGACAGGATTTGGGAGAAACCTGGGATAGTGGAAGGTGTCCCTGCCCATGGCAAAGGGCTTGGAACAAGATGATCCTGAATGTCCCTTCCAACCCAAACCTTCCAGGATTCCATGAAAAAAAAGGTTTCTGTGCATCTTTACTTTGTTCTCTTTATCACCAGTACACCAGCCAAGGCAGGCTGTGATTCAAGGGCAGGCGGCAGATCCGAGGGTTTTGTAAGCAGAAGTTAAGCAGGGAGAATTGCAGCCAGACCGTCTGTCTGAGCATGGTGTGGGAGAGAGAAGAAAGCCAGACGGTGGCAGATAAAGAATGAGGCTGATGAGCTTAGAAAGGAAAATAATGGACTGAAGGCCAAGCAGGGCTGGAAGAGCTGAATCTGGCAGTCAGCAAAGCTGCTGGTGAGAGGGCTGACCGAGACCCAGGTGCAGCACCCTGATCAAGCCCTCACATTGATTTTTCAAGCTGCAGTATCCAGGCAGCATTTAACAGGGAACAGGGCTTGTCTCAGAGAAGGAAACTTGCCTCTGCGTGCCAAGGATCATCCCCAAGGAGAGTGACTGCAAATCTGTGACAAGGCTGTGTGGCAGAGTGCCTGGTGCACAGCCCGTAAAGATGACAGGCTAGGCATGTTCAGCCTGGAGAAAAGAAGGCTCTGGGAAGTCCTTGGAGTCCTTTCCAGTGTCTAAAGGGACTCCAAGAGAGCCAAAAAGGAATTATTTACAAGGGTATGCAGTGACAGGACAAGGGGCAGTGGTTTTAAAGTGCCAGAGGGCAGGGTTCGATGGGATATTGGGAATTCATCTCTGTGAGGGTGGGGAGGCCCTGGCACAGGCTGCCCAGAAAAGCTGTGGCTGCTCCATTCCTGGAAGTGTCCGAGGCCAGGCTAAGCAACCTGGGATAGTGGAAGGTGTCCCTGCCCATGGCAGGGGGTTTGGAATGGGATGGTCTTTAATTTCCCTTCCAACCCAAACCATTCTGGGATTCCATAGAAGGAAGTAGAAGAAAAGCTGTAGCAGAAGCTGATGCTTAGGAACTGTGACTGTAAAGCAGGAGAGAGGAGAAATGAGGAATAAGGAATTAAAGTGAAGATCTGGATTAAGCTTCAACCTTGACAACTTCTGTACAGACAAGTCTGACTTGCCAAGGTTAAGATGAGCCTTTTTAGCTTCCCAGCTCGTGGCTATCTACCCGTGAAAGGGAAAAGGAATTCTTTATCGGGCTCTGCTTTCGTGGCACTGAAGAACACAGATGGAGACAACTCGCCCTCTGGTGGGTAAAAACACAACCTGCAGAAGCCTTGGTATGCGTGCTATATTAAGGAACAATAATTGGAAGGAAGGTTATTGGTTGGAAAAATAGAAGATATTCTAGAGTCTTTAAGTTCTAAAATTCAGTAGAAATTGATGAATTGTATATGTGATCACCCACAACCCTCCCAGATAAGGTTAATGAGTTGAGGACCTGCAATATGACAGAAAGGGCTCAGAAAATCAACGAAACACCATGATGGAGAAATCCCTAAAACTGGGATCCCTAAATCTGGGAAGTCAGCGTGCTGAGGTGTCTCTCTGGAGTGTGTGTAGAGAACACCAGCAGTGCGGGAACCAGGCATGATGAGTCAGACATCTGGGTGCATCTGCAGGGCCAGGATCTTGTTGGGATCGGGAAGGTGTGGTGGGATGGCTCCCATGACCTGAGTGTTGTAATAAAGGGATACAGACAAGCCAGAGAGGTGAGGGAGCTGCCCTTTAGTGAGAGAACAGCTGGAGTGCTGGGAATTCTGCAGGGATGATGAACCAACGGAGAGCTCACAAGGGAAGGGTTCAAGGTTTAACCAGTCTGGGTGATGCTGTACTGGGCAGTTGCCTCTTTGCAGGCCCTGCTCCTCATGGGGGACTTCAGCCAACTTGATACCTGCTGGAAAGACAACTAAAGAGGGACAGAGCACCTCTCCTAAGAGGAAATGCCAAGAGAATTGGGATTGTTCATCCTGGAGAAGGCTACGGGGTAACCTAATTGCAACCTTCCAGTACCTGAAGGGAGCCTACAGGAAAGATGGAGAGGGACTATTTACAAAAACATGTAGTGACAGGACAAAGAGGAATGGCTTCAAAGTGAAGCCAGAGAGTAGATTCAGGTTGGATGTTAGGAAGAAATTATTTAGTGTGGGGTTGTTCAGGCCCTGGCACTGGTTGTCCAGAGAAGTTGTGCATGCCCTATCCATGGAAACGTTCAAGGTCAAGTTGGATGGAGCCCTGAGAAACCTGGTCTAGTGGAAGGTGTCCCTGGTCACGGCAGGGGGTTGGAACAAGATGATCTTTAAGGTCTCTTCCAACCCAAATCCTCCTATGATTCTGTGATTCGCAGTCCAGGAGGTTTCTGGAATGCAGTGCTGGTAACTCCCTCCTCCAAGTGATGAGGAGAGGTGCTTTGCTGGACAACAGACTCACCAGCCATGGTTCGCTGGGAATGTGGGGGTCAAAGGCAGAATTGGCTGGAGTTCAGGATCCTGAAGGAAAGGAGAAGGGTAAACATCAAATACTAGACTTCAGACTTTGGCCTCTATCCCCTTGGTAGAGTGGCCTGGGATAAGGAGGCCTGCGAAGAGTCATCTCCAAGCTGAGGACAGTCCATTCCAATGAGGAAGCTGGGCAAGAATGCCAGCAGGCCTGCATGGATAAACAGGGAGCTCCTGGAAAAACTCAAACACAGAAGCAGCAGAGAGAAGGTGAAAGCAAGGACACAGATAGAAAGGAATAGAGAGACATTATCAGAGTGTGCAGGGATGAGGAAAGACAAAGTCTAACTGGAATCTGTTTGGGAATGTCAAAGACAACCAGAAGGATTTATGTAGGGTGACAAAAGGGAGAGGAGGGAAAATGTGGGCCCATTGCTCAGTAAGATGTGGGAGCTGGCTACAGAGAACATGGAAAAGCCTTCTTCACCTCAGTCTTGACCAGCAATATCAGACTTCAGGAATCCCTGGTCCCTGAGATCAGGGGGAAGGGCTGAAACAAGGAATATGTACCTTGGTGGAAGAGGATTGCGTCAGGGAATATTTAAAGGATTTCATAGGTCTATATAAATCCCTGAAGGAAGGGTGCAAAGTGGACAGGGTGAGACTCTGTGCCAGGTCCCAGGGCCAGGACCAGAGGCCACAGGCACACACTGGAACACAAGAGGTTCCTCTGAACATCAGGAAACACTTTTACTGTGAGGGTGGCCAAGCACTGGCACAGGTTGCCCAGAGAGGTGATGGAGTCTCCATCCTTGGAGATACTCAAAATCCATCTGGACATAGACCTGGGCAAACAGCTCTGGGTGACTCTGCTTGAGCTGAAGGTTGGACCAAGTGGCCCCAGAGATTTTTTCCAAACTCAGCCTTTCTGTGATTGTGGATGATGAACTAAAATTTCTCTAATCAGTGTCAAGGCAGCCATTCTGTACTTCCCTTGTGGAAAGGAAATGAAATCCAATCCGTATTGTGAAACCTTGAAAGTGCTTTGAGATGCACAGATAAAATCACACCCTATTGTTCATTATTGTAATTATTATCACTCATATATCCTCTCTGTGATTATTACCCCTTTTTCTTTCTAATGACTCATAACCTTCTGTAGTTGTGCATTTGAGAATTTCACACCACACCAATTGTTTTGCTTTCACAGATTTTTTTTTTCCACTAAGGTTTTTAAATAAAGATCAGTACAGTACAAAGCTTAAAATATTGTCAATGTTTTCAACAATACAAAGTCAGCAGGTAGGAGTTGGGAAGGGGACGGTTAATAAGGAACACTCATATCCTTCCCTGTTTCCCAAAGGAAAAAAAATACAAACTCTTTTGTACTTCTGTTTAGTAACAAACAGTGCTTAAAAATAATCTTGTCAGTAAAAGATGTAAATTGCAAGGCACATGAGGAACCTGTCCTTGCCTCGTTACACAAATTAGGCATAAATACAAATTGAAGGCACCTGTCTCCATCCTCCCCTCCTGCTCTGTACACTGAGTAAATCCTGTCAGTGGGAATTGGCTGTTAAGAGCAACCACAGACCAGCAGACAGCAAAGAGGCTGCCCTTGATCCTCAGGTTCCTTCAAGATTAATCCCCAAAAGGAATAGCACAAGGCACATTGGGATGAATTCTCGGGAGCAGTCCTGTTTTGCAAGATCTGCAGGAACACTACCTCGGGACCAGAGATTCCTGAGGGAGAGGACTGTGACCTCGATCCCTTTGGGATCTCAGGTGTGCTCGACCTTTGGCAGTCAGCTCTTCACCAAGCCTGGCCACTGGTACATTCTTCCCAGGAATGCCTCCTTAGGAACCCTGGGATGGAGGAGACCTGCTTCAAGCAGTGAGCCCAAGGAGAAGGTCCTGGGGGGCTCAGACAAGTTGAGCATTTATCACAGCAGCACTCTGGCTTTTTCCAGATCCAGCTCTGGTGTCTTCTGGATCACTGGCAAAGCTTCCACAGCCACTTCCCAGCTGAGATCCAGCAGACTGCAGCATGTGGAGTCTGCCCAGGAAGGCAGCTGGGTGCATAAAGCACAAAGATGAAGTCTGGGGATGAAGGAAATAAAGAAGCTGGTTGGAGGAAGATGAGGAGGATGGAGAGAGGGATGAAGGAAGCTCCAGTGTTGGTGAGCCCCTTGTGACACAAGGGCGCATCCTCACAGCAGCACAGTCTGTATTGTACATCCCTGCTCACTCCACCCATCATTGTAACCAGAAGGTCGGCTCCGGGTGAGAGTGCAGGGCCACGCAGAAATGGGAGCGGCTTCACCTGAGGGGAAACATGGGAGTGTGCAAAAACACCTCCACTGTCACACCACTGCTCCAGAGAAGTGTCACTTCTGCTCAGACAGGGAGGAGATGATCCTAAGTACCTTGGAAGAGCCATGTGGGCTCCTCTCCCTGTCCCTGAATGAGATGGAATTACCGTACTCACCCTCCTTTGACAAGGGCAGGGCATGTCATCTGTTTTGAAACCCTCAGAGAAGGGGACACCTGGGTGATCCCTTCCTTTGGTACCAGTATAACTCCAGGTAGCAGCAGAGCAGCCATACCCAATCCTTCTCCATTTTATCCCAGGAACGAGCTCTGGACCAGCCTGATTTAGCTCTGTTTCCACACAGGAACGCACTGATACCATTCAGCCAGCTCCACACCCAGTGCCTTGTTCTGCCTTACCTACCACAAAACCAAGGCAAATTAGGCTGTGAGAAAAATCTGCTCCCACTGGAAGCCTTTTCTCAAACTGGGAGGAGACCCACAAACAAAGCCAGAGGCCATGGAGGGAACAGTCCATCAGTACAGCTGAGTGAGTTGAGCAGCCAGCTGCCATGTAGGGAGGAACTGCTGCTGGCCTCCACTCCAGCCCTTCCCTGCCAGCAGCTGCACTGTCCAAGTGAGCTGGCTCAGAGTTAAAACCAGCTGAAAATTACAGTCATTTTTTCAGTAGGATTGGTTTCCTAATGGTCCCTCTCCCAGCACTGGCTTGCTCCATGGTGAGATGAGCTTCTGTGCATGGGAAGAGGTTGAGTGAGGTGCAAGTGGGACCACCCCTGCTTGGCATCTCCCCTGAGGCAGATTCTCTGCTAAGTCAGCATGGCTGTACCATCCGTACCATCAAAAACACCCTATGAAATGAAGTCATTAATTTCTAAGCTGAGGCCAGGACTGATGAGAACGGGTGGACTAGATGACCTCCTGAAGGTTTTCCTATGATTTCTTCTCCTATACTGCAAACTTGCTTCCCTCTCCCTTTGTATTTAATTTGCAAATCCCTTTTGTATTTCATTTTCTACAGGGCCATGAGTTCCAAATTTACCTACTAAATATAGGACCAGCAAAGTACCTATCTGTATTCCACCACCTATTAACAAATCTGTTGTCTGGCCCACCTTACTCCTCCAGCAGGACAGCACTGTTTCCTTCAGGTTAATCTTAACCAAACTAGGAGGCTCTGCAGATATAAAATCCCAAGGCAAAGCCTTTCTGGGTAACAAATCCCATGTACACATATGGAACATGAACACACATCCACCTCAAGAGCTAAAACACAGATGAAGTGCAGAAATCAGTGCTTGTCCTCACCAACCATATCCCCAACCCTACACTTTGCCTGCTCAGAACCAGCAATCACAATTCATTTGCCTGCCCTTGGGTTCAGTGAGACAAATCCGTGGCTGGGATAGATCCCATGGGTTCCTTGGTTTCAGCAAGGATTTAAACCTCCTTGGTGGCTCCATGTTCAATATTCCCCCAAGGCAAGCACAGAATAAATTCTTCTAGTGAGGGACACAGTAATCCAGTCTTTGCTACCTTGGACAGGAGTGACCCATGGACATTAAGTGACCCTGACCACTATCTTTGCTACTCCACACAGGAATCACCAAGTCCCAAGGACAAACCCCTCCCGAGGTTGTGCAGGATCCTAATGTTGTCACCCTGCTCCTGTCTTTTGCTGTTCCACCTTCATCTAATACTGGTAAAAACATGCCAGAGTCACAACCTGACTGGTCATACAACAGCAACCCTGCAGCTTCAAGGTCAGCTTTCCCACAATGCTCACCAAGCACACAAAGCACCATTAAGAGGGGAATAAAGACTCCTTCACACCCTTTTGGCCTAGACCACAGTAGTGCTGTTGGAGGAGCAGAGCCTTTCCTTTATCAAACAGATCAATCCAAGTTATGTCATGGACATTGCTAGAGGCTGGTCAGACTCCCTAAACAGATGACACAGACCCAGTTTGTCCCCAGGTCAGGGGACCCCAGATCAAGCCTGGATCTCCAAAGCTGTTTTTCCAAAGCCATCTAAGTGACCTGGCATTGACACACCTGACAAGGGGACCGCAGAGAGAACCTGGATGGAACAGGAAAAGGATTCTAACAGCCACTGTGCCACACATGCCCTCACACCTGAACCTCAGAAACACGGACTTCCCAAAACCTTCCTACTGCCTTTGATAGGAACAGTTCTCACACAGATACAGCAAAACCCAGAGAGGTCATCACATCCAGCTATGGTCCTCACAGTGTTGTGAGCCCTGGCACTCCCTTCTACAGTCCCACAGCCTCCAGGCTGCCCTCCCTGACCTTCAGCAGGGTCTCACCCACAGCTCTACCAGAATGAACAAGGAACCTCTGCCTATTCCAGCATCCTTGGTTCAGTGACTTGTTCTGGCTTAAAACACTCCATGTCCCCCCCGGATGGCAAAAGGCAATCCCTGCTGTGAAAATGCATCCAGCATGAAGTGTCCAGTCCTCCATCTGAATCCAGGGTCCTGGTTAGTCATGGCGTGTTAGGCAAATAAGACAGTCATGTCTCTAGTATGTTATGCCCCCTTGATTTTCTCCGGTGATGTCATGCCTGTCACGTCCACGACTCTCAGGAGTCCTTTTTAGCCAGGCTGGCCTTGATCCTGCCTCGCAAAATGTAAGCTGTGATGGCACTACAGGCCACCAAGCCAAAAAAAGAGATGCAGGAGAGATAAACGGTGAAAGGCCCGTGTCTCTTCAGGAAAATCTCCTGCCTGTTCTTGTAATCCAAAAGAATGGCCTCCAGCTGTGACAGTGTGCAGATGGCCAGGAAGGTGTGGAAGATCTGGTGGGCGTGGCCAACAATATCACAGGAGCCAGGGAAGTATTTCTCAGGGACAGGGCAGGAAAAGAAATAAGCACTGATAAGAAAAAACAGTATCTGGTAAGTGTGGTACCAAGCAGCATCTTCCTCACAGCCCCCCAGGTGACACACAACCACCCGGTGAGCCACAGGACTGATATCCAGGATGAAAGCCAGCCCTGCTGGGATCACCTGGCACATCTTCCTCATGATGGGGTAAGGCCGTCGGTACCGGTATTTGGCGTAGCAGCAGCCAGCACATGACAACCAGCCACAGAAAGCTGCTGCTGGCAGGAAGAAAAGCCAGAACTTGTCGTACCAGGCTTGGTCAGAGCTGTAGTAGAAATGAGCCAGGGCACTGCCATACTGGTAGATGCTGACTCCAACATAGTCCACGAAGTAGAAGGTGTAGTGGTACAGCTCCGACTTGGACTGCAGCAGGTGCGCCAAGAGGCTGCAGGTCAGGTAGGTGACAGAGGAGAGGACAAAGATGAGCAACGGCAAGGACCACGCATCCACAGGCAGCTGCTCGGCCTCCACAAACGTCTTGAACCTCAGCAGCACGGCCAGTGCCGCCAGGAGATGAGTCCACACGTTGACAACCTCGTTGTGCTTCTGGAAGAGGCTGAGGAAGTAGTAGCGCCAGTCCTGGCCGGTGGGGCGGTACCCGCTGTGGATGTAGGGCTCGCGGAAGAGCTGCGGCACCTCGCACTCCTTCACCGTGCAAGGCATCTTGGGCAGGCCGTCCTCCAGCAGCCGAGGCAGGCGGCTGAGGTGCTGCCCGCTGAGGGACAGCGTGCTGAGCCGCTCCAGGATGGCTGTCATCCCGCTGCCTTCCCGCCAGGGAACGTCCTCTTCCTGCCCTGCGGGGATGGGAGAAAGAGGAAATGTTAATGGTGGTGCACCAGGGAGAAGAGCAGGCTGCCATTCCCAGTGGGATTAACCATGGCACCATTGAGATGCTGGCCCTAACGGCACCTTCCAGTGCCTAAAGTGGCTCCAGGAGAGCTGGAGGGGGACTTTGGACAAGGCCTTGGAAGGACAAGACAAGGGACAGTGGCTTCCCACTGCCAGAAGGCAGGGATAGATGGGATATTAATAAGGAATTCTTCCCTGTGAGGGTGGGGAGGCCCTGGCACAGGTTGTGCAGAGAAGCTATGGTTGCCCCTGAAGTGTCCAAGGCTGAATGGGGCTTGGAGCAACCTGGGATGGTGGGAGGTGTCCTTGCCCATGGCAGTGTTGGGCCAAGACGGTCTTTCAGGCCCCTTGTAACCCAAACCATTCCATGAGTCTACAAATATTGTCAAGTTTAGGGGTACCAGATCTCCTGGGGAGTTAGAGAAGGGTCTGAGGGAGTACCAGATTCCCAGGGGTATCTGTTCCCTGACCTAAATTCAGCACAGAGGAGGATGGCAGAGCCCTGTCCCTGCAGGTCAGCCTGCATCAGATGGGCACAGCAATGTCACAAGCCTGCCCTTCCTCCCCACTTCTTCAGGCACTCAGCTTGGAGCGTGTTCAGCAGCTGCGAGCTGCCAACAAGGGGCTGCAGGAAGCAGTTAGTTGGCAAGAAAGCATCTGATGATTTGTCATGGTGATTTTTCACCCCAGAACAAAATGCTCAGGGACAAAACTGGGATGTAAATTACTTATCTAAGGGATAGCCAGCCTGTCTGCACATGAGTTAAGAGGATCCCAACCAAATCATGGAGGTTGCAAAAAACTCAAGCTTCCCTGTCACACAACTTGTCCATGGGTTACTGTAATGAGGATGGCAGAGGGAGAAGTGGAGAAATCCACAATCCCAAACCTGCAGCCCTCATCCTTCCACAAGTAAGAAGCATCAGGACTGAGAGGAACTGAAGAAATGAGAGGCTTCACGTCCAAGCTGGCAGCAGTTTGGGTACAGCATCAAAGCTTTGGGAGCCAATGGAACCATGGAGCCAATGCTGAGGCAGTGCCAGAGAAGTCCCTGGATGCTCAGAGCAACCAAACCCAGTTCTGGGCACTCCTCTGCCTGCTCTGCTCCTTGGTTACCTCCAGACCTGCTAAGCTCTGGCTGGCAAGATTCAGATTCAGGGCACAGCAGGATCCTAATGTGTGGAGAACAACTCCTGGCATTAAATTAATTCCCAATACCGTTTCCCGATAACCTAGATACCTCTCTTCCCTGCTGGTGTTTGTGTCATACAAAACAGAGGAGAATTCATCAAAAATGCCCATGTTGAACTGAAGTTGGTGCTAAGGGGCCCCACCAGACTGTGCAGGGCTGTGGTTACTCCTGTGAAACCAACACAAACAAGTTTGCAGGAGCAGAATCTGTCTCCTAAGCTTATGTGCACACAACTGGAGCTACAGAGGATGGAGGTAGCAAAAAAAAAAAAAAAAAAAAAAAAAAAAAAAAAAAAAAAGAAAGGAAACACAAATAAGTATTTTGCCTGAGTGTGGAAAACAGCAATTTTTTTCTCTTGTTACATGAAATATCAGCTGTGTCCAGAGGTGAGACACCAATAGTTTTTGTGGGCACCTGGTCTAGTGAAGGTGTCTCTGACCATGGCAGGGGCCTGGAACTAGAGGAGCTTTAGGATCCCTTCCAACCCAAGCCAGTCTGTGATTCTGTTATGGGAGACCCTGCTAGGCTGTCATACAGAGGACAGGACAGTGTTAAACACCATGAGAGAGTTTCTGAAAGCAGGGAGGTGGAACCCGGCAGGGTGAGACTGCACAAAGAGCCAAGTCAGAGCAGACTCTCAACCAGGTAGCAAGTCTCACTTCCTGTAGAAACACAAAGCATCTGATAAGAGACAAAATATTTTCATGTTGCTTCTGTATTCTAGCAGAGGGGAGCTGTCATAATTAGGTTTCATTTTCTAGAAAATTCTTTCTGCCCTACACTGCCTAGGTTTTCTCCCTTAGCATTTCTCAAGGCTGGAGTTTTTTTTTTCCTGTTTGCCTCAGGGGACTTTGTCTGCTGTGTTTGATGGAGCTGCCTTAGCCACAGAAGGCAAAAATCGTACCTGGAAATGCTGTTTTAGCTTCACAGATGTGTGAAACTAAATGCTGAAGAGAGCACAGTTGTTGGGGAGTTAATGTTGTGCACACTCATAAAGACTTTGTTTCTGTCCTAACAGTCTGCAGGGTCCTCATCTATGATAGGACTTGCAGTTCATTCAGCAGGTTGTGTATCCCTGTGGAGTTAGATGCCAGAATTTAGGGAGGTGAGGCAAATTTTGACTCTGAGGAACTCCTGTGAGGGCACAGTGTGAACAGAAAGCAACACTTGCTCTGCCCTGTTCCAATGTACAGCCAGTCTATTTGGCTTCTTTTAGCTAATCGAGCTCTTTCACAAATCATGGAACTGTGAAGTGGTTTGGCATGGATGGGATATCAAAGATCATCTTGTTCCAACCTCCTGCCATGGGCAGGGACACCTTCCACTATCCCAGGTTGCTCCAAGCCCTGTCCAACCTTGGACACTTCCAGGGATAGAGCAACCACAGCTTCTCTGGGCAACCTGTGTCATGGCCTCATCACCCTCACAGGGAAAAATTTTTTCCTGCCCATGGCAGAGGAGCTGGAACAAAATGATCTTTCCAACACAGACCATTCTGGGATTCTATGATTCCATGATCATGATGGTGAGGCAGAAGAAGAAAGGACATGTTGAAGTTCCTTACATGTGGAGAACACAGAGTAATGGCAGAGTGAACCCCAGCACAATGGGAACTGAGGTCCAGGAAAACCAGGTCCAAGAGGGCACAGACCTGCTCAAGAGACCAGCTCCAAGAGAGCAGAGTCAGTGTTCATCTCCTGCAGAGAAACCTGCTGAAAACTGCACATAAAGAGCAAAGGCAACACATAAGGAGGGTGGCAATTGAGCCTGGGAATTGGAATGCATGGGAATGCAGTCCATGGCCTGCCTGCTTTGCATGCTGACAAGGGTGTGAGAGAGACAGGCAGCTTCTGTCCCGGGCACAGCCTGGCTCCGGCTGGCACCGCCCGTGCTCATGCCAGGATTTTGCCACGGTCTCTCATCCCCAGAGCTCAGTGCATGCAGCGAGCCCGGGCACTGCACATCTCCCTAACAGCACAGATTATTCCAGGCCGGCTTTCAGAGCTGGAAAATGCCAGTTTTAAACAGGCTGTGAGGGGCAGAGATTTTCGAATTAATAGCCCGAAATCACAAGGAACACATCTGATACCGGGCTGAACAGCGCTAAATCGGGAACCTGGTAGCCTGCTTATTTCAAACCCTGTGATAGCAGCGAGTGAGAACAAGTTGGCAGTTTCCAGCGGTCATGTGACGGGGCAAAGTGACGAGCAATTAACGTTAGAAAAGAGAGAGAAAGAGAAAAAAAAAACCCACAACCAACAACAAAAAAACACCAACCCAGAAACCCAAGGTCAGCACTGGCTGTTTCACTTTCACAGAGCCCCTATTCTTTTCCCTTCACGGGGGCGTAGGAGCAGCTGAAAGCCACATTCATCGACGGGGTGTCTCGTTGAGATTCCGTCCTCACCCCCATCTCCGGGGGATTCAGTTATTTTGGCTGCTTCCAATTAACAGCAACCAAGTATCGTTTGTTCAGGGAGGGAGCTGCAAGGCGAGAAGGAGGGCGTGGATGATGGCCAGGCTGGATCATTACATCCACAATAAAAACTCCCGGCACAGGAGGAGAACGATCCTGTTCCAATTTTTCTCTCCCTTTTGAAGAGGGTAATTGGAAACCCGAGCTTTTTCCCAGCTCTTTTGCTTTTTGGTCACAGTCTGATGGAAGGGTTTGAATGAGAAAATTTCCTACAGAGTACGGTCGATTTTCCCACCGGTCTGGCCCCCGAGTTCACTGTCTGAGGTTGCGGCTGGACCAGTGTGATAGATTTGCTTGCAGACTGGTATTCAGGCATCAGAGGTTTACACAGGCTTCCAAAAAAGCAGCAATTCCTGGTAAACAAAGCAGGGAGGACCGGGGGTTCTCAACTTTGGGGAAGTCTTTAATAAATGCATGGCATTTAAAACAGGGGAAAAAAAGAAGTGGTTGCGGACAGCATGAAAATAACAGCAGTGGCCAACAGGCTGGTTTGGAGAGGTGTAGGTCATAAAAGTCTGAATTCCTCTCTTCTGGCAGTTGAGCTAAAAGTCCCAGGGGGGGACTCCGGGTCATTTTGAAGCTTGGGGTTTTATTGTGACCCCTTTCTACATGGGGTTAACTTTGGTGTCACAGTTCCTATTGCACCAGGATGGCAGGGAGCAGTTCAGCTTTGGGAGAGGCTGCCCCAGGGCTGCACCCAGTTAAGATGCACTTGATAAGCTCCATCTCAAACCCTGAAGACTGGTTCTCCCTGAGCACAAACATCTCCTCCTGTAATTAAACCATTCTGAAGGGCTGGAGAAAACTTTGAAAGACCATCCTGGGAGCACAGTGCCAGCTCCTTCATCCCATTCAGCCCCGTGTTTTGGAAAGGCCCCTCCAGAGCTGAGAAAATAAAGAGACCATGGACTGGCTCAAGCAGCAGTCCTGTGCAGTCTTGGTATTACCTGCTTCCTTCTCCTCCCACAGATTTAGGTGCCAAAATTCCTCCAGACTGCAGCAGTAACACCCAGAGCTCAGATCCCTTCTGTGGAGAGTTACTGGGATTTGCAACTGGCACAGGTTGCCCAGAGAAGCTGTGGCTGCCTCTGGGTCCCTGGAACTGTCCAAGGCCAGGCTGGACAGGGCTTGGAGAAAACTGGGACAGGGGAAGGTGTCCCTGTCCATGGCAGGGGGGGACTGAACTGGATAAGCTTTAATGCCCCTCCCAACCCAAACCACTCTGTGATTCCGAGGTTTGTGCCAGGCACCAGCCCTGCCAGGGCAGGCAGCAGGGTGTGAAGGTCTTATCTACACTCCAGCATCAAAGAAGTGGAAATCCCCACAACCAGAGAGAGGCCAGGTGCTTGGGGCTTCTGTAAACTGGGCTTACACTTCCCCATCTATGAAATGGGGTATCAGTCCTCATCTGCCTGATGGAAATGAGGTATCATGCTCCTAATGCACTGGGCAGTGCTGGCACTACTTGACAGTGCATTGCACAGAAGATTTTATTTCCCTCAAGGCACTCAGGTACCCTGTTAGATCTACATAAGCCTGTTACTCCTCCAACAGGGACCTGCACAGGTTGGGATATTCTGGAAGGTAAAAGGTGATGCCATGTGATTTCCTGAAGGGCACGACTTAAAACAACCTGATCTGTTACGAAAAAAGATCAAAGTAACCTCGTGGAAAATTTCAAATTAAAGAAGATGGCTGAAATTCTCCCCTTCTCTATACACACACACACACACACACACAGCGTGCAGCCCAAGCAGGGTTTGTCCAAGTTTGTATCCCTCAGGAAACGAACGTCCCGTGATGCTGGGAGACGAGCCACGAAAACCAGCGGGAGGTGGCAGGATCCCCCACGGAAGCCACGGCAGTGTCAGCTCCCCTGCAATTCCTGGCCTGGAAGGGAGCTGGGCCAGCAGCCAGCTCAGCCGTGCTGAGCAGCAAGTGCCTCTTGACATGGGCTCAGCGTTGCCTGCGCTTTGGGATGGGGCCAGGGGATGAGAGCAGCGGAGCCAGTGCAGGGAACGCTGTGCTCGGAGAGCACAGAGCAAAACAAAGCTGCTGGCAAATGCCACGTCCCTGCAGCAAAGCATCCCAACATAGGGGGGCACCCCCGAGGGCCTGAGGTGTTTGGGGGAGTAAAGCATGGGAACGGAACCCCAAAGTTAGGAAACCAGAGATTGGATGAGGCTGGTGGCTTTATTGTGAGAGTCCAAGCATCAGGTGCAAGGGGAGGGGGTTGATTTTCATAACATCAGTTTCTCAGAGATCTGCTGGGCTGGCTTGGCCATTCCTGTGCTGCTGCACCTCTCAAATGGGTGGCCATACACAAACTGTCAGCCAGGAACAACTCCTGGACTGTGCTATCACTCCCAAACCATGCTAGGGAATGGCACAGTTCTAGTTTGCTGTGATAGCACAGCTGCAGTTTCCTCATGCCTAACTGGGTTAGTTTGGTAATGCTGCTGATAACACAGCCAATAATTCCTGAAAAAAAGAAAAAAAAGAAAAAAAAAGAAACCCACCTGCAACACCAGGTGGTGAATTAATATTCACTAATTCTACTCACAGACCCTGAGAATTCCCTCCTCTGGCAAATCCACTCCCCCTGTATAAAAGTTTCCCCAAGGGTGAGGTAATATTCTGCAGCTTTTCTTCCTGATCTCACTAGTCCTTTGCTGTTTGTGCTTTCCTGATCAGCTCACCACTTTCTTTTCCCACACACAACCAACACAGCACCTGATGCTTTGGGGCTGGATTTCAAGTGGCTGTGAAATCCCTGGATGAGTACACCAGGAATCAAACCAGACTGGGACACAGTCCCAAACTATAGCCATCAGGTTGCTCAAGTGTCAGCACACTCCTGGGCATGGTTTTGGTCCTGCCACCCCACCAGTCCCTGCCTGCTGTATTCAGCCATGGAGGAATCACTGATGGACTGAAACTGGAATTGTGCCAGCAAAGTATGTGGGGGTTTTCTCCCTGCACTGACTAAAAAAGGAGCTGGATTTGTCACAGTGGCAATCCCACTTTCACCTCCTAAATTTCCTTCAGCACTAATCTTCCTTCAGTGCAGATCTAGAACTGGGAACTCCAGTTAGCACAGGGAGACCTCGAACAGCCAGCCAATCCCTCTCTGCTCAGATCCATTTACTGATGGGACAACCCTGGAACCATCTGCCTGTGGGCAGAGTGACCAAACCAGACTGGCCGTGTGCTGCTTGTGGGTTCAAATCATCCCCAAAAGAACCTCTGGGCTGAGGCTGCTCAGCTTTGCTGTCATCCACAAAAGCCTCTCACATAACAACATTTTTTTTTTTTTAAAGGCTGTCGATTTTAGAGCTTTGGTCACTTGAAAAAAATGTATATAAATCATGCAAAGCCCTGTGGCTGTTGCGGGCAGAGAGGAGGTTCTGCCAGAGAGAGACTGCAGCCCTGTGCCAACTCCGTGGAGCCACAAGCTCTCCTCTCCCCTGCACTAAAAGTCTTTGTCCCTGTCCAGGACATCTAGGACCTCATCCCATTTAACTCCATGGCCTCTCCCAGCCAGGTTCTAGGTTTGCAGTGACAGAAGTGATGCCCCTCCTGGAGGCTACGAAGCTCCAAGGAAGAGCCAGATGGCAGATTCCCTCCACAAAGAGGATGAAGGCTGTGCTGCATTCACTTGCTTAGAACCCTACCCAATTCCAAGGATTTGGTGGGGCTTGGAGGGTGGGAAGGAGGTGGGAGCCAGCTTTCCCTTACTATCTGGAAGTGTCCAAGGTCCAGTTGGATGGGGCTTGGAGCAACCTGGGATAGTAGAAGGTGTCTCTGCCCATGGCAGGGAGTTGGAACTGGATCATCTTTAACATCCCTTCCAACCCAAACCATACCATGATTCTGAGAAGGATGGAGCTTATAAGGTATGGCATCTGTACAGCTGCAGCCTCCAACAGCCTCCCTGGGTATTTATTCTTCTGGAATTTACTAATGATTAATTGTTTATGCGATGAAAGGGCCACTGACCCCATGAGCAAGGGTCACCCTGTAAACCGGCAAATAAAAAATTAAGCTGGTGCCTGACTCAAGATGTGCAAGTAGCAGCAAGCTCACCCACATGACCCAGTGGTGGCACCTCCCTTGTCCCCAGCCTTGCTGGCACGGCCATCCCTCCCTGCCATCCCTCCCTGCATCCACAGGGACACAGCCCTCTGCTTGGCCACAGGCTGCAGCTGCAGCTTCAGTGTAAACAAATAAAAGCAATTAATGCCCAGGAAACAGAAAATCCTGCAGGGTGCAGGGCTGTTAACCCACAGCTTCCCCAGCTGCATGGGAGGAAATGTGCAACTGTGTGGTTTGGCCTGATGAGCCTTGAGTGGGTTTCTAGGAATTGTTTGCAGCACATATCACCACAGCATCCCAAGGCAGGAGCATAGTCTGCTGCTAGAATTCAGAATTCATGGCTGCCTGTCCCCTCCCTGCCCTAGCAGAGGGCAAAAACAGACTTCAGACCTGCTGGATTCATCCTTTTTCATGACGTTTCCATAACTTTGCTCTTTTTCAACTGCTGCTGCCAGGGCAGCATTACACTCCTCCTCATCCTTATATGCAGCAAGCCATCCTAGAATCCTAAAATGTTTTGGGTTGGAAAGCACCTTAAAGCTCATCTTGTTCCAACCCCCCTGCCAGGGACACCTTCCACTAGACCAGGTTGCTCCAAGCCTCATTCCACCCAAAAAACCTCCCACTACTGATATGTAAATCATTTCCCAGCCCTGAAGCCACAGTCCCACAGCATCCCACAACAAGTGCACCTCTCCCTCACAGTAAAAACCTGTGTGCTCCAGACAAAGCCACCTAGGCACAGGTACTGGGATGCTCCATACCCAACCCTGCTCACACCACAGAGTAATTGGTTTGACACCAAACAAACAACTGTTAAATGTTTACCTGAGATCATATATCTATATATTTGTGTTGAAGAAAACCAGAACAGTTTAAGACTGCTCACAATACTTCCTTCCCCCACCACTCCCCACTCCAAAAAAAAAGGAGGAAAAAAAAAAAAAAAGGTAGATGCTTGTGGTGTTTTCAGCCAGGAAAAAATCCAGAGGGGACATTGAGGGGACATGACCCCGAAGCGTCCTGGAGAAGATCAGCAGGGAACAACCCTTCGGTGACCCTTTGGAGACGCGCCCCAGCTTGTGTCTGCAAAAGGAGCAGGCGGCAGCTCCAAGGCAAACACCGGGAGCTGGTTCTTCTCCCAGCTCACGGCTGAACTATGCATCTCCTTCCCGTGGCCTCCAGAGCTCCCCGGGTGTCAAAGTCATTCAAGGAAAATCCGCCCACAGCCATTTCAAACAAACACGGAGGAAAACCACTACCCACCTCTCTCCTTCAGGAAGCCCTTGAGATACCGGTAGCGGGGGAATTTAAGGCAAAATCCGTGTCTCCCTGCTCATCGCTCCCCTTCTTAAGCTCTCTCCCAGCACCCACCTGACCAATGGACCAACCCTGGCTTGATGAACCAGAATTGTGCGCAGCACAGATGGAAAGATCCCGCATCCCCCCGCATCCCAGGGGTGCCTGCAAGCACCAGGCACCGCACGCCGACCACCCCCCGCACCCATCCCGGCATCCCGCTTTCCCCGCAGGGAAGGATGCTCCCGGCGCGGCGGGGATGCAGGAGCGGCGGTACCCGCGCGGGGTGCCCGGAGTGCACCGGGAGCTCCCTGGGGACCCTCGGCTGGGTGTCCCGGGTGGGAGAGAAGGGGACTGCAGGGAGGGGATCGCCCGCACTCACCGGCCGCAGTGTCCGCTCTCAGTGCCTGCTCTCCACCTCCCGCACTCCATGTCTACACTCACCTCCCGCACTCCGTGGCCGCACTCACCTCCCGCACTCGATGCCGGCTCTACCGTGCCGCACTCGCCGCTCGCAGTGTCCCCTCTCAGTGTCCGCTCCCTCCTCCCCTGTCCCGCTGCCGAGTCCCGGGGCCGCCGCCTCCGGGAGCCCCGCGGCCGCCCCGCGCATGCGCGCCCCGCCCCGCCCCGGGCTGGCCCCGCGGACCGAGCCCAGCCCGGCCCAGCCCGGCCGGACAAAGCGCGGCTCAAACCCGCCGCACCACCCAGATCCTGTCACCCACTGTGGGTGCAGAGGAGAGCTCGGTCACACATCCGGGAGACGGGTGTAAAGTCACAGGTTCGCAGAACCGTTCAGGTCGGGAGAGATCTCCGAGGTCATCGAGCTCAACCTGTGATCGGTCCCCAGCCCAGAGCGCTGAGTGCCGCGTCCTGTTCCTTGGACACCGCCAGGGATGGGGACTCTGGCACCTCCTGGGCAGCCCTTTCCAATGCCTAACCACCCTTTCCATGAAGGGTGCCTCCTGTCCAACCTGAACCTCCTCTGGCCACAGCTTGAGGTTCTGTCCCCTTGTCCTGTCCCTGTTCCTGGGAGCAGACCCCAACCCTCCCCTGGCTGTTCCCTTCTGTCAGGGAGTTGTGCGGAGCCACAAGTTCCCCCCGAGCCTCCCTTTCTCCAGGCGGAGCCCTCCAGCTCCCTCAGCCGCTCCTCATAGGATTTACAAGTTACTGCAAGGTGGCTGGGGATGGGAAGGGACCTCCGGAGGTCACCTGGTTCAGCCCCGGAGATCACTCTCAAAGATGGAGATTCTGCGTTTAAAGTAAAACACAGGACCGGGGGCTATGGGCACCCACTGACGCACAGGAGGTTCCTCTGAACACCAGGAAATGCTTTTTTACTGAGAGGGTGGCCAAGAACTGGCACAGGTTACCCAGCAAGAGATGCCTCCATCCTTTGACATATTTAAAATCCATCTGGACATGGACCTGGGCAACCTGTGCTGTGTGGCTCTAAATGAGCAAGGGGGCTGGACCAGATGAACTCCATGGAGTGGGGGGAACCCCCTAATTTCGGTGCTGTGGACATGCAAGTGTGGAGGAGGAGATGATTTTCCTCAAGATTACCAGGCTAAAGGCAGTATGGCCTCAAGCCAACTGCCAGCACCAAAATCTTTGGGCTCCAGAAAACAGGTATTTTCACCCAAATGGCCTTTCAGGAGCAGCCTCGGCTCCTGAGCTATGCCTGGGAAATGTCTGGGAGAGGCTGATGCATCCTGGACAGAGCTGCGCCAAAGCCACAGTGGTGGGTTCAGCTGTAGGGGTCACCGTGACCTCAGGAGCAGGTTAATTTATGAGTACAGAGTTTGCCCTCTCCAGACTCTGCCTCAGCTGGTTAATGCGGGTTTTGCTGCTTCAGCCTGTCAGAACTCCTCTTTTCTGATGGGTTTATGAGGGAAACAGAAGGGACTGCTTGTTCTCCAGGGAGAGGATCCACAGAGAAGCAGCCCAGGAATGCGACTCTGTGGCTCTGATAAGATCTCTGCCGCCTGGGTGAAGGTTCGGCACATCCCAGTACAAATCTCACAGCCTGCAGGAGGGCTAGTGTCCCCAAAGCAAGGAGGGAAAACATCCAGGGTGAAGAAGGTGGGAAGGAACCTCAGTTTTTCTCTGTCATCGTACTCAGGGATGTGGATGGGATACAACTGGGAGCTACCAATCCCCTCAGTGACATCTTGCACTCATTTTCTGTCCCTCTAAGACATCTCCTGAAAGACCTGTAATACTGCCCCATCATCCTCCTCCATTCCTCAAACTGGGAGGGGGTTCTGCCCCTCTGCTTCATTTTGGTGAGACCCCATCTGCAGAGCTGCCTCCAGATCTGGGACCCCCAACATCAGAGGGATGTGGAGCTGCTGGAGTAATTCCAGAGGAGGCCACGGAGATGCTCCAAGGAGTTGAGCCCCTCTGCTCTGGAGCCAGGCTGGGAGAGCTGGAGGTGCTCATCTGGAGAAGAGAAGGCTCCAGGGACACCCCAGAGCCCCTTCCAGAGCCTAAAGGGGCCCCAGGAGAGCTGGAGAGGGACTTGGGACAAGAGATGGAGGGACAGGACAAGGGGAAATGGGTGATAGAGGGCATAGGAGGTGGGACATGAAGTACCACCCAGGCAGATGGGGATGGTGGGAGGCGACATCCCTGCTGCAGTATGGGCATTGCAATGCTGCTGGGTCACCTGCACCTATCTTACTCCAGTGAAAGGTTTTTTTACCTCATTTAACTTCAAAGCATGCCCCAGGGCAGCCATGGGAAGGGCAGAGGGCAGCTCTGTGTGGGATAACTGCTCTCCTGGATGGGTGCTGACAGCCTGTTTTGCACCCCAAGCCTGGTGGATGCTGCACAGTGAGATCTCTTGGATCACTGGCTCTCAGGGGAGTTGTGCCAAGCCTCACTCTGTAGTTCATCTCAGACCCTGCTGCAGTCCCTGTTGCCATTGGCATTTTAAACCCTGAAATGAATCACCCAGCTCCCTCCAAATCAAAACCCAGGTGTGGTTGTGTTTGCCCAGATTAGTCCCAGAGTTAAGACTGGGTTGTACCAGGCTGGGCTCTCCCTACCCTCTACAGTCATCTGATAGAATTCAAACATGCTTTGTGCCCTCAAACATGTCCTGAATGCCTTAATTCCCCGCCCAAATATGCATCATAGAATGGTTTGGGTTGGAAGGGACTTTGGAAGGGACATGCAAAAGGCTGTTCTGTTATTTTTAGATGCTTAGAGTTATTACTCAATAAAAGATGTTTTGTGGATCAGGGTCTCCCTCCACCAAGAAGCATCCACACACACCATGTCCCCACTGCTGCTGAGGAGCAACATAGCAGCTTTGCACCAAATGTAATCCAGAAAGTAGGATGAGTTACCTTTTCCCTGTATTTGCCTGTAATAAAGAATATTAACTTATTGTTATTGTAGTTGGGTAAAAGAATTTTTTTTTGCCCTGTCTGTACCCGTATGGAACTCCTTCCCACTGGGCAAGGATTGATGCTCATCGTCTGTTTGACAAGTTTTAAATAAAAATCCTGCAGAATTAGAACACTAAGGACGCATTAGAACACTAAGGCTTTATTTAATTAATAATTCAGAAAAAAAGAAAACCCATGAAACCTCTGGGTTACCAAGTTCAACCTCTGCAATCATAAAGGAGCACTTGATAATTTAATTTTGGCACCATCAGCTGCTCCCCACGTGTTGCACAAGGATTGTGTAGCAAGCTGGGGTCGGGACCTTCCTGCCTTCCCGTGGTTTGCCCACAGCAGTGACAGCCCATTGTGACATTCTGATGGGGTTACTAATGTGCCTTACACGGAGCGCTGCAGTTTCCCAGCTTCCCATCAGGGTGGGGAACGGATCCAGAGCAGCCCTGGGGAGAAGGATTTGGGGGTTCTGGTGAGTGAGAGCTGGACATGACCCATCCCTGAAACCCCCCAAGTCCTGAGCTGATCCCCCAGTGTGGGCAGCAGGGGAGGGGGGGATTCTGCCCCTCTGCCCTGCTCAGGTGAGACTCCACCTGCAGAGCTGCCTCCAGCCTTGGACTCCAACAACAGAAGGATGTGGAGCTGCTGGAGAGAGTCCAGAGGAATCCACAGAAATGCTATGAGGGCTGGAGCCCCTCTGCTCTGGAGCCAGGCTGGGAGACCTGGGGGTGTTCACTTGGAGAAGGATCCAGGATCCTCAGAGCCCATTTCAGTGCCTAAAGAGGCCCCAGGAGAGCTGGAGAAGGACTTGGGACAAGGGATGGAGAGACAGGACAAGGGGGAATGGGTGAAAAAGGGCAGGGTTAGATTAGATACTTGGAATAAATTCTTTGTAATAAGGGTGATGTACATCCAGGCTAGATGGGACTTGGAGCAACCTGGGAGAATGGAAGATGTCCCTGCCCATGGCAGAGGGTGGAACTGGTTGTTCTTTTAGGTCCCTTCCAGCCCAAACAGTTCTGTAATTCTAAAGCCGGACATAACTTGCTGAAGTGATCAGTGGATCATGCCCCAGGGCTAAAAGCAGCTCCCAGAGATTCTGAGGAAGAGGCAGAGGTGTTTTGCATACAGATGGGTGATTTCCAGGCTTGAGGGTGGAGAAAATGAGAGAATAGGAAAAAAAATTTAAAAAGGGAACCAGCTGTAACTGCCTTTAGTAACAGCCAGAAGTTATGAGAGCAGATGAAGAGACCAAAATAGCAATACCAAACCTCAGCTCTGGGTCTGGGCCCTCTGGACTTCCCTGCAAATGTGGTTGGGTTGCCCCATTCCGGAGCTTTGTTGTTGATTCAGCCACTCCTCTGGTTTCATTTGGAATTCAGTTTTTCTTATGCCCGCAGGCACAGCCTGTGTGGGTTTGTTTTGGTTTTCTATTAATTGCTGTATTTTCCTCCTGCACAGCAGGAAAACAGGAGGAATCCCCGCGGGATCTGGAGTAGCAGGACCACAACAAGATTTTATGTTCCCATCACTGTGATAGGGCCATGCTAGAGGCATCTGGGAGGAAAAACAAATCCATATGCTCTGGGCTCCTACTCTGAGAAGAAAGAAGGTGGTTACAGCCCATCCAAACACACTGAAGGTCAGAGCTTTAACTCCTTACCCACTTTCCTATGCTCTCCTGGTGAGATACCAGCAGTTGCCTTTCAGTAAAGAAATTCCATTTGTACACCCTGATAGTAGTTTTCCATGTTTTTCTTCTCCACAACTAGGAAAAAAACCGGGAGCTAGAACCGTTTAAAGATTTACCAGGGTGTGGGGGAATAGCAAATAGTTCAAGAAAATGATGTCAGAAATGCCTGAGCCGGGTAAAGATGTGATGGGGTGAAATTCTCCAGCCCAAATTAGGGAAGAGGTCAGGAGAGAGGATTGAGAAGGGCTCCTTCAGCATTAAATTATTTGTGATGAGTCAGGACAACACTGCTTGTGAGAGTGAATTCACCCCCTGGTTAGGGGTCAGCTGCTGCAACTGCAGCTTCAGGAGAGCCCAGTAAATATAAATTCCTTTAATCCCTTGGGAAGCATAAAATTTACCCAGATAAAGCCATCTCATAGGTGGTCTCACTTCACATAATTTCAGTTCTAAAAAGTGACTTTTTTTTTTCCATTCCAAGCATTGTATTCCATGTTATTATCCTTCTATTTTATTACAAATAGATTTGAAACCTCCACTCCCATGTGTTGCTTGATGATCAGGTGACACTCCATCGAATTTGGGATACTCTCCCCCCGTTTCTGGAGCTGTGAATGAGCCACAAGCCCCTCCCCTGCCCTTCATGGGCGAGGCAAGGCTACTCAGTAGCCAGGAAAGTGAACGGATGGCGACTTGATAATTGAACTGTGGCTTGAAAATTGACATTTAGTTGAACTAAGAGGAAAAAAAACCCAACAAAAAAACCTCAACTAAACTAACAGCAACAGCAACAAAACCCCACAACATCCCAGAATCTTAGAAGGATCACAGGCCCCCCTTAAACCTCAGAAACCAAGTGCAGGTAGATGCTGACACACAGAAGTGTGAGGAAGGGACGAGAAAATCCACGCTGAGCGCTGTTGGAGTGCTCTGGCCAGCATCCCTCGTGTGCAATTCACCCATGGAAATTGCTCCTGCATCCACCCTTGATCCTTCTGCTTCTCTTCAAGCCCTGCAGACGTGCCCCTCTGTGTGCTAAGTGCTTAATTCCTGTTTTTTTCCAGTGGACAGGAAGTACTAAATGTCCCTGTGAGTTTGTCCTGCCTTTTCACCCCGTAACCTCCAGAATGTGGCAGGGAGGTGAAGCCAGGGAGACATCGTGCACAGTCCTGGGGAGTCCCAAAAGGCAGGGAAGGCTTCTGCCTTCTTCCTAGCCTTCTCCACCTCTCTCCATCCCTCTGTCCTCCTCGGCCTGCCCTGCTCCGATGAATTATTCAGGCACGCAGCAGTTGCTATAGGGCTCTGTCATGAATAACAACAGTGGCTATTTTTATCCCTAACTCCTGTTACCTTGCAGCCAGGAGCGGTGTGGCCCTGCCAGCTCCTGGCAGGAGGAAAACCGCAGCCATCCACAACCTCTCGTGGGCTGGGATTTGTTTTGATCACCCAAATGTGGGTGAGGTCTTGTGCAATCTGCGTAGATGTGCCTGAATCCCACCCTGGTGCCCGCTCTGTGTTGTACTCACAGTGTGCTTTGCACCCATATTTTATTTTTCCACCCATATTTTATCTGCAATGGAGCATGCAGACTGTCCATTGCTGGATTTAATATTCTGCCTGCTGGAGAGGGAGAAAAAGCATCTCAGAGGTGAAATCTCGCATTGGGTTCTGGCAATTTATATGGGATAAATCATATTTCCTTTGGGGACTTGTATGGATTCCTTCAGCCAGTTTAAATCCTCTGTGGATGATGTGCCCACTTAAAAAAAAAAAGGTACATGTAAATATAAATATAAACATAAATATAAATATAAATAGAAATAGAAATAGAAATGGAAATGGAAATAGAAATAGAAATAGAAGTGTCAGGGGCACACCAAAGGTTTTTTCTGTTCATTCTTTGTGCTTTCTCCACTCATGAAAACAAGAAATGTCCATCAAATCAGAGGGAAAGGGTGGATTTGAGGAGCAGCTGGAGGGAAATGGGTCCTGCTGAGTGTGCAGAAGCAGGGAGACTATTCAGGGCAACCTGGAAGATTAAAGGGAGGAAAGAAAAAAAGGATAGGAAAAAGCAAAGAAATGAAAAGAAAAATGAAAAGGGGAAAAGGAAGAAAACAGCAACACAGCATAAGATCCTTTATTTCTGCCAACCTGCCAAACTGAATACTGCATCAAATTATTCCAGAGGAGAGCTAAAAGGCCTAAAAAGGAAACTCTGAACTTTCACTTTGACACAGAGCAACGTGAAAAAAATCTCTGACGAGCAGAACAAATATCCAAGACTTGGGCTGCACGTATCCCCAACTGGCCACGGACTTACCAGGCATTTCCAGTGAGTGATCTGATCCAGGCACACAAACAGAAAATGGGAAACGGGGCAAAGGCTGTTTCCTGCTCCTCTTCTGAAATGAAACACGAATCGCAGCTGCTCCTTCTGGAGAGATCAGGCAGCGGGAATTCTGTGCCTCAGCGTTTGCACAGCCCGACAGACACCGGGGTGAATATTTATTCCCAGGATTACCCTGGAAAAAACTGCTGTGAGCTACAATATCCAGGGGACACGGCCAAGTTTGTGTGCCCGGTATGCCTCGCTGATCAAAATAGTTTTGTCATGCTTTTTATTCTTTTTCTATTTTGAAACAGAGTTTACATAAAGATTTTTAAGGGATACCACAATGATTTTTTTTTTTAAGGAGGAGCAGCAGATTTCCCTGTAGGCAGCGGCACCTTTTGATTGCTGCCTACAACAGCCTCTTAGGAGACTTAGAGGAGGCTTGGGAAAAAGAGGGAGTTTTTACACAAGCAGATAGTGATAGGACAAGGGAGAATGTTTTTTAACTTGCCAGAGGGCAGGACAAGGTGGAATATTGGGGGGAAAATCCTTCTCTATGAGGGTGGTGAGGCCCTGGCACAGGGTGCCCAGAGAAGCTGTGGCTGCCCCTGAATTCCTGAAAGTGTCCAAGACCAGGTTGGACAGGGCTTGGAGCAACCTGGGATAGCGGAACGTGTCCCTGCCCATGGCAGGGGATTGGAATGAGATGAGCTTTAAGGCCGCTTCCAACCCAAACCATTCTGTGATTCCAAGACCCATCCAAAATCGCCTTTTCCATTCCAAATACCACGGGACCTGTTGATTTTGTGTGTTCACCCCCAAACTGCTGGACTCACACCGGGGTGCTGGAGTCACACCACGACAAAGGAAAAAGCAACGCCCACCCAGCCCGTACGGGGTGAAAACACCCGGAAACGGGGCTCCCCAGAATACAATATAAAAACCAAAACCCTAAATTAGTTTTTAATGAGTTTTTGTTGGGTTTTTCGTAGTTTGGGATTCTACCTGGGTGTTTTTGTTGCTTTCGTGTTTGCTTTTTAAAATTTTTTTTTTTCCCCTTAAAGCGGCACTTTCAGCCCCTCGGTGACGTCCAAGAACCGGGGCCGAGATCAAGTCCGATCTCCGGTACCCCGGCCCCGCCCCCTGCACCGCCCCTACATTTTGATAGGCTGAATGTCCTGTCCATCACTGTATCTCAGTCCCATTGGCTGGCACTGGGCACTGCCGACCAATCATCAGCGCCGCGGGGCGGGCCGGGGGCGGGTTCCCCGCGAGGTGGCGGGAAAGGAGCCGCGTTTGGCGCGAAACGGGAGCGCGGCGGGGGCGAACTGGGGGCTCTGATCGGATCGCGGGGCTCTGATCGGATCGCGGGGCTCTGATCGGATCGCGGGCCCAGCCCGGCTCCCCTCGGCTCTCACGCCTTCCCCGGCAGCAGCAGGAGCGGCAGCAGCAGCGGAGGGATCCGTTCCAGGGCGGCCGGCAGAATGGCGGCGCCGGCGGGCGGGCTGGAGGATGCGGAGCTGCGGGAGGCGCAGCGCGATTACCTCGATTTCCTGGACGATGAGGTGAGACGAGCTGGGAGGCGCGGGTGCTGCGTCCCCTCCGTGTCCCCCGGTGTTGGGGAATACCTGATCCGTATCCCCATGTCCCCTCCCCTCTGTATCCTCGGGGTTTGGGGACCATCTCATTCCTGTGGGCCCCTGCCCCATGTCTGCTCCCGAAGTTCGGGAACACCTGGTCCCTGTGCCCGTCCGTCCCTCCTAATCCAAGTCCCCGGGAGTTGGGAACCACCTGATCCTCCCCGCCATGTACCCCAGGGGTTTGGGAGATCCTGGTCTCTGTCCCCCCATTCCTAGCAGGTGTTAGGGAGCACCTGGTCCTTCTGTTGCCATTTCCTGCTTAGCCGGTGGGATAAAAGGGATCCAGCTCTGCAGGAATGAACACCTGGGGGGGGTTTTCACACAGACGAACATGCAAAGTGACTTGCTTTTTGGGTGTCTTTCCCCCACTCCCATTTGCAGGAAGACCAAGGGATTTACCAAGGCAAGGTCCGGGACATGATCAGTGACAACCAGTATCGGCTCATCGTCAACATCAACGACCTGCGGCGCAAGAATGAGAAGAGAGCCAGCAGGTGGGTGTGGGGCACTGCGGGCACCTGGGGCACTGGGCCTGACAGGGGTTTCAAAGGTCCAGCCCTGGTTCTGCAGGTCATTTGTCACAAGAAAGCACCAAACCTTGTTCTCTGGTGAAAGCCAGGGCCTTGTTACCCTCACAGGGAACAATTTCCAGTATTCCACCTAATCCTTCCCTCTGGCAGCAGGAAGCTATTCCCCTTGTCCTCTCCCTCCATCCCTTGTCCCAAGTCCCTGTCCAGCTGTCTTAGAGCCGCTTTAGGCACTGGAAGGGGCTCTAAGGTCTTCTCCAGGTTGAACAACCCCACTTCTCTCAGCCTTTTTGAGGATGCTTGGGGATATTTTGGACTAGCCTTGCCAATCTGGCCAGGGTCATGTGAGGCTTTCTAGATATGCTTGGAGGTGTTTTCCTCCTGGCTGTTGGTGCCAGTGCACCTCACACAGAGCTGCCGTGGCCTTTGGTTTGTTTCACCTCCTGCTCCTGGTAAACTTATGGAGTGAGGAGGGGTGTGGGAAAAGTGTTGAGGAGGAAGGGGTTGACCCGTCTGCTTTGTCACCTCTCTGTGCTGCAGGCTCCTGAGCAACGCCTTCGAGGAGCTGATTGCCTTCCAGCGTGCCCTGAAGGATTTTGTCGCCTCTGTCGATGGCACCTACGCCAAGCAGTATGAGGACTTCTACATCGGGCTGGAGGGCAGCTTTGGCTCCAAGCACGTGTCCCCACGGACACTGACAGCCTGTTTCCTCAGCTGCATCGTCTGCGTGGAGGGCATCGTGACAAAGTGTGAGACTGGGGGACACCCAGGGGCTGTGGAGGTGCCAGGGGTTTGCTCTGGAGCAGGAGCTGGAACCCTCCAGGAGCTGTGGTGTGGAGAGGGACTTGGGACAAGGGTCTGAAGGGACAGGACAAAGGGGAATGGCTTTACACTGAAAGAGGATAGGATTATATAGGATACTGGGGAGGAATTGTTCCCTGTGGGGGTGGTGAGGTGGTTGCCCAGAGAAGCTTCCATCCCTGAACTTGTCCAAGGCCACTTTGGACAGGGCTTGGAGCAACCTGGGGTAGTGGAAGGTGTCCCTGCTTGTGGCAGGGAGTAGAACTTGGTAATCTTCAATGTTCTTTCCAACCCAAACCATTCCATGATTCTGTGTCCTGTCCACCTTGGCCAGGGAACAGGGAGCTTGGCTGAAGGTCTTAAGTGTTGGGGTGGTCTTCAAAATCAGCAAATCCTATCCATGTTTGACAGGGAGTTGTGACCCAAGTGCATTTTAGTGTTGGAGACCCTTTTGAGGGGTGTCTGCTGACAGAGGGGTGGGACATCCCAGCTCCTAAATCCTCTCTTTTCCAATCCCAGGCTCTTTGGTGCGTCCCAAAGTTGTCCGGAGTGTCCATTATTGCCCAGCTACCAAGAAAACAATTGAGCGCCGATACACAGACATGACCTCCCTGGATGCTTTCCCATCCAGCTCCATCTACCCTACAAAGGTGAGGTGAAGCAGCAGCAGGTTCCTCTAGGGAGAATGTGCCAGCTTCAGTATGGAGCTGGTGAGCCCCAGCCTCCAGTCTTGCTGAAAAACCTTTTCACAGAATTCACAGAATCACAGAATGCGTAGGTTGGAAGAGACCTTCAAGATCATTGTGTCCAACCCATCCCTAACACCTCAACTAAACCGTGGCACTGAGTGCCACATCCAGACTTTTTATAAAAGCATCCAGGGATGGTGACTCCACCACCTCCCCAGACTATTCCAGTACTTTATTATTCTTTCAGTAAAAAACTTTTCCCTAATATCCAACCTATATTTCCCTTGACACAGCTTGAGACTGTCCTCTCGTTCTGTCAGTTGCTGTCTGGAGAACGAGACCGACCCCCACCTGAGCACAGTCACCTTTCAGGGAGTTGTGGAGAGTGTCATAAGGTCACCTCTGAGTCTCCTTTTCTCCAGGCTAAACACCCCCAGCTCCCTCAGTCGTTCCTCACAGGGTTTGTGTCCCAAGCCCCTCACCAGCCTTGTTGCCTCCTTTGGACAGGCTCAAGCATCTCAACGTCATTTCTAAACCGAGGGGACAGAGTTGCACATAGCACTCAATGTCCTTCCTAAACTGAGGGGCCCAGAACTGGACACAGCACTCAATGTCCATCCTAAACTGAGACACCCAGAACTGGACACAGCACTCAATGTCCATCCTAAACTGAGACACCCAGGACTGGACACAGCACTCAATGTCCATCCTAAACTGAGACACCCAGGACTGGACGCAGCACTCAAGCTGCTTTCCAGCAGCCTTGTGCAGGTCGGGTGATGCAGCCTCTGCTCCCCCTGCTCAGCTGGCCCCACCTCTCCTCCCTGCTCTCCTGAAAAACAGTGCTCATCTCTTAATTTGGGTTCCTGCTTTAGGACGAAGAGAACAACCCGCTGGAGACAGAGTTTGGCCTCTCAGTGTACAAGGACCACCAGACCATCACCATCCAGGAGATGCCTGAGAAGGCCCCAGCGGGGCAGCTGCCACGCTCAGTGGATGTGGTTCTGGACGATGACCTGGTGGACAGGGTGAAGCCTGGGGACCGCATCCAGGTGGTGGGGACGTACCGCTGCCTGCCAGGGAAGAAAGGGGGCTATACTTCGGGCACTTTCAGGTGGGTCTTCTTGGGATTCAGCCCTTTCACTCTGCTTGGCTGGGTCTCTGGAAGGTGGGTTGCGGTGGGTGGCCATCAGAGAGTTGGGTCAAACAGTGGCTTAAATCTCTTGGAAGTGGTTTGCACCTTGATCCTATTTACCAGATATGCTGAGTTGGAAAGGACCCGCAAGGATCATCGAGTCCAATTCCTGGCCCTGCACAGGACACCTCAGCAATGCCATCTTGTGCAGCCCTGAGAGTGTTGTCCAAACTCTCCTGGAGCTCTGGCAGCCTTTGGGCCATGCCCATTCCCTGGGGAGCCGGTTCAGTGCCCCAAAACCCTCTGGGGGAGGAACCTTTCCCTGATAACCAGCCCAGACCTCCCCTGACCCAGCTCTAGCAGTTCCCTCAGGACCTGTCACTGGTCACCAGAGAGAGATTGGTGCCACTTCTCCACTTCCCCTCGTGAGGAAGCTGTAGGCTGTGGTGAGGTCTTCCTTCACAATGCACAGCTGTGACTTCCAGGTGTGCCAGAAAAAAGGTTTGGATGCTTTTAAAAAATGCTCCACTTTGGTCCATCACAGTTAGATCAAGGGTAATACAGCTGTCAAAACTTCCCAGCCCCTTCCAGGGTTTCCTAGAGCAAGTGGTGGCCCTGTGGAAGCTTCTGCTGTGTCTCTGTGGGGTTTGCAGAGCTGACAACAGCTGTGTCCCTTCTCCAGGACCATCCTCATTGCCTGCCACGTGAAGCAGATGAGCAAAGACGTCCGACCTCTCTACTCTGCTTCAGATGTGGCCAAGATCAAGAGGTTCAGCAAGAGCCGCTCCAAGGTATCCAAGTCTTGTGTCCAGGCATGAAGTTTCAGCTTGGCATGTACCTAAGGAGGTTCTTGTTGGGTTGCAAGTAACTCTTCAACCCTCTTAGCAGGTTGTTGGATTTTCTAACTCATTTCCTTTGAACTTTGCTTAGACTGTGATCAGGCCCTGTTGTTTTTCTTGTTGTTTCTGTACTGCTTGCAGAGCATCCTTCCTGCTGGCAGCTCTGCTATGTCTTGACCGTACCAGCAGGTTTCCAGGGAATTTCTCTGCAGGAGAAGCACCTCTTTTCTCATCCCAGACTGAGATAATGGGGTTCTGCTCCAGCCTCTCAGGCTCAGAGCTTTCCTTTGTAGCACAGAGGAGCAAGCCTTGCTCTCACAGTTTCCAGTGATTTTTTGGGTGACAGTGGATGGTCCTGGACTTCAGATAAATCTCACTGTGAAAGAAAACTCTGGCCAACAATCTTCTCCTTTCCAAATAATTTTCATCCATGTGGCTCTGTGATAGGAATGGGCTGAAATTTGGGCTGAAATGGTCTTTTGAAGTATTGTTTGTTCTTTCTTGCTCCAGCTCACATCATGGGCCATACTCTGCCTCTTTTGCCTTAGGATATCTTTGACCAGCTGGCCAGATCGCTGGCTCCCAGCATCCATGGGCACGAGTACATCAAGAAGGCCATTCTCTGCATGCTGCTGGGAGGGGTGGAGAAGATCCTGGAGAATGGGAGCCGCATCCGAGGAGACATCAACATCTTGCTGATAGGTCTGGGAGGGCTGGGCAGAGGCACCTTTGGGTGGTGTCGTTGGGGGTGAGGTGAAGGATTCTGGATTTTAGTTTTGTGGAGTAACTGAGGTTAGAAAGGACATCTGGAGGTGTCTGGCCCAGGGATGTGCGCAGGGCTGAGCCTGTGTCACTGGTATGTCAGGTTCTTTTGGGACTTGTCGAGTTAGTTTTGAACATGTCCAGGGATGGAGATGTGTCCAGATGTGGAGTCATCAGCACAAGAAAGATGTGGATCTGCTAGAATGAGTGCAGAGGGAACCTTGGAAATCAATGCAAGGATTGGACCCCCCCTCCCCCGGCTCTGGAGCCAGGCTGGGAGATCTGGGGTTGTTCAGCCTGGAGAAGTCTCCAGGGACACCTTGGAGCCCCTTCCAGTGCCTAAAGGGGCTCCAGGAGTGCTGGAGAGAGACTTGGGACAAGGGCCTGGATGGGCAAGACACAGGGAATGGCTTCCCACTGCCAGAGGGCAGGGTTAGATGGGATATTGGGAAGGAATAGGGTGAGGGTGGTGAGGCCCTGGCACAGGTTGCCCAGAGCAGCTGTGGCTGCCCCTGGATCCTGGGAAGTTCCAAGGCCAGGTTGGACGGGGCTTGGGATAGTGGAAGGTGTTCCTGCCCATGACAGGGAGTTGGAATGAGGTGACCTTTAATGTCCCTTCCAACTCAAACGTTTCCATGGTTCCAGGGGATTCCATGACCTCTGCGAGCCGTTATCCCAGTGTTTGCCCATGATCAAGGAGACTTGTTTTTCTGTTTCTGCTATCCCATTGGGGTTTCTGTAGTCTGAGTTGTCCCCATTGCCTCTTGACCCCATCACCTCAAAGCTCTTATCTCCATCTTCTCTGTTTCCTCCCATGGGATTATCGATGATGGTGGGAAGGTTATCTCCTTACCTTATTTTAATGAAGTCTGAACAAAACCTTTCTGTCCCCTTTCCCCTCCACCTGCCCCTGCCCTGAACACCCCCAAACCAGACATGGGGTGGTGGTGCAGTTGGTATCCAGGGGATGAATTATTCCTAAATGTGCCATTCTCCATCCCAGGAGACCCTTCTGTGGCCAAATCCCAGCTGCTGAGGTACGTGCTGAGCACGGCACCCCGGGCAATCCCCACCACTGGCAGGGGCTCCTCTGGTGTTGGTCTCACTGCTGCTGTCACCACGGACCAGGAGACAGGTGAGGAGCTTTGGGGTGATGACTCTTTACTCCTGGCAGGAAATCTGTGACATCCAAAGGCTGCTGATCTCAGTGATCTGGGAGGTCTTTTCCATTTAGTGATTTTGTGATGTTCATTCTGCAGTGACACTTGCAGGACTTACTCCACCAGGAACTTTATGGTAATGATCATTCGTGATCATGGGATCCTGTGTTTTGGGGTATTTTCTCCACCTCTCTCAGGTGGTGGTTTTCTTTACTCCTCTTCCACTTGGTCCCACATCTGAGGGCTAGCAGCAGCCTTCCTCATGGGAAGACATTCCTAACCCTGATGCTTACCCTAAGCATTCTCTGCTGTGGAGCTGGGTCGGAGACAACCTGCAAGGACGCTGCTGCTCTTTGAGGTTCACCCTCATCCCAGAGGTGATGGGGATGGCAGGGCAGGAGATGTGTAGGGCCAGTGGGTGGTGTTTGACCCTGTTTTACCCCTGTCCCATTCCAGGGGAGCGGCGCCTGGAGGCGGGAGCCATGGTGCTCGCCGACCGGGGCGTGGTGTGCATTGACGAGTTCGACAAGATGTCTGACATCGACCGCACAGCCATCCATGAGGTGATGGAGCAGGGACGGGTCACCATCGCCAAGGCTGGCATCCAGGCCCGCCTCAACTCCCGCTGCAGCGTCCTGGCTGCTGCCAACCCCGTCTATGGCCGGGTGAGTGCTGCTCTTACCCTTCCCTGGGGAAGGGAGGGTGCTGGGAGGAGGCAGCTGGTGAATTCCAAAAGATCCCCCAAACCAGTGACTTGGATGCATGGCGCAGCAAAGAACTTGTTGGTTTGGTGTCTGTTGTGGTCATGGCTCTCCTAGAGGAGAGAGGAGCTCCTGGGGTTTCTCACCCTGTTTTGGTTCTACCTGGGTGTTGGGGCAGCCCAGTGGACCCTCATGCTGGTGGTGAGCCTCAGTCTTGGTGTCTCATCAGGGGTCACAAAAAATACTTGTTTTCCTTGGAAATAAGAGCCTTGCAGGGTGGGGAAAAGTGGCTGCACTACTGCAGCAGGCTGGGTTTGGTGTGGTGTCCAACTGCCAGGTCATCCATCCATGCATCCATCCATCTATGCATCCATCCATCCTTTCAGGCCTTGCTCAAGAAGGCAAACCAACCTCCCTGGCAGCCAGGACTGGCCCCTGAGTGTTGTTGTAGGACACGAAAGAAAGATGAGAGACTGCAAATATTTCAGAAGGCAAAGAACATAGAAAAAAAAGGCTTTATTGTCTAATTCTTACTACCTTTTATAAGGTGTTCCGATACAGAGTTAGATACATGATTGGTGAATAGGAACAATACCTCTCTAATCCCACTGGTTAAACTAGAGAAACAGCAAAACACCACCTGGAGAAAGATTGTTTTGAGAAAGGATAGTTGTTTGCCAAGATTGTTTTGAGAAGAAGTTTTTTTGAGAAATTTTTCCTTGGGAAAGAGTTAGCAGCTGCTAGCAGGCTGAAATCTCTCAGACCCAGAAATATCAGGCCCACACCTGAGGGTCTCCTGTAACCCCTCATGTTGTCCTTCCCCAGTATGACCAGTACAAGACGCCCATGGAGAACATTGGCCTGCAGGACTCGCTGCTCTCCCGTTTTGACCTGCTCTTCATTGTGCTGGACCAGATGGACCCTGAGCAGGACAGGGAGATCTCGGACCATGTCCTGCGCATGCACCGCTACCGCAACCCCAACGAGCAGGATGGGGATGGTGAGTCCCATCCCTCCTCAGCCAGGTGTCACCCCTTGGTGGCAGCTTTTGGGCGCTATTTCTGGGGACTAGTGCTCCAGAGGGTAAATACCTGTTCTCTGTACATTCCCCTTTCCAGCCATGCCCCTGGGCAGTGCTGTGGACATGCTGGCTACGGATGACCCTGACTTTGTACAGGAGGAGGAACAGGAGCTGCAGGTCTATGAGAAACACGATGACCTCCTGCACGGGCCCAACCGCCGCAAGTGAGTCCTGCATCCCCTGGAGCTCCTTGAGGGTGTCCAACACTGGGTTCATACTGAATTTCTCTCTGAGCCAGATGGTTTTGTCTCCACGAGGGTTCAATACACTCTGAGGGTGTCCAGCAGTTCTCAGAATGGCTTAGAATAATTGTGAGATGGCTGATCAGGTGTGCTTTGAAAATCAAAAGGTTTTAATAAATGAGAAGATAAAGAACAATACAAAAACAAAACAGAAGCCTTGTGCAGGTGCAGGGAAGTCTTTACACCTGGCTAAGATGCCCCAAAAAGCCCTAAGCACCTCTCTGCTCCTTCTTAAGTACTTAATGTTTCAGGAGGGCATTTGGCTTGCTGCCCAATAGAAACTAGCTACATTTCTGAAGAGCAGCTACAGACACCCACAGGTGCCTTTGTCTTGGCAGCGAGCCAACCACTGTAAGAAGGGCATGGAAGATTCTAGTTTTTCCTCCTTAAAAGTCTTGAGGTGAAACTGAAACCCTTTTCCTTATTTGGAAACATTTGCTTGGATGTGAGGATGCACTGCAACAAGTTCATGGGTTTGACCTGAGGATCCAGACATTGTCAGTGATGCTCCAGCTCATCCATGGGTAGGATGCTAAGGGAGCCTTGCTTGATCTCTTGTGCCAGGCAGGTGGGCAACATCTGGAGCTGAATTCCCTACACATCTGGGTGCCCCTGAAGGGGTATAAATGGATGGGAAGCCCATCTGCACTGTGGATAATGTGGATGTACATGCATTCCCACAGGGAGAAGGTGGTCAGCATGGAGTTCATGAGGAAGTACATCCACGTAGCAAAGATGATCAAGCCCGTGCTGACGGAGGAGGCGGCGAGCTATATCGCCGAGGAGTATTCCCGCCTGCGCAGCCAGAGCCAGATGAACTCGGACGTGGCCAGGGTGAGCCCTGGGAGCAGCTCCTTCTTGGGCCAGCAGGAGGGAAGCTGAGGCACAGGCCTCTCTTCTTATGAGTGTTTTCCACCTTGGATGTGACACTTCTCAGTGAGGGTCACACAGACACCTCTCTCTGTGCCCCCAGACCTCCCCCATCACAGCCCGGACCCTGGAGACCCTGATCCGCCTCTCCACGGCCCACGCCAAGGCCAGGATGAACAAGACTGTGGATATGCAGGATGCTGAGGCAGCTCTGGAGCTGGTGCAGTTTGCCTACTTCAAAAAGGTAGGGGGAAGGTGTCCCTCTGTTCCCTAGGGATCCTGAGATTGTCATTGGAAAGGTTGGACTTGATGCAAGTTGAGCACCTTGGGCTGCTGGTGTGAACTTTCCTGGACACAGTGTCAGATCAGGCCGCCACTTTGGGATTTTGGGTGGTTAGGGTTGGTCCCTAAAAGCAGCTTGAGTGAAAATGAGGTCTGAGTCCATCCTGCCTTTGCCACACAGGTGCTGGAGAAGGAGAAAAAGCGCAGGAAGCCGGTGGAGGATGACTCAGAGACTGAGAAAGAGGAAGATCAGGAGTCGCAGGACAAGGAGGAGCGCAGGACAAGGAGGTAGGAGCACAGCAAAGGAGTGGGAGGCACATGGTACAAAGGGCACTAGCCTCTTCTGAGGTTGCCACAGGCCCTGGGGGAATACAACACGTTTTGCTCAGCCAGGTGGTTTGTCCCACCCCATTTGTAGTAGAGGGACATCATAATTTCATGGATAAGGAACTGGCTGGATAGCACTGGCACAGCAGCTGTGGCTGCCCCTGGATCCCTGGAAATGTCCACAGCCAGGTTGGATGGGCCTTGCAGCAACCTGGGATAGTGGAAAGTGTCCCTGCCCATGGCAGAGGGTGGAACAGGATGATCCTTAAGGTCCCTTCCAACCCAGACCCTTGGGTGACCTCTCCTTCCCCCTCCCAGAAGGAAGAAGGCGCGCACGGAAGGCGAGGAAGGTTCCTATGACCCATACGACTTCAGTGATGCTGAGGAGGAGATGCCACAGGGTGAGTCCCTGGCTTTGGTGACACCTGACTCCTTGAGGGTGCTGCTGGGTCTGCACAGCCTGGGAAGCAGCAATGCTGTTACCTGTGGTCCCTGGTGTGCTACAGTACCATTCAGAGCCACAAATCCATATGGGACAAGGTTAGATGGGATGTTAGGAAGGAATTCTTGTCTGTGAGGGTGGTGAGGACCTGGCACAGGTTCCCAGAGAAGCTGTGACTACCCCTGGATTCCTGAAGGTGTCCAAGGCCACGTTGGATGGGCCTTGTAGCAACCTTGGAAAGTGGAAGGTGTCCCTGCCGATGGTACGGTGCAGAAATGGATGATCTTTAAGGTCCCTTCCCACCCAAACCATTTTGTGATTCTATTGCTGATTTTTTTTTTTTCCATCCACCTGCAAACCACAGCATAAATAACAGTATTGGGAGGCAGTTTGTCATCACCCCCCGCTTCTTGAGCCCGGTACTTTTGCTTTCTGGGTGCTTGATCACCAGGCACAGGGTGAAGGTAATTCTTCCTTCTGCTCCAGTTCAGGCACACCCTCCAAAAACGCCCGAAGCCTCAGGAGCTGGTGAAGGGAAGAAGCTGGAGTTGACTGAGCCAAGGTGAGTGGGGGCTGTCCCTGGGTGTCCACCTACCCCAGTGGCTCCAGGCTGTTGTCCCATGCTCAGGGTGCATCTGTGATGCTCCCAGCTCTGGTTTGTGCTGCTGCTGGAATGGGGAAGGGCTGAGGCATCCTGGGCTGGGAACAAGGGGAAGGATTTATGGATGATTCCCTCTCCCCTGGCCAGGATGAAGGCGTTCAAGGCTGCTCTCCTGGAGGTGTTCAAAGCTTCCCACGCCCAGTCCGTGGGCCTGAAGACCATGATGGAATCCATCAACCGCGACAACCCTGAGCCCTTCTCGGCCGCCGAGGTGAAGATGGCCCTGGCTCACATGCAGGATGACAACCAAGTCATGGTGTCTGATGACATCATCTTCTTAATCTGAGTCCCTCTGGGTGCAGGAGCCCAAGTTTTCCATGGACTCTCAGCCTGCAGACTCTTCATGTTTGAATGCTTCGTGTGGCTGAGCTGGATTTTGGGGGGCTCAAGTCTCTGCGCTTCCTTGCTGTGCATTGCTGGCACCAAAAAGAAAGAGCCAGGAGCTCTGGAAGATCTTGCTGTCTCTTCTATTTGGGAAGAGGTTTCTGCAAGGAGATGAAAGGAAAAACCTAGGAGCAAATTGTCAGTGTTTTTAATGTATTGTTTTTAGCTTTGGTCTTAAGAGTTCCAGCTTTTAAATAAAAAAATCTGGATTTAAGAATCCAGCATCCAGTAGTGGTGATGGGAAGCAATATAAGAGCTCCACTGTTAGTGAAGTTTTTATTTCCCCCTTTTTTTTTTCATTTTGCCCCTATTATATAGCCTAGATCTGCTTGTCTCACAAGGAAAGGTGCCTCAAGCCTGTCCTGGTGGTTCTGCCCTTCCCACCCATCTTGTGGAGGATGATTCTTGGCAATGGAGGGCCAGGTGTAGTCTGACCTGTTCCACTGTCCATGGGTCAGCTTGGATTTCCAAATTTCCCACCCCTGATGGGGTTTTGCCCCCAGGGAAGGATCTTGGAAAGTCTCAGAGCTGCCCAGGGAATGTGTCCCTGGCACGGATGGATTCCATCTCCTCCTGCTCCTGCCTTTAGCCTGGGATCATGTCCTGCTGATGACAAACTTTCAAGAAAAGCTGAACACAAAATCAGAGCAGTTCTGTCTGCTTGTGGTCCAGAGCTGCTGAAGGTTTGGGTGTTTGTTGTTTTGTTGGGTTTTTTTGGTTTTTTTGTTTTTTTTTTTTTGGGGGGGGTGTTGTTTTTTTTTTTTTTTTTTTTTTTTTTTTTTTTTTTTTTTTTTGTCCTGGTGAGTTTGAGCTTTGGAGAAGCCCCTGAACAGGTTTGCTGTTGTCACTGCCCATCTCAGACACTTTCACAGCTTCTGCTCCCTTCTCTCTGGGTGCCATAAATCTTTATTTGGGTTATAAAAATGTCTATACTATTCACCCCATGACTGGCTGTTTAGGGGATGTAGAATTCCCACTTGTGGGGATACAGCTGCAGTTACACAGGTGGGATTTGTGCTGCAGTGGAAGGACTTCAGCTGCCTGGTGAACTCTAAAAGCCAGATTTTGGAGCTTCTCTCATCCAGCAGAGCCATGACAGCAGAGCTGGAGGGGATTTTGCATGTTTGCAGCCTCCTAAAGATCTCTGGGTGGGTGTATTGTGCTGGTACAGAGCAACCTTGGATATTCAGGCAAGGTCTGGCTCAAAACTGCAAAGACTGGTGAAAGTTCAACACATCCTCCTCTCTGGAGATGGGGTGGGAGAGCTGGGATTGTTCAGTCTGGAGAAGGCTCTGGAGAGACAGTGCCTAAAGGGACTCTGAGACAGCTGGAGAGGCACTTGGGACAAGGGATGGAGGGACAGGACAAGGGGAATGCCTTCCCACTGCCAGAGGGCAGGGATAGATGGGATATTGGGAAGGAATTCTTTCCTGTGAGGGTGGGGAGGCCCTGGCACAGGTTTCCCAGAGAAGCTGTGGCTGCCCCTGGATCCCTGGAAGTGTCCAAGGCCAGGCTGGGCAGGGCTTGGAGCAACCTGGCATAGTGGAAGGTGTCCCTGTCCATTCCATTATTCTGTGATTTTGTGTTTTCCCTGCCCTTAGAGCTGGGGAACCGCTAATGCTGAATTTCCCGTGAGAGGACAGCAGGAGGAGCCCCAGGGCAGAGAAATCTGATTGTTTCCCTATCCTGCATCTCGGGGCTGTAGGCTGTGGGTGATTAAATCCTCAGTTTGCTGGTGGCCACCTTGATACATCCTTCGCAGCTGGGAGAGGGGCCTTTGTTGGCAAGGGAAAAAACTGCCAAAGGTGGCTGGAGGGGCAGGAGAAAGCTGCTGGAAGTACAAACCGTGTTCTCTGCTGCAGCTGAAATTTGTATGTGACTCTGTCACCAGGAAATTTCAGAGGCTGCAATTTCAGCCTTTAACTGTTGCAGGCTGTGGAAGGGCCTCTGAGCACCTGGGCTAATGGAAGGTGTCCCTGCCCATGGCAGGGGGTGAGACTGGGTGGTCTTTAAGGTTCTTTCCCACCTCTACTATTCTGTGATTCTATGATCCATGAAAACCTGAACCTAAGTGTGTAACATACCCTGCAGTGCAGACAGTGCTGTTTCCTTATAAGAACTCAAGAGTAGAAGAGTTTTTGTAAGTGGAATTAAAATAATCTTTTATCTCCAAGTCCCCATCCCTGCTCCAAGCCCTTGATGTGTGAGAGGGAAAAGCTTTTTGAGGTAACTTTATGTTCCTATATATAAGGAAAAAAATCTTCCCTGTGAGGGTGGTGAGGCCCTGGCACAGGTTGGCCAGAGAAGCTGTGGCTGTGGTAGTGTCCAAAGCCAGGGTTTGGAGCAACCTGGGCTTGTGGAAGGTGCCCCTGCCCATGGCAGAGGATTGGAACTTTATGATCTTTAATGTCCCTTCCCACCAGAGCCATTCTGTGATTCTGTGAATAAAAGCATTTTTCCTCCCTTGCGATGATTCATGTTTGGTGGCCTCTTTTTGATTAAATTTTTTTAGCGAACTTCAACTCAAGACAGGTTCAGTTGTAGGAAATTCTGGGTCAAAGAGGGAATCCCTGCTGAAGTTACAAGCTGCTGAAGACACAAGAAAGGAGTGGAAATTGGTGGTGGGGGTTCATAACCCAGTATTTGGCGTGGTAACGTCATTGCTTCACCGCACGTAACCGTTTCCACTCAACTCCTTTCCTGCACAATCCAGCCCATTTTCATGGCAGTGCCCTTTCCTTTCACGGTGAGTGCTCAGGGGGAAAAAAAGGAGGTCAAGTTCTGGGCTAAAAAAAAGTGAATTTCTGGTAATTCTACCCTCTCTTGCTCTTCTGCGCTCTGCATCGCATCTCAGTAGATGCGCTGGTGAATATATGGGACAGTCAGAATAGGAACGTGTGTCACAGCACTGGAGTTGCCTCAGGTGGACTTGGTAACCTGAAATGTGACAGATATACAGGAGGAGAGTGGCTGGGCTCTGAGCTGTGGGTTGAACCAGACCACAAAGTCATGACAACATCCTGCAGTGATGTAAAGCAACAGTGCATGGAGATTTCTGCTGGTGTGATTCAGGAGAGGTGACAGAGCTGGGACCATTAGTCCCTTCTCCTTGGAAAGTTCTATGGATTTGTAAGAGGTTTCTGATATTTTTTTTTTTGTTAGGACTGAAAAAGTCATGAATCTTGATTTCCTGGATGACTGGAGATGAACTTGTGTGAAGAGTCCTACACTCTAGTCCTTGGCTTCCATGTTGGCTACATAGCTTTGGGAAAGGTTTCCCTCAGGGCTTTTCTCCACAAATAAGCTCCATAAAGTTGTTATGTGTGTGTGTGTGTGTATTTTCTGCCATAAAAATAACTTTTACTACCAAAGAGATCTGCTGGTGCTCCAGGGAAACACCATATGCACTTGTCTTTCCAGTTGGTGGCTGCTCCTTTCTGCATCACAGGATGCAGAATCCTGTTTCCACTTCTATTTTCATGCCTCCCTCTCCTATTAATTATTAAGTGAGGATTGTGTGATTGAGAGGGATTAAAACTTCCATGAACACAAAGGAGCAGGAAGGACCAGGTGGAGGAATTGAAATGAAGCTTCTGACTCAGCTCTTTCAGGGCTGTTCAAGGACAATGGTCAACCCAAGTCCCACCAGACAATTCAGGAGACGATTTCCTCACACCACCTTGCTGGCTACAGGGCCGTGGGACTTTTATTAGAGTGTTTTGGGATTGTGCAAGACTTATGGGATGTACAGGAGCAGGAGCAAAGTGTGCAAAGGAAAGGATAAAGGTGGATCAGTAAGAAAATGTGTGTGTGGGACTGCTAAAGATACCAAGATGGACTAGCTCCAGATTATCCCATAAGTCTGGCCACCTCCTGGTTCTCCAGCCCTTTCCCCAGCTCCATTTGCCACTGTGTATGTCCAAGGAGCCCATCCAGGAGAAATGCTGCTCCAAGGTCCACCCAGTTTACAGGGCCAGAGAAAGGACAGGAGACCAGTGTTCCAACAGCACAGCTCAGGCAGGGACTGGGAGTCAAAGCTGAGCCAGAATGGGGCTCCTTTGTGGTGGTGGTCAAGGCCAGTGAAGGTGGTCAGGGCCCTAACAGGGCATGTATGAGTTTTCAAAAGTCCTAGTCCAGTTCTAGGAGCAACCATTAGGGCAGGCAACATTGGGAAGAGGAAGGATTACCGATAAAAAAAAGTCCCTCGGGTGAAATCTCCACAACATGCCACCACAGTGGGGAAGGCATCCCAGCTCCTGGTGCCCTGATATCCCCCAGCAGGAATTCCCCATGGCACATATTCTTCCCCTACCCCCCCCTAAGACAAGGTGGGGTGTGGATTGGGCAGTTGTAGGGAGTTTAAATGGTGAAGTGCCATGTCCTGCCCTCATTTTGAAACCCCTGCTGCGTGCCTGACTTTGCAGCTTGCTGATCTCTGCTTTTGGGTTAGTTTGAGGCACGTGGAAGTGCATCCCCATGTGTTTGTGGTGAAGAAACACTATGTTTAGAAAGAGGGGGGTGGGAAGGAGTGAAAAAAAATAAAAAACCAACCAAAAAAACCTGCCTCCACAGTTTGGGGTTTTTTTTTTTCTTTTTCTTTCCTTATCGCTTGATCTGCCTGAATAAATGGTATTGGCTGATTTGGGATACTGGTAGTAGTATCTTCTGTTTTTTGGAGGTGGGAGGAAGTGGGCTAAAAATTGCAATGTCAGCTCCTACCCTCAGGTCAGGTAAGCCAGCTGTGCTGCAATGGAAAAGGTGGTAGTACCACAGCCTTGCTATAAAATGGAGAGCACAACTGGCTTTGAGACACAAGCAGGGTTGAAAGGGTCTCAGAGAAGGAGAATTCTCTTGTCCTGTCACCCTAACATCCACCCAAAGCGGCAGGGAGGGTACCATGGCTTTCACCATCTCTGCTGGGGTAAGTATTTATATTTAAAATAAAGGGTAAGATATATTTGCTGCAAGAGAGAAAGCAGAGTGCAGATCCCCTGATTTGTGCAGAAAACCCTTTGGTCTTGCTGGGAGCTGAATGGGATGCTGGGTGTGTCTGATGCAGCTGCTTGGTGATTGAGTGACAAGGGTGTAGTGGACTACCCAGATTTATTTCTCTCTTACTCATCAGCACTGCTGATGTGGGATTGGCATAGTCCTTTTTGAGGACAACATGTTATCAAAATTGCTGAAGTTTCACTGTGGATACCTATGCATTTGAATTTCAACCTGGGTAGCATTTGCAGCACTGTCAGCTCCTGTGAGTTTCTTAAAAGCCCTGCATTTATTTTGTCTTCTTTTTAGGAACTGGACTTAATGATCCTTGTAGTTCCCTTTCAGTTTAGGATATTTTATGATTCTATTATTTACGAAAACTCTGCCTACTGGAAATGGCCCAAGAATCCCAGATTTTCTTGGGAAAATGGGTATTTCCAGCAGACGGCTGTGGGTGGCCAGTTTTTACTGTCCTGAGAAAGCCACGGCTGGGCAAGGTTTTAAGCTTAGGCACAGGGTCAGCTGAGTCCCTACCCCAATATTTAGATGAAAAGGTGGTGCTGTGTGACTGCAGAGTAGGATCCTCATAGCTTGTTGGACAGATGCCCTTCCTGGTGCAGAATCAACTACGAACCAGAATTTAAATCAGAGTTTAACACCAGTTATGATGAGTTTTATTGACATAATTTTGCTGTTTTCTCATCTTGGCCCATTTCACGCAAATAGAAGTATGAAGATGGCCCAGTGATGGTCCAGTCTAACCAAGACTTGGCTCTGTGTGCTCTCTTTCCTGACTGGGCAGAACTAATGACCCCTTTCTCTCTCTCAGTTCAGATCACTGGTTTTGGTGCTGGTTTTAGCCCTCACTGTGAGGAGCTCACCCCACAGGAAGGCTGGTGCCTCTGCAAGGCTGAGGGAAGGTTGCCTGAACCAAAGGGATCCCAAATTTCCCACAACAGTGAAAGTTGACATCCGGATCGGCAACTCAGATCATGCCTTTGGGATGGTTCATGATGTCAGGAACAGGTCTCTCGCTCCTTGGGATTACAGGTAACTGCTCAGTTTTTCTCTAAAATGTGAGGGCTGTGTCACAGGTGGCTTTTTTGTGGTGACTGTGGTTCATTCTCAGCATATGCCTAGAGTCCCATAAATATTGCAAACCCTTTTTAACACACCCTGATGTTGCGATGTTGGGTGAGATTTCTTCAAGAGGAACTGTTTGCAGTGCAAGGGGATACCACTGAAATGGTTTCTAATCATCCTGTCAGTCTTTATCAGTCACAGAATCATTTAGGTTGGAAAAGCCCTCTGAGATCTTTGAGTCCAACCATCCCCTCACCACTGACCCATGTCCCCAAGGGCCACATCCACATGGCTTTTAAAGCACTCCAGGGATGGTGATTCCATGACCTCCCTGGGCAGCTGTGCCAGACCTTAACAACCCTTTCAGGGAAGAAATTTTTCTTAATATCCAATCTAAACCTTCCCTGGAGCAACTTGAGGCCATTTTCTCCTGTCCCTTGTTCCCTGGGAGCAGAGCCCTCCCTGTCTGCCCCTCCTGTCAGAGAGTTGTGCAGAGCCAGAAGATCCCCCCTGAGTCTCCTTTTCTCCAGGCTGAGCCCCTTTCCCAACTCCCTCAGCTGCTCCTGGTGCTCCGGACCCTTCCCCACCTCCTCTGAACAGCTTTCTAACCCCTCTGCCCCAAGCCTGGAGTGCTGCATGGGGTTGAAATAATGATGAAATTAATTATCCCTCTAGGAAAAAAAAATGATGTGAGTACGTTGACATTTCACATTTTCCTGACAGAAAGAAAAAAACCGAATGCTGAAATTAAAACCAAACAAAAATTGATAGGCCAGTTGTGAGTTCTGTATTATTTAACCCAGCTCCACTCCATTCATCAGCTCCTAAAGAATAGACGGCATTCAATATTGCTGTAAAATATTGCAATATATTCAATAGTGCTGTAAAACACAGCATTCAATATGCTACATTTTATACAGCATCCAATATTGCTGTATCCCCTCCCAACGCTGATTCCATTTCTAGGAAATCACTGTGAAAACGCTGAGGGTAAGGGAATCCCTTTGTGTCCCATAGTAAGAATGCACGGGCAGATAGGATGATGGAAATATTAACAAGACCCTGCCAAACCACGACGGCAGAGCGCATAAATGAGTTCTGTGTCCCCACCCCCAGGCTGGACGAGGATCCCGACCGCTTCCCGCGGGTGATCGCCGAGGCCCGGTGCCGCCTGTCGGGCTGTGCCGGCCCCCAGGGGCAGGAGGACCGCAGCCTCAACTCGGTGCCCATCAGGCAGGAGATCCTGGTGCTGCGGCGGGAGCAGCGCGGCTGCCTCACCTCCTACCGCCTGGAGAAGAGGCTCATCACCGTGGGCTGCACCTGCGTCACCCCCGTCGTCCAGCACCACTCCTAGGGGCGACCCTAAGGGCAGGACACATTGGGAGGAGGAAGTGTTTCCCATAAGAAAAAAATCCCCTCTGGTGAAATCCCACAGCCACCCGCCTGGCATCCCAGGAATCCAACAAATTCCCCTTCCGAATGTGAGCAAATTGTCTCCTGAAAGCAATGATCCCCGCTGTTGTTTATTTATGGATTTTAGGATGTGGTAGGTGGTGATGGAAGGGAGAGGAAGAGTTTTGTTTGTGGCCCTAAGCAGTGCTTTTTAAAAAATGGTTTTTCATTATGGTTTATTTCAGTTTGGTGAATCAGATTAATTATAGTTTCCAAAGTTGTCCTTGGCAGTAAATTGTTCTAATTGGATACATGCCCCAGCACTGCCACAAAAAATTCCACATCCTGCACCTTCTCACTCCCTTCTTCATCCCTATTGCATTTCCCTTCTCTGGCCATCCCTGCTCACTGGGATATTACTGGTGTCAGTCAGACATTGGTGCCACCAGGCCTGGTTGTCACCAGTCTGGGTTTATGTCGCTGCTGCAATTGATTTATTGCAAAACATTTTGGGAGGTAATTGATTCCACTTGTTGAGGTCTAAAATGGCAAAGAACCAACAGATATCTATATTTCTATTTATGTCTTCTATTTATGGCTGTATTTATGACTCTGTGTGTGCTTAGAGTATAAAAAAAGATAAATTTAATCTGTATTTATTCAATAACTTATCTGCTGAATAAAAATATTTTATTTTAAAAAATGTTTCTTTCATGGTAGCTCAGAATGACAACAGAAACAGAGAATGAGTTTTTGCTGCACTAACACTGAGAGATTTCACCACAGATTGAGCATTTTCCTGTGCAGTGAGATGAGTAAGAGGCAGCTTAAAAGGATGAAAAGATGCAAAGAAGAGGCTGAAAGGAAGTGAAGGGAGGTCTGCAGGCAGTGGTGGCAATGGAATGAGGTTTTTCAGACCTCTGGGATGGTCTCTAGGGATGGTGGGAAAAGAGATGAGAGATGTCACATTCCAGGGCTGCAGCCAGAATTTGGGATGGTTCATTAGAGCTGGGAAAGGTCTGTCCTTTCCTCTTCCAGGCAAGCTTTCATCCTTATAAGCAGCCTCCTCCTCCCCCAGGTGAATGACTGGCTAAGCAGGAATGCAGGGAGATGTCAGATGGCTTCATCTCACTGCTCCTCAGCCAGGTTAACCACAGGTGCAGGGATTAAAGTGGTGGATGAGGATCCCTCACATCAAGGAACCAGGAATTGTACCTGCAGGGCATGGTTTCCTGCTGAGCTGAGGTGTCCTGCCTTAGGAAATGAGGAATTGCCCTTTCCCTCCCTGAGCTGAGCAAGGAGCACAGCCTGGCACAGCTCACTGTTCAGGAGCTGGGCTGGATGATCCTTTTGTGTCCCCGAGGATATTCCATGATTCTATAGCTCCCTATTCTTTTATCAAATTACTGCAATTTGTTTTTTTTTTTGACATTGCTCCTCTTCCATCCAGAGCTGAGCCAGGCTCTCGGACCTCTGACTTTGGTTTCTGCTGGGGGAGGTTTTAAGCCTCTGTTCCCTTTTTCATTTAAATCAGGACAAACCTGTGCAAACATTCTCATATTTCATTTTGACTGCAGAGAAACCACTCTAAATTAGATCCACCTAGCACTGGTAGACTCTGAGTTTCCTCCCCAGGGTGGGCCAGGCGAGTTTTTGGTCTAAACGAATCAGTGCCAGGTTGGATGGGGTTTTGGGCCACCTGGGACAGTGGAAGGTGTCCCTGCCCATGGCAGGGGGTGGAATGAGATCTTTGAGGGAGTCTTTGAGGTCCCTTCCGACTCAAAACATCCCATGGTTCTGTGATTCTGTGATTCTACGATTCTATGATGACTCCTCTGGTGCTTTTCGTTGAGTCACATGTGTTCTGTGGCCCGTGGGTCACTGGGAGCCACTTCAATGATCCATGGGTGTCCCTCTCATCCAGTTACGAGCATCTGCCCCCGTTTGTGGCAGCAGCTGTTTCGTTATGACCACGGAGCTCTTCATGTGGTGCAGAGCCAGCCCAGGGAGGCATCTCTTGCTCTCCTCCTCCAGCAACCACTGACCAGGAAATCGCAACCATTTCTTACTCCTGACCTACTTCTCTCCACAAACCTGCCCTCTGGGGCTGCGCTCACCTGTTTCTCAGGGAGAAAACTACCCTGCATCTCTCCTCTCAAGTCATAATTACTTTGACACTGGGTTCATGGCATCATCCTGTGCTGATGCTCCTGAACATCCCCCAGCTTACCCTAAGAGTGATCCTAACTGTATGGATAATGAAGTAGCTAATTAGTAAAATATGTAGATGGGTAATTAAGGAAGACTCACCCATGGGTCATGAGGTTTTGCAGGCAGAGTTCTCAACTGCAAACCACACACTTCTCACAAAGCACTGCTGCATTGCTCGTACGTGGAGTTTGTTTCCTCCTAATGGCATCATTCTTAGAGTGCAGCGGCTTGTAAATACAAGCCTGGTGATTTTTTGGGTGCTGGTTTTTGCTCCCAGCAATCTATTAATTTGTGGGTTGGAGCTAGATGATCTTTAAGGTCCCTTCCAACATAAACCACCCTGTGATTCATAGAATCACAGAACACAGCAAACCAGTTTAAGCTTCTTATAAACAGCACAGTCATATCAGCACCGAGAGCAAGTGCAATTCACAGCCTTTGCTAAAGGCTTGGTTTGTTCCCTTTGCAGCAGTGGACCCAGACCCTGGGTGCCCAGCTGGGCATCTCTGGCTCTGAATGGGGAGCAGCCTCCAGGGACTAGGTTGTTTTACCAGGAGGAGAAGACACAGCTAGAGGTGTAGGAGCTGTGCCACAGTGTCTTCTTGTAACCTGCTGGGCTAAGCAGCCTCCAGTCACAGGTTGGTATCCGAACCTTGTGGCCTTTCCTATTCCTTTTCTCTTCTGATTTCCTCTCCCTAACCTCCTACCTTTGTTTTTTGCTCACTGCTCCCCTTGGCTGTGTGTCCTGGCAGCTGATCCTGGTGTAGCAGCTCCCGTGGGATGTTGGATAGGGCACAGTGCAGAGCCCCCTGCACTACCATGGGCTGGGGGCACAGCAGTGACTCCAGCACAGGGCGATGCCTCCTCCCAGACCTGCAAATGTGTTGGCCAGAAAGTATCTCAGGGCTCTTTGGACCCCTGACCACAGCCAGGTGCTCCTGGGAGTGTTAAAAGGGACTGCAAGGCCATGGCAACCTCTTACACAAAAATCGTTGCTTGGAAAGTGCTGCTAAATTAAATATGGAAAGAATGCAAAGTTTGCAAGCTAAAAGGTTGAAAAAAAACCCCAAGAATTATCTGTTTGGTAAGCCAGAGGGTTAATGGCTGGAAAGCTGACATGGTTTATTGGGAATTTGACATTAATGGCAAAATTTTAAGGCAATGAACAATTTTCTGATCAGTCCTGAAATTCTCTGGAAGAGCAATTTTCTGGTTAGTCCTGTGAGGATCTGTGGGTTGGTGCTAACATGATGGATATAGGTGATATGGGATGAGTTTCTGTATCAGCTGCAGGTTCTGGAGATGGCCTGAGAGACCAGACCAGAAACCTGCTCCTGTGTCACCATCACCTCAAAGACAGGAGACTTTCCTTGACCTTCTCTATGAGGGTGGTGAGGCAGTGACACAGAGAAGGTGTGGCTCTTCCATCCCTGGAAGTGTTCAAGGCCAGGTTGGATGTGGCTTGGAGCAGCCTGGGATAGTGGAAGGTGTCCCTGCCCATGGCAGGGGGTTGGAACTGGATGATCTTTAAGATCCCTTCCAACTCAAACCATCCTGTAACACCACAATCTCCTTTTCTCTCCATCTCCTTCTCCCTTTTCCTTTGATATTATTTTTAACCTTGTTCTCAAGAAGAAGGAGTGGGCTGATTCTGCATTTTCCACAGCACTGTTGCAAGGCACTGACCAAAAAAAATCCCAAACCTGCTTAATATGTCTGTGATTGTCTGGGTGCACTTGGCAGAGCCAGAGCTGTTGGTGGGGATGGGACATGTGCTGGTGCTGGCTGTCAGCAGCTGAGCCAAGCTCAGCAGCAGACATAAACAACATTTTCTGTTTTTGCTGCTCACAAAGAGGAGTTCCAGGAGCTGGACTTCAGTGGTCCTTGTGGGTCTCTTCCAACTCAGGGTATTATAGGATTAAAAACATTTTTTTATATTTTCTAATTATTCCCCATATTTCCAGGGCTAGATAGTGGCGGGAGGTTCAGGTCCTCAGCTCTTCAGAGAAATCCGTTCTTGCTTTTGGTGTAACTCTTTATTTATTCTTCCTTCAGAAAAGTGGCTCAGCTTTTGTACCTTTTTCTATAACTTCAGCAAAATATTAGAAGTATATTTGATGCTCTTTGGGGCTCATAGACTGACAAAATACTGTTTTCTGGGCACAGCTTTCCATGAGTGAGTAAAATCAGTACAAACTGTCATGTTTCTGTTTTATCTGCATTCTTAGTAAGCATAATATATTTGTATCATGATCAAGGTTCACAGTTCTGGTAAATGAATACAGATGATTTATCTCCTCTCTAGCTTAACCCTGCAATTTTTCACGGTGGCTGTTTATTTCAGACTTCCGAAACTTGTGTTCTTGGCCTCCTTACAGCTGAATCTGCAGCACCTTTTACAAGCATCTGGTTTCTATCCAGATTGCTTTGATAAGTGGCAATGATAAGCATGATTATCTGCAAAAATCCAATCTCAATCTCAAATCCAATTTCCTCTCCGGTGGGTTTTACCCACGGGTTGTCAAGACACTGCTGCTCAGATTTTGAAAACTGAAATGAAACTCAGACAGGGAGCAGTGCTGGACTGGAAACTTTTCCATTGGAGAGGGTTTTGCAGCAATTCCGCCCTCTTCCCTCCAATGACAATATCATTTAAGAGCATCAAATTAGCAGAAATTTGCACCGAAACTCTTGAAAACAAGGAGGAACAATCTTTACCTGTCGAACCTCAAACTGATAAGAGCTGTGCATGGGTGAAAGAGGAGCTCTACACTCTTTGGTTTTTCACTGTGATCATTATTGACTGCAGAAGAATAAGGAAAATTATGAGGTCACCCTTGTCAGGATGCATTGGTTTGGGATTATTCTGCACCTTTCCAACTGAGCACAGCAAGGAAGGAAATCAGTGAAGGAAAATCCCTTGGCTCATGGTGCCAGGAGTTAGGAGAGAACTTGCAGTAGGAAAGAAAACAGTCCTCTGACCCTATGAATCCAGCTTATTAATTAAACTATTAAATGCTTCTTCAGGAGCATGTAGAACACCCAAGCAGCCTGTAGGTGTGAGCACAGAGTTGTCCAAATAAATAAAAAGTTGTTCTGTCCTAAGGCTCAGATTTAGCTGGGTTGGTAGATGGTTCAACAAAAATCGTGCTGGTGAGAGGGAGATTGGTGTATCTTCACTAAGGCTGGGTTGGATGGGGCTTGGAGCAACCTGGGGTGGTGGAAGGCGTCCCTGCCCGTGGCTAACGGAGTTGGAACTAAATGACCTTTAAGGTCCTTCCAACCCAAACCATTCCATGATGATGATGCTGATCTGTGAAGTCTGTCGGCAGAAAGCTGTTGGCTTTTCAATGTCATCTCTTTCTGACCTGCTGAGTTTTTCCACCACAGCATAGCTCTCTCAGCATTTTCCAGTCCCCACTACACGTGCCAACTCCAGCTAGTGGCACATGGCTTCCAGGGAAGAAAGGGTTGGACTTTCTGTGATTTTAACTGTTACTTGGGCTAATTGCAGACAATTTGACAAAATTCCTTCTAGGAGTGGTAGGGCATTAGATTACCTATGCGACAAGGAAGTCAGTTCTGTTTCAATCTTCCTGGACTGATATTTATATAAATCTTTGATAACCTTGAAGGATGAGTGTTCCTTGATGTTTTTTGGCTTAGGGTTTGTTTTTTTTTTTGGGGGGGGGGTGGAGGTTTGAAGTCCATTCATGCTTGATGCTTGTGGGATGGTCAGTAAGGTTAAACTTCAGGACCTGCAAGAGAATTTAAGGAAGAATAACTGGCGATGAGGTCAGAAATGAGCTAAATTAGAATCCTACACACTCCTAGATTCCTATGTTTAGGCAAAGTTATATCAATGTTTGAAGGTAACTAAAGGTGTGGACAGGAGTTCATTGCTGTGATTGCAGGCACTGTGGTCAGCCTGAGTTAATCAATGTTTCCTAGGTGCATTGTTTATCTGCCAGGTCAGGGAATGCTGTGGCTGTGCTGTGGGTTTCCATTACAGGTGGACCCACCTGGAGCAGGTTAGGGAGGGTTTGGGATCACTGGAACAGCTGGAGGGAGTAATTGCCAGTAGCAAAAGTTGGGATGACCAGAGCTGGATCTGGAGAAGATGCTTTCGCCTGAGAGGACCTTCCCTCTCATTAGAGAGACTCAGCCCTGAGCTCTGTCTCTCTACAAGTTCTGTATTTGTTGTTGCATTTGCCAGTGGCACTTTGCCAGTGCCTCAGCAGGGCCACACCTCCCCGAGACAGCAGCAAACAAAACATCCACATCTTCAGCAGCCAGCCTTGCCCTCTGAACCATGGAACATGTTCACTGGGGCACTTTTAACCCGACTGTGCTTTAAATGAACCAACCTGCTGTGGCAGATACCCACCCACGCAAGCCCCGTCCAACTGCAGCTGAAGCGCTGCGTCAGGGTGCTCCACATTTGAGGTGCTGAAAACATGTTGGAAGGGCATAAGCACAGAGAAGATCGCTGATTGCAATCAGCCAGACGTGGTTAATTGCTTCAGTCACCCACCTGACTCTCATGAGCTTCCCCCAGGTGATGTCTCTTCTCCACGGAAAATGGGCTGAAATGGGCTGAGATTCACAGATAATGTTGGAGTGAAGTTAAAGCTCAGCAGTGGAAATGCACCCACTGTCTTAGGGGAGGGAGTTTCTTTCCCCACAAAGAAGTATTCAAAGTATGGTGTTGAACCCACCTTTACAAAACCTTTTTCAATCAGATAATTAGGTGGAAAACTGGGTAATTGCCGACTAAATTTTTTTTCCCTCTCTCTGTTTAATGTGAATCTCTTTGATGCCACTTTATAAATAATCTTCCTCCAGGTATCTTAGTTTCTCTATTGGCAAAATGGTGTTTTCCCTATTTTTTTTTTCTTCCATGGGCTTTATATTCTACTGCTGCAGAGGTAGATGTTTTTAAGAGAATTTGAGGCTTTAGTATCACGTAAATCTATTTTATGGTCATGATTGAGTGGTTTCTTGTTTTATCAGGAACACTTCTTTAGAAAGAAAGAATACCAAAGAATTTTTCACTGACATTTTTATTACACAGAGATAAATAAACATTACCTCAATACTTAAAAAATATATTATAATAATACATTATTATAATAATATTTTCTACCAGCATAAATAGATTTACATAAATAGACATTTCAAAGTGTAAACTAAGGATGGGTAAAATTCCCATTACTTTTAAATCCAGTGCATGAAGATGCCTGGATTCTGAATTTGTGGAGTTCAAGGTTTTGGGGGAAAACATTAAAATTTTTTTAACTGAAACACCTAAGTTTCAATATATTCAGTATTTCAAATTATTCAAGCTAAGTTTTGTGGCTTGATTCAGCTTTTTGGAGGCTGGATCAGGCCCCTTCCATGCAAGGAGGTTCTCTGTGGCTCCTCACTCTTGCACCTCCAGCTCTCTTCAAGCCTGGTGCTGCACCAAGGGGGTGACGCAGGTGCAGCCCACGGTGATGATTTTCTTCTCCAGCCTGTAGGATTGCTGGCAGCCCCTCTGCTCCCTGCGCAGGACCAGGATCTCCTGGGTGATGGGGATGGAGTTGAGGCTGTGGTCCAGCTGCCCTTCGGGGTTGAGGCACCGGGAGTGACGGCACTCGGCGTCCGCGAGCAGCCGTGGGAAGCGGTCGTGGTCCTCGTCAATCCTGGGGGTTGGCAGCAAAGGGAAGGTTTAATCCAAAGGCAGTGATAGTCTGGATGACTGTTCCTGCTTGGGAACCTGTGCACCCTGGGTTGTGCTGCCTAGGGAGGCACAGCAGATTTTCCAGGACCACAGGTTTTTCAGAAATAAAATGTAAGTAGCTAAATACTGGGTATTTTTAAGTGTATGGCTGCTTGCAGCTGCCTTTGAAAAGGACTTGCTTCAGGCAGGCACTGACTTTGAAAGACTTTTCAGAAATGATTTGGGCTTTCCAACGTGTCACTCCAACTAACAGACCCCAAAACCTTCAGTTCCTCCCCAGAACGTGAAATGCTGGTGTTAAACCACTGTTGAATTTGGTGCAATCTTAACTCTTTGAGGTATTTTTTAATGATGTTTTATGTAAAGCATGCTTTAGAAGACAAAACTTGCCCCAATATGTAAATTAATTAATTAAAGTATAAAAGTTAATTGCTTTGCCTTCTGTATATTGCCTAGGCCATGTGTTTCTTTAATGCACTTTCTGTACTGGTTCTCTTTCAAAGAGGATTATAGGGACGTGGATACCCCATATTTCCAAAATCTCTCAGCTTTGAAGCACTGAAAATAGAGATGAAAGCAATTTTCTTGGCCAGGGCATCCAGTGTTCTTCCAGGCCATAGGGACAGGGATCATACCTGTAATCCCACGGGGCCAGAGAGCGGCTGCTGACATCCTGACTGGCTTTGGTGTCCTGGTTTGTGTTGCTGATGCTGAGGTTGATTCTCACAGTTTGGGGGAATTTTGAGTCTTTTTGGGTCGCACATCCAGCAGATGCTTGCTTGAAGAGATTCTCTGGCTTGAGCCCAGGCTTGATCACCTTCCCATGGGCAGGACTGCTGGCTGACAGCATGGCCAGCAGCACGAGGAGCAGGGCTCTGAGCTGGAGAGAATTGGTACATTTATGACACAGGACAGGTGTGAACTTCATCCACAGCCAGCCAAACTGGTGGTTAAAGCCCCCACTGCAGGTTGGAGTAATTATGGAAAAATGTGCCGTGTATCACATTCACTTTCGTTCCCATTAAATGATTCTCACAGTGCTGACAGTTATATATACACCCAGTTGAAATCTGGTTGTAATGTTAAATTACAGAAAATGATAAAATACAGAAGATAGCAGAAAGGGTATGAGAAAAAGAAAGACACTCTTAAGGTTGAGTTTTCAATATATTTCTTGCCTCAGAGAATGTTGTGGGTGCCCATGTCACTGATGTACAGCCTCATTGCTGCCCCATGAGCATTCTCACCTCTTAGTTATTTCTAACTATTAATGATTTAAACAAGCATTTTAAAGGTGGGTGCAGATCCCTGTTCCATCCATTAGAATTTAAATACATCTCTGTCAGACTGAGGGAAAATAAACTCAAAATTCAAGTTCTTACCAGAGAAGTACAAAAAGTTGGAGACATCTTCCTTCTCTTACTGTTTCTGATGCTTGTCCTGGGCTCTGCTGAGCTGAAGGTGTCCGGGCACATCTGCTGCTGGACCTTTTATAAGGGTTTCTTGGTTGTTCTAAATAATTTGAAGGAGGTGTTTTTTCCCCCAACCCTGTGGGTTTTGACCATAACCTAAATTAAGAAGTATATGTGTATAGGTTCCATTAACACAGGTGGAATATAGGGTATATCTTAGATCTGTAGATGATGTCATTCCTTCAACCATGTCACTCAAATGGTGACAAAATCACAAACGTTGCAAATTTGTGGGTGCAAAGTATTCAGTTTTAAATTGGGATGCTGTAGGTATCAAACCCAAATGTTGCTGGCACAGGTTTGGGTCTGTTTGCTCCTTGGTGGGTCTGATGTCTTTTCACCTCAAACTGGGCAGATACTGGACAGCTGGCCACCATCAAATTGCTCTCATATTCTTCCCATGGGCTGGTGAAAGGGAGTAATTCCCTTATAAATTCATCAGGGTGATTTGTCCTGATGTCTGAGGAGCAATGTCCCTGCTCAAGCTCAATTATTCTCTGAACTGGGATATTTTTATTAATGATTAAACCCGAGGTGTGATATCTCAGTGTTGATCAGAATGCTTGGTAATAGTGAGTTCCCAAAAGTCAGTCATTCTTCACATAGGAAAAAAAAAAATAGTGAACTTTGTTTTGAGCGTGCCACCTTTTCATTTTGCTTTCATTTTCCTTCTCTTGTGCTATGAGGCAGTGTTTTGTTCCTAAGGAAAGGAGTTTGGGAAGTGTGATGGATGTAGTTAAACTTCCAGTTCATAAGTTAGGGAGAGGACAGAGGGGTTCCAGAGAAATTTTGTAAAGGCTGAGAGATGCAAAATGACACAAGACAGGTTACTCAGAGGAGCTGTGGCTGCCCCTGGATCCCTGGAAGTGTCTAAGGCCAGGTTGGCCAGGGCTGGGAACAACCTGGAATAGTGGAAGGTGTCCCTGTTATGGAAGAGGTGGAACTGGATTATATTCAAGGTCCCTTCCAACCCAAACCATTTTATGATTCTAGGATTCCATAACACCAAGTCTATTCTCTGATATTTCCTTTTTTTTTAGGAAATACTCCCATCATTTTGCTCTGATAGTGGGTTATGAGTAGCTCAGATGTGCCCATAAAGTGCCATAAAATGACTCTCAGTGTAACAGCCTTGAGCTGCTGATCAGAACTTTTCCCAGGTCTAATTTTAGTGGGGATTTCTTAATAAAAATGATGCAGAGCAGGTACAGATATTTTATATTTGCTTAATATTTATACCTAAGTCCAAATTTTACTCACCTTGTGCAATCCAAAGGAGGATGCAAATAAGGGTAAAATTTAGTTTGCTGGTTCTGGGATACTCGTGACCTACATCTGCTTGTTTAAAAGGTGCTGATGTTTCAGAAATGAAATGTATATTTCAGTTTCCCTCTTCAAGCTGGAGGTGTACAGGTTAAAGGAAACAGTCCTCTCAGAAGGGGTTTTCTCCAATGCCATTTACTGAAATATCCTTTTAAAGTGGGTCAGTTAAATTGCCAAATTTAGAAGCAAAATACGTTTTCGAAAGCTTACAAGGCAGCGGAAGGTCAGGTTCAACCAACCTGACCCTAAATTGTCTACCTTAAATGCATCAGTGGTTTAAGTTACCTAGGCAGTTGAAAGTTGAATAGTTTAGCATTTGAACACAGCTTATGCAACACAACATTGCAATAGCAAAAAAAAAAATTCCATGGTTTATATTGAGGTACGCATGCATTTGTTGGCAGTTGTCATAGGCAAGATGTGAAGGTCTGAGGAGAAAATGTGCCTCTTGAAATTTCTGACATCAAGATTTTTCCAAGTTCCAAATAATTATTTTGTAATTCTTAATGCTCTGAAGTGAAAAAAGAAAAAAAGAAAAAAAAAAAAAAGAAAAGATTAATATGATTTTTCCCATGAGATTAGGAGTTGCCCTATAGGATTTTCCTTATTCTGACACAGCTTTCTCTTAGCTAGAGATTTGGAAACTGGGACACTAAAAAGGCTTATTGAAGCAACAACAACAAAAAAATAAAATTAAAGATTATCGAATGCCTTTTGAAATGAAACCTACCCCTTCTCTTGGCTCTGGTGAAAGCTCTCTTCAGAGTAAGTTGCTATTTAAGTACTTTACCTGGCTGAGATTCTTCAGGCGCCCAAATCTAAGTGTTGGCATTTGATGACACTTTCTCCCCTCAAAGAGTTTCTTGGAATCACAGAATGGCTGTGCAGACCCAGCAGCACTCTCAAGGAGCCAGGTGTCACCAAACCCAGGGTGGCATCTCCTCCTCGGCCTCACTGAACTCTTACAGGTCATCAGAGCCCTCTTCCTGTAATCTGGTTGTAATGTTCAATTATAGAAAATAATACAATACAGAATATATAGAAAATAATTCCTCCTCGCCTTCTGTGCATGTCTTCTTCCGTCTGGGAGAGGGAAGGAGAGGTCACCCAAGAGTTTGGGTTGGAAGGGACATTAAGGATCATCCTGTTCCATCCCCTGCCATGGGCAGGGACACCTTCCACTGTCCCACGCTGCTCCAAGCCCCATCCAGCCTGGCCTTGGAGACTTCCAGGAATGGGGCAGCCTCAGGAACCATTCAAGTGCTGGAGCTCTGGAGTCCTGAACAAACTTGCTGTAAATTAAAAGAGAACTTTGCACATCTTTTTAAGATGACATCAGTTAAGTTTATGATACTTCTGTAAAATAAGATTTTTTTTTATTTACAAGTAGTAGCACATTTACTTTTTTTTTTTTTTTTTTTTTTTTTTTTTTTTTTTTTTTTTTTTTTTTTCTGGAGGGAATGTATTTTCTTCCTTTTGAGTACACATTTTAAATCCCTGTAAATACAGCAGTACTCTGCCTTCTACATATGAGTATGGCATGAGCCATCCTGCATTGTGGAGGTAATTTCTTGGTTAGACTAAGCCTGAGCTCAGTGGTGATCTGAGTGAAACTCGGAATCTGATGGAGCAAGGCTCTGAGCACTCTGATTAAACACTGATGTTTAATTTTAGTTTAATTTAATTAAATCGTGCTGTGAGTGGATGGTTGGGTCAGACACATTCAGAGATACCCTTGAAACTGATCAAATCCAGAGAAGGGCTAGGAAAATGCTTGGAGTGCTGGAGCACCTCTGCTCTGGAGCCAGGCTGGCAGAGCTGGGGGTGTTCAGCCCTGTGTTGGGTCTTGCTGAGCTGCAGTTCATTTTCCCACAGCAGCTCTCCCAGTGCTGGGCTTTGCGTTGGGAGCTGGGAAGGCATTGGGAACACCCCAGTGTTTTGGGTGCTGCTGGGCAGGGCTGGCACAGCATCAGCTCTGTCCGTCCATTTCCCTCATCCAGGGGCTGGGAGGGGCCAAGATCCTGGGAGAGGATACAACCAGGACAGCTGCCCCAAATTATCCCAAGGGATATTCCATACCGTAGGATGTCAGCTCAGATAAAAGCTAAGAAAAGGAGGAAGGTGGTGCATTTTTTATTAACAATGTTTGCCTTCCAGAGCTCTGTGTGCTGAAGCCCTGCTTCCTGGGAGGTGGCCAGACATCGCTCACTGATAAGAAGTATTGAATAAAATTATCTTTTTTTTTCTCTTTGCTTGTGCACAAATTTTTGCTTTTGTTATTGTAAACTGCCTTTTCTCAACCCTGGAGTTGTTTCCCATCTTATTTTCTCTCCCCTGTCCAGCTGGCAAGGGGGAGTGATGGAATGACTTGGAGAGCATTTGGTGTCCAGCCAAGATCCTTCCACCACAAGCCTGGAGAAGAGAAGGCTCTGGAGAGACTTTACCTCTTCCAGTGCCTGAAGGAGCTCCAGGAGAGGTGGAGAGGGACTTGGGACAAGGGATGGAGGGACAGGACACAGGGAATGGCTTCCCACTGCCAGAGGGCAGGGATAGATGGGATATTGGTTGAAATGTCCTTTGCATTACTAAGATCTAAGGGATGCTCAGTAGCTGGGAGGTCAGCTTTAAGAAAATGAGCTGCAAAGTGACATTTTAGGAAAGGGCATTCGTGGAGCATTGAGAGGTCAGTGCTGTTTTCCCAAAATCCAGCCCTTATTTTGTGTTCTGACGTTGTTTTATACTACAATAATACAGACTTCGAACTTCAGAAGGCTGAAAATGACTTTTATTTTTTGGGATGTGTCTTCTTTATGTACTATTTTACACAGACCAATTTGATTGGTGACAAAAAGACAAACTTCTTCTTTCACATTGATCAGACCAGAGGGACATCAAGAAAAAGTCCCTCCTAGGAAAAGGAATGAAAACATAGGTACAGTTTACAAAAACATGTCTTTTGTTTACAGAAAATTCCTTGGGAAAAGAATTTCAGAAAACTAAAACATCTCAGGCACGAAACCAGGGCTACAGTGTTCCACCACCGACCACTTTCAAACCAAATTAAATTCAGAAAACTTGTTTTCTCACCAGTATATCCCTGTATCCCAGAGTTTAAACTCAGAGTTGCCAGGTAGGTCTGACAGGGCAACCTTGCAGAAATAAACTCATTTATAAACTCATTTCTACTGTAACCATTTTCCTGCTCCCAGGTAAAATCTGAAAACCTTGGTTATTCATTGTGGAATCAAAAAAATCATAGAGCTGTGGAGTAGTTTGGGTGGGAAAGAACCTTTAAATGTCATTTAGCCCAACACCCTGCAATGACCAGCATCTTCCACAACATCAGCTTGCTCACAGCCCCATCCAACCTGATCTTGGATGTTTCCAGAACCATTTCTTTTTAAGAAGGGAAATTCCTTTTTTCTGTTTTTTCTTGCAGAGCAATCACTGCTGGCCACAACATTTTGTGTGCAAGAAGGTGTCATAATCCAAAAGTTTTACAGAATAAGTGACTCAGGGTGGTTTTGGTGAGAGTTGTAAAAGCACCAGCAGGATCCTAATTTTTGAGCCCTTTCACCTCTCTGTGGTTCAGTTTGACTTGGTTTCTTCTTTTTTATTTTTTATTTTTTTAAAATAAGTAATGGAAATTCACCACTTTTCCAATCATATGCAAATTCTGACCACGGTGCAATGAAGTTCGCAGAACTGTCCTGGGGAGGGATTTCAGAGAATAAGCACTGCTGAAGGTTTTCTCCTCAGAGACGTGGCCTTGTGAAGGTGGGATGGGGACCATGGGTGGGTGACAAAACCCCCATGTCCCAATTTAACCTAATAGATGCCTCTTAACCAGACCTGATCCTTCTGTGCTGATGGCATGGATACAAAGGCAAAGTGAATAGGTGTGTTCCAGGCAGAATGGACCATCCCTGGTTCTTTTTCTTCTAGCTGAACTGGCTGTGCTGAGCCCAGCTGGGCTAGAAAAGGAATTGTGGTCCTTTGTTTTAAACCAATGTGCAATTCTGAATGGTTGTGGCCTTTGAGTGCTTAAGGGGGGCTTGTAGAAAGGAGAGAGCAACTTTTTACATGGGCAGATAGTGATGGGACAAGGGTAAATGATTTTAAACTGGCAGAGGGCAGGTTTAGATGGGATATGAGAAGAATATAAGGAAGGAATTGTTCCCTGCGAGGGCCTGGCACAGGTTGCCCAGAGAAGCTGTGGCTTCCCCATCCCTGGAAATGTCCAAAGCCAGGTTGGACAGGGCTTGGAGCAACCTAGGATAGTGGAAGGTGTCCCTGCCCATGACAGGAAGCGGAACAGGATGATCTTGAGTATTTTTCAACTCAAACCAGTCTGTGACTCTGTGATTAGTGAGAGCAAGACAAATGGGGTCAGAGCAATGAGCTTTTGGAGGATAGAAAAGGTATGGCTAATGAGAGGTTGATATTCTGATTGCTCTTCACATTACATGTGAAAGTCACCCTGTGCAGTGGGAAGATTGTGTAAATATACAGGACTGACAAGTGCAACTACAATCAATTTCCCTTTAACTAGTTAAGGAATTGCTAGAAGCTCTTCCATTATAGTAGCTGAATTTACTCTCTTTTCACATTTCCCTTTGTATTATTTTTACTGTGAAGACTGAAATGCTAAAATGAAATGTGCCTACACTTCCACCACAGAGAAATCCTCTTGCTGCTTCCTACACCTACAGCTTCCAAAGCCCATGAAAACCTTCATGCCATCTCTTCAGAGACGCACCCCCAGTGCCCTCACCTCTGCTGCATCCCCTGATGCCCAGGTTGGTTCCCTTGGCACAGCAGCAGTGAGGGGGATGCCAGACATCACAGAGCTTCTGTGGCACACAACATCTGATGGCTGATAAGCAGCTTGTGTGAGAAACACGGAAGGCAAAGTACCTAAATGTCTCATCGTCCCAGCCTGAAGTTGGTTTGCATAGGATTCAAACAGGGCTTTACCATATAAAGTTGTATCAGGCAAAGTTAATCAGGTGATGGGTGAATGCTAATCAGAGTGTTAATCAGGGTGATTGCTTGTCTGTCCTATTTTCTTTCTTTGTTTGCAGCGAAGGGAAGATGGGTAGAGGCTTTCTGCATGTTTGCAGGAGACCTTTGTTCCTTCAGGAGAGAATAAATGAGGTTTTAAACTGGATTAAATGGTCCCATACCCTAAGAGAACCTGCATATAGCTGTGGAAGAGCAGATAAATGGCAGTGGGTCAAGAGGTGGGTCTTGGTCCTCTCTGGAAATAATTATGAAGAGAGAGGGGTGAACAGAGTTGCTCTTAGGGTGCTCAGCAATCAGCAGAGATCCTCCTTAATAATGATGCCCAAAGTATTTTGTGTGGTCAGTGTCTGCTTTTGAAAGACTGAGATAATGAAGTGGATTATATCAGGTTTACACAAGTCTTCCATTTTGAATCTTTTCAATGTAAATAGTCAGGCATATATATTTATTTCATATGAGGAAAACTGGCTTCTGGGATGAATCCAGTGCTTCCTGAAAACTGACAGTTGTGACAGTTAATGCCCAATAAAATTGCACTTTATTTCACACTTGTAAATACTGTGTGGAATGTTCTTAAGGTGGATTTGATTTGCATCCTTGTTTTTATTTACTGTGAGCAGGGGCTTTGCTCAATGCAGAATTGCTGAAGGCTGCTTCCACAGTGGTTTGGACTTTAGATCTCAGATAGACAGAAATTGGATCATTTTTTTGTACTTTTTGAACTCAGAGGAACTTGGTCATTTCTAAGAATTATTTCTTTCCTGAATTTAGTAATTTCTGATCCTGGTTATCTCATAATTGTTTGGATAACAAAATTCAATGAAAGTGTGTGTTTTTTTTTCAATTAATCAGTGTAAAAAATCGCATTAGCAGTGATGAAGAGAAATGAGAGAAGGTGATGGACAATCACTGAGTGTAACATATGAAAATGCTGCTGTCTCCACTCCCCCTCATTCCTGCTGTGCCAGGACTAAATCCTATGGATTCTCTTGTCTTACAGACCTTGGCAGAGGAAGGAGTGAGATTGTCCTGCTGTGCTCATTCCATGGCAGAGAAAGCTGAACCATGGTAATTTCAACATTCTGTGCTATTTCTTGCTTTCTAAAACATTCTTGGTGGACCAAAATGGTTCATAAATTCACCAGAAAACCAAACATTTTTTGGTCTTTTTATAAGATAATTGAAAGAAAATGGATTTTTGGTCTTTATTGATGCAAGATGGTTCATTCCAGATCATCATCAGACATAATTATGAGCTTTGAGTATTCAAAAGACCTTTCCTTTTAATAGTTGTTGGTCTTTTCTAATATTTCTCATTTATGGCAGTGTGAGAAACCTCTGGCTGGAATATCTGGGTTTATTAATTGCTGAAATTATTAAATTAGGAGGAGCAGAAGGTGGGGAGGATATCCTTTCCCAAGCTACCCTAATGCAAAGGATGCTTACTAAGAGGGAACGTCACACCAAGAAGCTAAATTTTAATTTATGTCCTGTTTGGCACATTTTATTTAATTTTATTTAATTTTATTTAATTTTATTTAATTTTATTTATATTTGCTCATGTTATTGAGCAAGTAGACACGGGTACTTTTTCCCCACTCACGTTTTTGACAATATTTCTCTGGGGTACTCAGCAGGACTTCTGGCTGAAAACTCTTTTACTTTTTAAGTTGTGGGATTATTTCCAATTACTGGTTCTCCAGGGTTTTCTTTTGATTTTGGGGCTTGCTCTGCCCACTGTTGGGAGGCTCTGAGGATCCACAGCTCAGTGCTGGGCTCTGCAGGTGTCCTCTGCAGTGATGGTGGTGCTGAGCAAGCCCAGGTTGTGTGGAGGGGACATGCAGTGAGATATGAGGTGTTAAAAATCCCCTTTTGACTCATTCCCAGGTAAAACTGAGAACAGTTCACATCAAATGCTCAGAAACCCCCAGGGAATTAGGACTGTGAAATGGGACAGCTCGGTGGTTAATATCCATGGACTGTCAGGGATGACACAGTCCTTGCCCAGGATGAATTAATTGTGTATCTGGAGTGAAAGGGAATAGAATAATGGAATGGTTTGGATTGGAGGGAACCTGAAAGCCCATCTCATTCAAACCCCCTGCCATGGGCAGGGACACCTTCCACTATCCCAGATTCCCCAGACCCTGTCCAACCTGGCCTTGGACACTTTCAGGGATGGGGCAGCCACAGCCTCTCTGGCCACCCTGTGCCAGGGTCTCACCACCCTTGGAACAGTTTGTCTTTTGACCTGAATTTACTAAACTTTCTAGACTCAGGAGCCTTTTGTGTGTCTGGGTTTTCCAAATGACATTGCTGAAAAAAATGAAGTTGTGCTCTGTTTCATCTGGGAAGATCTGCACTTTCTGTCCTGAACAGAGATCCAAAATGCTTTGGAACAGACTGATGCCACTCCTCATTCTGCTGCTCCATGGATTTTCCTCCCCATCCATCCAGCAAAAAAATAATGGTGTCATGGATGATGCACATAAAGAACTCATTTTGATGTACATTTGTTCATTTATTTATTAACAGCTTTGAATTCTTTTTTAGTGGGGTGAAGCTTGGGAACAACCAGCTGAGCTGAATGTCTGAAGTAAGACATCTCAATTCATTGCCCAGCTCAAAGAACAGGTCAGCAAAGCCATTTCCAAGTTGTTTGGCTGATTTTCTTAATTAGCTGCAGTGTGGTGCGGGTGGGAAGATTCAGAAGGTACCTCTCATGGAGATTGTGATCTGGTGTGTGTGTGCATTGTGGCTGAGTGGATATGGGATAACTGACATCAAAAACCTTTGCTGTGCAGATTATGGTTATTTATAGCTCCCTTTGCATTAAAGAAGTAAGAAAGACACTTGGACATAGAGAGTTTTCAAGAATATGTTGCCCATTTTCTTTATGATTTTTGTTTTAATAATTTAATCACAGATTACTTGGACTGGCAGTGCTCAGTGAAAGGCGGGGTGTGGATGCAAGTTTGATATGGAAAGGAAATAAAGGTGGTTGTGGCTCTGCAGATCCACATTGACCTAGAAATCTGCTGAATGTTTCGGAGACAACAGCTTTGTATGTGATATCCTGATCCTCTGGTAATCATGGAATAGTTTGGGTTGGAAAGGACCTTAAAGCTCCTCTCGTTCCAACCCTCTTGCTGTGGGCAGGGACACCTTCCACTAGACCAGGTTACTCCATGCCCTATCCAACCTGGCCTGGAACACTTCCAGGGATGAAGGAAAAGCTGGAGCAGGCCTGCTTGCAGTGATGCTTGTGAAAACCTAAGCCTATCCCAAACCTTTCCAGGTGCCTCATCCCCAGGTACACCTCTGGAGACATTGGGAGCGGCAGCAGATCCATCTGGAAGGAAGGGCTGGCGGGGCTGAGCTGAGGCAGAGGGAGGCAAACCTTCCTGGCTTGGTGTTTTCCACACTGCTATAGCTGGTTGAAGGGGACCAAACCTCCAGGGAAGACGGGCTTGGTTCCGTTTGACCAGCCAGAGCAGAGCATAGCTCCGGGCCACGGCATGCGCTCGGCTCCTCTGCTCCCCACCTGCAACAGGAATGGGACACGTGAGACAGGGGACAGGGACAAGGGGACTGAGCTCTGCTCACAGGGAGAGGAGGGGGGGGGCAGCACTTGTGACACCACCCTGGGAGACCTCACCATTCTCCAGAGAAGCCTGGAATGGTTTGTGTTGGGAGGGACCTTAAAGATCATCTCATTCCGGCTCCCCTGCATGGGGGCACCTTCATACAGCTCTTTCCTTCCTTCTTCTTTCTCTTTTCCTATTTTCCCTCTCTTTTCTTTCTCTCTCTCTTTTTTTTTTTTTAGTGGTGAAAAAAGGGAAAAGTGAGAGGGAGGAAAGACCCCTCCTTTGTCCATTGAAGGGAAGTCACCTGCCAGTTGTCAGTCAGAGCCACCCTGAGCCCTCCAGCTGTACCTGGAGCCTCAGCAAGGAGACAGCTGGCAGAGACCACAAGCAGCAGGGCACGGGGCAGCTTCCAAACAGGACAAAAGCAACATTTTTCCAGCCCTGTGCATAGGCCCCTTTCCATGTGCATGTGATTTTTCGGGGACTTAGAGTGATTGGATCATTGAGGTTGGAAAAGGCCTTTAAGATCATCAAGTCCTAGTGACTTGATGCACTTTCCTGTGAAAAAAAAATTGATTAGGAGGGGGGTTTCCCTCTTTTTCTTTTTCTTTTTTTTTTTTTTTTTTTTTTTTTTTTTTTTTTTTTTTCTCTTTTGTTTTCTCACTGCTCAGTGTTGGGAGAAATATTAATTAGAGTAGCCTCTGGACTCCTGTGCTTTCTTCACACTTTCTCTTTGTTCACTGGGGTATTCATTAGCAAGGAAAGCATCAACAACTTAAATTTGATATTCCCTATGGAAATGTCTACCTTACTGCCAAAGAAACACATCCTGCAATCTTCCAGTTACAAAATTCCCTTCATACTCCGCCCCACCAGCACTAGAATATTGCAAACTTGACAACATTTAGGAAGAATTAGAGTTTTTTACCTTCGGTCATGGTCTGGGTGTGGATACACAACCAGAGGATGAAAGGAAAAACAGAGTTAAAGCAGTGGCCTTGATCCCCAGACAGGCCATAAGTTTTCCCAAACCTTAGCCCCATGTCTTGGTTATTTCTTCTCCTGTGTCCTTGCCAGTGCGTGTGTGCCTGTAACTCAACCCTGGCCCGTGCTGTGCAGGAAGAGTCACTGCTGATCCCAGACTCTGGCAGAACAGGCTGGGAACAGCTGCAGAAAGTAAATAAGGGATGGGATTCCACTCCAGGGTTAACCCCCAAATTTTTGCAGCCAGTCAAGGCCAGGGACAGGCTCAGCTGGCCAGCCAGAAGTTTGGCTTCATTTGCTAGCACTGGAGCATCTGGCACCATCCAAGGAGCCACAGGTTGTCTGGGACAGCCACATGTGATGTGCAGGTGTGGCACAGCACAGAGCTGAAGAAAGCCACTGGAAAGCATTCTTAGGCCGTCTACAAGGGCACTGGGGACATCCTTTTTGGTAACTATATTTAGTAATAAAGTCCACAGCCCCACAGACTGCAACAGGTTTTCATCACTGTAGAGATGAAGAGACCACCAGGTGCAGAAAGGAAGTGTTGGGTTTTGAGACATGGATGGTGGGTGGATCAGCAAAGTCAGGGAGGGCACACGGGTCAGGATTCACACCCCTGCCCGCTCATTCCATCGGGCAGGAATTCCATTTGTCTTGCCTAGTTTTTGTGATTGGAGCCATGGAATGGTTTGGGTTAGAAGGGACATTAAGGACCATTCAATTCCAACTCTCCTGCCATGGGCAAGGACACCTTTCACTATCTCAGGTTGCTCCCAACCCTGTCCAACCTGGCCTTGGACATTTCCAGGGATCCAGGGGCGGTAACAGCTTCTCTGGGCAGCCTGTGCCCAGGGCCTCCCTATCCTCACAGGGAACAATTCCTTCCCAATATCCCATCTATCCCTGCCCCCTGGCAGTGGGAAGCCATTCCCTGTGTTCTGTCCCTCCATCCCTTGTCCCAAGTCCCTCTCCAGCTCTCCTGGAGCCCCTTTTGGCACTGGAAGGAGGTCTGAGCTCTCCCTAGATCTTTCTCTTCTCCAGAACACCCCCAGCTCTTCCCAGCCTGTCTACAGAGCAGATGGGCTCCAGCCCTTGGAATATCTCTGTGGCCTCCTCTGAACTTGCTCCAGCAGCTCCATGTCCTTCTGATGCTGGACTCCAGGGTTGGAGGCAGCTCTGCAGGTGAAGTGTCACCTGAGCAGGGCATAGGGGCAGAATCCCCTCCCTTGGCCTGCTGGCCATTCTTCCTTAGATGCAGCCCAGAAAGAAAAAAAGGGATAATTCTTCTCTGCTCAATTTCTCTTCTGAATTATCATAACCTAGGAGTTGGTTGCATACAAGAAGGACAGGATGAAATAATGGTTTGACAAGCGCTTTCCTGAATTACATCTGGGAGACCGCAGGACCTGGGTCAGAAGCAGCAGCCCTGGCTTTGATTCAGACTGAAATTTTGCAAAGCATCTTGGTGGCTGAGGAACATAAATGTCATTGGTTTCAGGGTCTATATTGGTACATTTTATAGGTCTGAGGTGCAGGCACAGGAACTCAGTGGTTTCTGCTGTGTTTAGCACAGTTGCTGGCAGAGTTTTGACCTGTGTCAACTGGGACTGACCCTAACTGTTCTTAAGCTCAGCTTTGCTATTAGAGCTGGTCAAGGGCCATTCCCAGTCAGGAGTTTGAAGATGATTAAGTTCTGAACATTAATCACTGAAACATACATATGGTTTTTAAGCTTCTAAATAGATCAGGTTTGTTAAGAGTATTTTGGGGTGGAATTCCTAAAATTTCCCATGAGAAGTGAAGGTCTGAAAACCTTTCAGACCGAGGCCTTGATGATAAGAACAGTTGCTTCAAAAAAAATCCCAAATTCTTTCTTAAAATAAATTAAATTTCATTAACTGACAGAAAATTAACTGACTGAAAACTGCCTTGAGTTTTGAATATTTGGCCTATAGTGGAAGCAAGTAATGTATGAGAAATGTTTCGAACTCTTCAGCTCCATGTAACAGGACCTTGAGGATATCCTAGAGACATCCAGGATATCTTCAGGCTGTCCTAGAGGGGTTAAAGGCCACTAGTCCACTATTTGAAAAAAAAAAAAATACACTGAGCTCGTTGCTGGACAATGTTATTAGAATAATGTATCAAACAGTCCTCAGAGGAGGAAGGGACATTTGTGACACGGCAGGACTGTCCTGAGTTATGATAATACAGGTTTGAGAAAAAAATCCCGCTGTTTTTGACAAGGCTATGTGCCTCCTGAACTCCACAGTGTCATATTAATTAGGAGGTGATTTCCTGCAGCCTGTCCTGTTGCTGCACTGCCTCAGTGCAATGAATTAACCTTCAACAGTCCACTACAGCAATTTCTATGTCTGTAGCATTCATTTTAATCCCATTAAAGAAGATCTTCTTATGAATGACTGGGAGTGAGGAGAAGAATTTTGTGACATCTGCATCATACTCAGTTTTGCTCCTCACAAGTCAATCCTATCCAGTGCTTTTAAATTCTTCCTCTGTGTCACTCAATCTGAAGCATTTTCCACTATCTGAGAATGGATGGAAACACGAAATAGGGTAGATTTAGATGGGATATTGGGAAGCAACTCTTTGCTGTGAGGGTGGGGAAGCCCTGACACAGGTTGCCCAGAGAAGCTGTGGCTGTTCCTGGATCCATGGAAGTGTCCAAGGCCAGGCTGGCTGGGGCTTGGAGCAACCTGGGATAGAGGAAGGTGTTGGAAGTAGATGAACTTTAAGGTCCCCAAACCATTCCATGAGTCTATGAATAATTGATGCTCTCTGGGATACAGGGAATTTCAGAAAGCTCTTGAAAAGCACTTTCAGTGCAGTGTGAATATTATTTGGATTAGGTGAAGCCCACAGTCTACTTACTCCATGCTTTTTCCAGTGAAAGAAGCACAGAGTTTATCCTAGTTATCAAATCTGCATGGATTCAGGAATTTGCAACCTTTTTAGATGTTCAGATCCCTTTGTGCCCTCTGTGAGTGCTGAGGGCACTGTAGAGTGAATATAAACTGCCTGGCTCTATTTGACAATGTCAAACTTGAATAAAATGAGGTTACAGGAAGTCTTTGCAGTTCCTTTCTGGGAGCAGAGGACACAGGTGATGTCTCCCTGAAACCACACACTTCCTTACATTCCATAGCAGCTAATCCATATGGGGATATAAAGAAGCATGTCATCTCAAAAGAGAAGTCTGGATTGTGCCTTCTGGCCAGCAGGACAGCTCTCCATCCTCCACCCCTGAAGGGGTCATGCTGCTCCTCAGACGTGTTTCAGAGCCAACAGTCTGCTTCCTCCTTGGAAAAGCAGTGACAGCACAACCCTTGTAACTTCCCTGGTGCCCTGGAGCATCTGGGGATGCTTTGGAGGGATATTTTCAGGTGGTTCCGATTTTTCCAGTGCCTGTGTGTCAGCAAACATTCCTGTGTGTGCCTCTGCACAGTGCTGAAGGCTGGAATCTTAGGGAAGTGCATGTTGGAGAAGGTCCTGGACTTGTTTTGACAGCCCTGAAATCCTCAAAAACTAAAGTTTGCTTTAAAAAAAAAGTCAGTTGAGTGAGAGGTGACAGACTGTGTTCTTTCCTTTCACTTTATCATTATTATTTGTATTGAGGCAGGACCTGGAGGATCTGGAGTTGCTCATACACACACAGGGATGTCGTCCCTGCCCTGGAGAGTTGCTTGGGCAAGCAGGCAGTGCCTTCAGAACCAGACAGCAGCTCACCAGAACCTGACCAGAAATAAGTTTATGTGCAAGGGTCACACACAGAGTGGTTTGGGTCAGAAGGATCTGGAGGGCTCAGAGCAGGAGCAGCTTAGATCAGGTTGCTCAACACCATGTCTGGTTGAGCTTGAATCCCCCCAAGGATGGAGTTCTCTTAGGTTTATGGGGTCTATTTCCTGGAGTTTGACCAAGCTGATGGTGGAAAACCTGTTTGATGATATCTAGTTGGAATTTCCTGTGCTACAACTTGTGCAGTGCCCTGGTGCACCTTTGAGAGGAGCCTGTCATGGTACAGAGGGCAGGACATATGGATAGATTTCTGAATTTAATGATAGAAATGATCATCAGAAGTAAAAAGCAAAGTATCCTGGTGTCCCCTCCTGTACTTATGCTTGATTTGGGATTGTTGTACACTCTCATCCTCAGTAGGGGTGGCATCCTCAGGGATGCTCAAAGAGAGTCATGGCCATGTTTGGGAAACCACTGGTTGGAATCAGTTTGTTCATGGGGCAGATTCACAAAGTTGATTTATTTCTAAGTGGAAGCTTCTCTGAGGATGGAAAAGGGGAGGGAATACCCAAGCTTCCAATACACAACCAGTCCACACAAGTATATAGGACAGGAAAAGAAAATAAGCCTTTCTCTCATGTTTTCTCTTCCTAAAGAGCCAAAAGACCAAGCAATGATCTCAGGTGATGAGAAGCACTAAAATCAGTGTGGGAATAACCCCAAGCTTTGAAGGAAACGTAAATCCTCTTTGAAGGCAGGCCCTAGTGAGGGTCTGCTGGCCCAGCACAGGCTCCAGAGCACAGAGCAGCACTGCACACACTCCTCAGAGTTCCCCCTCCCCAGCTTTGCTGCCACTCCACAGGCATTTTATTGTGGTGGAGAAATTGAGCCAGGATCTCTCTCCATTCTAACAGGGCTCCCCATCCTCCCCTGTGACAGAGGTGTTCCCCTGCATGATGCTACCTTAGGAAATACCAATTTTGCAATGTCCCCCAGTGTCTGACATTTCTGATTTTTCACATCTCACACACAACCACCTCGGTCTCTCTGCCCCTGTGATTTCTCCCTGTCAGCTGTTCAAACCTGTGTCAGTACCAGGACGTCTGCAAAAGGGTTTAGGGTGGAAATCCATCCCAGGGCATTGCTTGTCACAATACTCAGCTGGGGCAATGGATTTACAGACTGAAGAGTGTACAAATGGCTCGAATTTATTTTCACTTAAAAGCTTCATGATTCTGATATTGTACATGCTGCTCTAAGTGATTTTGCACGTACAAAAATCCCAGTGGACTGCACTGAAGGGATGAATGACTTTTGGGGGAAGCTGTTTGTTTCTCTTAAAGCTGGATGAAGACTTTGTGATTTCTAGAGAAATTCATGACATGGGATTTTACATAGTCATTATTTCAATAACCTCAGTACCTGATCAAAGAAATGAATGCAAATTCTACACAAATAGGTGGGTCATGCAGTGACACAGGGAATTATACTGTTTAAAAGTTCCCAGAATCAGGAGTGGTGTCTAAAAGATTTTTACCACAAGAACAACAGAGGTGTTAAAAACATCCAGAGCAAAACATTCCCATTTTTTTTTTTTAATGTAAGTCAGATCAGTGTTATAGGACCAATCAACTACATTTTAATTTGAGATTAAGAATTCAATACACTATTTATTTCCTAGTTAGATGAAGGCCTTTGACTCAGAGGAGGTGAGGAAGATGAGCCTGGCTGACATCAGGGTAAAACTTCCAGAGATTTCAGGAAAGCCTTGACACAGGCTGTGTTTTACCAGACTTTTGAGTGCATAAATCTGTTTACAGGAGCTATCAACAATAATGAATGGAGACATTTTTCTTCTTAGCCTTGTTAGCCCTCAGTTTAAAGCCATTATAGCTGCTTACTGGTAGCATTTTCTTAAATTTCTCATAAACCTGTGTCAAAGTACAGTGGAAATTCTGGGATCAGACATGGGTTCACAGTGATTAATGAGGAAACAGACTCAGTTACTAGAAAGATCCTTGATCCCAAGCATGTAGGTAGGCAAATACTCCTTTTTATGTACATTATTCTGGTCTAATTTGTGGAGTGGGCCAGGATTTTAAAATCTTATGTTAGTATAAACGGGAACCTATTGATGGTGTTAAAACATAATCGGAGCAAGATTTGTATTAAATACATTGACTGGAATCAACTGGGACCGTTGGAGTAAAGACTCCTCCAGGTTGGATTTTCAGACCACACTGTTCCAAGATTTATAAAACTCAAAACAGGCAGAATGAAGAAATGTGGATTAGGGAATTACAGCTAAATAGTTAGAAATTAAGGAGCTGACTGGGACAGATACTTGAGTACAAAAGATTGGCAGGAATGGCCATAAAAGCCAGGAAGGAAAAGAAGGGAGTCAATAGGATATAAATGCTTCCATTAACAGCCAGCATCTCTCTTTTTGCCCACCCTGGAACATTATGCTCCTTGTGAACAGCAGATATGCAAACTAAGAGCCAACACTGTACCCTTTGGAGCCACTTGGAGTAACCCAATCATCTGAGTCAGATCCAGAGCCACATCTGTCCCTGCCTGGCGTGAGGGAGAGGAGGAGGAGGAGAAAAGAATGGGGCAGCTGTCCTCCAAGAGTCCCTGTGACTGGGAGGGGTGAGATGGGAGGTGATATTCCCAAAATGGGCTTTCTGATACCCCTGGCATTTGGGCAGTCACTTGTCTGGGCTCTCTGTCAAGTCTCTTTTTCCACCCGGGATTGCAGGATGAATACTTTCCTGGGAGCAGTTGTTGCTGGAAGGAGGGAGGCTGCTCAGCCTTTGGTTTTCCTGTCTACACCCACTTGCAAAAAGAGGTGCATGGATGTGACAGCAGTGCAAAGAAAGGAAGGGATAAATAGGAGTGATCCCATCGATTTAAAGTCAATTCCTGATGCTCTGACCTTCTCCAAATGAAATATTTGAGCCCAAACCATTGCATGTTTGGAATTAACCACCTCATTTTCCACCTGTCTGCACCAAAAGGCACCTCATGCGAGGCAAAAACTCATATAGAGCTTTTTCTTGTCACTTTTGCAACTTTTCTGTGGGCAAGTCTGTCAGGTTAACATTTTAGCCTTGTGAACCAAATTAGTTATCTCAGAGGAGATTTTTGAAGCAGAGTTTCATCTTAACCCTGTCTTAACCACAGCCTCCAGGAAGCTTAAAACTCAAGAAATCAAGTTTACATGTCTGCAAAATATTGCCTTTATCTGACCAGAGACTCTATTTAGGCCCTTCGGTTTTGGAGAAGTTGCAAGAGCTCTGTTTTTTTTTTCTGTTTGTTTGTTTTTTTGAACTCTGGTGGGGTTTCATGGGAGTGTCTCAAAGTTTATTGAGTTGCTCCAAAAAAGGTGGTGATGAGCTCTCTGCCTCAGTGGTAGTAAGGCCTCAGTGAGCACCTCTGAAACATCACCCAGTCCCAGTGTGATGACATTTAATTCCTTAAAAAAGGGAGGCATGAAGGAGAAAATAAGTGAGTTGCCCAAGGCTGCTTAGAAAGGCTGAGTCAGAATCACCAGCAGTCCTTGTAAGGTGCCTGCCCATCCTGCTCATGTCCTTGTTAGACTTTCTAACACTTTTATTTCACTATAGAAAGGTTTTCATATTAAAGTTCTCTAAGTTATATTTTCTGTTTTATCTGGAGATTTTAAACTGAGATCCTCAGGCTGGTTTAGGCCCATTGTGGTTTATTTAACCAGTCTGATTCTTTGCACCAGAGAAGAGTAACTGTCCTTGAGCTAAGCACATTAACATTGCCAGACTTTGGGTGGGGAAACTGAGGCACAGAGGTGAAATAATTTGCCTGGAACAAACTGGAGTGCCTGTAGAAATACCCATACATATTCAGCATGGCCTCCCTTGCTCCCCCCGTATCTTGAATGCAAATTAATTTAACACTGCAATTTACGGTAACTCTCCCTCAAGAAGCCCAGCAGGATTTTTGCCACTGTTTTGAAAAAGAGTGGACTCATCCTTCTCTTTTTACTGCACCTAAGACTGTTGACCTGGGGATGTTTGGGTCTCCTCATGCCACAAACCCTTCCCCAGGCTGGAGCTCCTGAAGGCCAGGTGGCCTCTTGTACAGCCTTGGGAAAGAGGACAGTGCCCTTTCCCTCTATTTGGTTTTTGTTTTGTTAGGTCCTCTACCTATGGTCCAAGAACAGGGAAATGAGGGAATGAGCTGAGACAAGAGGAGGATAAACCCACACTTCAGTCATTCATTCCCAGTTAAATTAAGCAGTAATTCTAATAGGCTTGAAAAGCTTGGAACAGCCACCCATGGAGAGCAAGGACCCACAGACAGGGCCCAAGAGCATGTCCAGAGGGGGCTGCCTCTCTCTGTTAACTCCTGAAGGAGCCAGAGGTGTCTGTACTCATCATTTAAACTTCTCACTGAAGGGTCTGAGGGTACCAGGGATGGATTTGGACCTGTGGATGCCTGCACTCCTGTTTTTCCCTTGGTGAAATGGGGAAACCACCTCATTGCCCAATAGTGATTCTGGAGCACTAAATAAATCAAAAATAGTGTGGGCATAACATAATTTAACAGCTGGACACGGTGACAGGGGGGTACTAGTGGGAACCTGCTGGTAACAACTTATTTCCAGGTAAGAATTAAAATCAGAAGGTCACTTTCCCTCGAAGGTGTTCATCACCTGGGCACTCTTTGCTGTCAAAGGAGGTTTCTTGGGAGCAATCTGAGATTGCAGATGTTCCCAGGGATGAAATTGTCCCCCCGCCCCAACCCTACAGCCCCTCCCCAGCAGTCCCTGAACCCCCTATGTCCCTGAAGGGTTGATTTGTGAGAGACCTGGCCAACAGGGCTCCAAACACCAACTCTGCTGTCCTTGAGAACAAATCCCTGGGTTTGAGGATGCTCCTGAAAATCAAACACATCCCTGGAGCTGGTCTGTCCACAGCTAAGAGCCAGAACACACCCACGTTGAAAGGATGCTCCACTGCCACTGCCACAGATTACATCCAGGCAGAGTGCTCTGACCTCTGGGAATCTGCTAATGACTCTGGGGCCCAGTTATGACCATGAGGATACCACCTCACCTCCTTTCCCTTTTCCATCCATGGCATCTTTTGCCCTTCCCAGAGTTCCTTAGGATGCTTCCCACAACCCTGGATGTGAGGCCCTGGCTGTTTCCTCTATAAATCTCACACACAGGAGGTGTTACATTAGAAAGAAAAAGAAAATTGCAGACGTTACCTTCAGCAAAGGAGCAGTTGGTCCCTTCATCCTCCTCTCCTGGGTCCTTTGTGGCTTTGTGGCACCCCAGGGGTGTTATCTGGTCTGGCATCTCCAGTGAAGGCTGGGGTTCATCCTTTTCACGGTTTTCCCAAGGAAGCAGGAGCTGGGGTGGTCAGAAATGCTCTCCACCAGGCAGCCTGTGCATGGGGCTGCCCAAAAAGTCTCTTGAAGCAGCAGATCCTACTGACCTCTGTGTGTTTGTGAGTGTGTTTGGGGATGTGGGCGTCTCTCCCTCTCTTACCCTTCTCTGTACCAATGCCTCCTTTTCCCCCCACTTTTAACATGGTTTTTAGTAAGAACCATGCTAAATTCCCCTCCCTCCCCTCCGTTTCCTACCACCTGGGCTGATTTCCCCCCACCTGGCCTCAGCATCCTCTCAACTCTCTATGGCTAAAGGTTTTCCATCAGCATTCCTGTCTCATCCTGCCCAGGGCAGAGCAGCCTCCAGCCACCCTGCCCTGGCTCTGGCTCTTCCCTGTCCCCTGGCTGTGCCCCGAGGATGCCGCTGCCGTCCCCGCCCGGTCCCTGCCCTGCCCCGGCTGTCACCGTCCCTTTTGTATCGCCCATCCCCGGGGCCAGCCCGCCCCACGGCCCTGTCCCCACACCTGCCCGTGTCCTTTACAGCCCCCGGCCCTTCCCTGTCCCTCCTGTGCACCTCAATCACCCCGCTGACAGCGGCGGGTTGACTGACACCGCTTCAGCTGTCCCGGCACGGGGCGGCCGCATTTTCGGCTTTTTATCCTTTTTTTTTCCCGATGCAAAAAAAAAAAAAAAAAGTCCCACCAAAGATTTCCAGAATAAAGACACTTACTGCAGGTACAGCAGTTTTGTCTTTTAGTGGCCAGAGGGCTGCAGGAGGAGGAGGAGTAGGGAGCTGGATTTGGAGCTGGTCCAAAATCCTGACGGGCTCTTTGCTTAGAAGTGGTCAGAGGAGCTGGGCTTTGGCAACAGGGGCTGAGCCCAACCAGCTCCACGATCCACAGTCAGTACAGCCAGGAATCTTCCCAGCCCTGGTGTTGTTAAAAGTGTACCTTTTCACCTCTTCTCCATCGGAGGTTTTTTTTTTTAAAAATAGTGTCCCTAGGAGACTGGAAATGAATCCATTGGTGTGGGTAGAAGTTTGCAGAGAATTTTTGACTGGCAAATAATATTAATCACAGAATCAAGGAGTCCTAGAATAGTTTGGGTTGGAATGGACCTTAAAGATCATCTTGTTCCACCCATGGGCAGGGACACATTCCACTAGACCAGGTTGATCCGAACCCCATCCAGCCTGGCTTTGAACACTTGCCCCATTTTTTTTTTCTCCTTATATTGGAATTTGAAAACATCTTCAGCTTTCTCAGAGTTAAAGAAGCAAATTTCAAGCAAACCTGTCATTCTGCTCCTTACCAGACTCCTAGGAGACATAAACCAAAATGCCCTCTAAAATTATCTACCATTTCCCCACCATCTTCTGTCAAAATCTCAATGCTTAGTGTAATCTTGCTTCATAGGGGAAAAAATACTTTTGAAACATTCTCAGCACTCTTTTGGAAGGGAAATATTTTTGTTTTAAAATCAGAAAAACTCTGTAATTACTTCCAGAGGTTTGAATGCTCACCTGAAAAGAATTATTAGGATGGGGACAAAAAGTCAGGGAGCAGGATCTGTGGTGAAAGATGGGCTGTAATAGGATCATTTGAGAGAGCAATGACCAAAAGTAAATTAAACAGGCCAAGGCAATGCTGCTGGGTGCAGGAACTCCACCGTCCTCACTGCAGGAACATCCTCAGCATGGTTTTGGCTGAAATGATTTCTCTCTCACATCCTTTTCTAAACACAGTTCAGGAGCTTGCATAGGATAAGACACATCTCAACAGGCAGCAATCCTGTTTTGAAGGCTGAAAGGCTCCAATAATTCCAGTGTGGGCCATTTGGCTTCACGACCAGCTGTGCCAGTCATGCTGAATTTACCATTTCAGATGCAGGGGAAAGTGTGATTTTTAAAATAATACTTGCTGTGCCATAAACGTCTTCCAAAATCTTGGGCACAACATCCCATGCCTCAGTTTCCCAACCATAAACAACATTTTGAGAGTGTTGCCCTCTCCCAGGGTGGGATGAGGACTTAAGAGACCCTCTGGGGCACTCAGATATCCCATTAATTCTTGGATGTGAGGTTGTTGAGGTCCTGGCACAGCTTTTTTCAGAGAAGCTGTGGCTGCTCCATCCCAGGAAGTGTCCCAGGGAAACTGAGGGTGACAGAGGGGTTTGGTGTCACTGGAACCTGCTGGTGCTTGCAGGCAGTGCCAGGTTTCACAAGGATGTGGGGATGGCAGCTGGGAAAAAACTGGGCATGTGGCAGCTGTAAAAAACGGACCTTTTCTATTTGGAGTTACTGGTACACATTGTAAGGATGTTGGGAACAGCAGTTTGGCTCCAGGACCTCACATGATCCCATGAGATGAACCCTGTTTTTCCTATAAGGTATCACCCCATTCCTAAAGAAAAGAAAGGAGGTTGTCCCACAACCTTGGCCCAAGGAATACATTTGCAAGCTGAAAACTCCACTGCAGAATGGATAGCCCTTATTTTATTTTATTTTATTTTATTTTATTTTATTTTATTTTAAATTCTACTTGTCTGAAAAACAAAACAACAAAAATGTTGAATGTGCTGAATTATTATTTTTTTAAAATCCCAGTGAATGACCTGTAGGGTATAAGCTGCATGAACTGCACAAACTACATTTGCTTCATTTTTAGTTTATTTTTATTCATTACTTTCAATTTCATTGGGATGTAGATAAACCCAGCCCTGTACAGAGCTCCATGCTGATTATCATCCATAAAATTATGGATATGCTGGATAACTATAAAGTCACTATAGGAGGGAATTTCTGTACTCTCTCCATTTCTATATTCTCTGGGTATTTCATTTCCCAGAGAAGCTGTGGCTGCCCCTGGATCCCTGGAAGTGTCCAGGGCCAGGCTGGATGGGGCTTGGAGCAACCTGGGATAGTGGAAGGGTGTCCCTGGCCATGGTAGGGGGTGAAATGATTTGGATTTTGTCACCATTGGTATGAAGTCCCTGTTAGTGTGAGGAAGAGAGGAATTATATGCAGACACTTAAATTTCATCTTTTCCAGACTGTTCAATTCAAGGGAGGAGAGTGATTTTTGTGTCTATACCTTCCCCAGAGGGACAAGGAGAGGATGGAGGGGAACAGATCATCTGCCCCTCTGCCCACTTCACTCCCAGTGCCTGGGTAAAAGTGGCCAGGAACAAGGCAAGTGGTGGTGCCTCACACCTGCTTGCATATTTGTGGGGGTGGAAAAGAGCAGATGTCCAGAGCTGCCAGTTCTGGGAGCCCTGTAGGAATGTGGGGCCTGTGACAGCTGATTGAGCTGGAGGGGGTTTGGATGGGGGTGGGAGGGGGTTTGGGTGCCTGCTCATGGCCTGGGAGAGCTGATGATGGGGAAGGGAGGTGGAAAGTTGGTGTAGACTCTGGAGTGAAAAGGCTGTCTGAACCTGGATGTGGAAATTCATTGTTCTTCCCTTGGGAGACACCCAGTCTTGGAGACCATGCTGGATTTTGGGTGTATTTTCTGGGTTAGGTGATGGGAAGGTCACGTTATCAACCTCTTCATCCTTGGACTGACACAGAGAAAGCCAACAGCTATTATCAGAACAATCCCTGGAGTTTCATTCCTACAGTCCCTTGCACCATGACTGGGGGACAGCAAAGGTGGGAGGACACAACGAGCTCAGGAAAAAAGACTGAAAATTAGCCTGGTTGGCACCCAATATTCAACAAATCTTGTAAAAAAATCTCCTGAAGCTTTTCATTCTCTGAAATGGCCGCTATTGATTTTATGTATATATTGAATTTATTTATTTATTACCTTTGCAAATTCACTGTCTTAGCATCCTACATGTTATTGGTCTCACATTACTCCTGCTGTTATCATTACTGACAGATAAGAAGTGAATTTCCCAGAGCTCCCTGTAAGCACAGAACAGAGCTGGCAAGTGAACCTCTCTTCCAGGTAGTTCCATCTTTTCAGGACATCCAGTCTCAGTCATGGAGTTCCACTTTTGGAAAAAAACTGTGAAGAGGGGAGAGATTTTTCTGAGGTCATCCAGTAGTAAAGGGGGGTCAGGTGAGGTCCTGGGAAGGCAGTGGGCTTTGCTTCTCTGCTCCTCTTACCTGATGAAGGTTAGGAGCACCAAGAAGGCTGCCCTGATGCATTTGTTTTATTGTGGCTATAGCTTGAGCCAGAAGGTCACTGTCCCACTGATCCTCTTAGCTGGACAGCTTGTGACAATCCTAATTTATTGATTTTTGAACAGGAACAGTGGATTCCTGCCTTCTCCTCTGTACAGGGGTGTATTTCCACGGCAGGCGGATCAGAAGTAGATGAATTTTAATGTCACTTCCAGCTTCTGCCATTCTATGATTCTTTGGCAGTTACATCTGCCTTCAAGGCAGGAGAAAAGATCCTGAAGAAGGACTGTTGATTTCTGACACGTATTTAGACAGGATAAAAAAAGGAATGGCTTTGGGTAATGTTTCAATATCATCCCAGTGGTGTGTTCACAATTAAGCAGCTTAAGGAGGAACTCCTCAAGGTCCAGTTCCATGTCAAGCTTTTGGAAAACAGCCTGCAGACAGGCACACCCACACGCTGGACGCATCACCCGGTGCAGATTTGCCTTTCTGAAGTCAGGATGTGAAACTTATTGTCCCTGGCTGCCAGAGGATGGAAAAATCCTTCCTGCAGTTTCCAGGTAACTTCAAGGCTTCATCCAGCAGTGATGAGAAGAGTTTCTTCCTCATTTTCCTCTCCTCCTTCCCCATCCTTGTGGCTACAAAAAGCAAGTGGCCAGAGTTCTTAGGATGCCCTTGGGGTCACGACAGAGCTGAGCAGACCCGGAACCCAAAATCCCATCCTGCAGTCCCTCAGGGCAGGCAATTACCAAATTAACACCTTGCATGCAGCGAGGACCCTTGAGCGCTAATTGAGCTGGATTTATGGGCAGGGGGTTCAAATGGGGGCAACGCCAAACTTTGTGTGACTTTAAATAGAGTCCCCACGGCCAGGTCAGTGATTTGGAGCCCTTGCAGATGCCCTTTGCTGTCCCTCCACCCTGGAGCTGGAGGCATCATCTCTTGTGTCCAGCTGCTGCCCTTGAGGTTTACACAGCTGCCGTGGGGAATGGGGGATTGGAGGGTGGGAGGTGCAGTCTCCCAAGTGCCTCAGACCCACAGTGGGGTCAGAGGTGGCCACGTTTGGGCTCAAAGAGGAACAGGTGGGTGCAGGGCTGACATTTGGAACACTGGCACTTTTATTTTTAATGGCCCTCCCCCCCCGCACACACGGTGCTGGAAATGGCTATGAAATGCATCTGGCTGGACTGAACAGGCCTCCTTGCCCTTAAATAAGGGAATCATATTGGGTTTGGGGGTTGAATATTCATTCAATTTGCATTTTAGTGCGTGCAAACCCATTCTGAATTAAAGCAATAATTTAGACTTCAAATGTATTGAACAGGCTCTGTTCAAGGCTTCCTTCCTCATCCCACCGATGAACTCTTTTTCTCTCCACTTCTGTTTTTCTCTTCATTCCTGGGCAAATGGGTCTGTGCAGCAGCAGCAGGCACAAGGATATCTCAATTACAGCTGTATGAATAACCAGTTATTCAGATCACTGGCAGTACTGAAAACTGGGGTGAAAAAGTCTTGCTGTGGTTCAACACAAGTGGTTTTTTAAGACTGGGTGGGAAGTGACTTGCTGGATTCAGGACATGAAGGTAAGCAGAAAAGGAGAGGGAAGTGTGAAAAAAGTTGTTCTGGGTGAGAAAACAAATTAAGACTCACAGCATTAATAAATAGAAGATGTTCTGGGCAATGATCAACCCATGAGGGGCTCTCAACCACCCTGAAACATCACTGACACTTTCACTGAGGAGAAAAGTGATACAAAGTCACCACAATTATCTCAAACTTGTACTGCCCCTGGCAAGGGGTTCGGAACTAGGTGATCTTTAAGATCCCTTCCAACCCAAACTATTCTGGGATTCTCTGATTCCTTCCTCCTGGAGCGACAGGTTTGGGGTTCATCTGTGTGACTTCCATGAATTTGTGGTCTTTACTCCTGAGAGGATAATATCCCTGGGATGTGACTCATTGAGCAGTACCTAAAAGTAAGTCCACCTTAGCAGGGTCCATCTGGGAGTCTGCTGTGTGTGACAGCAGACTAATAGAGTTTGGACAGAGAGAGGCCATTAATGCTCTGCTGGAGCCCTTCGTGTGGTGACAGGCTGTGGAGCTCCACACCAGGCAAATGAGACCAAGTCCCACCCCAGGGATTTGGTGATGGAAAAAGATCTCATATCCAGTGCCTGGCTTTACACATCTCCCTGCACAGCTGGGATCACTGTAAGTTGTTCTTTCCCCCTTTCTTTCTTCCTTCCCTTTTTTTTTTTTTTTTTTTCCAAGGCTGTGGCACATCTTACACAGAAACCAATTGGTGAAAAAAAAAAAAAAAAAGAGAAGAAAAAAAAAAAAAAAGAGAGAGAAAGGAAAAAAAAAAAAAAAAAAGGCGTCATTTGATCCCAGCCCTGAGGAATACAGTGGCAAGCCATCCCCTCTGCTGGAGGTGAAGCAAAGCCCGGGAGCAGCCTGCTGCAGGGTCTTTCCTTTCATGTGACTAATACACACAAATCCCCTGTCCCTAGGGGCTGGAGTATTACTGACAGCAGGGACAGGCTGTGAGAAAGGGGTGAGGGGAGCCAAACTGTGCTCTCCTTTCATTCACCAGGGTCAGCTGTCCCACCTGTTCCTCCTGCTTAGACATGGGGAGCAGGCATGGATGGAGGGGATGGGGCAGTGGCAGCATTCACAGTGAAAATTCATCGAAGGGGAGGAATTCCTTTTTTAAATGAGAAGAAAGTGGGCATTTGCTACAGTGGTGGAAGGAGAGAGGCTGCAGGACACAGCGTTTGCCTGAATCACGTCTCTGAGAACTGGGGAGCAGGCCAAGAACAAGTTCCCTAATGAAAGACTAATGATGGATGAAGCTCAGTAGGTGCTGGGTTGCAGTTTGATTCCGAAACCCAATCCTCCACCAGCTGTTTGTTTAAGCAAATGCCGAGGTTCACTCTGCAGCAGCGCCTGCTCAGACTTCCCCTAGAGATTTCTTCTGCCCAAATGACACCTCTTGATTTTATCCTTTGCCTCCGGGGTCCAACTTGTGCGGGTTTCCTTTGGGGCTGTTGTCACCTGCTTTGCAAAACCTGCAAGAAGAATCTTTTCCCACAGACACGTGGGATTGTGTCTCCTTGCCCCTGTTCAAACTGAAAGCTGTTTAAGGGTTGGACACTCTCTGGTACTGTGTGGGTCCAGAGCGCCCAGCACAACAGAGCTGTAGACTTTTTTTGGGTGCTGTTTGTGTGACAAAAAGCCCTGTGACACAGAGATTGGGGGAGTGATGGTCCATCACACCGATGGGAAGTGTGGATGAGATGAGTCTGTGAGCAGCCAGCAGAGGAAAATCTCTGGGAAGAACCTCAACCCCAGGATGTTTTTCACAGTGCTGAAGCAGCTAGTCCTTTATTTGAAGATGCTTTTTTTTTTCCCCCCCTTTGTGACTGTGTTTTCGACGTAGGATTTCTATACCGGCAGGTGCTGGGGGTGTTTAATCTGGAGAAAAGGTGGCTCAGGGGGAACTTATTGCTCTCTACACCTGAAAGGAGAGTGTGACCAGTTTGGGTTTGATCTTTTCTCCCAGGTACCAAGTGATAGGATGAGGAGAAATGATCTTCAGTGGTGCCAGGTTGGATATCAGGGAAAATTTCTTCACTGAAAGGGTGGTTGAGCATTGGAACAGGCTGCCCAGGGAAGTGGTAGAGTCACCATCCTTGGATGTGTTCAGAGAATGAGTAGATGTGGCACTTTGTGACATGGCTGTGTGGGCATGGGAATATTTGACCAAAGGTTAGACTTGATGATCTTGGATGTCTTTTCTAATCTTAATGAACCTACGATGGGTCTGGGAGCCAGCCTTGACCTTGGTTTTCCCTGGCAATCCCATGTGCTCTGCAGGCCCCAGGAGAGCAGGGGAGCATCCCCAACGTGGCTGGAAGAAGACAAATCTCCTACAAGATGCTGGTTTCTCCTTGCCCAGTTGCCTTGTGCATCCCCAGGCTTCAGCATCTGCCAGGGGCAGGGGCCTGGGGGGACCCCACATCCCCTCTGTGACCCATGGGAGACAGGAGTACAAACACACCCAACCTTGAAACCAAAGAAGCCTCAAACCTGTCATTAAAGCAGCTGCACTGGCAATAAATTTAGTGTTTAAAGGAGTTTGGTGTCTGTTTAAAATGGAGCAAGAGTAGTTATGGGAACAAACTCAACAGAGTTTTATCCTGTTGAAAAGTGACCCTGAAAGATGTGGAAGGTTCCTGGAAGAACCAGCATTTTTCCTCTCAAAGGAAAGAGTTGAATCTCTTAAAAATCAGGTAGAAAAATGGGCCTGGCAAGTCAGGCAGTTCATTTACAGGCTGCACATATCACTAGAAGTAGTGGTAATAAAAGATTTTAAAATCTTAAAAAAAAAAAAAATAAAATTAATAATGTGAATTTTAAGATTTCCAAGGAAGAAAATCCTTTTCCTTTGTAAAGGAACAGAGGAACAGTAAAAAAGGGAGAAGAAGCCTGAATGCTATTCCTACCAGGAGACACTGTCAATTCCCCATCCCTGGAAGTGTTCAAGGTCAGGCTGGACAGGGCTTGGAGCAACCTGGGATAAGGGAAGGTGTCCCTGCCCATGGCAGGGGACTGGATCGGGGTTATTTTTAGGATCCCTTTCAACCCAAATAACTTTGTGATTCTGAGATTCTTGGCCTACCAAGAGCTTTTTCTTCTCCGGATTTGGGAATGATCATGAACAAGCTGTATTGGCTTTCTCAAACTCAGATCCCTGCTTAGCACCACTCCCCTGTCTCACCTCACCTTCCCATGGACAGTAGCCTCACCCAGCTGGGTTCTGAGGGCTAGCAGGAGGAAGACTGGGATTCAAAGAGAAATTTGATCAGAGAAGGTTCTCTAAATCCCCTAGGTTCCCTTGGAAATCCCAGCTCAGCACCCTGCCTGCTGGTGTCTAACGAGCCTCTCAAGAAAAAAAGACATCAAACCCCAGGATTTATTATTAATCAGCCCAGCTTCTTGACACCGTCTCTGTGACCTTGGTTGCTAGGAAGTTGGTGTCAATACAGGAAAAGTGAAGTATTAATAGAAAGAAAGAGCAGCTGTAAGAACTCAGCACAGAGCAGCACAGCCAGTGGAAGTCTTCCAGGCTGCTGGTAACCCGGCCTTCCAGGAGACGGAAAATGATTTCACACTGAAAGATGGTAGATTTAAATTAGATATTAGGAGGGAATTCTTCCCTGTGAGGGTGGTGAAGCCCTGGCACAGGGTGCCCAGAGAAGCTGTGGCTGCCCCTGGATCCGTGGAAGTGCCCAAGGCCAGGCTGGACAGAATTTGGAGCAACCTGGGATAGTAGAAGGTGTCCCTGCCCATGGCAAGTGGTGGAATGAGATGAGGGAATTAGGAAGGGAATTAGGTCCCTTCTAACCTGAACCATTCCATGATTGTAAGACAACACCAAGCTGAAAAGCAGAGATCTCTCCCTGTGTCTGGAAAGTAGAGATCACAGCCCTGTGTCTGGACACAGCCACTAGGTTCAAGCAGTTTCGAGCTGTTTTTCTGTACTGTGTGTCCAGCACACCCTGCATTGGAGTGGAAGCTGCTTATCCAAAGATAAATCCAAGAGAAACACAATCCTGCTGGCCACTAAGTGGCATCAGTCCCCTAGAAACCTGATCTAGGGAGTGACACCCCTCCCCAGGACAGGGGGCTGGAATAAATGAGCTTTTTGGACCCTTCCAACCCAAACCATCCTATCATTTTATGCTCCAAGAATGAGCTCCATTATTCTGGCTTTCCCCTGGGATGCATTTTGTTCTCTTTACAGGGGTGGGTGCAGGAATTGTGAGCACAGACAGCATTCCCAAGTAATTTCCTCATGCCAAGGCCTGACTTTGGCAAGCAGGAGGCAGAGACGGCTGCTGTCCTTGTCCTGGGGTGGCAGATACATCAGCAGGGCTGGGAGGGAGGAGGGGATTGCAGTGGTCGCAGACAAAATCGTTAAACCTCCCCTTATCCCACATCATCCTCCCCTCAGCTGTTCTGCTGGGAGGTGCCATTGTGGTGACCAACAACTGCCACATTCCCCTCACGAGGTGGCCACTGTGAGATGGACAGGGGGAGAACGAGGGGACCCCTCATTTGGCTCCTTCAAGGCTCTTCCATCCCAGAAATGCTCCAAGTCCTGGGCAAGCTGAGCCTTTCCATGCTGCTGCCTCTGGAAAAGGCCTCAGGGGCAGTGTCATCCTTGCCTTGCACACAAGTGACTTGACAACAAAGCTGTTTAGCCCAAATCATACCCTGGTGAGCAAAGGAACTGGGAATAGATCCCACATCTCCTTTTCCTGCGCTGCCTGCTTGAACCTGGGCTTTTCCTCAAGCACAGAGAATTAACACCAAACACTCCTGGACTTGTGTCGGACAGAGCAGTGGTAGGCTGGCCACCCGTTGGTTGTGTTTCAAGTGTCAGACAGGTCTTTGGTGGCTCCATGCTTCCATCTAGTGACAAAAAGCCACTGCTCACCCCTCCTGCTTGGCTCTGCCTCCTCTCTGGTTGCACTGCCAGGAGTATTTCTGATATTCCTGATGCTGACCCTGTCCACACGGCTATTTCCATTTATTTACTCAAAATCTAAACCCCTAAATGAGTAACGCCCAACAAACAAAACTAGGGGTGAAGTTTTTGAGCAGAAATGTCCTTTGGCAGGAAAAAAGTGGCTTGCACACGTATACAAACGTGCACTTGCTCATCAAAATGTTCTGATTTCCTCTTTAGTGGGTAATATCCCTAAAAATGGTCATCAGCCTGTGGTGACAGAGTATTTATGTGTCCTATAGCAAGGCTCCTGTGTGGAGGTCATTCCTCTCCTGATCTGAATTCTAGCCCTGGATTTCTGGTTATTAAGAACAATGTTTTTTATAGAATCACAGAATCATAGAATGGTTTGGGATGGAAGGGACCTTAAATCTCCTCCAGTTCTATCCCTCTTCCACTATTCCCGGTTGCTTCAAGCCCTGTCCAACCTGGCCTGGAACACTGCCAGAGATGGGGCAGCCACATCTTCTCTGGGCAACCTGTGCCAGGGCCTCCCCACCCTAACAGAGCAATTTTCTTCCTAATATCCCATCTAACTCTGCCCTCTAGCAGTTTAAACCCCTTCCCCCTTGTCTTGTCCCTCCAGGCCCTTGTAAATTGTTTCTCTTCATCTTCTTTGTAGGCTCCCAGCAGGCACTCGATGGGTGAAATTAGGTCACCCCAAAACCTTCTCTCTTCAAAGCTGAACAATCCCAATCACCTCAGTTTTTCTTGCAGGAGGGTTACTCCATCCCTCCAGTCATCTTGGTGGCCTCCCCTGGACTTGCAATTTCCCTCTTTCTTTTCATGTTTCAGTTGCTTCATGGGGAGGGCTCCCCATGCATTGTTTTACTTAATATGTGACTTTCAGCAAAGAATAAACTCCTCATCCCAGCCAAATCCTTCTGACCTACAAACCTTGAATATTTGGTTGAGTTTTTCCTGGATAAAACGCTTCCTTAGGATTGGATCACAAAGTGCTATGGATATTACTAGTAACAGTTTTTGCTGACTGTGACATAGAGTTTGAGTGACAGAGTGTGTGAGGAGCAGCTCTGAGGGCAGAAAAAAACCCATAATGGCCCTGATCAGCCTCACCTGTGACCACCCCCCCCAGCCTGGCTGTGATTCAGGAGCCTGAATTAACCTCATCTGTGGCTCTGTGCTCTCTCCCTGAGCTGTGTTGTAGAAATATTGTTCTGTAATCCCCACTCTGGTCCTGCCTTTTAGCTGGATCGTGTGGTAGCTAAGCACCCTGCCCTGTCTCCTCTTGTTTCTGACGGGGTTTCCTGAAGGGACCTTTCACCTGGTCCATCCCTTTTTTTAGGGCTGTGAGTGGACCCTGTTACCAGCCTCTGTTTCTGTCTGCTGTCTCATCCTTGAACAGCCTTTTCTTTAGCAGTACTTCTTTGTTCGAGAATTGCCTCAAGTTTACTCTTCCATCTGAGCACATTTCCCGTGTAATTCCGCTAATAAGTAAACTGAGTGCAGATCACTGATGGGGTTTACTCACACGGGGCTCCTGTAATCATTGGCTGCATGTGGCTGAGACACTGAGGCTTGGCCTAAGAATAAACCAAGCACAACTGGTTCCACTGCTGGGCAGGGCTCCAGATCTCCCCTGAGGGTTGATTGCCCGTGACTTTGTGCCACTGAGGCTGAAGAGGAACCTGAGCAAGCCTGTTTCAGCTCCCTTTGGGGCTGAGGTGAGAGCATGAGCACATTCTGCTGCTGTTTGGTGTGTGGTAACTCATTAAACCTCAGTTATGCTCTGGGGTCTGGGAACTTCCTGCAAATTTCAGTGGAAACTTCCATGAAGGTTTCCATAACAGGGCAGGGGCTCAGCAACCAATTGAGGGACTCTGTCAAAATCCATCTGGGCTTCAAACAGAGGAGGGCAGAGGTGGGAGTAGAGATGCTGCTCAGTATCTGAGGGAGGCTGGATTGCATCTTCCCAGCAGCCAAGGCTCTCCAGGCCATAAATAATAACCCTGTGCAAGTCCACTGCCCTCTATTCCACAGGGAAAAAGACTTGCAGGGTTAAAGCCACTTGAGAAGTGATAAGGGATCTAAACAGGCTTTGGGCAGAATTCCCAGCAGATGCTGTTGGGAATACCATGGAAAAATTGAATTAATAATATGTAAGGGAGCATTGAAGTTCACTTGCTGTGAAAGTCACTCCCAGGTTGAACATCAGCATATCAAGAAACACTTTTGCTGTCGTGTTGTAGGAGGCAAAAAAAAGAAAAAAAAAAGAAAAAAAAAAAAAGATAAAATGGGTTAATTGTCCTCCTATTGGAGGACTTAACCATACATCAGTGGGAGAATAATCCCAGGTTATTTATGTTATGGTTATTAAATTCTTGGAACAAAACAGTTAATAGCAGCAAGTGGCTTAGGTTAATAATTAAGCACCCTCAATGGAGAGCTTTGAGCTGTCTGTGACGGGATTTGAGCCTTTTGGGAAGTTTGTCTGGTGGGTTTCAGCCCTGGGCAGAGTGACTGACACAACCCCAGCCTGAAATCTGTGGCAGAGCTGATGCCAAAGGGGGTGGAGCTCTTGTGCTAGTAACGGAGCCCCTGCACTTCACTCATCACAGGAATGGAGGAGGAACAAATTGAATAAGGTAAGAAAAAGTCCTGAAAAGAATAATAAAATTAAATCCAAATTATATTTTCTGCCCCTGCTTTGAAATGCAACATTCACTTGCACCAGGGTGCCAGACTCTGAGCTGTGCATTTTGCAGTGTGTTACTCAAATGTTTATGTTTTTAATTTATTAGAGTTCACAGCTGTTGTTCCCACAGGTGTGCAGTGAGAACAAAGAATACAGATGGGGTTTGTTTTAAAGTTACAGGGAAGGTCCTGGAGCCAGAGTCTTTTGAATTCCTCATGCATTGTTCAAGATGAACCTTTGGAGAACATACCTGCTGAGTGCTGGGCTGATATTCTTGTCAGGTGGGTGATGGAGAGGTGTTGTCTCCAACCACACCTGTAAAATCCAGAAGGGGTTGGATACAGACTGCCTGTGAAATGTGGAGAAGAGCCTCTAAAAGGCGTTGAAAACTATGGGATATTGACTGTGGCGCACTGGACATTGTCCACCCTTATTGTTGGTTTTCCATGGCATTATTTCCATAGACATAGAGGAGATTTCTGGATTAATTTTTAATTCTCTGTGTTCTACCTGAGTTCAAATCATACCTATTGGTTTTTGTTCACTTGATGATAAAAATGTCACTCTCTGCATGCTGACATTAAGGGTTCATGATACAAAAGCATCCAATATTTGGCTTCAGTGATCAATGCTGATGTTTGATCAAGTTGCATCCAAACACAGCTAAAAAGTTGGAAATCTCCTGAAATATTAATCAGAAAACTGGATAGCACTATAAAATGACTTCTGGAAAATTCTGGTCAGAGGCTGCATAAAAAGAAGCCAAATGCTGGTTCATCTCTCAGCTTCAGAGAATGAGGGTACCCAAAATAAATTCTAAATTATCTAAGGAATTTGGTACTTTTATGGAAGACATGGAATAGCAGGTTATAGGTGACTTAACACCATGAAGCAGGAGTTCTTTTCCATGCCTGTATGTCTTTCCTAAGGACTTCAGAAGGAAATAGCTGGACAGGCTGTCTTGGAGCCAGAAGAAGGTATATTTTGTAGGCAGCCTTAATTTTGATAGGGTGCACAGAAGTCAGCAAACATCTCTTCTTTGAGAGATGAAGGCATAAATTTTAAGTTAATCATCTTTAATTCTTGAGGATGACATGAGGCTCAGGCTGTAGCTTGGTTCACCAAGCCCTGAAGGCATCAACACTTCCCTGAGGGGAGCTGTAAATGGAGGAGAGAGGTGGGGGGAAAAAGGATGGGCTACATGATTAATTTGGGTACCTGAGAAGGAGAAATTAAATAAAGGGTGGGATAACATGAATACAGCTCTCAGACCACTGTGTCTCTTCCTGAATAAAGTGTTTTAGACATTTGCATTTCCCTTCAGCCTGATGGAGCTGGTTTGTTTTTGCAGGGAGAGCCTCAGGATCACTCATCAAGCCCCATGAGGGCAGCATTGCTGGAGGAACATGGATTACCATCACTCTGGATGGTGAGCTTTAAATTCTTATGAAGTATGTGTTGAAATAGAATCATAGAAAGGTTGGATTGAAAGGGATCTTGAAAATCATCTTGTTCCACACCCCCTGCCATGGGCAGGGACATCTTCCACTATCCCAGGTTGCTCTAAACCCCCTCCAACCTGGCCTTTCCATCCAGGAATGTAAAAATAACAGATAATCAGCTCCTTTCTCAGATTTGTGGTTGGAGTTACAAAACCTACCCAACAGACCCATAGGCTGTGATGCTGATAACATGAAATCAGCTTGAAATTATCACTTTATAATCTTTAAACTTTATAATAGTGAAATAATCACTATTGCTGAAGGTTTATATCTAAGCAACAGAAGTCAAAAAGTTTACTTTATTTTTGCAGATGTAGGGATAGAAATTTCTTCCCTGCTCCTGTCCTTTTATTGGAGAAAAGCTAAAAATCTGCTCCCTTCATATGTTCTGTAATGCTGGAGCGTTTACAACTCTTATTGTAAACATGAGATCTGAGTAAAAATCACGGAAAATTATATGTCATGTCCATTTGGGCCCGAAACCAACTGTACAAGTCTAGGTCTGCTTTTCCACAGTGATGAATATTTATTCATTGGGAAGAGAGTTGGTTTCTGAACCAGTGCAAGGTTGTTAGCTGGCACAGACTGCCTCGGGCAGTGGTAGAGTCACCAGGGGGATTTAAAAGATGTGTGGAAGTGCACTTGGGGACGTGGGTTTTACCCTTCCAATTCTCTCCCCCATCCCCCTGGGGGAAAGGTGAGTGAGTGGCTATGTGGGGCTGAGTTGGCAGCTGGGGTTAAATCACCACAATGTGAAATTACACAGACGTGGTTTTAAAAAGCCTGATCAAGCGCTCTAAGCATTATTCCTAGTGAAGCTGGGTTGTACCTCCAAAAATGTTTGTTGTGCAGCTGGGAGTCATCTTTTCCTCACAGAGCTCTTCTGGTTGACTTTCTTGCTTAGGCTCAACATCCCACCAGCTAGAATCTGTCTCTCCAGCCAGTGCATCCCAGTTGGAGGTGTCCCTGGTGAATCCAGACCTTCCCAGGCTGCCGTGTGATGTCTCTCCTCTGTACTTGGACTTCCCCTCTATCAGGTGCAGAACAAGGTATGATCCATAGTTACACTGTGGGTGAGACCTTGCCCTTTGTCAAACAGGATCCTTATTTTCCTTCAGTGCCTGCACAGGCAGCTTGGGAGTTGAAAGAATTCCTACAGCTGCTACTGTTGCCTCACTGAGAACCTTCTAACCTGGGCTGATTTATTCTTGCGTCAAATTCATGGAGCACAAGGCTACCTTGAGCCATGAGGGACACAGAGAGGCTTCCTGGGCAGTCCAGACTCAGACCTCCAAAGGTTTGTAGACATCTAGCTCTCTGATGCAAAACTCCCAAGAAAGTCTTGGAGGAGACACTACCAGCTTTTGGTGTCCTTGACCTGTCCAAGGTGATAGAGAGAGGTTATGAATAGAACAGGAAATAAATTTGGTAGCTGGGCAGTTTAAGCTGCCTGTTTTCTATTCTGTCATAGCTTTAACACAGCTTGTTGAACTGGGAGGTTGGGGTGTCTGAAGAGGAACCTAATGGGATTCTTGCATATTTTGCTGCTATGATTTGGCTGGAAATTAATTCTGCTGGGTGCTGTGGTGGGAAGCTGTGTGAATCAAGGGTGCAGCATTAATTTGTGGACCAGGATCAAGATGCCCTGCAGATCTGGGCAGCCCTGGGTCGTTTTATTTCTAATGAATAACAATTATTTTCTGTGCATGCCCAGTGACAATGTTTGTGTTTTGCATTAACAGTAATTTGGGTAGAGTTGTGATGCAGTTCTATCACCTTCTGCTCTTAACTGTGATTTCTTGCTGTGTTTCTACTTTTAAAATGTTATTTTAAAGTTTTGCTTCATATGTGTGAAGTTTGGGCTGACAGTGTTAGTCTTTTGCTCCATGGTAGTCTCAGTGGACTTGCTGTGAATGGATACTCTGTAAAGGACTTGACATTTCCTAAACAAAATTTGTATAAAAATAATATAATATTACACATTTTCTTCCACCTAGGTCTTCACCCCAGGAGGGTTTGTACTACGTGGAGGTGATCTTTAAAGGACATGTGGTTAACAACCTGACTGAGGTGGAGAAAGAGAACTATTCTTTCAAGGTAATCGCCAAGCAAGGGCAGAAGTGAGGATAAAGAAAGCCCAGGGTACTGAAGGGAGTGAAGCTTCGACATTGTGTCAGAGGAAATGCATTGAAATGGTTGGAATCACGGAATGATTTGGATTGGAAGGGACCTCTAAGACCATTCAATTCCAACCCTAAGCTAAAGAAAGGTGGGGAGAGGCTTTTTGCTAAGGCATGTTCGAGACAGAACCAAGGGGGATGGCTTCAAACTGAAAGAGAGTAGGTTTGGATTGGATGTTAGAGAAAAAACTGTTTAATGTGAGGCCCTGGCACACAACGTGAGGCCCTGGGAAGTGTTCCAGGCCAGGTTTGACAGGGTTTGGAGCAATCTGGGATGGTGGTAGGTGTCCCTGCACATGGCAGAGGTGTGGAATGAGAAGGCCTTTGAGGTCTCTTCCAACTCAAACCATTCTGGGATTCTGTGATCTCCTGCAGAACAGAATCCTTAACCATGACTGTGCTTTGGGATGAGGCCTGGTGTGTTTGGAAGCCACATCCCACCTCTGTGCTAACTTTGAACAAAACCCCCAGCCTTTTCAGTAAATTGCACATTAAAGCTGAAGAGTCATTGGGTGGTTCAGCTAGCTTAGAGAGCTGATGAAAAATCACCAGGGGATGCTGTTAATGAGGCACATTCCAAGCTAAATAAACCACAGTGTGTCTCTTTGTTTTGGGGCTGGGCCCCGGGAGCTACGGGTATTAAAAATTAATTTTGCCTCCGCATTAGATTGGAAAAGCTGCTGCAGGCAGCAACAAGTCTGAGCAGCTCCAAAGTGGCACTGTGTCAGCCAGTGGCCCCAATTTCATGCTGCTTTTGGCTTCTTTCTCAACATCTTCTCCAGCCTGGTGTGGTGCTGCCTTTGCTCCCCAGAAGTGGCCATTGCTGGAGGTAGTTTGTGTCTGCTCACTGATTTTTAACATGAGCAGAAGTAGGAGGGAAGGCAAAGGGTGAGCTCTGAAAGGGAATGGGCTTCAAGGAAAGCTTAGGAAAAACCCCTGAAATATGCAATGGTCTCTTTGAATTAATGCAACAAATTAATTTTTTATGGTATTTATTGGGCTGTGAGCAGCATCTGTAAGTGCCAGCAAGGACATGAGGGGGCTCATAAAGGAGGTGGGGAGGATGAGCAAGTCCAAAAAGGATGGGGAAGGGTCTGGAGCACAAATCTAATGAGGGATCTGTGGGGGCTCAGCCTGGAGAAAAGGAGTCTCAGGGGGACCTTCTCACTCTCCACAACTCCTTGACAGAAGGATGCAGCCGGGGGGAGGTTGTCCTCTTCTCCCAGGTTACAAGATACAGGATGAGAAAATTGCCTCAGGTTGCACCAGGGGAGGTTTGGATTGGATATTAGGGAAAATTTCTTCCCCAAAGGATTGTCAAACACCAGGGAAGGTGGAATCACCAGCCCTGGAGGGATTGAAAAACCATGCTGATGTGGCATTTGGGGATATGTTTTACTGGATTTAGCAGTGTTGGGTTAATGGTTGGGCTTGATGATTTTCAAGGTTTTTTTCCTCAGAGGTGAAGGTGCTCCTTTCCCCACAAAAATCTGAGTTGTATTGCTGTAAGATAGGCCAAGACAAAGCCTTTGCTCCACTGCCTTAAAGTATCCAACAAACTTGCCAAGGAGTGGCTGAAGTATTTCACATCTATGATGATGAAATTGTTCTGAAGGACATACTATTGGGAAGAAAAAGTGTGTCACCATTAAAGATAAAATGCAAGTTTTAACTTCAGCTAAAGCATGACTTAGAAATTTGATAGTGTATTAAACAGTGTCTTCTGACATTGGGTTGAGCCAGGGTGGGCAATTCAGGCACAAAAGAAGATGTAAAAATGTCACAAATCCAGATTCTGAATGGAGAGGGGGTTAGAAAGGAAGAATTCTCTTTGCTTCCTTCCCAGAGCAGGACTCTGCTTCAAAGATTAGATGTGGGGTGTGAGTCCCTGAAAGGCAGCTGCTGGCCGGGCTGTGAGAAATGCGCTGTCAGGTGGGGTAGGACTGCTGCAGAAATAGCTGACTTTTCACTGCAAATTTCCCTTTGCAGTTCTCAGCTGAGCAGACACCTGTGGTTTACCAAATTAATCCATCATCTGGCACCCCAGGTATGGGACCTTTCTTTAATCTGTAATGCCATACAGACCTTTTGCTTATTGGGGTTTTAGCACAGACTTTAAAGTCACAAAAGAAGTCATTCACTGATTTTGGTCTGAAAAATTAACTGGGATATGGGAGATTCCCCCCCCCCCCCCCCCCCCCCCCCCGTTTCTATTTCTCCTGTATTTCCAGGTTTCTTTAGAGAAAATTGAAAATTTGATCCTCAAAGTCAAGATTAATCAAAAGATTTTGGTCTCTCAAGAGTTCAGATAGTCACATGGGTGATTATATCACACAGATGCAAGTCAATCTAAATCAATCCCTAATTTCCAACTGTTTTCAGGTGTCGTTCAGCTCTAGATTCTCCTGCCTTCATGGTGTCAGTATGGAGGTTTCTGTGTTAGCTGGATGGATGTTTCACCTCCCAGTGTGAATGAAGAGCAGGAGAATAATTTGGCCACACTTCTGCCAAGGTCCTTCTTTAGACCTTTAACTTAGACCTTTAACCTGTCTGGTGTACAAAAATTTTGTAATTTTGGTTGTCTCATGAGGTTCTACAGCGGCATTGGGTTAGAAAGTGGGCTTTAGTTAACAAGAGTTGAGGAAAAATTGTCAGATCTGTGCAAATACACATCTGCAAAAAAATTTGGAATGTATTTGGATTTTTTTTTGGTGGGAAACAAAGACACGTGCATTTAGAAAAGTAAATTAAGTACAAAATCATCTTGAGCCATGGTAGAAGCTGGGAGTACATTCAGTGCAGGAACCCCTGAAAAATTCATAAAGACCATGAATTCCTTTTGTTCAGCTCAGAAAATCTGCAAACAAGTTCTCTGCTTTTAAAAGACTCTTTTCAATTTCCATTTTCTCTTAAACAGGAAATTTAATAGAGATTCATGGGAAGACAATTGCTGGGAGATATGAGACCCTGGACTTCAACGTGGATTATATTGATGGGTAATTATGAACTCTCAGCTATCTGCTGCAGTCCCTGTAAATTGGCATTTCTTCCATCAGCCTCCTCGACAGCAATAAATTGCAACCAGTTGGCCCAGAATTGCCATTTACTTCCTTTGTGGTTTATTGCAGCTCATGAGTTGGGCTCCAGCAAACTTTGTTAATCTAATTGCAACTGGTCCATTAAGCTGGTTGGTTTGTTTACTGGCAGCACAGTCAATCACAGCTCAGTGTGAATTGTACTGTAATTGCAGCTGGCTGCTGTAGATTTTATTTTGGCTAGCAAATTAAAATTTAACTAATTAAAATAATGTCAGAGTCGAAAAGTTAAATAAATTTTCCCCTTTCCATTTGCATTTTTTTTTTTTAGAAAAAAGTCTATTAGTTTGAAGCAGATGCTCTGGTGAACCAGAAGACTAAAGAGAAGTATTTTGAGACAAAAGGCTTTGTTGTTCACAGTTTTAAACACTCTGTATTTGTTTCCTTGTTCTGAGAGGTTTGAATTTTTTTTTTATGTTGCTTCTGTGATTACATGCAACAGAGAAAAGATAGTAGATTAAAAAAACCCCCTTATTTTAGGATAGCAGCCCCTTTAAATGCAGTGGATACAAAAAAAGCATCAACACTGTCCTGCTGTGTGTCATCTATATTTCCATACGTATGGATGTATTGTCAAATGTTAATTCATGATTTCTGTGCTAATGGCAGCAAAAAACTAAGCACAGGTAAGTATTTTAAAGATAAACTATTAATCCACAGTTACTCTGCTGACAGTTTAAGGGTCATTTCAGGAGCCAGGAAAGGTATATATTCTTGGTAGTTAAAATTTTTAATTGAAGCAGCAGATATCTAACAATGAGATGCTTTTTAATGACTTCTCAAACTGATTGGAAATGTCCCTTGCTAAGTGATTAAACTCCTTGCTGGTGTGAAGGAAAGTCCAGTGCAGATTCCTGCCATGCCACCCCTGCACTGTGCACATCAGCATCCTTTGTTTGGTATCAGTTATTGTTTTACCTGCCTCTGGTGGAGCCCTGGAACCTTTGATCAAGGGGAAGAAAGGCTGCTCTGTCTGAGTGCAGGCTGGATGTGCCTGCAGTGCTCTGCTGCCAGATTACTCATTTACAGCTCAACCTCACCAAAAGGAAATGGCCTCAAAATCCCAGCATACCAGACAGGTTCCCTTTGTAGCTCCACATGAATAATTTGCCCATTTTTGGTGTGTTAGGAAATAGGTACCAGGTGGGGACTTGGACTTGACCAGAGCAGCCTGTCACTCAGTCATGCCAATTCAGGATTTGGAGCAAAAAAAAAGAGGGAAGGGTTTTTCTACTTTCAAGTGTGTTCTGCACCTTTTTGCTTGTTCTGTCTGGGATGCACTGGTCCAGTGATGCTGAACAATCATCTGGCAGAACTGATTTTTTTTTTAAACTTCTGTAAAAGGAAAGGTTCTCAATATCAGCCACCTGTATTATAAAAGCAAGTTCTTTTAGAAAAACCTCATAAAACTACATTCTGAAACACAAGCCATAGGAAACTGCAATGTGAGGGTTGGGTCATCACAAAGTGTTTGCATTACAGGTTTTAATTGCCTATTTCCTTTAATTGCCTGTTAATTCTCAAGGAATCATTGCCAGCTTTTGCTTATTCTGCTGATTACTCTGAATTTATTCCTCCCACCTTCTTCCTCCTCTCCCGTGGAAGTTGTCCCATATTGATTGTTAAGGAACAGATATTTAAATTTTTTATTAGGAGCTTGGGTGATTTCTGCTGAAGTTGTTTGTAGTGTTTTTCCTCAATGAGATAAAGAAATGTCTGAGCTGCATCTTGATTGTACTTGCTGAAGTTGATGCTGCCTGCTGGTTTGGAAGGTGTGGGTGGGTATTGCCCTCCTGGAGTTCATCCTTGCCCTCAGGGAGGACAGATTGGATCATTCAGAGCTGGCATGAGGTGTCTCCAAGAGTGCCCTGCTGCACTCTCGCAGAGCTGCAGTTCCCACAGTATTTGGGGAATGCAGTTTGCAAGTACAGAGATGAGAGATTAAGGCTTGTCCCATTTTCTAAATGGTTAATAAATGTTAGATACAAGTGGGGGGAAATTCCTCTCCCTTCGGAAAATATCGGCTGCTGATTTTAACAGGATCAGGTTTTCATCTGTATCACATCATATCTTTTTTTTTTTTTTTTTTTCTTTTCTTTTTTTTTCCCTTCCCAGGCCAGCTGTTCTTACATCAGAAGGAGATGGATGGATCAGTCTCTGCTCTTTTGCTGACAGGAGAGCTGGAAGCGCGTCAGTTCTTGTATACTTTGGGTTTGTGTTGGTGCAAGCTTGTGCACAAAAATATTTGTGGCTTTTGGAGAAACTCTTCTGCTTTGGCTTAAAATAGAGAGAGACCCTGGGGAGTTATGGTCCGTGATGGGGTGGGTGAGGGTTGCCGGCTTTCTGCAGCTTCAACCACTTAAATGTAAATGTGAGCTAATGATGGGAATTGTGTCATTCCATGACTCCAGAGGGTTGATGCAGTGCCAGCACATCTGTTTTAATTGCTCACGTGCTCATTCTCAGTTTAGGAACCTGCAGAGGAGCAAGTAGAGGGGAAACATTTTTGTCCTATTCACCTTGTGCCTGCATTTGTCCCTGCTCAGTCTTTTTTTTATTTCAAGGGGGTGTTCTGAAGGCCACCAACAGCATCAGCTTCTGGAAACAGGTGTAAAGAAGCCAAGCTGGAGTGCTGCTGCTGGGAGACATCCTCCTAAGCTGCTGAACTCTTGATATTAATGGGAAGAAGGGTTGTTCCTCTCCCATCCCACCTGCTTCACTCCCATGTTTCTAAATACAGAAAATCATGACTATCTTGGGTGTACAAGCCCACATCTTCTACTGGTTAGTTGATTCTACTATATTTTGCTTATTTTTTGCTCCCAAGGCTCAGTGAAGCCCTTTGTCCCTCTACAGTTACCCTCTTCAGGTGAAGGATGGACTGGGGACTCTGCAGTGCCGGCTGGAAGGGAACCACATAGGTTGGTGAAAAGGGATAAAACCCACGGGTTTCTGTCACTCCTGCAACTCCAGAGGATGAAGGGAGGAGGGTGTCTGTCATGAGTTTGAGTTCTGTCCCCAAAGTTGGAATGTGGCTCAGGGCTGAGTTCATAAAACCAGCTTTAGCTTCAGGGTTGCCAGCCTTCAGCACAGCCCCTGCCGTGGTTTGTGTCCTCTGCACAGTCTGGGAGAGCATGAAGGGAAACCAGGACATGATGTGGACATTGCTGACAGCCAACAGGGTGATTTGGGCTCTTTGCTCATTTTTCTACTTTTATTCTTCTTGTCTGTCATGGACCTTCCCTTTAGTGCTTTATTAGAGGAATAAATTGGGTATTCCCTTCTATTCACAGTCTCTCCAGCAGCAGGGGGAGTTCCCTTTCATTTTTCTTCACTTCCAAGCACTCTGAACAAGTTTCTAATTTCTTGTGGAGGCTTTGAGCTCCAGCCTTCCTGTTTAGGAAAGGTATTGTGAGCTAAATATGTAAAATAGACTTTCCTTACTGTTGTAAGGAAAATGTAAGGAAAGGAGAATGAAGCCCAGGGAAGCAGGACAAGATTTGGTAGGACTTACTCCATACTTCTGCCTTAAAGCATTATCAATTTTCTCTCCCCCAGGGTCCCACAATGTCAGCTTCTTGGTGTTTAACAAAGGAAAGTGAGTAAAAAAATAATTTCTCTCTTCTTCTCTGGTTTTGCATGGGGATACAGCTGCATTTGAGTCCAGGATGAGTGAACGATGAATTATGCATTTCATTGCTCAGAAATAAAATTTTGTTATCTTGAGATGGTTGTCTGACTGGGAAAGAAATGGGGGAGTTTTTCTCCCAAAGCATTTCCACGTTGGTGTTTTATACTTTACCTTCAGTGTCCAAAACATAAGAGATCTTATCTAGGACAAGAGGGAATGGCTGAAGGAGAATGGATTCAGATTGCATATTAGGGAGAAATCCTTCCCTGTGAGGGTGGGGAGGCCCTGGCACAGGTTTCCCAGCGAAGCTGTGGTTGCCCCTGGATCCCTGGGAGTGTCCAAGGCCAGGCTGGACAGGGCTTGGAGCAGCCTGGGATAGTGGAATATGTCCCTGCCCATGGCAGGGGGTGGGACTGGATTTTCTTTAACATCCCTTCCCACTCAAACCATTCTGTGCTCTGTTAAATCTAGCTGAATTAAATCCTTTCACGTTGCTTTTAACTGTTCATCCAAATGGGAAAGAATTAAACCATAAAAGGAGGTGAAAACAGGTTCTGACCGTGTCAAAACATACTTTACAATGTGCTAGTACTTCTCATAAAGTGTTTCAGCCATGTAATGGGCTCTCATGAATCAATGCCTCAATGTGCTGGTGAAAGGAGTTGTTGGAGCTTGCAGAAATATTCCACTATTCTTCTGGAGAGTGTGTGTTCAACCCTGCCAAATGAAGGTCTGCTTTTTATTTACACAGCCCAGGATCTCTCAGGCATTTTCTCTCTTGCAGGTCAGCAGTGCACAAAGGTGCTTGGCTCATCAGTGCCAAACAAGAACTTTTCATGTATCAGACTCATCCAGGTATTCACTGATCCATCTCGCTGGCACTGTCTTCTGTCACTCCCAAGGTGATCTAAGAAAAAACCTCTCACTGCAGCTTTCTCCAGGGATGTAATCCTGTTCTGTCCTCAGTTTGGTGTTCCAGTCCTCTGGTATGGGCTTGACTAAGCAAAAAGCTGCAGATCAAAAATTACACAACAACCACGGCAACAACAATCAATATGTGTGATTTTCCTTGTCCTGTCAGATCAATTACAAAATCGAGGTGTTGCTCATAGAGAAACTTTCCTCCCTCAAATCACTCTGTGTTTGGTGAGGCTGAAATTTTGAAAATGCAGAACTCAGGATGAGAGCTCCCACCCTGGCTACAGGGAGGAGGTGATCAGCTACTCCAAGAACTGAGTTCTGGATAAGTGGTGAATGGCAGGGTGCTGCACCATGAGTTAAAAAAATTACTTAAGATACATTAAAAATAACCTGCATGGGATGTTTCAAGGTGTATTGTAGACAACTCTCTGTTAAGAAGGGTAATTTTGTCTTTATTTACAATTTAAAGCAGAGTGAAATGAAATAACCATGCGTGAAGTTGGCTGTGGGCAAAGCATGAACAGAAAGGTCTGCTAGATCAGTCCAGTAAACAGTACTGTGCTAGTCAATAGTGTAAAATTAATGTTTAAATACCAGATGAATTAACAAAAAAGATGCAGGTATAGACCAAGTTCCCTCATCTTTTTCTTATTAGTAATTTTTTTTCCAGAGCTAGAAAAGTAGAACTGGGTGATTAAACTCCAATATGAATGCAAAGTGGGTAATTGTCATCAAAAAGAAAAAAATAATTTTCCTGTGGAATGGCACACCTGTAACAGATAAAATCCTGAAAGAATCTCATGGTCATGATGTGGACACAGATATTCAACTCCCTTCATTTGTTCCTGAAGTCTGAGGGATGATTGGAAAGAGTGGTAGCATTTAAACCTATGGGCTAAATTGAGACATGAGCCAGAGAAGGTCAACAGGATTAAAACAGTTTTAATTCTGCTTTTTTATTTTTCCCCAGAGATCCTCAGTAGCACAGAACAGAGCAGTTTGCAATCTGAGCATGACAGATGCAGCCACTGCTAAGTAACAGCCCCACCATTGCAGTGGTCCCCCTGTCAAATTATCCATACTGTTCATTCCTGGTGTCATCCCAGAGGCTGCCAAAAAACAGGGATCAGTGAGAAGCTGGTTTCATTCACAGGAGCCTGCTCTGGCTGGAAGCAGTGGAAGTGTACTTCAGGCTTTCCCAGAAATGGGGCTGGGATTAAACTCCAAGGCTTGTGCTCAGATCCCTCTTTTCCTTCCCCTGCAGAGATATTCTCCGTGTTCCCAGCTGGAGGGAGCCTGGCAGGGGGCACTGACCTCACAGTCACTGGGGATTTCTTTGAGGAGCCAGTGCAGGTCACTGCTGCAGGTAAGAGCAGAAACACGTGGGTTTTATTTTTTTAAATACACTTTGGCCCTGACTGCAAAATGCAAGAGATGTTCAGGCATACTGATGTGGGAATTGTAGGACTCACCTCCGGGAAGTCCAGTTATTCTGATTGTGGGCATGAACTGCTCTGTTTGCTGGTAGTACCAGCCCAGGCTTGTGGCAAAATGCTGATCCCTTTTGGGAACAAGGTGGATGGGAGGGGATTCTGCCTCTCTGCCCTGGTGGGACCCCACCCAGAGTACCACATCCAGGGTCCTCAGCACAGGAAAATCATGGACCTGTTGGAATGAATCCAGAGGAGGGTGGCAAAAATGAGCTGAGGGATAGAACACATATGCTATAAGGAAAGGCTGAGAGGGATGAGGCAGTTCAGACTGGAGAAAATAAAGCTCCAAGGAGACCTTGGAGCACTTTTCAGTGCCAAAAGGAGCTTCAACAGAGCAACCTGGTCTAGTGGAAGGTGACCCTGTCCATAGGTGCTCGGAGCTACATGTTTGTAAGTTCCCTTCCTACCCAAACCATTCCATGACTCTGAGATGTGTTTTTGCTGCAGTTCAGCTGTGTTTCCAAGTCTCCCACAGCACATTTGTCTCCTTTCCCTGCTGGCAGGTGTTTCCTGCAAAGTCAAGCACGTGTCTCCCCGGGAAATCAAATGCACCATGGAGCCTGTTGGTGAAGGCAGGAGACTTGGTGCCCCCCAGCCAGGTGAGGTGTTCCTGAAGCCCCAGAAAAGCAAAAACCCTTTGATGATTAATGCAATCAAGAAACACGACTTTCCAAAACACTGTCTGCTTCAACATCAAGTCAGTTTCTTTTGGGGTGGTAGGGAAGGGGGCTACAAATAATCCAAAGGCTGGAACACCTCTGCTGTGAGAAAGACTGATGACAGAGCTGGGGTTATCCAGCCTGGAGAAAAGAAGGCTCCAGGGAGACCTGAGAGCTCCTCAGAGTACCTAAAGGGGCCTTTCAGAAACAAGGGGATAAACTTTTATTAGGGGCTTTTATTTGTAATCGGACAGGGTGTGATAATTTTAAATTAAAAGGGAGTTTATTTAAATTATTTCTAAGGAAGGAATATTTTTACAATGAGGGGGGTGAGGCCACGGCACAGTTTGCCCAGAAAGGTGGTAGATGCTCCATCCCTGGAAGCATTCAAGGCCACTTTGGGTGCAGCTCTGAGCAACCTGCTCTGGTTGGAGATGTCCCTGCTCGTGGTGGGAGGTTGGACTGGATAAACTCAAATGGTCCCTTCCAAACCATTCTGTGATTCTGTAGCCAGGAAAACCAAGGTGGAGAGCTCAGCCCACCATGTGCAGACAGAAGATCGTGGGAGGAAGGTCAGGCTGATGAGCATGGCTCTGGAAAATGAGGGGAAAAAGGCATGGATAATATTTAGAGGAAGGATGGCTGAACTGGAGTTACTGCAGAGGTTTCTGGGGACACTCCTGGAGTGGACCATTGCAGTAGTAGACTTCAGTGCATAAAATGAGGCTTCACTTTGACTGTGGGTCATTTCAGCGCCTTTTCCTGCAAGAGCAGACATGTGAGCAGGTTGGAAGTTCTTCTCTCTTCATAGTTCTGTTATTTCTGGTGGAGGATTTCAAGGTAAAACAAATTCCCTGTGGCGAGATCTGTGTTCTGCCTTAGACTGCAAAATACCCTACAAACAGAACCAATTTATTATTAAAATTTTCTCTCTGGCCTGCCTCCTACAGCACTGATTCCAGCATGTGCTCTGGGATTTCTGCTGGCTGCTGCTGAGAATACTTTTGTTTTAACTTTCTAGGAAACAGAGGGCTTCTCTTTGAAGTCTGGGATGATGCCTCTGATCTGACAGAAGCAGGTCCTGGATACAGATGGCAGTTTGTACCTAATGCCAGCTCCCCAGTAAGGTTTCTGTCTGGGGCAAAGAAGTCCTTCAGGTACTCAGTGATCTTAAAAAGAGACAGAGCCATGGCAATCACCTTTAGCAGTGTAAGGTGTAGCAAAAACACCTGACAGCTCTTTATAGCAGAGCCTCACTGCATAGCTCCTATAAATCAAAGCAAACCCTTTGCTCCCAGGTCCTTTTGAAGCTTAAAATATGCAGTGAAGTGCTTTATTTTTCCCCCCTTTTGCCTTCCCTCAGTATTTTTGCTCTACCTGGCCTAGATATGCTGAGATTAAAAAAAAAATAAAATTGCTCTGGAAGTAGAAGGAGCTGCCATTTGAGGCCATTTTGGGCTGGAGCTCTGGCCAGATGTGGAGGGGCAGTTGTCAGCTGATGTTGGCAGCAAAGGTGGAGTTAATACAAATACATAAATTCCTGAATTGTGTTGGTTCCCACTGCCTCTTCCGATATGACCTTGAAAAACTGCAATGTGCATGAATTCTTACATTTTTCTACCACTTCTCTGTTTTTGTTGTTTGGTTCTGGGTGTGGTTTTGGCTTTTTCCTGCGTGTTCAGGTTTTTTTGTTTGAGAAGAAATGCACTGAAGTGGCCACCAACAAAATCATACTTAGTTTCATGGGACTGTTTTTTCTTTCCTTTTTGAAACTTTTGTAAAGCATCATTGACATTTAATGTGAAATTGGGTCATTTTGAGGTTATTTCAGCTTTAGAATAGCAAGGTTTGTATTGTTAAAATGGTTTAAAGATGTTTTCTTCTTAGTGTACATGTGAAGGTGGGGTGTGGGGATGGTTTGTTGTTTTGTGGTTTTTTTTTTTTTGTTGTTGTTGTTGCTGTTTTCTTTTTTTTTCTGTAACTTTTGTATTATGAATATTCTATTTTTGCTCAGCTCCAGACTCCGTGGATTTTTTGTGGCTCCTCAGACCAACAATTACACCTTCTGGATTCAGGCAGATGGTCAGGCATCTCTCTACTTAAGTTTGTCCCATGATCCAAAACAGAAGGTATTATTCTTGGTAGAGAAAAATGTGAGGAAATGAAAATGAAAAATGGGGATGAAAAGGGTTTTAATTAAGGTGATGAGAAGCTGGAATTTCCCCAATGGATTGTCTCTTATGAATCTATTGCAGAGTCAAATCTGTGTGATTATTTTTGATGTTTTACATCAGCCCTGTCCATTATATAGCTCATAAAAAAATCATTGTTGCAACCAGAGTAAGTGATTGTCTTTTCCAGAAGATTTTTACTTGTTAGTTCAGCACATTTCTGTCTGAACTGAAGCCATCCATGAACAGTTATTTGGGGAGCTGTTATTAGTGCTAGCATAAGCCATAGGAATTATCTTCTTTATGGGATTGAACCTTAAACCAAAGCTCTTTGAAATTGTGGCTTTTCCCTATATAACAGGAAGGAGGTTGTGAACCATCAACCCACGGCTATCAGTTATAAACACAAATATGTTGTTTGTTTTTTTTTTTATTTTTGGAGCTTTGGCATTGGACTAAATGTTTTTTGGGGCTGGAGAAATGTCAGTAACTGGTTTAGCAGCTTCAAACTGAAAGGGAGTTGGTTTATATTGGATATTAAGAAGCAATTCTTCCCTGAGAGTGTGGTGAGGCCCTGGCACAGGTTGTCCAGAGAAGCTGTGGCTGGCTCTGGATCCCCGGAAATGTCCAAGGCCAGGTTGGATGAGGCTTGGAGCAACCTGGGATAGTGGAAGGTGTCTCTGCCCATGGCAGGAGGTGGAATGAAATGGTTTTTGATGTCCCCTTCAGCCCAAACCATTCTGTGAGTCTGTGGTTTGGTTGTTCTGCACACAGGTGAGAATTGCTTCTCTCCCTGCTGGCAATTCAGAGTGGTCTGAGAACTGGGTGAAGAACTGGAGTGAACTTTGGCAACCAAAATCCCAGAAATTTGAGCTAACTGCTGGTTCAAGGTACTACCTGGAAGCACTGCATCATGCAGAGACACCCAGCAAGGGGATGAGAGTTGGAGTCCAGATCCACAACACGTGGCTGAACCCCCATGTGGTGAACAACTACTACACTGAGAGGCACGAAATTCGGGCTTATGCCTTGCATCTTCCAGAAGTGCAGGTGAGTGCTGCCTGCAGCTGCCTTGTGGGTGCTAGATGTGAAAAAATGTGTTTCCACCTTGTTTTCAACCTCCTGAGACAGCTGATGAGAACAGCTTCATGAGCTGAAGTTGTCTGTGTTTTTTTCATACGTTAGCAGGTGTGTGTAAACACTTAGGAATGGGGGAATTTTTTTCCTAGTGGTTAAACTCCCGTGGGTCAGGAGCTTTAAGGACCACTTGCAGCTGCACTGGTCTGTATCCCTTGTTCTCCTGTTAATGTAAGAATCCTGTTTCTTGTAGGTCAAGGGCAGTTTAGGAGTAGCTGAAATGGCTCTGGTTCACAGAGACTTAAAAAGGCAAAGTGCTGGCTGTATAATCCTCCTCAGTAGAAGATGTCAGGTTTGAAGTGTGTGTGTCTCGTGGAGTTTGCGTCTGTTTTCAATTCTTAATTTGCTTCTCTTTTTCACCAGATGTTGACTGTGTCTGGTACAGGTTATTTCAGCATCTCCTGGAACAACACGCTGAGAATGATCCCCACAAACGCTACAGCTCACCAGGTAGGTGCCATTAAACACAGACACAGGGTTCTCTGCTGGGGTGGAATTGGTGGAGCTCTGGTGCTTGACAGAAGTAAAGATTTGGCACAGAAGCTGAGATAAAGTTTATGTGATGTAGAGATGTAGATGATTTTTTTTCTCTGAGAATGTCTTACAAAGGGATTTTTTTTTTTTTTGAATGTTGACTCCCAGGTGTATACTTGTCACAACATCCAAATGTTTTGGAGTTTCATTGATCCAGATCCTTGGACTCCTTCTCCAAGGCCAGATGTGTGTTACATGGCTCTGGCTTCTTCTACATCCCATGTCCTCTTGATGGGGCAATTTGTCAGCATTCAAGTGACCCTGAGTGATGCCTCCATGACAGTCATTAGACTGAGGATGTCTCACACCCCTGAAAGCTGTCAGACATGAAAGTTTACACTCAGTTGAGATAAATTTTCTTATATTATTCTTTAACATTTTTATTCTTTTAATATTTGGGTACCTGCTTGGTTCAGAGCTGCTGTGCCACTGAGCCCTGGCTGATGAAAAATGAAGTGATGATGTGTGGGTTGAAGTCTGCTGAAATGATTGTAACTGAGTGCTCTTCACTTCCTTAACTTCTTTTAAAGGTACAAGCAGCAATAGAAGAACTCCTTTCAGTAGGATGTGAAACTGAGCCAACTTCTGCAAAAATCCTTTTTCACTGTGGTTTTGAGAAAGAAGGTAGGGAACTTCTGTGGCAAATTAGCAGTATTTATTGTGAGAATTGATCTGCTTTTATGACATAAAAGTTCTTTAAACTTGTACTGGCAGTAAATTTACACTTTTAATGTGTATAAGTACATATTCATGTTTGTCATCTATTTGTTGTGTGTATGCATTAAAAACAACATGGTCAATATAATAATTACAGTGGTAGAATATCCAGAGTTGGAAGGGACCCACAAGGGTCATCAAATCCAGCTCCTGGGCCTGTACAGGATAACCCCAGGAATCTGTGCCTGAGAGTGTGGTACAAACACTTGAACTCTGGCAGGAGAACTCTTAGAGTAGGATCGTTTGACAATTTTTGGATACCTACTTGTTGTATTTTCATGCATGTTGACTGTACTGGTGTCTTCTGAATCCCTTTGAAACCTCTCATTTCCTTTTTTTTTTTTTTTTTTTTTTTTAATATCTCTCAGGTATGAAGAACATCACCACCACAGGACACATTGTCAGTGGAACAGAGCCTTTCTGTGGGAGGTTCAGCATCCACAGACCAAGCCAGCTGGTGAAAACTTCCTCATCAACACTACCAAGATATGACCTCACTAAATACACGCATGTGAGTTGTGAATGGATGTTCTTAACGAGAAGCTTGCACTGGGCACTGAATGCTCAGAGCCTCAAAAGCAACATAAAGTCATCTGGTCAGCCTACAATTCCCCCAAATCTACCAAGCATCTTGTCTTAGCACAGATCAGAACATCTTTTATTTGGTTTGAGAGTGGTTTTGGATCGCTGAGATGTAGATACTGTTTAACACACCTGGCTGTTAACTGTTCCTGGCAATACAACCCTTGCTGTGGGAAAGGAAAAAAGTGGGATGGTGTTGAAGAAAGGTGGAAGGGGCGAGGGCAACCATTTCTTGACAAAAGGAAAAAAATCCTTTATTGTTTGGTGGTCCATTATTGACCACTTTTCTGCTCATCTTCTCCTACTTTTGACAAGAATAGATTCAAAATTTCAGGGAAGCCCCAGGGGTCATTTTGATGTTGGCACACCTAGGTGCCAAAACAGCCCTTTTTCCCTCTCCAGCTCTCTTGGAGCCCATTTAGGCACTGGAAGAGGCTTTAAGGTCCCCCCAGTCTTCTCTTCTCAGGCCAAACAACCCAGTGTTAAACCAGAATTGAAATAGAATATTTTCCTTGTAATATCTTGTACATTATATATAAATTACCTCTGTTTAGATTTGTGAAAATCTTTCCCCCATTTTTGCAGGTGTGTTTTGCACATAAAGGCCATATGAGCAACATCCTTCATCTCTCAGTGTCCTACACCAATGTCTCTTCATGCCCAGTGAGGAGAAACCTCACCTGCCAATGGGATTTCAATGAAACCAACTCTAAAAGGTATCCAGACAATTTAAATTATCAGCGATTACATTTTCCATGGCAAGAAGGTGTAGCAGGAAAACTGAGGGAAGTTCTTATTTATATAGGAATAATTTGTCAGTTGGAGGAATCTGACAAAAGCTTTGTCCTTACAGAGGCATTGCTGGAATGTGTTTCAATGCTTTTTTGGAGGATTTAATGAGTAAATTTCCATGTTTCTTGCTATGTGCACTATAACACCTCAGTAACACACAGGTATACTTGAAGATTTTTGAGAACATAAAATCCCCTGTTTCTTTCCCAGTCGATTTTCTGCAGTAAGAGAGAGAATTGCTTGACTTTTTTACTCCACCCTTTGAAAATTGGTGTAGCCTTTGATTTTTTTTTTTTTCACTTAAAATTCCGTGAGTAGAAAACATTTGGTAGCAGACATAAAACTTAAGGCAGGCAGACTTTAAAAAAGGAGGAGTGTCTGAAGAGCTTGAAGAGAGCTGAGGGGTCGAATTCTGGATTGACCCCCACTGAGGTCACTGATGCTGTTGTGGTATTTTGCCAAAAATAAAGCAGGTGTAGTCACTCCCATACCCCACTCTAGTGATTCAGAGGGGAAAACATAAGCAGAGATCTAAATCCTCATTTCTCACTCTGGGGTACCAAACAAGGACATGGTGAGTAGTCACAAACCACTGAGCATGTGGCTTGTGCTAAATACTAATAGTAACAAAACCAGTACCTGATATTACCTGGAATCTTCAATCACCTCAAATCTTTTTTTTTTTTTTTTTGTTCCAACCTTGGTGTCTTCTAGATGGACATTTACCTGCACCAACCTCTGGAAGAGGTGTGTGAATCTCTCTGTGCTTCTCCAGGACCTCCCAGCCAATTCCCCAGTATTTGTTCATCAGATAGACTTGCAGAGCCCAATGCTGCAAAAACAAACATCTGGATCATTTTATCTTGATGAGCTCATCATTGCTGACAGAGCTGTGATTGGTAAAGGCATTTCTTTGTTGTTTTATTTTTTTTCCCCCAGGATATTCTGTTATATCTATAGCAATAAAGCTGGATGAAACTTTTTCAAAGCGAAATTTCACAACAGCCACAAAAATTACTGTTTTTTCCTGAACTTATACCTATTTTTTTGTGACAGCAGTAGAGAAGGAATTGCCAGAATATCATTATTCTTGGTTTATTTGAAAATGTGGTTCTTCAAATGTAATAGACTGTGGTGAAATCAACATCCCTGGAAAGGTTCACAAATGTGTACGTGTGGCACCTGGGGACAGGGGTTAGTGGTGGTCTGGGCAGTGCTGCAGGATAGTTGGATTCTGCGAGCTTAGAGGCCTTTTCCAACCTTAATGATTCTATGAAATATAACTTAAACAAAGCAAACAAACAAAAAACCCAAGCTGGTGTTTCCAGCTATGAAATGACAATACCCTAGGCATGGTCACCTCTGCTCTCCTTGCCCTAATTAATCCTTACGTTTTTTCTTTCAGTTTTTCAGAGAGACCCCAGACCCCCCTGGCCTGGGGGGAGGATAATTGAAGCAGTGTCTGTGGTGGGGTCTCCTCCCACCTACAATGTGTCCTGGAGGGTGTCTGGCTGTGGTGCCAGTCTGCCCCTTCTCTCTCCAAGGTAGGGACAGTGGGTAGCTCATCTCAATACCCTCTAACACCTCTTTCAGTTCCCCCACTGTATCTGGAGCTCGTTGTCGGCTGGGCTCAGCTGCTGAAAACAAGAGGTGCCGAGGAAGTTTGAGATAACTTGGGGTGTCAGATATCCGTGTGTCACCAAGGTGTGATGTGGGATTGGAAGGAAATCCAAGCCCTTCTGGAGCAGTGGATGAAGATCATCCAGAGGTGTCTCCTAAACATCATTAATGACACCAGTTCCACACATTAGGTACTGGATGTCCACCTTGGGTGTCCTTGTTTGCTGAGATGAGGTTTCTGTTCTTCCCAACAATGGCAGAGGAGTCAGAGCCATGAGCTATAACTAGATCAGAGACTGTAGCATTAAAGGTTTGTACTGGCAGAAAATAAGTCTTGCAAAAGTTGGATTGTATCCAGCTGAGTCAAATGTAGTATCTTAACCTAAACCACCAAGGGTAAGGGCAGGAATGTTGCCATTCCCCAAACAGGGGGATGCTTGTGATGGTTGAGATGCTTAACCAGAGGTGTCACTAATAGGAAGAGGGAAATTTTTTACTCCTGTGTGGAGCCTGAAGACTGACATTGCAATGCTACAAATAGCACTGATGGCTGTATTTTTCCAATAAATTTAGAAAGAAAAATGGGGAAAAAAATGACATGAGCATCTCTATGGAGCTGAGGAAAATTCCTAGGAGAGGAAGATTTAAGAAGCTCCACCTGTTTAGCTAATAATAATAACAAAAAAAAAGGATTAAGAGGCGGTCTGGTCACAGTACCTTTCACCAGGATAAAAAATGTTGCTTAGCACAGGTGGGCTTTTCCATCTTACAGAGGAAGGTATCAGAGAAAAGCAGGAGTCAGCACAAGCTTTAAAAATGGGTGGGCTGAGCACTGTCTTTGGACGTCTTCAAAATAAACCTGTCCCTTTTTCTTCACTGAATACGGGCTGTGATTTAATCCAATACAACTCCCACTCCTGTCAGAACAGGAATATTGGCTAAAATCTTGTACCAGCTGTACTAAGGGCTCAGTGATCCTTTTTGGTTTTGTTTTGTGGAAGTTTGCTCTGCAGAAGCCACTTGTTATCCAGACACTTAACACACGGTGGCATCGTTGTACCACAGAGAGGCTCCTTTTCCTTTGAAACACGAGAATTGTAGTGGCGAAGGAGAAAACGCATTTTAACTTTTAGAAATTTGGCTTCGGGTGAACTTGAATTGCTCCAATACAGATGTGGTGTCTGGGAGCATGGTTTAATGATGAACATGGTAATCCTGGGTTAATGATTTGGCTCGATCTTAGGGGTCTTTTCCAGCCTAAACGATTGCACAATATGAAATCTCCCTGTAATTCAGGGAACTTGAGATCTTCATGGGCTCGAGGAGATTACAGTGTGAGGCAGGAAATATTTTTGCTTTGCTATTGCAGATGCTGTCCAGGCTGCACTGAGCTGGTTCTTTAGAAACCCCAGCACTGGGGTGGCACTCTCTGGTGCTTGATGGTGCATAAATTATTTCTTCTATCATAATTTTTAAAAGGTCATTTTCCATAATTTTCTGCTGTGTGTGTTGCCTGCATAATTCACATAATCACTAGGTTGGAAGAGACCTTTAAGATCATTGAGTCCAACCCATGCCCTACCACCTCAGCAAAACCATGGCACTGAGTGCCACATCCAGTCTTTTTTTAAACATATCCAGGGATGGTGATTCCACCACTGCCCCAGACCATTCCAGTACTTTATTGCTCTTTCCTTAAAAAACTTTTTCCTAACACCCAACCTAAATTTCCCTTGGTGCAGCTTAAGACTGTGTCCTCTCGTTCTGTCAGTTGATGCTTGGAAAAAGAGGCCTACCCCAACCTGACTGCAACCACCTTTCAGGAGGTTGTAGAGAGTGATAATAAGTTGGGACTATCCAGTTTTGTTTGAGCTCTGGGCATCTTCCCCCTTATATCCTTCAGGAGTGTTGTTCCCATAGGTGTCCCTCAGCTGTTGGGTGATGGGGGTGTCAGGAGTGTGGGTCTCCACTGCTGGTGCCTTCCTGTGACCCCCTCTCTGTACCACAGAGATGCAGTGTTTGGGGAGGGCTCTAAGGAATATGGACACCTGTCTGTTTCCACGGAGGATGTGAGAGTCAGCCTCAGCATCCAGAGGCTGCAGAAGTCATCCCCACCTCTTGGAGGAACCTTCCAGATCCACTTGGCCAACACAGTGATACCAGGTAAGGCAGGATGCAGGTCAGGGCCTGGATTTCCTGAGCAGGAAGCTGAGGGAAGAATTAATTGCCGGAGAAGTTTTGGCTGCCCCATCCCTGGATGTGCTCAAGGCCAGGTTGGTTGTTATTAAATACTGTGGATGATTTCAGATTGGACATAGCGAAGAAATTTTTTTCTGATGAGGTTGGGGAAACAGTGACAGAGGTTTCCCAGAGAGGTGGTGGATGCCCCATCCCTGGAAACATTTGAGGTCACGTTTGATGGGGCTTTGAGCAACCTGGTCTAGAGTTCGTCGCTGGAATTAGATGACCTTTAAAGGTTCTTTCCAGCTCAAATCCTTCTATGATTCTATTCCATAATTCTGTGATTTTTTTTTTTGTGTTTAGGGTCAAATAAATTTCACTCTTCTGGCAGTTACAGAAGTTTGAGCCATGACAGCCTTGCACTAATAATGAAACCCTTCCTTTCCTGCATCCTAGGAGCAGGAAGATGTGCTCTCCTGGAAACAGAGATATCCACTGCTCCCTAATGTCTTTTGCAGATGTTTCAGTGCACATCCCTGCCCTCCATCTCCGCAGGCTTTTGCAGGACAATGTGGATAATTTTACAGCTCCCTTCTTCAACACCAGTGACTTCACTGTGACCAGAGACTCCAGCTCGTGCTATGAAAGTGTCTGGACACTGACTTGGGAAAAAACAGCTGGGGACTTGCCCAATGTTATCAGTGTACAGTAATTTCTTTTACTAATCCCCACTTTGATCCCTCTTTGATGTCTTTGGTCTTGGCTGTTTTGTTCTCACAATGTTTGTTTTTATGAAGACACCATATTTAGACAATGGAAATTTAGACAATCTTCCTATTTGGAACAGCACCTTAAGCAAATTCCAGATAAAATGATAAAAAAAAAAAAGCAGTTGTAGGAGAAGAAATTATATTGAGTCTGTGATTCAAAACCAGGATACTTGAGTGTAATTTCTGCACAGCACAGGGGCTAGTATGCTGAAATGAAATCTTCGTTAATTTTATCCAGATTAAGGTTTCAGCTCAGTAACTGAAGCTCAACACTGACTTGTGGCATCATTTATTTGCCAAGCAGGTATTTTTCTAAGAGCTGTTTTGTCTTGCTTCATATCAGGTTCTCATAAGTCTCAGGTGAAGGTTCACTTTACACTCTCCCATCCCAAAATTTGTCACGTTAGTTTTGCTTCAAGCAGAAGGATCTTTTTGAGTAAGGACTCAGACTGAGATGATTCCTACCTCAAAAGGAAAGAAAGGAAAGTATTTCTTTTAATATTCAGCTCCTAGAAGTGTGGTATTATTTTCAACAAATTCCAGTGTTCAAGATGTTGGCCTGGAGGGTGAAAAAAGTTTGAGTTGCATCCTCAGTTCTTGCACAGGCCCTTCTTTCACCTAAAGTCATGTCTTTGAGAAGATCTTTCCATGCCTAAATCCAAATTATATTATTGGGTATTAGAAGTTTATTTACAAACTTGACTCCTGAATTTCTTTGTCATCTCTTTGCCTGCAAGGTCAAAGTGGGAGCAGGGAGGTATTGTGAAACTTTGAGTAATAAAGATTTAGAGGTGGAGATATGTTTCATGGAAGTAGGGTGAGAAGTTTCCAGGAGTTATTTGCTTGTAAAGATTGTGTTTTAATTTAAAATCACAGGGCAGAAAAAGATGAGAAACTTAAATTCCTTGATCTTTGCCAGGTCTTTGCTGAAAACCTCACTGGCCTGAAGCCAACTGTTTCTACTCGTGTGGTTTATGATGGAGGGGTATTTATTGGACCAATATTTGGGGACATGCTCGCCACCCTCCATAACCAAACACAGGTGAGTTGATGTTCTCTCACTTTTCAATGATTCAACAGGGTTGTGTAGCCCCAGGAGTCTCACAGGTATTTGAGTACCTTGTTCTGCCAAGAAATCCTTTCAGGGATCTGATGTTCTGTGCCATTAATTTCTCATATTCTGCTGCCTAGTTTGTGGAGCAGGACTTTCCGCCAAGAGCTGTTGCAGGTAGGGAGAACAGTGATCATGGGTGATGGAGGACAATTTTTTTTTTTTTTTTTTTTTTTGGAAGCAGTGACCAAGGGGTGAAAATCTCTGAACTCTCACCCTTGGTGGGTCCTGTGGTGCTGGACGCCAAACTTGGAATTACACAATTCACCTGCAGCACTCTGTCCCACTGACAGGCAAAATAAATGAGTTGGTGGCTGAGATACTCATCTGTGAGTTAGGCAAGTCCTGAACCTCTCTGGATCTCAATTCTCCAAGAGGGAAGAGAGATAGGAGAGCTTCAGGCTGAAGGAGGAATCATTCCAGTCTGCTGGGTGGACAAATGTGTTTCCAGCTCTGCTCTCAGACATTGCAGGACTTTGGCTATTGCTGGCTTTTTTTTCCAGCAGACTGACAGGCACTGTGGCCATAACAGGGTGATGCTGGATGTGCTCCAAGCCCAGCTGTGCAACATCTGGGGCCAAGCTGTCCTGCCTTTTTCAGGAGCCTGGTTCCCACCCATGAGAATTGCTCTTCTTCCAGTGACTCAGCCACCTTGGACGTCTTTTCCATCCATGCTGCACAAACCCTCAAATAGCCCAAGAAACCAGACCAGCAGCAGCAAACAGATTTTCTGGTAGTTTTTGAAGCTTTATTCTGGCAGTGTAAAAGTGCCCCTCTAATTATTCTGTCTCTGTCCAAGCTACTCTGTGCTCCTTATATTTCTTTGGGACAAATGCTTTGCTTTTTGCAGGCATTGGTGTACTCTCCTGGCACACCATTAACACCTGGGGAGAGATAAAGAGGGGCTCTTTTGTGTGCTATCCTTTGCCAGTTGACCCTTCAAAGGTATCAAGATCTCAGGAGGGATATTTCTTTATGTCTCTTTTAGAAAATCAAGCTCACAGCCCAGTTTTTTTCCTTCAGCGTGAACAACAAGGGGCGAAAAATAAAACTGAGGGCTGCATGTTGAGAAGACACATTGTGGGTTTCATTTTAATTAGTCTTCCAGGATGCTTTGAACATAATAAATTTATTCTCAAGGCAAAGGGGAAAGAACTGGGAGAAGGCAAGAACAGTCTTCAGTGGGTGACTGGGAGAACAGGAATTTGAGGAGAAGTGGGTCCCAGGATGGTGGGAGATAGGCTGAACATGCAGCATCCAAAGCTGAACATGCAGCATCCAAAGCTGTGCTCTGCTGTGCCTTGGATGAGCCCTAGCAATTTTCTATTTAAGTTTGCAATTAAATTAGCGGTGGGACTTCAGCCGGGGTGAAGAGCTCTCTGTTTGTGCCCTGTTCCAGCACTGAGTCCTCTCAGTATCTCAGGGTGGCTACCAGCATCTATCAGTCAGTTGTGGCGCTAGAAAATACCTCTCTTCCCTTACCAGCTTTACGGTAACCCTCTGGTCTGTCTCCAGGTGGTGGTGATGGTGAATGACGTCCTTGCAAACTGTACTGGATCGTGTTCTTTCCAGTTCAGCCAGGACTTGACACCCATAGTCAGAGATGTGGAGTATTCATCAGGTAACGGGGCCTGGTGTCTGAACACAGTGGCAGAAATTCTGTGAAATTTCATGTATATGTGCATCCTTTCATAAATTTTTGATTTTATGGAAACTGCACTTTTATGGGTCACTTCTGATCAGCTCCAGTTCCAGACGTGCTGAATGTACAAGTTTGTCCTGAGAAGGGCAGTGGAGCTGGGGAGGGGGTCTGGAGCACAGGTCTGAGCAGGAGCTACTGGGGAGGCTCAGCCTGGAGAAAAGGAGGTTCAGGATGACCTTCTCACTCTCTACAACTCGCTGATAGGAGAGTGCAGCCAGGTGGGGCTTGGTCTCTTCTTCTAGGGATGAAGAAATAGGATGATAGGAAATGGCTTTAGTGTGATCAGGAAAAGTTTAGAATAGTTATTAGGAAAAATTTCCTCATTGAATGGGTTGTCAGGCTCTGGAACAGGCTGCTCAGGGCAGTGGTGAAGTCACCATCCCTGGAAGGGTTCAGAAAGCTTATGGATGTGAAATTTGAAGACATGGTTTAGTGGTGAACACAGAGGTGATCTCAGAGGTCTTTTCCCACCTTAACTATTCTGTGATTCTGTGGTAGAGGCATAAAGGGGAGAGAAACAATGGCAGGTTCGATGCCTAAAGCAGAAATCAGCTCTTGGCTCAAGTTATTTTTAATAAAAATCTAAGGAAAAATGTAACAGCTGGACAGGGACAGGCAGGAATTGCTGTTATGTGGAACAATAAGATATCACCAGGAGTGTAGTTTTTAGGATGTCCTGTTGAAGCTGGTAAAACATTTTAACTGTTGGCTGAAATTAAATTCTGGGAATTTGTTGGGATTTTAAGAGAGATGGTACCACTGAGAGATGTTTAAAGCATAATTTATTGCTTCAGTCTCATGAAGGGTGAGAATGTCTTCATGCATAAGTTAGAGGTCAGTTGTCCATGGTCAGTGGTCACAAGACCACAGGTTACAAGGGGTTCTAAAGGTTTATTAGCCAATAAACTGCTCCAACACATATTGTTTTCATTTTCACACCAACAGCTAATTAAATTGTATCACACATTCTGCCACAATGTGGACTTTTTTATCCAATCATATAGTGGCACGCAATCCTACAGAACTGCACCTTAAAACTTCTTTTACCTTTATAACTACTTCTATATATTAATATTAAAACCTTAAAACTCTCCACTACCTAACTTAATATGTCTCTGTCTATATTACAAACCCACATTCTTGCTTATGGTCTCTCAATGTGGAAGCCTTTTCCAAGGCCTCAGGTCAAACCCTGTATTCATTTCGACCTTCGGGTCTGCATGTCCAGGCTTTTGAGAATTTTCTGTGCCTTGATTTCCTACAGGCTTTGCTAGGCCAAAATTCATGAGCCGCCTTGATGATTATATTATATTCCTTCAGGTGAAGGCCCCCAGGCCACAGTGGTTCTGAGGGGAGCTGGCTTTGGCGAGGAGCAGGCAGACCTGCAGGTGGAGGTGGACAACAGGAGCTGCCGTGTCACAGCTCTGAACCAAACCCAGGTGGTTTGCCAGGTGCCGAGGCTGCCGGCAGGGACCCACCCGGTGACACTGCTGGTGACACCCCACGGCTTTGCTCTCGGGGCCACCAGGAGACAAGGGGTTTTCCTGACAGTCCAGCCAGCACTGGGAGCTGTGGAACCTCCTTCGACTTCGGAGATTGGTAGGTGTGAACCCTCCAGGGGAGCTGCTTCTTCCTTCTTATTGCTTTTTATCTTCTTTTTCTGCCAGAGTCAGGATTAAATGCTCAGACTTTTGTGTTCAGACTCAGATGTTTATTAATTCTTAGCTATGTTACAGTCTCACAAGCTGTGAGTTGTACAGTGCTTCTAGCTAACGAACTAAAAAATGGCCCCTAACTCTTTCTCCACAAGGCCTTTTAAGAATGAATTGTCCAACTGAGAAATGACTCTTAAATCATTTTTACTTTTAACCCAATAACCAACCACCCGTGGTCCTCAATGCAGACTTTTCTATCCGATTACAACTGGATAGAATTGTATCCAATTCTAACCTTAACCCAAAATACCACCTAAACCCAAGAAAAAGAAGGACTAACCTACACCCTAAAACCTCCATCTTGCTTTATACATATATATATATATATATATATATATATATATATATATATTACTCTACTCTAAAACCTTAAACTCTAAGTTTTCCACCATGTGATATTACACAGTTCTGTTCAAACTGCACACCCATAATCCCAGTTCTACCATTCAATTTCAAAGCCTTTTCCAAGGCCCCAGGTCAAATGCAGCGTTTTCTTGGGAGTCAGTGCCTGTCAGCACAGAAAGTCTAAAATTCTCAGTGCCCAGGGTTCCAACACCTTATCATGGCATGTTTTGGCTCTTCTGTACTTTCAATACCAAGATTTTCACCTGGTGAAGAAGAAATTTTATGGCTGGACACATTGCGTGTGTGCCTCAAAGCACAGTCAAAAACAACCTAAAGACTGACAGACTCTTTGGCTCTTTGTGCAGGCAAACAGTTTCCTGAGTGGTTTTGTTTGGGAATTATATTTTCAAGTGCACGTAGATTCATTTCAGCAAATCATTAGTGTTTCACACTCATCTTCCCATATTAATTTGATACCTAACTTTGTAGTATTTGAATTAATCTGACCTAATTAGAGTGGGTATTAGGGAAAATTTCTTCACTAGAATAGTTGCCAATCACTGGAACAGGTTGCCCAGGGCACTGGTGGAATCACCATCCTTAGAGGGATTTGAAAGATGTGTAGGGACATGGTCACTTGGGGACATGGGTTAGTGGTGGGCGTGGCAGTGTTGGGTTACTTGCTGGATTTAGTAATCTTAGAGGGTATTTTAAACTAAATGATCCTATGATTCTATAACTGTGAAATGGGAACTCTGGTTAATCTAAGCCCCATTGAAGCAAATTCATGTTCTGAGGAATAAAATGGAAAACTCATCCGTGTTTAGGTATAAAGCTAAGAAACTTAGAGACGCTAAAGCTAAACTGAATCTCCTTCCACTCCCATTATGCCTCCTCTCCTTGAAATAGAGGAGGAAATAAAGAGTGATAAATTCCATACCTGAGGACATGGGCTGGAACTTTTTTTTTCCTGTGTGTTGTTGTTGCATGGGGAGAAAGCTATTCTAACTCTTTTACTGCCATTTTTCTTCCCTAATATGAGGGTCATAGCCCACTAAGCTTAAGGATCACTTTTAATTCATGGAAAACCCAAATACCTCCAAACAACTTTAAAAACAATCCAGCAATGGCAAATTTTAGTGCTTGGGCCTTGCTTCTCCTTTCCTTTGCTGGCAAATCCACTCCTCCCAATTACAGTGATCTGTCACTCATTAAAAAGAAAGCAAGTATAATGCTATCTTACATTACATGTGCCTGGAACACTTATAATTGGAAAGAATTACAACTTCCATCTGTGTTTTTAATTTCTCCCATTTCAAATACCTCTCTTCAATCTCATTGTAAAGTGCACACAGGCAGTATTTCACTGCATATAGATATAATGTAGATATCAAAACTTAACAGCATCAGTCTTTACACAGCCCTCTTGGATTCTGACCTCTAAATCTGAAGCTCCTTATCTGATAACTCTTTCATTACCAAGTGGCTTCCGTTTTCACTTCTTGCTCTTTCTGACTCTGCAAATTTAATGTTACAAGACAGGAAGGCAAAGAAGCACCTTGTACTTTGCTGCTTCAGCTCCCTCTTGTCAAAACATCCCTGCTCTCAGTGGTGCCATTCTGGGAGACCCCCATGACCTAACTCTGGAAGCATGGAATGCCTTTCTAAAGATACTCCCATGTTCCAAAGAATAGGAGGAGCTTGCTGTTAATCTATCTGATTGCACTTGTTGGCCTGGATTTGCTGCCAGCTACAGGAAATTAAGACTAAACTTCTATTATTCTCTGGTGGTTCAAAGAATTAGCAGGAATAGGTAATTTTAGGAAAGTGTACAAGGGAATTTGTCATTAATACATAATTACTTTAACATAAAGGATTGCTTACATCACCCGTGAAAAGGGGAATAAAAGCTCAGTCGGTTTTCAGTATAGCCATGCTAATAAATACAAATAAACACTGCATTAATTAGTGCCTGCCTGAGCAGTCTGTTCAACCATAATCCTAAAATTCTGCAGTGCTGAGAACTAAAGAAAAAACTCTAAGTTTCAAGTAACATTTCCTTTTTTAAAAAAAAAAGTTTATCTGAATCGCTTCAAAGCACAAACTCCTGCTTAGAATTGCCATTAATGCCCACTCCTGTTCGCTTTCCTGTTTCTCTTTGAAATATCCCTGAGTCTTCTCATTGCTTGGAAAAGCAAAGGGGCGCCTTGGCTCTTTGGAATTGGCTGCTGAAGAGAGATCAAGCACAGGTCTGGCTTGTGTCGGGGGTGATCCCACATGGAATTGAGGAGGCTCAGTCTGGCACGGAGGAGGGCTGGGCTTGCTCAGCGCTCCACGGAACGAATCCCTCCGTGACTTCCCTCACAACTCCAAGTCTCGAGCCCTGCCAAGTCCCCTTTCTATCCCAAATTTCCTAGACACATGCTACCGGCTTTTCTGACAGCAGGGAGCTTGGCAGCTGTTTGAACTGTGAGAGCACCTGCTGCGTTAAGCTCATTTTCCATTCTTAGTGCTTCTTCCTTCCTTCCTTATTTTGTTCTCGGGCTGGGGATCTGTCTGAGGGGAGATCACAGGCCAGGGCTTGCTGGTTTAAATAAGTATGTCATTAAAAAATAAACCGAGAAACAAACCCAGTTGTCCTGTATTGTGGAGGAGAATTCTAGTAATTCAAATTCAAGTAATTCAAATAAGGCAAGAAGGATCTCTGGTGCAAGAGTGGAAGCCAGGCACAACAAGGTGAAACAGATCATCATCAGCTCAGCTGAGAGACTCTTCTACCTTTTGTAGTCATCTATAAACAGAGAATTCTTTGCATAACAAAATATCCTACATATTGAATATCATGAAATAATTGTTTGTTTTAGGAGGACTTAGAGTGACTCTCAGGGGGACCAATCTGGAAGGGGTAAATGCAGTGTTGTTTGGATCCCAGCCTTGCCCAATTTTGGAGGAGAGCAGAAATTCAACTAGAATTCAATGTCAAGTTCCTTCTCGGGTAAGAAACCACACTTTGGGGAGCAGTCAGAAGCCGATGTGCCCTCCTATGTTTTTCTGGCCTGAGCTACACTAGGGGAAGGGCAAAAAACTGCCCCTCAGCTAAGTCTTGGCTGTGGAGCAGTTTACTGTAGACTACAGATTAGACCAGCTTAAAAGTAGATTAATAGGAGATTTATGAAAACCAGTGAAAAAATCAAGCTCCTTAATTTAGTAAGAATATTGCATATTAAAACCTGCAGAGTCAGTCTGGATGCTGAAGAGAGATCAAGCATAAGTCTGACTTGGGCGGGTGAGTTTTTATTTACTAGTTAAATTTACTTGTACGGATATAGCAAATCCAAATCTGCATAGTCTGGGATTGTTTTCAGGTTTCTAAATCTCCATAGATGCTCTTTAAAGTCAACAAAACTGTAAACATTTTAGTAGAGTCTGGTATATGTGAAAGTTTCATTAGTGCCATGAGCCTTACCTATGTATGGGAGATGCAGGAATATAGGAAATAACTTTTTTTTAAAAAATTGGTTCATTCTTATCTCTGATATTTTCCTTCTCTCTCTTCCTAGGGGATAGAGTATACTGCTGTCCCTGTGACACTGATTTTTGGGTATCAGTCAACAACAGCGACCAACATGTTCCAATATGATCCTTCCTTAAACCCTACACTTGTATCCCTGAGCAGGAACAGAAGTGGAATAGCAGGTGAAAATGCAGATGTGTATTGGGCATCTTCTGGGGAAGGGTTGTTAGGGCTGATGGTGTGGGGCAGAGGCAATTTAGGTATATGAAGTTTGATCTGGCATTTTTTTGTTTGTTTTCTTTTAAATTTTAGTTCCCATATTTCCTGCTAACCCTGGTCAGTCCTGGTTGGTTTTTTGTTGGTTTTTCACTGGCATACGTGAAGTAATGAATCTTTGCCCTAGGCTGGTATGGATGATGTCCACAGGGTGTCAGGTTCAGAATAGTCCTGCTTTTGTGTCAGGTTTCTCTAACTCTGCTCTGAAATGATTCCATCCATTCATACAGTGATGGCAGCTGATGGAATGGCATGAAGCTATGCCAGGAGAGGTTTAGGCTGGGTATGAAGAAACGGTTTTTCACTCAGAGGATGAATGGGCACTAAACAAGCTCCCCAGGGAATGGTCACAGCCCCAAGGCTGCCAGAGCTCAAATAAAGTTTGTACAACTCTCTCAGGTACAGGGTGGGATTCTCAAGGCTGTCCTGTGCAAGGTAAGGAGTTGAACTTTGATGATCTTTGCAGGCCCCTTCCAACTCAGGATATTCCATGATTCTGTATTTCTTACTAAGAAATTCATCGATGGCAGGAGAAATGAGCTCTGGAGAATGTCCTTCCCCAGGATCCCCAGGGGCTGACCACAAAGAGCATCATTGACCATAAAGAGCATTTTGGATTACCGAGAGAAGGGCATAGGCAACATTTCTTTCACCTAGTTCCAGTTTCCAAGCCAAGCTGTTCCTTCCTTTTTGACCTTGTGATGTGTTACTTTAGAGTATGAGCATAGACCTCAGAGAATTCATGGGGACAAAATCCTAATTAGATCTCATGGAGTGTTTGGCATTCCTGTCTTTTCAAAGTTTCTATTTTTTTGTTTGGGTTTTTTTCCACATTTCCCTCATTCCCCCCCCAGGATTTTGGTTGCGTGTGGGGAATGGAAAGCATAAATTGTGAATGATGTCCACTAATAAACAAGCCCTTTAGGAAAGTTTAGCACATTTCTTATGGCAAACCGACATCAATTACTTGGTATCTGAGAAAGTGAGGAAGGAAGATGGGAGGAAGACAGAAATATTCCTGTTTTCTTACCTATCCCACTTCTGTTCCTCCAAGAATACAATAATCTGACTTTTTTCTCTATTTTTGCAACCTCTCCAGTGAACACCTTAAAGCTACCCACAGCTCCCAGGCTCACCTGGACTTGGTGGGGATGTACAGGGTTAGATGAATTCTAGTGCCAGAATTCCTTGTGCACTCCCAGCATTTCTATTCATTTTTCCCCAAATGTCCTTGTCATTTTCTATTACTCCAGAATGCATAAATAAGAGAAAACGTCCTTTATCATCTGAATATAATTCAGATACCACAGCACCAAGGGGAGGTTTTTGTAGCCGCGGGCAGCTCAGGTGCAAGGAATTCCTTAATGTTACAGTGTCTCATGAGCTGTGGTGGGGCTGAGTTCAATCTCCTATTCAGAACCTCCACGACTTCGTCTTTTAATATAATTTTCCTTCTATATAATAAAAAGAATAAATAAATTACACTGATGCCTTCCAGGCATCTGGGATTAAGCTGACAATTGACCAAGAGTCCAAAGAGTTCATGTTATTAGCATATTCAACTTCTCAGGCTTTCAAACTTTATTTGAGTCTTTGTGAATGCAGAATTGAAAAGTACTAGCTCCGAGACCTGCTTAGAGGAGCAGGTGATTGAAGGATGTTTTGTACAGGCTCTCCTGTTTCGTAGGAGCTTTTTTCTCCCTCCTTCATCCTTTCAGGGCAGACAGGAGGATGAGATTCACCTCCTAAACACATCCCTGTGCTCAGTGTTTAGATGTTTTAGATGTTTGCTGGTCATTGAAGATAAATAGATGGTTCTGTGGTGGGATTTGCCATAGCCCTTTTGTGTCTTGCAATAGGATGAATCATGGCATGAAATGTCTTTTCACTGACCACAGATAGAGATATCAGTGAAAACGCCTTTATTTGGACTGATGGATTACCACCTTGGTTTTTTTTTTTTTAAGCTTTTTCAGAAGACATTTAAGTCATGAAAATCCCTTGACTCTTGGCTTTGTCCTTTCCTGTTACTGCACTGTGCACAAATAAAGAAAAGTATCCTCTATCATCTGAACACAGATTGACACCCAGCAGCTTAAATAGGAGTCATGATTGCTGACAATAAGGTGCTTTGGAGCAGAGCTGGTTGTCCCTGGAACTGAGTTAATATTTTTCGTAGTGAGTCATGTGGGGCTGTGTTATGGGTTCATACTGAAGATGGTGGGGATAACGCAGGGATGTTTTGATATTGCTGAGCAGGACTTACACAGAGTTGGGGACTTTTCTGTTCCTCACCCCACCAGTGAACAGGCTGGGGGCAGACAAGGTTTTGGGAGGGGCCACAGCCAGGATGGCTGATCCCAACATACTCAAGGGATTACCCAGACCATGTTGCTCATGTTCAGTTTATAAAGCTAAGGGAGGAAGAGGGAGACAGAGTGATGGAGTTCTGTCTTCCCAAGTCACCATTCCATGTGCTGGAGCCCTGCTGGGACGGCTGAACACCCACCTGCCCATGGGAAGTGGAGAATGAAGTCCTTGTTTTTCTTTGCACACATAACTTTTGCTTTACCCATTAAACTATTTCTTTCTCCACCCACAAGTTTTCTCCCTTTTATGCTTCCAATTCTCTCCCCCATTCCACTGCAGTAGAGGGAGTGAGAAGCTGTGTGGGGCTGAGATGCCGTCTTGGGTTAAATCATGATGAGTACATCTGACTTTAGGTACCCAAGGAAATTTTTGTTTTATTGTGGAAGGCTCCTATTACATGGCTTCATAATTCTGAAAAACAGGATCTAGATCATTTATCAGGGATTAAAAAAAATCCCAGAACCCCCCAGCTCCAGAGATGTAAAAAAATTTGATTTGTTTTTTACCGGGTTCAGATATTTAGAACAGACATTTATGGTAAGGAGGACATGAATCCTATCCTGAGATGGCTATTGGTGATCATAACCAAGTTCACTGTTCTGATGTCTCAAGACAACCCTGATAGCTGCTGACCTCATGCAGGAGAGATTGAGTAGGATGCAGAACCACTGCAGTCTTCCATATTTTGGTTTTGGGCTGATGGGCATGGCTGGATCTGTTCTGACATGATGAGACTCTGCTCTTCCACAGGCAATGGTCATGTGTGCTAAAATAACCATTGCCAGAAACACTTGGAAAAATTCCCTTCCTTTCTCTGCAGGAGGTGAGGAGCTTCACATTGGAATATCCCAATTTGCCAACTACCAAGGCTCAGATGTCAAGGTGAAGATTGGGGACTCATGGCCACAGATCCAGGTGCAGACAGAGCGTGGGGTTAATGTGACACTTCCAGCCCTGCCTGCAGGGTGGTACAATATTTCTGTCCTCATCAATGGCATTGCTGTAGCTTCAAACAGGTGCGTATTTTCTGTAGAAGCTTCATTCTCCATTCTATTTGCTGTTTTAGGGTTAATCTGGAAAGCAAGTTTTGAGTTTTTCACAAATTCTATACCTAACGGTGAATTCTGCAATGTGGTATGAAATTATGAATAATTATCAAGGCATTTATTTATCTGTGGAGCCCGAGTCAGCAAACTGCTAATGCTAGTCAATTAACTTCCCTTGGATCAGTAGGAGGTAGGAGAGAAACATTTTAGGAAAAAACAGTTGATTTGATGAAAAATGCATATTCAGGCAATCAAAGGTATTCGCAGATTCAGGTCAAATGCAGATAAATCCTGCTGTAGGAAAACAGCAGAAGAAAAGAAATACTTTTCATCAGAAAAACAAAAGCTAGTTTGAACAATACAAAAATGCTTTGTTTGAGGAATTTTTAAATGATGCTATTTCCATCTCCTAAGGTGACACTTCAAGTTCATGCCTAGATAAATGTAATATAAATGAATTAAAATGTGGGGGAAAGCTGACCTGAAATTGGGATATAGGAATGTATTCACAAGCAACACAGTTTTGCTCCTCAGCCATGGCAGCTGCTGGGAGTGATCCTGAAATTACGATACTGGGGAGAAATGAGGTGTTTTTATTGCTCACAAACCAACTTAAGATGCTTGTAATGTTAATGAACCTTAGAAGGAGAAAAATTGTGGTTGGTGGGATGGCACACAGGGATTCATCCCACGTGGTGCTGGAGTCTGTTAGCAGCACCATCACTTCATCTCCAGGGATATATTGGAAAGGGATGGGTCATCCCAGGAGAGGACTCTGATCTCTGGTGGGCTGGATTGTAGGATTAGAAACATTTCTAGCATGTCTTTTTTAGGGAAGGGGGTGTTTTTAAAAGAAGCATGATGAAGGAAAATAGATGTAGATGGGACACAAATGGAGCTATAACTTTTTCTTGGTGGGCTTCAGGAGCTCATGTCTGGGTTTCCTCTTCAGTTTACTCCACTCTCTGATGGGAGGGTGTGAGGAGAGAGGGCAGATGTGATGCCTTTTCAAGGCACTTCTATTGGGCACAGCTACAGTGGGGTCTGCTTGTCATAAAATCCTTACCCTTGCTTCCTTAGATGGGCAGTTCAGTTGGACTAAATTTGGCCCATAAGTTGCCAATTGATAAGAGAGTGTTTGTGATAGATGTAGCTCAAATGTGTCCCTACCTAGGGACGGGGGGGTTGGAATGAGATGATCTCGAAGGTCCCTTCCAACCCAAACCATTCTGAGATTCTAAACCACAAGGAAAAATGTGGGGTGTTTGGTGATCTTGTCACTGTGACAAACAAAGGAGATGTGCCAGGTGGGTGCTTGGCTTTCTGGGAGTTGTAAGAAAGAAAAGCACTGCAACAGGAAGGAAAAATGAAATGAACACCCCAAACTGCCCCAAATCCTTTCTGTGTTGGTCGTGTTTTGCAGGGTTGAGCCGTTAATCCAGTACCTCTCTGAGATCTTCAGCATCGAGCCGTGTTGTGGCTCCGTTCTGGGTAAACAGCATTAGTACATCTGCAGCCACTTATGGAGGGTGAAGGGATCAAGGGCACAGTTTTCCTGCAGGAATGGAAAGTGCATCCCATTTCACATCTGTTTAAATGAGGGGGTTTTGAATCTGCGACCCTTTATTATGCTGACATCAACCGGCAGACAGCAGCGGTTTGGAAATGTGGGATTATAGTGAGCATCCCTCCATCTGGTTGGTTGGCTCAGGGCTCCCTGTGCTTTGAATTTGATTTCCCCGAGTGTTTGCTCATGTATCCTTGCATGTTCCCATTGGGAAAACAAAGCACTCCCACACCTGGCTCATCTGCGTGTTCCTTTCAGTTATTTTGCCCCCATCTTTCAAGGTTTTCCATGTGAAAGTTAGGTGGAAAGCAGAGTACAATTGTGGTTTGAAGCAAACAATAATTTCAAGTGATCCCAAAAGGGATGTTCATTTTTGTTGTGTTGAAAAGACAAAATAAAAAAAGCCCTTTTTCAATGTTAATTTTAATCAAAAGGGAAATATTTATTAATCCTATTCTAAGCTTTTAGACATTGGAAATAATTTAAGTGTGTTTCTGAGCAGCACATTGCTGAATTAAAAAGAAAAGTTTTACTTTAAATCTTAAAAAGCAGATTTGGGGTGGTTGATTTATTTTGTCATTTGGCTGGTGGTGGAGGAGAGTTGAATCCCTGTAGTGAATTTTACATGAGCTCTTAGAAATGCTTTTATAGAAGACAGAGAAATTGTGCTAAAACCTCAGGTCCTCCTCAGATTGCTCTCACAGGCTCGCAACACATTTAAAGACACAAAAATTCAGAGGCTTTGTGGTACGTGATTAGTTCAATAGTTTGTGAAGTGCTCAAGCCTTGAAAGATGAGAGAGTGAATAGAGCTTGGAGAGCAAATCCTATCAGTTTTGAAGATGAAGCCATACTACAAAAAATAATAAAAGTTTTACCCTTTTTATATTTCAGGGCAGATTGAAAATTAAAAAAGAACTGATTAACTCTTTGGTTGTGGTTTTATGCATGGCTTAAGCTGAATTAAAATCTCTTTGCTGCAAAAAGCACCAGTCCCTCCTCCTTTACCTGTAATCTTTTGTTGTCTCTAACACTTGTGTGTGCATCTGGGTTAAGGATTTGGGCTCAGCTAAAAAGAAACCTCATCATAAATCAACTTATTTTTTCAGCTAGATCATGGGAAAAGGAAGAGAAGGGGCTTAATGGATAAAGAGGTTGAAACAAGGCAGGATATTGGGAGTACAAGTACAACAAATGAAAGGAACATGGACAGAGTCTTTGAGTGGGCTCTTCCCTGTGAAAGTGGTTCAGCCCTGGCACAGGGGGCCCAGAGAAGCTGTCCCATCCCTGAAAGTGCTCAGGGCCAGGTTGGATGGGGTTTGGAACAATCTGGGATAGTGGGAGGTGTCTCTGCCCATGGCAGGGAGTTGGAAGGAAATGGTCTTTAAGGCCCCTTACAACCTAAACCATTTGGTGATTCTAAGAAATCTGACACTGCCTGAGTTTGAAAACATTCATAATCATGTTCTTCTTCTCGGTGGGCATCAGGAACAAACTGTCCCCCCACCCACCTGTACAGACAGTTCCATTCCATGAAGAGTTCAGCCTCTGTTTACGCTCAGGTGTCTTTCACAGCAGCTTCCTCCATTTCTGTGGTGGCTTTCTACAGTCATTTACTGCCACTAAGGTCCCTGGCTACTTGTTACCTTAGCTTCTTTTCCACATAGGATTATCCTGATATATGGCTGCTATTGTCTCTAGCTGTCTTGTCCAAAAAAAAGAAGGATTTCATTTCTTCTTTCCTTCAGCTTGATAATGCTTATCAGCTTTATCATAAAAGGTTTGTGGTGGAAGGGACTTTAAAGATCATGGTTTGAGATGGTTCAGAGGTAGTAATGAATTCCTCTTTTGCACATACTACCCTTTTTCCTTGTTTTGTTTTGCTCCTAGGTGGAACACTGCTCACAATCTCCGGTGTGGGCTTTAGCCAAAATCCTGCCCTGGTTTCTGTGTCAATGGACAGTCAAACCTGTGCAATTACTCACCTGGAAGAAGAGACAGTTTGGTGTCTGACCCCACCAGCTGTTAATTTGTCCAATGAAGATTCACGTGATATCTCTGTCAGAGTAAATGTAGCCATCAACAGTGGGTCACTTCAACTAGCTCTCTTTGCAAATAGCACCACCCCTTTTAACTACCAAAGAGCTTTGACTCCCCTTGTTACTGCTGTTGAAACAGAAATCACAGGTGGCAGCCTGCTCTTGAGTGTTCAGGGAATAAACATCACTGGATCTATGGCTAAGCTTGGACACAGTGAATGTCAGCTTGAGTTTCAACGTGATAACCAGTCTGCAATGTCTTATCAGTGCTCTTTGCCACTGAACAGCCTGGAACCTGGGACTTTCCCCATCCAGGTCATCCAGAAGCAGCTGGGATATGCTCAAGTGACATCAAGGCAGCAGGCCCTCACAATAACTCCACAGATAACCTCCATATTCCCATCACAAGGATCGATCTGTGGTGGGATGTTGCTCACCATATCTGGTAATGCTTTGAAATCCAGGAGGAATTTGGTACAGGTCAGCCTGGAGAGTAATTATTCCTGTGAGATCCAGGAGTCAGATAATGACTCCATCAGTTGTGTTGTCCTTCCAGGGGCCCACGCTTTGCACCCTCAGTGGCTGGCCCTGGCACCTCGGGCTCTCAATGTCACAGTGACTGTCAATGGGGTCCCCAGTGTGTGCCTTGGGGACTGTACACTCCACCTTCATGAGCACTGGACCCCTCTGGTGCATCTGGTGACCTGGAAGACCAACGGGACATTCACCTACATGACAATCAAAGGACAGAGGTTGGCATGGCAGGGTGACAGCCCCGAGGTACATGTGGATAACAGTGCTGCCTGCAAGGTGACTTTCTGGAATGAGACCATTATCAAGTGCCAGACAGCCTGCCTGGCCCCAGGGGAGCACAGCATTTCCATATCCAGCAGGAAAAGTGGCCGTGCTTGTTTCAGAGGGACATCCAGCCTTCTCACCATCCTGCCTTGGGTGTACCAGTTTTACCCACGGAATTTCAGCACCAATGGGGGAGGCCTGCTCAGCTTGGCTGGGTTGGCTCTGAAGGGAAAGAGGATGACTTCAGTCCTCGTAGACCATCACCCTTGCCTCATTCTCAACATCACCTGTGTGCTCATCCAGTGCACGGTGCCTCCAGGGAAAGGCATGAGGGCTCTGACTCTGAAAGTAGATGGACACTCCTATTACCTTGGCACAATAAGTCACAGTGAGGAATTTACCCCAGCTTTCCTTCCACCTGTTTCCACTGGTCTCCTTTTAACTTTGACGGTATCACAGGTCACAGAGATGGACACTATCCACGTGTTTATTGGAGATTTTCCTTGCAGCAACGTCACCATCTCTCATTCCACGTTGCAGTGCACAGCTCCTCTGCTCCCTGTAGGCGAGTACCCTGTGCTGGGCCTGGATATTCCCAGGGGATGGGCCTCCTCCAACCTGACGTTCACTTCTCATCTGACAGTGACAGCTGCACGTCACAACTGGGGTAAGTCATGGAGGGCTGCTGCAGTTCCTCCACAGGGTTTTGTGTGAGGCGCTGCAGTGATGAATGCTTTTTGTCATGAAAGCAAAAATTATGAATTAAAAAAAATACTTTTGTTGACAGCTGGCTGTCAGGCTCTGTCTTAAATCCCATTTTCTGTTCATTTGAAAGGTGGCTTGAATGGAGGACACGTTTACCTGCATGGAACTGGGTTTTCCCCAGGAAAGACTTTGGTCACAGTCTGTGGCACCAGCTGTGAACTCCTGGGCAACATGACAATGACTGAGCTGAGCTGCCTTGCCCCACGCCTACAAGGTCAGTTAAAACTCAGAAACTGTGATTTTGTTAAAAATATCCCCTAAAATCATGACCCAAAATGAGCAGTCGTAGTGTATCTCATCCCAGGGGAACAAGGAGCAGCTCTGGAGAGAGGAGAGGAATTAACATAGCACCGACAAAGTTTAAGCTTGATGATCTTGGAGGTTTTTTCCAACCCTAATGATTCCATGAATCTATGACTTCTGTTTTTTGAGCTCAGTCTGAGGACAGATGGTGTCAGGGTGAGTTTTTGTATCAGTGGCCATGGGCGTTGGACACTTGCATGACATTGTTTCCTCACAGCTGTTATTCCTTGGGAAAGCTGCCCCATGTAAAACATGCATATGGACTGCAGGGTTGGGTACCCAAGCACCTCTTAGCCATCATGACCATCTTAATGAATTAAGCTCCCTCGAATATCTTTTCTTCTGAGGAAATGGTCTCAAGCTGCACCAGGGAAGTTTCAGTTTAGATATTAGAATTTTTTTTTTTTTTCGCATGAAGCTTTGGAAGACAATACTCAAGGAAGTGGTGGAGTTATCATTCCTGAAAGAGTTAAAAAAATGTGTGGATATGGCACTTGAGGACATGGTTTAGTGGTGAACATATTGTCAGTGAGATGATGGTTGAACATGATGATCTTTAAGGTCTTTTCCAACTTCAACAATTCTTTGATTCTGTGGCCACACGTATTTTGTGTTTTGGTTACATGGTGGGATGGCCTCAGTGGGGTGGAGGTGTGGAAGGAAAAGGTTCAACGACTGGAAGGATGAACAAATGACAGATCATGGCCAGTTCATACCTTTAGGAAGCTGGAGATGAGGATTTGACTTCCTTGAGAGGAGGATGTGATCATCCATCATGACCAGGGCTTCTTCCTTGACTGGACAGAGACATGATGATCTCTATGTCTCTCAAAGAGAGAAATAACCCTGCCTGAATTTTGGAGCTAACTCTTCAAAATGAGCACTTCCTGAGACAAGATGTGTTTCCTCCTTTTCCCACTGAAGGCTCAGAACTAGGCTTCTTAGATCTGCAAAAGGTAGAATTTAAGGCTTCTAAATCTCACCTCTGAGTCATGCACCATTCCCCAGATTCTAAACATGGAGTATTCACCTTGGTGCTTGACTCCTTGGTGGAGTCCCCATCCCTGGAGGTGTCCAAGGAATGACTGGATGTGGCACTCAGTGCTCTGATCTGGGTGACAAGACGAGGATCAGTCAAAGCTTGGACTCTACAGTCTTGAAGATCTTTTCCTACTTAAATGATGCTGTGATTCAGGGATTCCAACACTTGGAAGCTTGACATTTCAGCCCCTTCATAGCTCTGAAGTTGGAGAACATCTGGAGGTCTCCAGAAATATTTGCTGTTCCAAGGCTGTCCAGACATCCAGGATCCAGGTGACCAGAGATCCATGACCTCTTATTCTTTGTGGATGTGAAAGAAAGGTGGCAAGTTACAGTGTCTAGCAGGGTAAATTTACAGGGATTTTTTCAAAGATGTGTGAAATATCCATCCTCCAAAATAGAAATTGAATAAATTATTTGCCAAGAAATCACCCCAACATGAAATTTAACATTCTTTTGAGCAAGGGTTGGGACAAGAGGCATCCAGGTGCTCCCTTCAGCCTCACTTATTCCCAAATTCTAAACTTACTCCTGTCATGTTGAATGGTTCTTTTCAAAGAATCCCAGAAAGGTTTTGGTTGAAGGAACCTTAAAGGTCCTCTAGTTCCAACCCCAGTGCCATGAGGAATACTAAGAAAAATGGAAGGGAGAAAGAAAAAAGGCTTTAAACCCCAACCATAAGCATTCAAAAAGAGACACCAAGAGGGCATAAAGAGTTCAGTTTTCTTTGTTTTAAACAAGTCCCAGGCACAGTCCACAAAACTACTTGTTATTTTAAATAGAAAAAGACACGGTGCTGGAGTGCTGGGAAAAAAAAATAAAGCACAAAAGAGGACACCCTGGTTATTGCAGGGAGAATAGCATACTAAAATTTAATCACATTGATCCAGACCGTGTTCAGATCTCACTGAGTGGTTGGCAGAGGGAGCCTGGGGAAAACCTTACAGGCAGCACCACGATGCTTGTTCCTGTCACTAGATGTCAGCAAGTGAATGCCGATAGCTTGTTGTGTCTGGAGAGAAAATGCAAAGGAAGCGTTGCCTCACCCTCTCTCTCCTGCCCCGGGTTTTGCAGCCTTGCCAGTTTCACCAGTAGAGTTGCAAAATATTTGTTCATTAAATATTTACAAACATATCTATATCTATATCTATATCATCTATATCTATATCTATATCTATATCTATATCTATATCTATATCTATATCTCTTTTCTTTAAAAAGTAAAAATCCTTTTGGAGGCTGCTCAAATCTGTGTTTGTCAGGCTCTTTGTGCTCCCTGGGACAGTTGTGTTCAGCTTGTGCACACCTACATCTGGCATGGGTGAAACTGTATACAGAGCAAGATGCTTTCCAGATACTCTTCCACCTAATGCTTAATATTTAAGGACTTTTTATTGTAATATTTAAGGTTTTAACCCTGCCCCTCTCCACATTTAGGGTGGCTTAAGTTCACAAACTCCAGTCTCACCTCGTGGTTTACATTGTGCTGTTTGCCTGGGGAATTTTGCTGCTTGACACTGGCACATCAAGTGCTCAGACCTTTCTTGCACTGCCTCGTCCACATGGGAGAGCTGGCAAAGAGATGCCAGGGATTCAGGACTGTGAAGGAATGAGAAAAGGAGGTCTGGCGTCCCTGGGCCCTTCAGTGTTGTGTCCAAGTTGGATATTTGTCTGATCTTTCCCAGCTCCGCTCACTGGCTGATGTGAAGGGTTTAAGCTGCATTTCTTCTGTTACTGAGGGCTGTGAGGCAGAACCACCTCTTCTCTGGCACTGTGGGATGTCAGGTGGCAGTGGCTGCCCTGGGTCTCAGTGCTGGGTCATGTTGTGTCTGGCTTGTTTGAGATTAGAGATGTCCACACGGGAATCCTCAACTGGTCCGTGTAGCTCTCTCATGTGATGCAATCCATAGGGCACAGCTCTGCAGGTAGGAAATGTGACTTCTTTCCTTCTTTCCCTTTGAGCAGGAAGTTTTCTAAGGGATGAGGAATTGCCAGGCTCAGCAGGATCCATCCATAAGCCTTCCCCATGGGGATTTCCTTAGTAATGGGTGTTGAGCGGGGTGGCAGTGAGGTTTTGGTTTGATCACTGGCAAGAGCTGGGCATGTTACTGAGATATGCTCAACAAAGTGCACAAGGACTGGGAATGCAGGAGTAGGCTCTTTTATGAAAAACGTTGTCTTTTGCAAGATGCAGAAAAATCAATTCAGACCAGAGCTAAAATTTGATTTTCAGCCTTGAAGCTTAAAAAAAAAATTAAAAAAATTAAATAAAATTAGCAAAACCTCACTGCCTTCAAGGAAAAACAAAGCCAAAAGAAAAATGCCCAAGCCAACCCGTGAGTCTTTAAAGGTAAAGATATAACTGGCTTGATCATCGTGCCTGGAAGGGTTCGAAAGCCATGTAGATGTGGCACTTGGGGACATGATTTAGTGGTGGGTTTGGCAGTGCTGGGGGAATGGTTTGGCTCAATCTTAGAGAGCTTTTCCAACCAAAATTATTCTATGATCCTAAAAGCTCTCCCCTCTCTGGTTCTTGCTTTGTTGCTCATGCCACTGCATGAGTGAAAATGCAGTTGTAGATTCTGTTCAGCTCAGGTTAAATTTACAGAACACATGGTTAATGTTTGTGGGATGGAGTTGTACTCCTGTGAAAGATGAGAAAACTGGCAGGAAGCTTGAGACACATGAGAAAAGAACTGATTATTCCTCTAAGGTGATATTAGGGTAAATACCATATATAATTTTGCCAGTAAACCAGTCCCTGAGATTTTGTGTTTACATTAAGGTGAAGGTAAGGAGGACTCCTTTAAAAGGAGGTGAACTGATAAGAGGATGCATCAGGGTAAAAGCTTAGCCTGATTTTCCTGGTTGCATCAGCATGCTTGGAATAACAGGTCTGACTTTAGGGTTTTGATGGAACAGTTCTTGGGATCTTTGTTGGAGGATGCTGGACCTGCCATTAACCCGACTCCACTGGTAAAAGTGGATGTTTATTAAGGAGGATTTAGATTAGAGGCTAGAAATGGGACTGGTTTAAAAGGATGAGATATGTAGTTCCATGGAGCTCTTTGAATGGGGTAAGAGGAGAGAGGAATGAGTTTTGGTTCTAACAAGGAGATGCACTGAGCCAGGACAATGGGGACAAGAGACAGAGAAATTTGGGGATTTGTACAAGCAGATGCAGAAGATATGGAGAGGGTCTATTGTGGTGTTGTGGCAACTGGGACGTCAGTAGAAGCCAAGGCCTCTGATGTTCGCTGTGGAGACCAAACCAAAGGATCCAAATTGTCCCATCTACCCTTCAAATCCAGAAATGAAGTTAAGAGGGGGAAAGAAAGCATATTAATTACATGGCAGGAATGTCCTGACAGTGAGATCTTCCAGGCAGTGGAATAGATGCTTGAAAGCCACCTCTTGGGACTATCTGAAACCTGTCTGTGTGAAATGAATGTCTCACAGGGGGAATTTCTTCACAGGCTCGATAGTTTGACTCGATGACCTTAACAGGTCTCTTTCTGCTCTCCCTTTTATTAACCTATTTTTTCAAATTCTTTGTTTTCCTTGCTAAGCATATGTTGCTGCTCCACAGTCCATTTTGTGAGGGGTGGATAACCAGGGATGTGAGTTTTGGCACTGGGACTCCTTGGGCAGTTCTTCAATCAATCCTCAGCTGCCCTTGGAGCATCCTGTAAGTTTGAGCCTCATCACATGTCCAGCAGTTGTTATTAAACAGTGACCCAGAACAAAGCCCTTGTGCTGAGCATCCCGGGGTCCTGGATTAATCCAGAGTATCCCTCAAAGCCAGGGCTGGGGGTAGTCAGTCCCTAAGCCATTACCACCACACAGAGATTTGGCTGCCGTAGTGTCTGATCTCAAAAGAGAAGCAGTAACGAGCTCAGTGCATTCATCCCAGCCATGGGAATGCAGGTTTGATCTTTATAGGGAGTATAAAGCCTAAAGCAGCCTCATCCTGGGGTTTGAACACTAACCAATTAAGTAGGAAGAGGAAATGTGTCCCAGAACTGGCAGAATATCCTTTTAGGATGTGCCAAAAGTGTGTTGAAATCTTGAGTTGATATTTTTTGCCTCACTTGTGGTAGGAGACAATGGCATCAACAGTACCAAGGGCTATTTGTGTTTCATGGTCGGCGGAACAGGAAGGGAAAGGCCAAGACTTCCTCCTAAATGAATAAATATATTAAAACCTCTGGGAGGAGGGAAATAGGAGGACCTTGGAGAGCCCCAAGGAAGGAATGGGAAAAGAACATCACCTCTAAAAGAGATTTCTCCATCCGATGGACAGGAGATGTGGGGTGTGGAGGTGAGATTTTTCCCTCCTTCCACCTGAGAGAGAGAGAAAGTAATTTTAAGTTTGATTTTGGGGTGTACAGATTAAGTAGGGTTTTCTTGGATTTTGCTTCCTCTGATCTCTTTTCAATCCTTTGTAGTTGTATTCTAAAACTTAGGTTTTATAAATTAATACCTTTGTTTGCCTGGTTTCAGTTAAAAATTACTTCAATTGTTGGTAGGATATAAGGCATCCTGTTCCTACAGACATGATAACTTTGGGATGAGGGCACTGGAGTACAGCACAGAAATGCCCAGTTTCCACATTTTGGGGTTGTTTAAAAAGTGTCAGGCTGTTCTTGTGCTGAGCTCTCAGGGCTGTGTGGGAAACACCTTCTGGTGACCTACATGAGCCAGGCAAGTTCTCTGACAGCAGCAAAATCTCGAGGAGAACAGTCCTGACATTCTGTGAGTAATTTCCAACACTGATTCCAAAATAGAATTCAAGTGGTTTTACACAGGAAAACTGCCATGTTCTATTCAAGACCACAAAAGAAAACCAAAGCTCTCCTGTAATGAATTGCTTCTACCGCAGGTTGTTGCAAATGCAAGATCCTTGCAGCATTTAGTCCTCTTGGATGCTCTTTATTTGTCAAAAAACAGATATTTAGTGCTGGTTAAGATGCCCTTGGAACGTCAGGAAAGACATAAGATTTTGTTGTAGTCATAGAATACCTAAAGTATCTCTAGACAAAATTTTTGGACAATAAAAGCAAAATCTATCGTTCTTTTAGGCTTCTCTGCCTATTACTTGTCTTAGATGTAGGTCTTCAAGGCAGGGATTGTGTTTGGCTCTCTTTGGATGCCAAGCAAGAAAATTGCCCCTGGATTTTGGGAAGGAAAGGGATTAAGCATATTGCAAAGTTTGTGAGCATGTTAGTAACTTTATTTTCTCATTCTAAATCCAGAGAAGAAAAATAGAGAAGAATTGTAAACTCTCTCTCTAAAGCTCAGAGCAGATGAACTGACAGGTTTTAATATTTCAAAAAAAACCTGAAACATTAAAGAATTATAAACTCTTCAGAAACACCCCATCTGAAATAATAAGTTTTTGCAAAATGTGCTAAATATTTTAATATAGGAAATATAAACTTTCATATTTTTACAATTTCAACCCCCATTTTTTAGGATTTCTTAGGACACAAGACATTCATTGAAAATGACACTTCCCCAGCAAATAAAGTACCTTTTGAACAAATTAGAACTTACAGAAGCAAATAAGAAAAAGCCCTTTCTTGATAAATTCTTATTGATTGGATTTCTGATGCTTAAGGAATACTCTTGGATGCTACAGTGCAGTCTGTTATACTGTCCACAGACCTTTTCAGGAGTTCATTACAACTATTTGGTTAGTTCAGGATTGATGAATATTCTCAAAAAGTCAGGGCTTTGAGAGAAACAGATTTAATGTGTGTCATGGTTTAATGCTTAAAGGTCTCCTTTCTAAAACTGTTAAACCCAAATATTTCAACTGAATCTGAACTTCAGTGACAGTTCATAATACTTTTTTTAGCAGTTTTTTGGCTGGAATTTAGAAAAAAAAATCTAATTTCTGCTCACAGAATCACACTGAATCACTCAGGTTGGGAAAAACCCTCCAAGATCATCAAGTCCAACCTGTGACTGATCTGCACCTTGTCACCCAGCCCAGAGCAGTGAGTGCCATGTCCAGGCCTTCCCTGAACACCTCCAGGGCTGGTGACTCCACCACCTCCCAGGGTATTGCATTCCAGTTCAATTCCTGTGCTGAATAACCCTTTCCATGAAAAAAAAAATCTTCCAGATGTTTACACCACTTGTTCTTCAAATAAACCTCAAAACAGCTGATGCCATTACAATTTTTACCTCATCCATGGAGGCAAACTTGGACCATGTCTCAAGTCATACTCAGCTATAATACAAGGTGGGAGAGCCCAGCTCCCACCAGTTCCCCAGGGGTCCTCCAAGCGATGCCAGAGTTTCCTCAGAAACTATTTCTGGATTTCAAACTTATGATATATGTTAAGTTGTCACATCTCCTCGGTAAAAGTTTTGTGCCATATTCTTGAACTATAAACCATGTTCTGTCTCTCTCGTGCATTCATTTGATCCCTTATGTCATCCACTTCTGGACAGAGCAGTTTGATCCCAAAGACCATCCTGATGATCAGGGCACAAAGGAGGTTGCATTTTGCTCACACAAAGCAAATGGGGCTGAGGGAGCTGCATGGAGACCTAATTATCCTCAAAAAGTATGCACCTAAAGGGACGCTGGGTGCACATCAGGACCCAAAGGATCATGGAATGGTTTGGGTTGGAAAGGACCTTAAAGTTCATTTAGTTCCACGGGCAGGGACACCTCCCGCAATGACACCTCTCAGTAGTTAAAATATGTTCAATGTCAGTGGTATTTAGGCTGCTCTGGGTTATTATTTTTTTTTTCCCCCTCTCCTGTCTTGCAGCCTCTTTGGCCGCTCTCTGTGGTCTGACACATTCTTCTGCCAGCTGCCAAGAGGACAGAGCCACCTTCATTGAGTGTGACATCCAAGTCACAGTGGGCACCTCCCAGCAGAGAGGATCAGTGTCCTACCTCTACGTCTGTGGGGACACCCCACCCCAGGGGCACTTTGCTGGACTCTTTGCCAGGTTGGTGCCATGTGTCTCCACCAGCCCAGTGGGTCCATCCACAAATAACATCCCTCCCATGGTTTTCCACCTTTTGCAGAGTTATTCCAAAGGATGGACTGAAGGAACCAATCCTTGATTCTCACATCGATGCCAATGGAGCAGTTGAGGCTTGAGACCACTAGAGAGCTCCGCTGGGTTGTGGAATTCGTTCCCTGTGCCTATCAAAGCATCTCCAGTCCCCCCTCCTTCCCTCCTGCCTTTTTAAAGTGCTTGAGAGACATCAAAAAACCCATCTCGTAAACAGCCTGCTTTGTTCATTCTTAGATTTTAATATTTATCTTCTGATCCAAAGCAACATCTGGTGGATGCCAATGGGAAAAAAGATTAGGCATTATGAAAAGCAGAAGTCCTCTTTTTTCTGTTTTTTTTTTTTTTTTTTTTTCTTTCTTTTTTCCCCCCTCTGCCTTTCTCTAAGCATCTTTCATGAGTAAAAAGTCACAAAGTAAATTCAGCAGGGTGTACAAGGGTGCTTATGCTTTACAAATCCAAGGCCGAGCTGTCCAAGACTATAACTTGGAACTGTTGTCTTTGATGGAGCAGTGAGGATTTATTCCTGCAGACCATTTGCTTCTAGGAATGAGTCTGAATTAAGGGATAAACAGGTGGATGATTGAAGGATTTGGTTTGGAAGGGGCTTCAAAGGTTATCTTGTTCCAATCGCATGGGCAGGGACACCTTCCATTATCCCAGGTTGCTCCAAGCCTCATCCAGCCTGGCCTTGGAGACTTCCAGGGATCCAAGGGCAGCCACAGCTTCTCTGGGCACCCTGTGCCAGGGCCTCCCCACCCTCACCAGGAACAATTTCTACCTAATCTCTAATCTAAATCTCCCCTCCTTCAATTTGGAGCCACTTCCCCTTGTCCTATCACTCCATGCCCTTGTGAAAAGTTCCTCTCCAGGCTTCTTGTAACTCCCCTTTAGATACTGGAACAAGCTGAACAAAACTTTCCAGAAGTTATTTAGTAAAAAAAAGAATTAGAATACCATTGCAATGCATTGCCCATGATCTGCTGTAGGTGGTGAGCCCACTTCTGACTGCTGCATCTTGCCACAGTCCAGGTGTTTCAGTGGAGTTGCAGAGATTTGATCCCCATCCTAACCTGATCCTTACATCCATACTTGATGTTGGTTCACCAGAGGGAGCTCTGGATACCCTGAATTGTGGGGGAAAAAAAAAAACCCAACTGGCATTTACAGTACAAAGACAGCAAGACACTAATTGAACAATTTTTTAAACTTGTTTAAAATATGAAAAATAGAAGTTTCCAACTAAAATTGGTTTTAAAAAAAGTTTACACAGTTGTGACACCTCTCTGTGGATCTGTCACTTCTTCCTCACCAGTTTTTTAATTTGATCTAGATTTCATCAGCCCTGGACATTTAAAGAAAATTCTTCCCAGTTTTGAGAAAATCAGTGTTAGGCAGAAAGAAACTGTTTTCCTGCTGAAGAGACAAAGGGCAAAATTCTGCCCTGATCTGTACAACTGGCCGAGTGTCCAAAGCCACATTGTGCAATGGTAATGTCCTGTAACATCCCAGGAGATGGGGAGGAGAGATCTTTTGGAGAAGACAAATATAAGGACACTTAGTAGGGGGAAAAAAGAGTAAAATTAAACTAATTTAATCAGCTCTACTGCTCCCAGAATGACTTGTTTCAAATCAGAAAACTCCAGGAGCCTTGCCTTGTCTGGTGGAACTTTGCTTTGCTTTTCCTCACTTCAGTGTAACCCCAGTCCAGAGAACCAACAAACTTGAGAGGGACAGGACAATTCCATACGTGATTTTTTCCTACTGCTTTTTCCCTGAGTATCAAAACTGTGCTCAGCTCTTCATTGATAAAAAAGCATATTCAATGAAATAATTAATAATAATAATAATAATAATAATAATAATAATAATAATAATAATAATAATAATAATAATAATTATTATTATTATTATTACATTTTCTCTTGCTCCTTTTCTTGGTTTGGGCTGCCACTGTGGAGAAAGCCACAAAGTCCTTTTGCTGGCTGTTTTCTTATTGTTTTCACTGTGGTTTTTAGTCCAGTTTAACTGTGAATGCCCCAAAGACAGGGTTTATTATTCCTCCTGGGAATCTTATCAGGGAGAGATTTCTGAATCAAATCAATCAACTTTTTTTTTACTTACTGTTTTTCCATTTTTCCAACTTCTTCAACGTCTTTCTTGTTGTTTTAACTTTTCACCCTATTGTGCTCATGCTTATCTTTTGGTTGAAAATTAAAACTTGGGCTGATATTTTTTTTCTAGTGAGTTTATTTCTAGATTAAAGAGAAGTTTATTTCTTGCTAAAGGGAAGTAGGGGCAAAGATTGTTTGTTTTCAAAATAGTTTCCTGATTTGAGAAATCTGAGAAGAAATAGAAGGAAAAAATTGAGAATTTTGAATCATAAAAATTAACTTATTTTAGAACTTCTGAGAACTTTTTTCCACATTTCAGTTTAGAAAAAGATTTAATTTTAAAGTATTAATGGAATTTGCAGGAAAGTCTTTAAAAATGTAAATGTTTCCACCAGAAAAGAACTATTCTGAGGATTCATGAAACAATACATATTGATTGCTTTAATTAATAATAGTAAATAATAATAATAATAATAACAAAAACAACAAACCCAATAATAATAGTAATAGTAGTAATAATAATGAATTTTAGTTCTGTGTAAATGTTCAAGAGTTAAGACATTTGTCCCAGGATGGGGACAAAACTACTGAAGTAATTCCTGATTTAAGTGTACATTGAATCTTTCCTGTTTTTCTTACTAATTTTATAAAATGACAGAATAGTTTGGGTTTGAAAGGACCTTAAATCTCATCTCATTCCACCCCCTGCCACAGCCAGGGGCACCTTCCACTATCCCAGGCTGCTCCAAGTCCCATCCAACCTGGCCTTAGACACTTCCAGGGATGAGGCAGCCACCTGGACAATGTTTTTCAATGGTTTAAATAAATATTTTCTTTATGTAGTCTGTACCACAGTCCATCCTTTATCACCTCATAATGGGAAAAGCATATTCCTTAAAAGAATTGTAAGTTTTGCCATTAACAGCACCCATATCCAGGTAGATTCCTGAATTCCATTTAATAATTCACTCCTTTTCTTGCATCTCCTTTAAACATTGCAATTTGTTAACAGTGCTTCAGAACGTGCTTACATGAGGACAGAAAGGAACTGGCTCCTCTTACAAGCAAAGCTTATTTACTTTTTGCAAAAAAACCCTGTGAAAACCACTCAAAGGTCCTTGTATTGACTTGAATGTTCGGGAAATTGTGTCCATGTCCTGCATCCAGCTGACCACTACACCCTTCTACCTTTAAAACTGATGGTTATTTAAAAGAGGCAGTATTTTTCTTGGAGCTTTAAAAAGTACTCTGCAGTCTTGAGAGATAGCCCAGTCCACTGAATTGTTGTAGGACAAGATTAATTCTCAAAGTGTAGCTATCAAAAGCAAGGACAGTTCCTAAAGGCTGGCTTTTGATTATTGATACAGCAGAGGGAAAAGTTCATTTAAATACAAAAATAATAATAAAAAAATTGCTGTTAAAAGGGTTCAGCAACTTGCAAAAGTGCACTTGTGGGGGTTTTTTTGTTGTTATTTTTTGTTTGTTTGCTTATTTTTGGGGGGGTGGTTTTGAGTATTTTTGTGATTTCTAATGTGACTGATTCCCTTACCACCTTAACTCTGAAAAAGGACAACAAAACAAACAGCCCCTAAATGCAGATCAGAGCAGGGCTTTGTTTGCAGCATCCGACAGGGAACTTTTAAATCTTCATCAAACCACTCTGATCATCACCCTCCCAACAAAGCTCTGAGTCCTGGCTTTCCAATAGGGTCAGTCTTGGGAGCGCTTTGGGCAAGGGAGATGCTTCACCCTCTCTACTCCACTCTCATGAGACCCCACCTGGAACAGTGCCCAGCTTTGGGGTCCCCAGCACAGGAAGGACATGGAGATGTTGGAGAGAGTCCGGGGGAGGCACCAGGATGATCAGAGGAATAGAGCAGCTCTGCTTTGAGGAAAGGCTGAGAAAATTTGGATTGTTCAGTCTGGAGAAGAGGAAGCTGCAGGCAGAACTTAAAACACCTTTCAATGCCCAAAGGGACTCCATGAGATTCGGAGAGGGACTTTGGACAAGGGCCTGGAGTGACAGGGGAATGGCTTCAAACTGACAGAAAGTAGATTTTTGTGAGTTATTTGGAAGGAATTCTTCCCTGTGAGGGTGAGGAGGCCCTGGCAGTAGGCCCAGAGAAGCTGTGGCTGCCCCTGGATCCCTGGAAATGTCCAAGGCCACGTTGGATGGAACTTGGAGCAACCTGGGATAGTGGAAAGTGTCTCTGCCCGTGGCATGGGGTGGGACTGGATGAGCTTTAAGGTCCTTCCAGTCCAAACCATTCTGGGATTCTAATCCCAGAGACACTTTACCAAAATGCTGTTATATGGGATTTTCAGGAACATGAAGGCCACTTAAAATCCCGATCCTGCCTATCTGACCCTCTGTTTTGTTGAGTAAATCATGCTGGGACCTCTGTCCTTTCTTAGCTATTCAGAATAGCTGTGTGGTTTCTGGGCTGTGCTGGTGTTGCTGTAACTCCTCTCATTTCTCCTCACCTGCCTACAACTTTCCAGTGTGAATCTGATGGTGGGGTGGAGAGGAGAGGAAGAAGTAGAAATGGCCAAGAGTCACAGAATCAATTAGGTTGGAAAAGACCTCTGGGATCATCAAGTCCAACCAGTAACCCTGCTCCACAATTTGCTCACCACTAAACCATATGTTGTATCCTATACCTCCCTACAATGAAACACCACCAAAATCAGCAACTGTCAGCAGCAAAACCAAGGGAAAAAATGCTTTTCTCCCACCACGTTTTCTATTACTTCTTCCCCCTATGCAAGGGGAGGCTTTAGAGCAAATGTCTGCTGGTGTAACTGGCACATATATCGAATCTGCTTAGTCTGGGCTGTTAAGTAAGTTTAATTAATTTACTAAGTTAATGTTCCAATGTTAGCAACAAAGCATCATTGCGATCAGCTGGGTAGCAGGAATTGGAACCCCTAAATGAGCTCATTTTTTCACAGTTGGAATTAGGGACCAGTTAGCCAGTTGTGTGGTTTTTCCAATTTCTCCCCTTGCCCTAGGGAAGTTGCAAGTTATTCATTCCCCATTGCTAAGTGTGAGTAAGATGGGGAGGGGGCAGACACAAACAAACCCTACTCCTTGTAGGAGTCCATCTTTGCTCCCAACACTGCTGATTCCTTCCCTGTTGTCTGCACTTATCTGCCTGCCTTGGTCCTAGAATGGCATTCATTCCTGTCTGTGATGGTTTGGGGAAGGAGAAAAGCATCACTGAGAGATATTTACTGCATGTATTTTTATCCTGAGTGTGTGCAGATAAAGGGGGGAAAAACAAATAAACAATAAAAGAATGGAAACAAAATTACCGAAATTTGCAAAGTTTGACAAATGGTGGCCAGGAGTTGCCACAAGCTAATGGCTTGCAATGATTAATAAGAGTAAAAATAATTGCATTTCATTAAGATTGATGACACCCCATTTAACCTCCCTTCTCGTTTCAGCCCTAAAGTGGAAAGAGATGAAGTTCTCATCTATAATAGCTCCTGTAACATTACCATGGAAACTGAGGCAGAGATGGAGTGTGAGGGAGCTAATCAGCCAATTACTGCCAAGATTACTGAGATATGGAAAAACTGGGGCCAGAACACTCAGGTATAATCAAATCTTTTTTACAGACTGATTCAAACAGCTTAAAATTAAATTTGTAATATTGTGTACATTTAAAGGGGGGCAAGAAAAAAAAACAATTTAGGCTGAGCAGCAGCAATATATAATATTAAATGCTTTCCAACTTTGAATAGCAGCTCTAATGCAGCACAGCTGAATTAATGGTTAACTATGGCTAATCATGTATTTTATGAGACATAAATGAGTTTTACCTTATTTTCTGAGCAATGTATATATTTGTTAACACTCTCTCCCTTTTTTTTTAATACAAATTTAATTCTGTTCTAAAAATGTTATTTTCTGTTGAGTAGAAATCTTAGCCATGAGGTACAGTTTCAGCTCTCTGGCAGACTAAGCATTCAGTGCAGCCCTGGTTATATTTGATTTTTGCTGCTTTTTAGTAGCTGAAGCATAATGGGACAGTCTTCCCAGGGTTGTCTGGGGGTATAGCAAGAAAAGAAGACATACACCAAGAGTTCATGACAAAAAAGCTATCATTCTCAACCAGCATAAATTTTAAGACTTGATACATAAAAATGTCATTGCTAACCTGAAATATCCTGCTAGAGTCCCCACAGTTTTGCAGAGGGGATGTTCAGCCACCTGTAAGAAGAAATTAAGAGGGTTTGGATATTTGTTGAACACCAATTATCCCATTTTCACTATCCTTTCCTAAAGGACCAGCTCCTGAAATATGCTGGAGACCACCTGAATACAGGGATGTGTAAATGGGGATAGTTATTAAGATAAAAACCAAATGTTATTTTTAATCTATTAAATAAAATTTTCACACAATCTTTTAGCATAGTTTAGAAAAATGAAGTTCACTTGCTGAGCATCAATGTTAAAGCTACCACACTATTTTTTAACTCTGTCTACAAAGAGGTTTCCTGTGTTTAAGGACTTTAAATTTACTTTGCCACCCCAAAAGTAGCTGCAGTGTCCTGGTAGAGTAATTTTGGTGCATTTCTAGCGCTGAATTCTATATTTAGTTTTATATACCGGATCTATTCTATATTAAAGAGTCTCTGAATACTTGCAAATCTACATTACGTGAATATTACTGTTATGGTCGAGTATCCTTAATTACAATTCCTTGCTTCTTTTAAGCCTGTCCTTGGTCTGTGAGGGAATGTCAGATGCAGAATGTTACCTGTTAAGGTTCATTTGCTCATCAGCCTTGTTAGTCATGGTACCTAAAACATGCCCAGCTAAGGAGAAAAACAACCCTCCAAACTTGCTGGTTGGTGACTGCAGGTGTGAGGTGCCCAGGCAAGAATGAGATCAAATGGTAACTCCTCCTTACATTCCTGTTTTACTTCCCAGATGGGATAAGGGCATCTCTGGAGCCCCAGAGCCTGGGTTGCAGCTTGGACAGATATTCCCTGCTGCTGTCTGTGATCTGGCCAGCTCAGCTGTGTCACAGCTCCTGCAGCCCCAGTGATGGCAGGGTGACAGGCTGTCTTTCGACTCAGGTGAGAGAAAGAAGAGGAAGAAGGTGTGAGGTTTGTCCCTGCTGTGGTTTTTCCGCTCAGAGTACGGAAAACCAAGGAAGTCCTAAGTGTCCTGAATGAACAAATTCACTGCTCTGGCAGGATGAAAACAGCAGCACTTTAGATCTGGGATTTGCTGCTGCTTAATGAACCCAGTGGGCATTCGGAATCATTTTATCCCTCTTCCCAAAACTGGCTTGGGTGAGCAGAGGTGGATGGGTGGGGAGTTCAGATAAATGGCTTCAATTTTGGTCCCTTCCTGGCTGACAGCATCCCGTTAAGATTTACGACCTGGTGCAGCGCATGCATGCTTCACTGTGGAGGTTTAAATCATGTCATGTGAACTGGCCTTACCTTTCCAGTGGAAAAAATGGTCCCCAGGTTCAGCACTAAGCAGTGAAATGCATTAATAGCACCACGTGCCTTAGGATAATGGTGCTATTAGCAGGCAGCACAACTCTGTGTACTAGTAATGGGACTGCATCTCTTTATAATAACATCTGGCACTTCTCTTGCATGCCCATGCAAGGATCTCAAAGCACTCCATAAAAAAAAAAAGGGGCATGATCCTGTTCTCAGCGCAGCTGCACTGCTCAATGGTTTGTTTTCTACTTCCTCTGCTGCCAGCTGAAGGATGCCCAGCCAGGCCAAGGACTCAGCCCAGCTGAGTGCTGTGGGAGGGTTGGCTCAGAGGTGATTTGGTGATTATGGTGGAGCAAGATTAGCCTCAGGATGGCACTGGAAGTGAAAATGTAGAAAGGTTGACAGAGGCTTGTGGCATGGAATGGATGGGCATTGGCAAGAAGAGATGACAGCCTTGGTTGATAGCAGAAAACATAAATAAATAAAATGTAAAGTGTTGGTACTGGGAACTTGAGCCTGAGAGGTACAAATGGTGACATCACTAAACCTGACAGAGTTCAAGCAGCATTTGGACAACACTCTTAGGCACAGATTGGGGTTCTAAGGGTTGTTCTTTGCAGAGCCAGGGGTTTGCCTCGATGATCCTTGTGGGTTTCTTGCAACTTAGGATATTCTATGATAAGCCCATTATTCGATGACACAGTTTTTAGGATATTTTTTCATCAGTTGCATTGTTTAAACAGCTGCATTTTCTGGTAGATGCTGCAAAATCCCTCACTCAATTTTTCAAATCTGGTCTCCCAGCTGTTGCTTGCATGAATCATAGAATCCTTACAGTTGAAAAAGATCTTCAGAAACACCAGGTCCATGGTTACAGTGTGAGCTGGGCTGAGATCTGAATCTAGAGGACTCCCAGAATTTCATGGAGTTCCAAGGTGCTACCTGGAGATCTGTGATTTTCATGGCAGACTTCATGAAATTTCAGTTCAACTTGGATTTTTCCTGGGGTCTGGTCTGTGTCCCACCCCCACATCTCCCCCAGAGAATAATTTTTTATCATTTTCTTTAGAAACTGATTTAAGCTCTTGCCTCATTTGGTGTTTGAAGTATTTTGCCCTGTATGACTTGATTGGGTCACAAGAAGTAAGCAGCAGGCCTCTGCCCCACTGTTGCATTCAGCATCATTAGTGTTTGTAACTTGCTCTGTTATTATCTAAGAAGAGTTGCACAATTATTTTTATTTCAGTATATAATGCAATTTAGCCTACTGAAAAGAGAAGGAGGGGAAAAAAAACCCACCCAGCACTGATTGTATATCCCACAGGACTTAATTAGTTCACAGCTTCAAGAATGCGCTGGATAATGGGAAGACATGAATTAAATAATAAAAGGGAAAAGAGAAGTTCTAATGCTCACTCAGTACCTGTCCACTTCCACCTTGGCTGCATAATGAGACGTCAGCTTCTGGTGACACTTGATGAGATGTGCAAAACACCCCGAAAACACAAGGAGAGGATGCTCATGGGAGGGTTTGACCAGGCTGGGATGGCTCTGAACCCTTTATGCTTAGTGAGCCTTCCCATTGTTATTCCGGATCGCTGGACCAGACCTAATCATCATGCAAACATGCTGCTGGAGCTGTGCTTCCCTGCTCCCCCTCCTCTGCTGGCCCACGTGGATGATGGAATATTTGGCAGAGGGCCCATGCCGTGTATTGAGTCAGCCGTAGGGAAGCTGAACTGGTATCCCAGTGAATTCCCTGCAACCTGACCCTCAAGGGGTCCCTGTTGAGGGAGAGAAGGTTAATAAAAAATAACTTGCCAGATAAAAATGCCACCCTGGACTGTGGCTTTGCCTGGGTGTGCTGCCCTGCCTTGAGTTTGTTTTTAACAGGGCTTTAAGGGAAGGTCTTGAGATTTAGGGGGTGGCTTCGAGTATTGAGGGATCTGTGAATTCTTAGCTTGGTGACTGATACAGGGATATCTGCTTTGTTCACTTCTCACGAAAGAAAAAAATATAAACACACCACAAAGGCTTTGTCTGAGATATGCACAGTTACCTCAAAAATCCTTTCTGTTCAACTTCAACTTAATATAGTCAGGACTAGCTCTTCAAATCCCTTGGATTCCTCTGCAGATCCTTCTTTTTTAGCCTTTTTTCCCCTACTTACCATCTCTCTTGATGCCAAAGTGTTTGGAGGTTAGGGAAGCAATGAAATTGTTTAAATTGGTGGAGGTATTTGGTGATTTATACAGGTGGCAAAACCTAGGCAGCTTTCAGGGAGCATGGAAAGGTCTCTGGAAACCCAGGGCACTCTGGGCATAAAGGGCTGTTTGTTACTGTATTACCCACAGCAGGACTGATGCAAGGTCATCGACTGGTTTGAGTTGGAAGGGACCTTAAAGATCATCTAATTCCAACCCCCTGCATTGGCAGGGAAAACTCCTGAACCTGTTCTCCATCTGTGAGGGTTACAAGTGATGGGAAGTGACTCTTCTCTTTTACTCTCATTTTAGAGCTATCCTCATGCTGCCTGAATGTTTGATGGGTGCATTTTTTAGGGTGAAAAGCTCGTTCTTGGCAGTCCATGAGGAAAACCACTACACCAGGCTGAGAGTAGTTAGGCAGGGTAAGGATCATAGAGTCAGAGAATGGTTCAGGTTGGAAAGGATCTTAAAAAGATCATCTAGTCCCAATCCCCCTGCTATGGGCAGGGGCACCTTCTATTAAACCAGATCGCTCCAAGCCCCGTCCAACCTGGCCTTGAACATTGCCAGAACAGAGCAGATTCCAGTTTGATGGAGTTTGTTTGGAGGGGGTTAAGAAAGCAGCTACCCTCTTCTCCACTTGAGGAAGAATTATGATATAATATCGTATCATTGGTGTATCCATTGGATATTGGATGTTGGATACCTGTGTATCCATTTAGAGAATGCAAAACACCAGAGCTCTCAGTCTGGCCATGGGGATCACAATTTACTGAGGTTTAGGAATAGTTTTTTGGATTTCTTAGCAAGTATCCTGATAGAACCTGACTTTTTGTTGTCTTGGGCTGTGAGTAGAGCTCCTGGGTCCTTTGGCATTACAACCAGCCAAAAATAACCATGGCACACAGGATGGGACATTAGGAGTAAGACTATTGATTCTACAATATTTTGTGCATTTTTTCATAAATACTCACTTCTAACAGCTCAGCAAGCCCATCCTTGCATCTCCAAACTCCCTGTTTTCTTAACCTGCTATCTTGGTCACAGAATTATGTTCAGGAGGAGGTGGGGAGTGCAATAAAACCCACCAGACCCTCGCAGAAAAGTAGCGGAACAGTCCATAAAACAAACAAACAAACCCCAAAATAAAAACAAACCCACAGAACCAGTCTTGGGGTGCGGAGGCTGCTGGAGCAGAGAGGTACCCTCTGCAAGGTTGTTAGGATGTAGAGAACCAAGATGGGCTCCCCAGTAACCACAGGCTATGTGAAGAGATAAATGTTTGACCCGAGCCCGTGTCAGGCAAGGATTGATGCCACTATCAGCCCCAGTGCCTTTGCAATGATTTTTTAAAAAATCTTTGATAGAGTGTGTTATCTAGTTACTGGCACGAGGGCAATGGCCTGGAGGCAAAGGGGAGGAGGGGGGGAGGAAGGAGAGGAGAAGAGAGAGAGAGAGAGAGAAAGGAAAAAAAAAGGTCATTCCAGGAGGACAATCTCTGTTGGACTAAATGAGAAAAAAAGGGCCTTGCTCTGGAAGGGGAAGGTAAATAAAGAAATAATAGGAAAAAGGGGCTGTTAGGTGTGTGAGGAAAGGATAAGCAAAATTGCTTATTTTCTCTGTTTTTCTTTTGTTTTTAATTCTTTCTTCTTATTTTTTTCCTTTTTATTTTTTTTTTCCTTTTTTTTCCTTTTAATGGGTTCAGCCTTGGGCTGCAATGGGAAATTTAGATGTGCTTGTGGTGTGGTTTTATTTTCCTTTAACTTTTTGCTTCCCAGTTTGAGGTTTAACTCTTTCCTCTCCTGCTGCCAGGTGAAAAATGAAGGCCTTAACTGGAACTTTCTCTTCCTCCCCCTCCCCACTGTGAAAAGCCTCTTCTTTTTATTTTCAGTCCCACCATCTTTCTAATGTCTCTACAGAGATGATTTCCTCAATTGTAAGTGGCTTTCTAGAGAACTCTGTTCTCCTCACCACTCATACAGCTGCACTGAGAGGTGAGTTGGGAGCTATCCCCAGGATATCCTAGGATGGAATGCCACAATCCCCAGGATGGGATGCCAGTCCCTGTAATCCAAAGCACCTTAAAGCTTTTCCATCTGCATTTAAACAAACCTGTGTGAAATCAGAACTGAACATGGCATAGTTTAATGAGAACTATTTTCCTTCTTCCCCCTCCATTCATGCCTGCTTCCAGCCCTTAAGAGAAGCAGAGCTGGAGTGAAAAGTGCCATTTTGGAAGTGCTGCTCCAGGAGATGGAAAAGAAATCTTTCCCTTCCTGTGCAAAAGGAAGGCTCCAATATAGGTCAGGAGGGTGTGGGGAAGCTCCCAGAGTGACTGTGGGCTCATGTCCCCTCCACTTGTTCCCAGGCCCTTGCACAGAATGCTGCTGCCACTTTTCTGCTTAATTATGACAGAAACTCTAATTGACTTCCTCAGCAATTCGGCATTTTGGAGGTGGAAAGATTTTCTGTGTTTGAAACCATGGCTTTGGTTCTCCATCTGTGGGACATGGTCTCACAGAATGGTTTGGGTTGGAAAGATCCTTAAAGATGTGGGTTCTTCCACTAAATAGGGTGTCTCAAAGCGCTGCTCAACCTGGTTTTGTGTCCTTGGGGGAAGGGAGTGGGGATGTTGGATGCCTGGGACTGTGCTGGGGTTTCCAGCCCTGGGCTCTGGGTGAAATTGGAGGATGCCTTGTACCTTCTGCAGCTGCCCATCTTGAATTTGATGGGAAAAGGGCTGAGCAACTTGGAGACACACCTAGCCCGGGCTCAGTCTGCACTGGAGCATGGCTTAACATATCTGATGGTGTTGTCCTTTGATTGGTGTGACATGGGATAAAGATGTGGCCTTGTGTCACTAACAGAGGACTATGTCACCCTCTGTCCTCTCCCCAGTCCCAAACAGAGCAGCACTGTGGGCTGGATGCTCCACATGGTGTTTCCTGCGTACCAGAGGCATTGGCTGACCTACAATCTCTTCCCAAATATTTCTGGGGTCTGGCTCCAGCAGCACCCAGAAAGGATTGCGCATGTGGTCACCCTCTACTGAAATCTGGGAGATTTCAGTGGCATAGTTTTGGCCAGAATGGGATCATTGAAGGGATTCTTGATGTGATTGGGCCATGGATGTAGCTCTAAAGTTCTGAGTTTGGTGCCTGGCCTGTCCTCTTGCCATGAGGGTAAGATCAGGTGTCCCACCCCATCCACGAGAAGTGAGAAGAAGCCTTGAATAAAGTGTGTGGGAGGGGAACAGTTATGTTTTACATTTTTGAAAGAAAAATCGGTCCTGAGGATAACAAAAGCCTGAAAATTTAAAAGTCTGGCAAACCTCTGGTAGTGATGGAGAGACAATCATCTTGTATCATGATTTCTTCTGTGCACAGAGTTTAGAGTGAAGCATAGGGAAAGGACAAATAGTATTTGCTGTTTAGGGTATTTTTTTAAGTTTGATTTTTTTCCTGGTTTTGTTACTGTTGGTGCCATCACAACGGTTAGCATAGACTAAAAATTTGAACTAGGTGTACAGCTAGAGGAAAAACAAATTTAAAGTAGGGAGATTTCAGTTCAGAGAGTTTTAATTATTAACTAAAAAAAAAAAAAATTGCTGTAGCAGGAGGGAAAACCAGAGCTCTGTCACGATGAATCTACTCGAGGCTTCTCCCTGTCTCTAAGGAAAGGGTTAATTTGATATGGTTGCCAGTAAAAGCAAGCTGTTTTCGTGATGAGCCTGTAATAGCCGGGTGATAGACTGGCTTAACAACTGCTGGCTAAATGCTGGGTACCATCCCCTGATTGGCAGCTCCCTAAGTGGAAGCCCCTCGTGTCCAATCTGTCCCCGTGAATTGCTGCAGAGCAAAGGACTTCATTAAGGGATCGTAAGGGGACCTCGTAAAAATCAGCAAATAATTATGCCGGGGAGTAGAGGAGGGGACTGAGAGCTCTGTGGTCCCCGTGAAGAAAAGCAGACGTGCCCGGGCAGGGAAGCATCAGGTGAAATGGGTGCTATAAACACCCCTGGACGCTGGCTCTTCTCAATAAAGCTCAGTTTAGCCCCGTCTATGACTTTAACCAAATACTCCCGGTCGGCTCCCTGGGTGGTGGAGGGCTGGGAGCTGTTAGCTCATATTCAGTTAAATTTCAAATGTCAGAGCTCGTTAGTGGTGATTTTAGCCACAGACAGGTTGTGAGGAGCTGGGTAAATTTGAACTTCCTCAAGTAAAATTGAGGAAAGAGATCGCTGTTTTGCTTATTTATTTATTTTCCTGCTTTCACACATCTTCTCTGGGTCTGGGATTCTGATCAAGGGTCAGGCTCAGATTCACCCACCTAAGGGTTACAGTACTCCCTCTTTCACACTCATTCTCCTGCTCTTTCATTCTCTAATTCACCTTTGTCTGCAGGTTTTCCTCCTGCCTTCACCTGTGTTTAGTGAGCAGAAGATGCAATTTTTGCTTTCAGTGTCAAGGGGAGCTTTTCCCTGAGCTCACCAGTAAACAAACCCAGGAGGGCAGGCACAGAAAGGCAGCACAGATCATTCTGTGGTAGATTTAGGTAAGATATTCAGGAGAAATCTTTTCCTGTGAAGGTGGGGAAACCCTGGCACATGTTCCTAGAGAAGCTTTGGCTGCCACATCCCTGGTAGTGTTCAACACCAGACTGAATGGAACTTGGAGCAACCTGGAAGGTTGTCCCTTTTTCTGGCAGAGAGTTAGATCTAAATGGTCTTTAAGGTCCTTTCTCATCCAAACCAGTCTGTGATTGCGTAATTCTCTGAAATGAATTGGCTCAGAAGAAGTTGGGCAGTCAGTGTTGCTCTGCAGTAACTTTTTGGGACCCCTGTTGGGGTGAGTCAGAGGACAGAGCCACTGAGCTAAAAATGTGGGTTCAAAGCTGAGATGGCCCAGATAGTGTTGCAGAAATTGTGTTTTTCCATGTTGAAAGGACTGCAGATGCTGGTCACTGGCACAGCCCCAAGCCAATGTTCCATTTCAGGTGTGGAGGAGGGAGTTTCTGGTTTGTCAGGTACATGAGGGATTTGAATACAGGTGTCATGGCTAGCAATTTCTGGGTCAGGTGGTGATAGCTGGTGTCTCCACTTTTACCTACATCGTCTTTTGTGTGTGTGTACTAGGATGGTACCCAACCCTCTCCAAAACGAAATTCACCCTTGGAATATTACTCAGCACACATCTGCATCCTTTAGCACTTGAATGCATTCAGATTCTGGGGTAAGGATGTGCCAGCAGGGATCCTTGGGTAGAAGGACCCTGGGCTTTTTATCCTGCCAAATGATTAACAGGCAGACAAGAGTGTGTGTGGGAGGGCAGAGAGTGAAGGCCATGGAGTGTATTATTGCAGAGGATCTGCATTACCAACAAGGATGAGCTGTTACAGCCCTGTTGCAGACAGAGGGATGTCTTTACAGCTCAAACAGCAGCAGTTTGTGCTTTCAACTCAAAGGCTTCTCAGGTCAGAGGGCAGCGTGTTGGTGGAGAGGCTCTCTCTTACAATAGGCTCTCCTCTTGTCTGATTTCAATGAAGTTTGGGCTGAAATCTCCTGTAATGACAAGGGTGGTTACTGTCCCATGACATGCCTGATGCTCTCTTCAGTGGAGGCGTTGTCATTCAGGGCAAGTGGTTCAAAGTCTACTAAATTAACTTCAACTGCCTTGTGGCTTCTGCTGTGGGGCTGTCTGCACCCCTGAAATCATCTATCGTATGCCACTGTGAGCTCAAACTACTGAAAAAAATTAAATTAAATAGATGGAAGCACTGATTCCATCGAGAATCAGTTCTAATTTTGGCTACAAAAAATAAATGTATTAAAGTGTACATATCTGCTGCAGACATGTTCTCATTTTGAAGGCGTCTTGTGTTGGGAATGTTCTCCCCTCGTTGTGCAGCTCCTTGCGCAGTAGGATGGGAGGCTTTATCTGGATTTATCACAGTTCAGGAGACACCCCTGACTGCAGGAAAATGGCATGGGTGTTCCCAGTGTTCTAAATGCCACTCAGTGCTCAGATTCCCATCAGGAACTGTCAAATTCAGCTTGGAGTGACAGGGCAAAGGTGGCTTTTTCTAGGGTGTGACATCTTCCTTACCCCCACAACCCGGTGATACCCTGTTGCTTCTGTGACCTTTTTCTGCACCAGTCCCATCTTCACCTTTTTACCTTTGTGGAGGATAAGTGTTTTTGATGATGACAATAAAGATACCACGGAGCACTTTTATTCTTGGTTGCCCCATCTGGGCCACGCGTTTGATCCGAAGGGCCGGCGTTCCAGTCAGATTGTACTATCAGATGGAGCTGACTCTATTTCCTGCATTATTCTTCCTGGCTGTCCCACATTATGCAATTATGTTTGCATTTAAACCTGAGCACTTACCTGTAATGATGCTGTGGTTGGGTACATGATACATTAGAGCAGCAGATAATGCACACAGATAGGCTGAGGGCAGCGTGCTGTTGATGTGCTAAAGCTAAACAGGACACTGAGTTGGAGAGCGGGCTCTGAAAGCTCGCAGCTTGGGAGGAGCTGCTCCAAAAGCTCACATTACTGAAATAACAGCTGTGCAGGGTGAGGTTCTCTACCTGAGGGGCAGATGCAGGATTGTCTCCATCGCAGAAGTCAGACACCAGCACTGTTGGTCGCTGACACCCACTTCTCCAGGAGCAGGACAGTCTTGGTGGCTGCTGGGAGTCCCAAATCCTGCATCCCTATAGCACAGTATAAGAGGAAATGATTCCTTTAAGACTTAAAGGTGGTTTAGAGGAAGACTGGAGAAGGCGTGGAGTAACAGGAAAAGGGATAACTGTCTTAAGGTAAAAGTACTTTCAGATTAGACATTGTGAAAAAATTCTTTGCTAAAGGGTGATGAGGCCCTGGCACAGGTTTCCTGGAGCATCTCTCACTGCCCAATCCCTGGAAGTGACCAAGGCCAGGTTAGATGGGGCTTGGAGCAACCTGGGATAGTGGAAGGTGTCCCTGCCAATGGCAAGGGGTGGAACAGGCTGATGTTTGAGGACCCTTCCACCCCAAACCATTCCTATTCTGTGAGGCATCTTAGAGAAGTAACTGTGCCTCTGCTGCTGGCCAGGCCCTTTGCACCTCATTACACCTGCAATTATCCCTTTGATGCAGTGATAATTCTAAATGCTGCTGCTCTGCCTCAGATCCTACCCTGGGTAGCTGGTCGTGCCCAGTAATAATCAATGGGCCTGATGCTTTGGCTGAGGAGATGTGGATGCCATTAATGAGTCAATGTTTGTCCTTGGATTGTGTGGTTTTGCTGTCTGGTTGCTGTATTTTATACATAGGACAGACCAAGCTGTAGCCTACACACAGAGTTTGCCCTCTTCCAAGCACTTTTCAGTCTTTGCCTGGTAAATCACTGCAATCCCCCTGGAAGCCAGGTTTGCTATGGAGATTGTTTGTGTGTCAACTCACCTGTATTCCCTATGCTTCCATGGGAGCTGTGGGAAAGTCAGAGGCTGGATCCCACACCGGCGCCCCGACCTTCACAGCTGTCTTGGGACTCCTGCAAGGAGTTCTAAAACACAAGGAGTTCCACCTCAAATTGAGGAAGAATTTCTTTACACTGAGGGTGTTAGAGCTCTGGAACAGCTGCTCAGGGAGGGTGTGGAGTTCTCTCTCTGGAGACATTCCCAACCCACCTGGAGGTGTTCCTGTGTCACCTACTCTGGGTGACCCTGCCTTGGGAGGAGGGTAGGACTAGATGATCTCCAGAGATTCCTTCCATCCCAAATATCTCTGTGATTCTGTTTATCTTCCTGCCTGATCCAAAAATCTATCAGTCGCTCTCTCTGGCACTGTTGGGGTGAATGAGCCTCACTCCTCCCATTTACTCCCTCATTAACTGTAGCAGCCATTCAGAAATCCTTCTCACTGACAGATAAGGACATAATTTGGTTACTTTTCCTGCAGGTGGTCGGCAAATTGTTGAGCTAATCTTTGCATTTGCAATATTTGCTCTCAGATTAGTAAGTTTAACTCAAGATCATTCAATTGGAAGACAATATTTGCACAGTGCAAAGGCTGACACAGTCACCAGGCTTGGTCATCCTGCTTGTCTAAACAACTTGATGCTGTAATTTTCTCATTACCATTAAATTGCTGCTTTTAATTTGTCTCAGAAGCCTCCATACTTTGCAAAATGGCTGGTTTAGAGAGATGTGTAAATTATGTGTGCCCTTTAACACTGTGTCCAGTGTTCTGGAAAGGAAAGCCCAGTCCTGTTGTATCTAAACCGGAAGGTTACAATGAATTCCTCAGTGTGTTTACACTCGCAGGATTTTCAGCAAGTTGGGCTTAAAACTCTGCACTAGGGTAGTTTCCACTATAAAAAATAATCTGCCTCTGAATATCATGCTGTAAGTGAACAATGGGAAGATTCTTGCGAATTAACAAGGAGTTACCAGGCAGAAAGCACACATTCCATGAAACAAGGCTCTTCATGTGCTCCAAGACAGTTCCTCTGCATCCCAGGATGCTTTCTTTGATATTTCAAATTGAGATTTCTGATTTTTGGCTCATCCTTTCACCATGACCCCGAGAGACCCAAAACCAACACTTTGATCCTCGTGTGAGTGTGATAAAGAGACAGGGACCTTCCCAGAGGTCTCATGGTTTGTTTAATTATGGAGTGGATTAATAGTGCTCATGTCCCTCCATTATTTGGTATTTTACACGGGATTTGGGTGAGTTTTGTTGCCTGTGTGTACGAAGACGCCTCATCTATACCTGGGATAAGTCCCCCTTACAACATTAATGTCTTTTCAGTACCCTCCCTATAAAAACACCATTAGATTCAACTAATCCTCCATGTTCTTAATTAAATACTTCTGGAGCAAGGAGCCTTACCTTCTGTGCTTCAAAATTGCAGTAATTACTCCCCTGCTGAATAAACCTTTTTTTTTAGTGGTTGTTTTTTAAGTGGCTTTGCTGGTTTTGTTTGGGATTTCCTTTTTTTTTTTTTTTAAACAGGAATTAAGCTGTTTCTCATGCCATTGTCCAGTTGCAAACTGGCTTGAGACTGACTTGTGCCATGGCCTCTGACCTCCAAAGTGCCCACTCATTTTTTTTCCTGAACTAATCAGCTCGATGAACTATTTACAGTTGGCTTTTGGGTCTTCTCACTGCTTCTGTGGCTGCCCCTGTCTGAGTAATTAATGATGCTGTGACTTGTTTATGGTCTTGAGTTACTAATGCTGTTGGCTGCAAATGCATTTTTACCTCTGGGACGTGCCAGTTTCCTGGTTCTAGTCCCACCTCACCAGCCCAGGTCAATTTTTTGTATGTAAACAGATTTATCCTCTAATAGTTTGGGAGAGACCACAGTCATTCATCAGTCCCATAGAGAACATGCCCAGCCAGATTCTTCCCTTCTTGTGCCTGTACGGCTCAGCAGAAGTCAGAAAGATTTCTGCAGGACAGCTAAAATAAAATAAGAAAAAAAAGGAAAAATAATAATTTCTTTTTAACTCAGAGTACAAATAGTCTAAGTTAAAAAGAGATATCGGATGGTGCATCATATGTCCAGCCATGAAACCAGCCCTGATCCTTCCTGTACTAATGATTTTGGGATTAATTAAAGAGGGACCTGCTGGGATAATCCCACCTGTATTTTAAAGCTGGAGTAGTGGGTAAAGAGAAGTTACACTGCAGCAGATGACGCAGACAGTGATAAAAATATCACCTTGTGGCCCTGGGAATGGTTTGTTGGGTTATGTTCCAGGCTTGCTCTGTCCCAGGCTGTCATGTCAAGAATACTGTCATAAGGGAAAACAGAGCTTGGTCTCCTACTCTGTCTAGAAACCTGTTCCAGTCTCTCCATGCAGGTACATTCTGAAACATTCTGCTCATTTCCATCCTTGGTTTATTCATAGCTTCAGTTCTTTCCAGTCTTCTTGGGGATAATGTTGTCTTTTGGCATACATGATTAATTTTTTCACAGAGTATAGTTCTCTAGATATCTCAATATCTTGCCTTCTCCTGCTTTTTTTTTTTTTTTTTTTTTTTTTTTTTTTTTTTTTTTGGTTGGTTTGGTTTGGGTTTTTGTTTGTTTTTGTTCTGACGGGGTGTTATTTATTTGTTTGTTTGTTTTTGAGTGTGTCTAAGGCTACTTCTGTAGTGATTTTTGACTTCAACACAACAATTTCTGACATTTTTGGAAACATTTATTTCAGAAACCAGAAAAAGGCAGTCTCATTATCTCCCCACCTTTGTAGACCAGTTTGGTTACCAGTGTCTGCTGAGGTTTCCCATGGATGGGATTTTTGGGGTGTCCTGAGCAGGGCCAGGATTTGGACTCAGTGATCTTTGTGGGACCCTTCCAACTCTGAATATTCCATGATTGTGTGAAATAGAAGTAATAAAGGTGAATGTGGTGCTTTCACTGAGAGGATGGAAGTATATTTTCCATTTCAAACTTTTCCAGGGGTTCTCCTTTCTCTCTTGCTTTCTTCATACAACTTGGAAATTCTTCAACCAATGACAAATTTGGAACATTGTAGTGATGTGCACATGAATAAAAGTCCTTTATGGTGTTGCATTGTAGGATCCACTAGACTCCTTTGTCACTGTGATATCCTAAGAGAATCAGTACGGGCTACTTAAATATTTGAAGGCATATATTTTTTTTTTTTGGTAGTGAAAATTGACCTTTTTGGAATGGGTGGGGGTGGCTTTTGACTAAAGAAGTGTTCCCAGTGTGCTGGTTTGCAGCTCTTTCCTGGTTGGTGTTTGCACCTGTAGTGAGCAATAGGTGGTACCCTCTGTCCTGAGACTTCTTAGAGAAGTCTTGGGAAATTCAGCCTTAAATCACAGAATAATCATAGAATCATAGAAAAATCATAGAATAATTTACATTAGAAAAGATCTCCAAATCATCCGGTCCAACCATTCCCCCAGGAATGAGGTCCACCATGGGTAATGCCAGGTCCACCACTAAGCCATGTCCCCAAGTGACACATCTACGTGTTTTTCAAACACTTCCAGGGATGATGATCCCACCATTTCCCTGATCAGTCTGTTCCTTGGCCAGCTTCAGTCTGGCCATTAATTGATTTCATAGCACAGACACTTAAATTATACTAATTTATTTTTGGAAGTCAAAATCCGTAAATTTGTCTACCAAATGAGGCATTGTGCTTTGCTCTTAGTATGGACCTTTTTTTTTTTTTTTTTTTTTTTTTTTTTCCTTTTTTTCTGCTTTATGGCTTGTTTTAGCCCAGTATAAGATATTTTCTGTTCTCTTTGGGATGGCTCCATTCCATCTTTCCCACAAAGCTGTATATATGCCTTCATTCTCTTAGTGAGCAGAATTCTTTTACACTGCAGGGAATGAAAAGACAATTGCAAAAGTTCTCTGGTTTTGGCTTATACAGAAAAAAACACTTCCTTTTACACTGAGTGGTGAAGTCCAGGCAGGAGGCTGTTCTTAAAGAACAGGAGGAATGAGATGAATAAGAATCCTGTAATTGTCTTGGGGATGTTGTTATACAGAGGAAGGCTTCCCCATGCCAATTGAAATTCCATAGCTTTGCAGTTGTGGTGAGTATTTTTCAGTTAATTTGGCAAGGGGTTAGAGGTGTGATGAGCAGGAGAAGCAGGGAATGATGCCAAGAGACAGGTTCAGCTTCTTTGGGCACTGGGCAGCATTTTGCTTGTTAATGCTACTGACTGTAGCAAATAACTTACATTTGCATCCCTTTCAAGTGTGTGTAGGAGGGAGGAGCCTGCACCAATTTGTCTGGTTTAATTATAGATGTTCTACCCACCTTCCTAATTGCTCCTTCATTAAGAAGTAGCTTGTTTCTTTTTTTTTTTTTTTTTTTTTCCCTAGGAGCTAAAGATAATCAACTTTTGTTTGTTTCTGTAAATATTTTTTTCTGCCCTTGAGGAGATAATTATTTCTATTGTTGCATGAAGATGGTGGCCAATACAGGAGGAATAATTAGAGCAGATGGCTGAAAATACTTCCCTTGTAAAAGACATCTAGTATAATAAAATACCTCCCCTCCTCTTTTGTCTCCTCCAAATATACGTTTTTCTTTCCTTCAGGTGGATGGGAGTTGGGTGAGGGGGTGTGTAAATCTTTTCATGATGTATTAAACTGAGAAGCTGTTAAGAGTTCACAGCCTGGAAAGTGAGCTCCCTGTATCCATCACTGAAATTAAAGTGTTTTCAAATGTGTTGTGGAGTCCTGGGTCTGTGGCGTGGGGAAATCTGTGCTGCACTCCATCACTTGGAATGTTAACCTTGTCTCTCCGTGGTGACTGAGGACAGGAACACTTGCTCTCTGTGCTCACTGCTTAAATGGCAATCTGTCAGCACCAAGGAAAGGCTGCTCTCATGGGTGTCAATCTCTGCTGTGTGGGCAGCGCTCCAAACCTTTGTTCATTCATGGATGTGCTCACTGGGACAGGGGAAGCCTCCTCCTGCTAAAGATTGCAGGGACCACACTGTGCTCTGTGTCCTCTCAGCAGGGTCTGGGGAAAGGATAAAACTGTCTGCTGGGTGTGGAGCTGGTGGGAAACCCCTCCTGCTTGCAGGTTTCTCCCTCTGGCCATGTCACAGGTAACCCTCAGCTGGAACCCACAGCCTGGAATCATGGAATGGAATGGGTTGGGAGTGACATCAAAGAACATATTCTTTCAAAACCCTTGCCATGGGCAGGGACACATTCCACTAGCCCAGGTTGCTCCAAGCCCTGTCCAGCCTGGCCTCGGGCACTTCCAGGGATGGGACAGCCACAGCTTCTCTAGGAAACCTGTGCCAGGCCCTCACAGTAAAGAATTTCTCCTCAAAATCTAGGGAAGAAGGGAGAATAGTGAGCACACCAGGGAGCAGGGTCTGTGTTTAACTGCATCACTGCTTCTTGCTTTTGTTTTAGAATTTATTTTCTGATGAGAGGATGAAAGCTCTTGTCTTTGTGCCTGTAACTGTTGTTGCAGTCCTTTTCTGGGACTGTACTCTAAACAAACCTCACTTAACTAAAGAAATTGTAAAGTTATCCCGAAGCATGATCAAATTATCTGCTCCGTGTCTAAACAGGAGTTTCTCAACCCTTTAAAGACCAATCCTTGCAATTTGGTATCCTTCCCATTTGTGAAAGGTTTACCAGTCTGGATGGGAATGCAAGTTTTTCATTGTTATTTATTCAGTTGTTGCAGTCACTGCTGCTGTTTCTGAGACCTGGTGGTCACAGGCACAAGGTGACAAACTGATCCTGAGAGATTGTGTCCCCAAAGTCTCACAGAAAGGCAATACCAGCCTGACTGACAGCAGCAGCTAAAAAACATAAAATGGAAAGAAATCTGCCTGGAAAATGAAAAAAGAAGGTGCAACAGGCAGGAAAGGGGGTAAGGTGCTGAATTGCAAAGAGATTGTGTGTCTTTTATTGTATGCTACAAAAATGTTATTTTACTTTAACATAATTCATTAATTATTTTGAAGATACAACTGGGAAGGAGTTGATACCTGCACCACCAAATTAACCTGTGATATAACAAGCTATGGGCCTGGTACACAAGGTTTGGGCTTGATAAGAGTTGTGCATAGAATCCCAGAATATTCTGAGTTGCAAGGGACCCATAAGGATCCTTGAGTACAACTCCTGGCCCTCACAGGACACCCCAAAAATCCCATCATGTGCCTGTGAGCTTTGTCCAAATGCTTCTGAGCTCCATCCAGCTTGGAGGTCTGATCTGGGGAGCCTGTTCCAGTGCCCAAATTCCCTCTGGGTAAAAAACCTTTCCCTAGCAAATGAAATTTGTGGTGTGCATGACACATTCCAAATGCGTGTCAGAGCTGAAAAGCACTTACAGGACTCTATTCATTGAATTTTGAGGTCAGATCCCTTCCCAGCTCCTTCTGCTTTTTGGTGCCCCAGGAAGAACAACTGGGGTTTCTTAGAGATTCCCAGTGCTGGTGATTTCCCACCCACAGGAGGTGTCTGCCCATATTTTGCAGGTTTGGCTCCCTACTGGGTTAATGCCATCTGCTGTGCTGGATTCAGAATGTGAAATGTTGCCAGAGTGGGTTTCCTATGTGTGATGTGAGGGCACATCCTGCAACAGTTTAGGGAATGATTTTCCGTGCTCACTTCAGCTTATAATTATTTATTTAACTCATTACATTGTATAAAGTATACAACTGGAAGAGAATCATGCCCCAGTTCATCTATTTGATTGTCACAAACCTTGCAGGATTGCAGCATCTTTGTTGTCTTGCTTCTCCTGTTAAACCTCGTTGAAATTGGCCACATCCAAGAGTGAGCTCTGACAGTGACACAGATGGCTGCAGAGATGTTATGGTCTCATAAGCTCTGTTTCCTCCAAATCATCTTTCCAACTCTGGTACACACTGAAGCCAGAGCGTGGAGCTGCCACCTCACTGCAGCAGCTGCTGCCGCCAGCCAGCTTCAGCTTCACAGCTCAGGGTTTGTTTTATGCCAGCTCCTCTTCCTCCCATCCTGACTTTCCAGCTCTCTGCCATTTTTCCTGAAGCTGGAAAAGGCACAGGAAGAAAATGGCCAGCACCAGCTGCTGACACACAGCTTTCCTTGGCTCTGCAGGTTCCTTCTGGTTCATCCAGCAAGCACACGTGGGGTAGGCACTCAGCCACAACCCTGGCACCTGCAGCTGCTGCTGCTCTTCAGGCTTACTGAGAAGTACTTCAATTAAACACCAGAGGTCAAACGCAGGGTGCCAGGCAGGAGAAAAAAAACCCAGAAAAATAAAGAGGTTTGCTTGTCTGAAACAAAAATCAAACCCCAGTGAGAGGGATGTTGTGACTCGGTCACCCGCCCTGCTTAATGAGAGACGTGCAATTAGTTTGTGTATTAGTTCATGTTATCTTACTGTGGCCTGCTTAAATGGAACTGGAAATAAACACCACCACCCTTCAGCAAAGGAATTTAAGAATTCTGTTGCAACTGGAGATTGCACTGTGCTTTTCTCCCAGAAATCAGGGAGTATAATCATATGGGATTCACAAAGTTGAGGAGAACTGTGCTGGTGGTTCAGGGCAGGTGTCCCTTGCACTAAACTTGCATTAGACCACATCCTCTTCTCTCAAAGATCTTAAGGAGGTGCTCTTTCATCTTAGGGAAGGGTGCAGGGCTGCAAGAGAAGAGTCACCAGATAAAATTGTTTGATGTCTTTCCTCAATCCCTTTAGAGCTGCCTTCACTCTAACCCCCCTGTGCATTCCACTGTGCTGTGGTAATTTAAAGTATGTTCCTTGAGCAAATCCCCTTTTCTCCTCCTAAAACAGATTCTTTGGATTTATTCTCTCTGTGGTAATGCAAGGATAGTACAAGTGATTATAAACAGCTCTCGGTTTTGTGTTATCAGTTGATGTTCATCTATTTAATTTTATTTATAAAGAAGAAAAAGTTCAAATCAGAAATCACTTGAAAGACACACAGGCAGGTGGTGCACATGACAGTGGACTAAGCCAGGCATTTTCTCACTGGAAAATTTAGGTATGGACTTGGTGGAAAAATAGAGAATTTCATGACCTTGATTAACTCATTTTCTCCCTCTATGAGGGTGGAGAGGCCCTGGCACAGGTTGCCCAGAAAAGCTGTGGTTGCCCCATCCCTGGAAGTGTCCAAGGCCAGGTTGGATGGGGTTTGGAGTGACTTTGGATAGCGGAAGGTGTCCCTGCCCATGGCAGGGAAGTGGAACGAGGTGATCTTTAGACTCCCTTCCAACCCAAACCATTCTGTGATTCTGTGATTCCACTCTCATGTATGAACACTGAGATTTTTGTGCCAGATGATGTTGGTAGAACTGAACAGTTATTGAGTCCTCTAAGAGGTGACAGCAGAAACCAATCAGGCTTGAACACTGATGTTAGGTAGAGAGAAGCTGAAATTAAGCACTAGAGTGTTTTCTAATTAGAAATCCCTAGTTACCATTTTAATAATAATAAAAAAGTCAAATTCAGAAGGGGAATTTATTTTTCCTAACTTTTGCAGAGCTTCTATCAACAGCTCACTACATGCTAGCAAGTGGTGCTAGCAAGAAGGTTTGGTACATTCCTTACAGCCTTGCTTGGTCATTAGAGTTATTTGGAAGGTTCTAAGTGATTTCAGAGGGTCAGAGTGACTCAAAGGCATTCAGTAAACCTTCTCAACCAAATGTTACTGTGGATCCCACCACTTCACAGCTGCCTCCTCCGGTGCTGTGCTGGTAGCATTGGCAGCTTTTGTGCCAGACAGGAATTTATGGAATTTGTAATTTTATCCTACAGTTGGTTTGAGAAGCAGCGTATGCACCTTTCTATGAACTGTTCCTTCCTCTGAGATAAAAAACAAGTTTAATTAGCTGTTTTTCAGTGGATCTGTTGTATATTTTATACAATCTGCTTCATAGCATTGTCAATGAAGAGTAATTCACAGCCTCTCTGAAAAGATAGTGGGTAAAGGCATCTATTCTTTCTGCTGGAAATTTGTCCTAAATCTCTGAACTATATAAAAAAATGTTTGCAACTAATGAAAATTAAACTCGTCCTACTGCACTTAGCAACTATTCAATAAATTTACTTCAGTAATGATGAAGTGGTTGGTTCTCTCCCTCTGTCACCAGTTTTCACTACCAAGAATTTTTCACTGCCTGTGTGTTAATGCAGTCCCAGGGTTCAGTCCGAACTGAACCAAGTTAACTCCCTTTGTAGAGAAATAGTAGAATGGATTGTAGAAAATTCCAGCATCCAGCCAGAGTAGATATCAGCCAGTTGTATCATTTAGCCTGGGGACCATCACTCATTCCCTGGTGTTAATAATTAGAATCGTAGAATGACAGTGGTTTGTGTTGGAAAGACCTTAAAGCTCGTCTGAAGGTCCATGGACAGGGACCTTCCACTGGCCCAGGTTGCTCAGGGACAGCACAATGGGAAATACTCCGTAAAACATCAGGTACATAAAACCAAACTTAAAAACAGCACAGTAAAAGAGAGCAACGATCACAACACCTCCATTATTGATTCACCTCAGCTGCAGCTCCCAAGCAAAAGTTTTAATTTACTTGATGTGCTCCATTTGAAAATGGAGTAACTCTGTTTTGCTTTTGTCTTGAGGTTATTTTTTTCCACTTCTGTTTTGGATTAGCACAGCCCAGTGAGGACCACAAATATTTCCATGTCTGGTTCCCCCCCAGCCTCAGATGAGTTGAGGATGTTCTTGCTGGTTCACATGTGAGATCAAATAATATGTTTTGGATTTCTATGTCCACACTTGTGCACACACGTCCAGGCAAAAATTTCACACCTTCTACGAGAAATTCACCATCAGGGCCCTAAACAACCTGGTCTAGTGGGAGGTGTCACTGCCCATGGCAGGGGGGCTAGAATGAAATGGTTCCGTTCCCAAACAATTCTGTGATTCTATAAAACCTTCACTGCAAAGTACATGCTTGAAGTTTACAGGTGAGGAAGAGCATTTAAGCTCAGGAATCATTTTGCTATTGCACATCATGAATCAGTCTATTAGCAGTTTTCAAGTTATTCAGAGCTTTATTTGGAACTGCTGTGCTCACCCTCAAAGAAGAGGCAATCATAACACCAGATAAGCTGAGAAAGCGAAAAAGGTATTTGAGAGAAGGAATACCTGTCTAAATGAGGATGAGGGGCAGGAGAGCCCTTGGGAAGAAAAAAAACCCGAAAACCTCTAAAGCAAAATACTGCCCATCCAGCAGGATGTTTTAATTCTAAGGTCTTCAGGCTATTTTTATGACATTACCAGGAAACAACAGTGCAGTTCTGCTTGTCGGGAGGCAGAGAGAGACACACACCAGGAAACCTGGGGTTGGCCTGCCGCCAGACCTGCAGCAAATCCCTCGTTCCCCAAACCAGAACGAGACAAGGGGCAACCCCCAAATTGTGACCGGCATTCCTGAAGGCCAGGAGCCTCTCCAATGCCAATATCCTTCTATCCCTTTGCCTTACACAGGGTCCCTCTGGCAGTCAGCTTGCCCAGAGCGCGGTGGAGGAGATGCCAGTGCCACGCTGGGCACCGCATTAGCATCTCCACTGTTCTCCGAGCAAACTGGCTTCTTGAAAGGCGGGAAGGGGTGAGCTTTGAACTTCTCTGGATCTTTCTCTTTCCAGCTTGCCCTCCAGCTCTGCGGGCGGTGGAACGACGACTCCAGCTGGCCTGCGGGCCACCAGCCGCGAGATGGCGATAATGTCACGATAGAAGGCGGCCGGACCCTGCTCTTGGGGACCACCACGAGCATCCTCAACCTGCTGCTGCTCAAAGGTCTGCAGGAGGGCGGCTCGGCGCTCTTCCTCCTCCGGGGATGGGGTTTTTCATGGCCCTCATCTCTCCTTCCATTCCCCAGCTGCAGCAACAGAGGAGACACCTGGTTGTGCAGGCTGAGCCTGCTCTCAGTAGATGCCAGGGGGCAGTGATGGGGGACAGGGCAAGAATTTAAAATTTCTCTGTGCAGGAGGAATTGTTTATGCTGTTTGAGGTATAACGAAAATATAAACAAAAAGGCCTATTTCCCCCTCTTTTTTCTTCCCCCAATCTACCAAAACAGATGCTGTTCTGAGCAGTGTTTGATGATAATGGCACTGCTGATAACAAAAAATCAACTCTGTTCTGTTTGGCATCTTTGAGGCAGACGAGTCACAAAAACTTTACAAAACTATTGATGCTATAGAATTGCAGGTCACAACTATCAAATACAATAAATAATCCTAAATCCTAGAGCACAGCTGGAACTTACCCCAGTAAGTAAATAACTGAGCACAGTTATGATGGGAAACCCTGGATTTCCTGGGTTTATGTACCCATACTTAGACACAGAATAAGAGTGAGACAGGTGTATCTTTGTGGGTGTCAAAGTAAGAGTTTAAAGAACTTTAAATCTTCCCCCCTGGAAATTAGGTCCTGGTTGTGGAAACTGCTGTACGCCTGCCTGGTATGAAGGAAATGAGTTGTGCTGGTGAATTTCCTTGCTCTAAGTTAAGCCTCTGCTGAAATAGAGCTCAAAAAATGACAGCAGGAGTTTTTATATGTTTAAAGACTGGAATCGTTGTGGTAAAATTGCTTTTATACCAAAATGATATTAAAGGGACTAGTTTTTAATTGAGGTGATGGTGAAACTCATGCATTTGACAATTACATTTTATTTTAATTTGAATGATAATTTGATAAAGAAAAATCTGAAAAAAGTTTTCAAGTTTATCCCTATCATGAGAAAACTTCCAAAACCAATTGAACTTGCTCAGTCTAAGCTCAGAGGCTTTCAAGAATTGCTACATCAGACATCATTGCCATTTAAAAACAAAATTAAAAATCAATTGAGATTTTGATATTTAAAAAGGCGAAGCAGTTTGGTACAATTCTTTACCCCAGTGAAAATTCTAAATCTGTGATTCAAGATTCTTCTTAACCTTGTTTTGATTATGCCACACTTTAGAGGAGACAGGTCACAACACCAGATTTCTTTCGGCTGCAAATCTGGATGAAGATTTTGGGGCTCAGTCACTGACTTTGTGAAGAATTGGGGCAAAATATTGGGGCAGAAACCCTCTGAACTTTGGACCTATTCAAAGGCTCATTTGATCTATGAGTCAGCCCTCATGAGGCTGCCATAGCTCTGATTGAATTTAATGAAGTCTGGAGTAGTATCTTTATGGCTTTGGCTCATCTGACATTCAAATCCTTCCTCCTCTTTATCGTGTTTTCCAAGGAGCCTGGTTTATAATGTCAATTCAGTTAGAAAAGCAGCATTAGAATATTCTAGATGCGATTATTTCCTCCATTGTTACATGCCAAACAGAGGGACAAAGCATTTTAGAATTATAACCTGCAGGAATTTTTTATCTGAGCTTTGTGAAGTTGCCTGTTGCATCCACTGCCACTGTCATAGGTTCTCTGGCTGTGTAGCCTTGGTTAGATTTGGAATCAAGACATGCCTAGATCTGCTCTGAAATGAGGCTGAGATTTATCTTTCCTTACCTTCCCTTTTTTTAAGCTGCCCAGCTCAGGGGAGTTGTTTAGGTTCCTGTATTGATATAAACAGACATTAACAAAGACCTGTTCATCTTAGGAATTATAGACACCCTTCTCAAACTGAATCACAAGTGATCCCTTAGAGCAGTAACTCCCAACTCCACGAGCACATCAAATAATCAACCACTTTCCCCAGGTGCCAGATGGGTGTGGCAGTAGACCCCTAACCCCTAAGGTGGGTGTAAATGTGTGCTTTGATTGCAATGTTCCATTCCTATTCTACCAGGAGAGATTTTCTTAGCTGGAGCAGGAGAATGGGATTAGATTAGAGCTCTGCTCTCTTTAATGACTCAGCATCAGGCTGGCTGTGCACTCATAAGCTGAAAATACAAGGTTTTGTGGATGGAAAAATGGTGAAATGCTACTGAATCCACTGGTGCTACACTGCCCGTTTTCTGGTGCTGGATCCAAGTAACCCAACTCATGTTTACAGGCCCATTTCTTGACATTCCTCTTTTTTAAGACACCATGAGGATTTTGAATAGTGCCCCTATGTTGTCTCCTTTTGACAATTTCAACATTGCAGGAGTTATTTGAAGAGTGTTAGAACAAGGACATCAACTTCACATGCAGCCTTAAACTGACCTTTCTTTGCCTGTATTAACATATAGCCCCAAACATACAGTGGTTCTGGGAATGACCAGAAGATCTGGAAGTCAAAAAAATAGAGAAGTAGGCTTAGGCAGTTGGGTTCTGCTCACTGCCACCAGGGCTCAGCAGTTTCTTCCTCCTCCTCAACGAGCAGAGCATGAACATGTGGACCTTGAGAGTGGAAAGTTTAATAGTCAGGCTGTGAAATGGCTCAGACAAGACTGATTGGGGAAGAGATACAAGATAGACAGACTGTAGACAATTCTGTATTTTCAGCAGATTGCAGTTATTTTTGTAATCCCAGCATCACAAGTATGGAAATATTTATGATAACCCAGAACAGATGGAAATTTCCTTTGCATAGGACTTACACTGAAGGAACATTTTGTTTGAATGGGTTGATACCTCAGACATGTGTTGTTGCCTTTGTCTGCAATTATGGTGGTCTAGGGAGGTCTGGAGACAAAAAAAACCCTAAAAACCCCCCCAAAAACCCAAAAAAACCCAAAAAACACCACACACACACACCAAAAAAAAAACCCAAAAAACCCACCCAAAAAAACCCAACCCCCCCCCCCCAAAAAAAAAAAACCAAACACCCAAAAACCAAACAACCAAACCCAAAAAAAGCCTGTCTGGTCTTTCAGGAGTTCCTTGGAGATGAATTTTGAGGTGACACTCCCAGTGCACTCCAGTGGAATTGAAGATCCTCACCTGGCAGTTGCTCTTGCAAAGGCAGTTTTGAGGTAGCCACTCTTGCAGGCATAAGGGAGAAGATTGCTTTGATCCTTGTACTGGAAAAGACTTATTTTCACTCAAAGAATCATTTAGGTTGGGAAAGATGTCCAAGATCATGGGGTGCAACCTTTGACCAAATACCACCATATCAACTAGACCAGAGCACCGAGTGCCACGTGCAGTTTTTCTTTGATTCTCTGATTCTGTGAATATTTTATATTTCTTGTAGTCCACGCTTTGATCAGACTTTGGCCAGAATGGATCCTGTGAGTAAATCTGGGAGTGGGGAAAACACAGACATTGATTTTGCTTGTCTTTTCCTCCTCTTTGATGCTATTAGCAACAAGCATCAAACATTCACTGATACACCGACTTCAATAGTTGTCAAACTGTGCTTCAGTCACTGCTGATAAAGATTGGGTTTTAATTCACTGAAAGAAGGAAAAAGTGTTTCTCTCTGTTTTCTTCTCTATGGCATCAACTAGTCCTTAAACTCATTTTTAAATCCCCTGTCAGTAGGCACAGTTGGAACCTGTTCCTGTCATGGTGGTTTTTTCTGTGCCATTTTGATCAATCCATTTGGGATATGCATTGTGATTTTTTTTTTTTTTTTTTAGGCAGTTTCCAGTTCATATTTTCTTTTTTTAATCAGGCAGAGACATTACAATTAAAATACCGTAAAAGTGATTCTGGCAGTATTGCAATAAGCACGTTTTTTAATTAAAGAAAGAACATGGGATGTACAAATAGTACCAGCTAATGGGAAATTTCATCCAATGTATTTTTTAATTGAGATTTAAAAGGAAGAAAAGTCGACTCTATTTCTCTCTGTCACTGTGTGATATTTTCATACATTGTTATGGTGAGCCTTCAATAATTAGTCTCAGAGCTTTAGGATCCTCTCCAATTTCATGAAAAACTGTGAAAGGCATCAGTTCTTTATTTTTCAGTATATTTTTCTGCAGGGTTTCAGTGTTATCCAGTAGAGTGCAACTCACAGATGTGGTCATTCCTGGAGGAAGGGATTTAAGGCCATGAATCTGTAGCAGTTTAAGGTGTGGATCTTTTCAGATCCTCCCCAGATGCAAACCTTCATGTTTGGGTGTGGATTGCAGATTTCCTTTGCCATCGTGTTTTATATGGGCTTACAGGATGTACACTGGACTCCCAGGACTCTTACCTGCAAATTAAGTTGATTTGCTGCAACTTCAGCAGCTCTTGAGGCTCCTGTGGGATGTTTCACAGTGAGCAGATCTGTGGAAGCTAATCCTGGCTAAGGAACTGAACACAGCTTTGGCAGAGACTGAGCAGAAACCCCAGGCAGCACCATCTCTTTCCTCTAATCACTGTCACGGAAGAAGGGAATCACTGAACCACAGAACAGTTGGGGTTGGAATAGAACCTAAATCTCATCTTATCTCATTCCACCCTCTGCAATGGGCAGGAACAGCTTCCATTATCCCAGGTTGCTCCAAGCCTTGTCCATCCTGGCCTTGGACACTTCCAGGGATCCAGGGGCAGCCACAGCTTCTCTGGGCAACCTGTGCTAGGGTCTCCCCACCCTCATATGGAGCTTCCAGATGTGCACTTAATGGATGTCTGTCACTTGGGGACCTGAAATGACAGCCCAAGGACCATTGTTTTCATCCCACCTCTGTGGGTGGTGTTTACCTGATGCCTTCACAAGGCTCATCTGAAAGCTCCTCAGTTAGGTCCCAGATGATGTCAGATGTGCCAGAAGACACTCTGGAGTGTCCTCACCTCTTCCCCACCAAGTCAACTCTCCTCTTCCAAATCCATCCAGGTGTTCCTAAGTATCTCAAGGCCCCTTAAGAGCTGAAGAAAAAAGAAAGATTTATTTGAAGGAGATACATCTATGGCAGCATCTCCTGGTGTGCTGATTGGAATTGCCTTTTTTACTTGTCTCCTGAGTTCTGAGGGAAGAGCCTGATCAGTTTCCAAGGGAGCACGTGCCATCTGAACAGATGGCTGTGAACACAGCAAGCCAAAAAACAAAGGCTTGTCAGGCTGGGGAGATGAATTCTGTCTGAGAGTAGTGAAGCAGCTGCTGATTCCTCTCCCAGGGATGGATTAAGGCCTCCATCCAACAAAATGCTGGAATACAAGCTTAACTTTTGAGTGTGTTAGTGATGTCCTGGTGGAAATACAAAGGCATTTGAATTCAGAGCTGATCTGGGATCTATACCTGTGTGCTATGAACATGGAGGAACATTTTGAGGGAGGTGCAGGATGAATTTTGGACTCTGTTTTTTGGATGGGGCCAACATTAAAAAAAAAAAAAAAAAAATCTCCTTTCCCTCTTGTTCAGCCATGGTCCAAGATACAAACAACTGTCATGGCTCACTAGAATGTCCTGTCAACAGCGTGCAGGTGACAGACCTATGAAATAATTAACTGTCTTTTCTAAAGCTCATGAACTTTGTATTTTTCTTTCTGTGCACAGAAAGATTTTAGTTCCTTTTTTTTTTTTTTTCTTTTTTTTTTTTTTTTTCTTTTTTTTTTTTTCTTCTTTCTTGGAGGCCCTACCAGGGACACCCTTGGAGCAGGAGAATGAGCAGTAAGGGGGCTGCCAGCTCACTAAAGCCTTGTGGTTATACAGGATCAAGCAAAGCTGTCCCAGCTCTGGAAGTGGCATCCTGCTTTTTGCCACTCCGGGATGCTGGCCAGGAATAGAATTTCTGAGTCTGAGCCTGTCTCATGGGGAATTCTGTGGCTTTGTCATGTGAAACACCAAGTGAGAGGAGCTGGTAAGAGCAAGCTGAAGGCTGTGGGGCTGAGTTATTCCTGGTCATGGAGCAACCAGAGCAGATCTCCCCTGCACTGTGATGGGAAGATGTAGTCCAGGTAAGGGGATGAGATTTTAATCTGCAAATCCCCTTCCACATAGAGGAAATTTCCTGCTAGTTGAAGATTATGACACAGTAGTGATATATAAAACCATTTTGTTGATACTCTTCTACCACTTGATTATTAAAAAAAATTCTTGAGACTGTGCAGCACTGTTCTTGTATTTTGCTGGCTTTAACACTTATTCAGCTTTACATAAAGAAGTAGAATTAAACTAAATTTGAAGCAGAACTGAATATCTGAAGTTGAACTAAATATAAATATGTTACTTTTATCCCACCTCCCTAATGAACTGTTCATTAGGAAAAATATCTTTTATTGGCAGTGAATGCAAAGTGTGGTCTCAAGAGGTGATAATAGAAAATGTCTCCATGCAAAAGGTGTACTTTGGAATGGGGACTTTGCTTCCCTCCAATTTCAGGAAATCTCTAAAACAGTCTACATCACAACCTAAATAAAAGACAGTTACATTGCTTTTATTTATTATGTGAATAATTGTTTTTTATTTAAAATGAGTTTTTTTTTGAGAAGGGATATAAACTGCTGTGTCTGCAAGTGTGAATCTTCTTGACAGAAGCAAGAAGAAATTCCCCACACCAGTCCTCCCAATCTTCTACTTCATTGTTATTGCTGGTTTTTTGTGTTTTTTTTTTTTTTTTTTTTTTTGTTTGTTTGTTTGGTTTTTTTCCCCCAGAAGTGTATGATGCAGGCTCTTTATACAGTTAATGTTTTGGATATCTGGGCTGTGACATTGTATGAGCCAGTCCACCTGACAGAGAGAATTGTTAATACATTCCCTTTCCAAATCCTTTACTTTGGAGCATGTCCTCCACCATTTCCCAGGGACTTCGGGAGATAAATCTTTTTTCACAAAACCGGTGGTGTTGTAATTATTCTTTCAGCAGATTAAACCTCCCACCTTATTATTAGGTTTGTTTTCTTTAATATTTCTTTTTTTTTTTTTCATTATTTGGTCTGGCTGCTTCTCCTCTCCTGTGGGACATATGGAGTAGCCCTGTTGTTTTTATTCTTTCTTTTCCTCCTTTTTTTTCCCCCCTTTGGTAAAGACAGATAAAGAAAGATTTCTTTTCTGTTCATGCAGAGGTGGAGGCTAATTGCTGGGTTAATTGAGAAGAATAGTGCTTCTGATGTTCTCACAAAGTATCCAATAACCTCAACATATTTCTCCCCTCTCTCCCTCACTCCACCTAAAGAGACTCATTGAATTTGCACATTACTGTAGAGAAGTGATTATGGGCTTAATTGTATTTATTTTGCTTGGTGGGGAGGCCATCATAACAGTGGTTGATTGATTTTTATAAAATCACCCTCAAGGTCATGTGTAGGACTTTGCTTTCCTGTGCAGCCATAACAAACAGTTTGAGGGTCACAGCCAAAGGCTCCGTTGAGCAATATTCCTGCCTTCTGCTTTCAGAGAAGGGGTCAAGTGCAATAAAAGAAGGAAGCAAAACTTTTATTTTCTTTTTTAAAAAAAGGAGAAGACAACCTTGTAAAGCAGCAGCTGTATATTTATTCTGACCTAACAAAAACCACAGAGGTGTAGAGGGACAATATGCAATTTTTGGACAGAAGAATTTTGTAAGTTTGGCCAGAGTTTGTTTTACACATAGACCTGATAAGTTGTTAAATGAGTCCTTCCCAATACTTACTTTCCTGTTCTGGGGTGCTGCTCTTCTTTTATCCTCAGCAGTTGAACTTTATTTTTCCACTGTATTTTCTCCCCAAAACTGAGCACCATTTGGATTTATCCTGGGAGGTTTTCAGAAGCTTTGAAAAGGTCTAGGGGACAACAGCATTGTGGAGTGACCATGAGCGCAGCTGATCTGCCCCTTTTCCAGGGTTAAATTTTGTGTCTGACTTCTGCTTCTAAGGTAAAGCAAAGGAGTCACATACAGCAGATCCCACAATCATAGAGTGGTTTGGTTGAAAGGAACATTAAATACAATCTTGTTCCAACCCCCCTGCTGTGGACAGGACACCTTAAACTGGACCAGGTTGCTGAAAGCCCCATCCAAGCTGGTCTTGAACAATTCCAGGGATGAGGCAGCTACAGCTTCTCTGGGCAACCTGTTCTAATTCCTCACCACTCTCCCAGAGAAGAATTTCTTCCTAAAATAAGGGCTTCTGGTGTTCAAGTTGCACCAGGGGAAGTTTGAATTGGATATTAGGAAGAATTTCTTTACTGAAAGGGAGGTCAAGCTGAGTAACAGACTTCTCAGGGCAGTGGTTGGCTCACCATCCCTGGATGTGTTCAAAAAATGCATGGACCTGATGCTTGGAGACATGGTTTAGTGGTGGACATGGCAGTGCTGAGTTAATGCCTAGACTCCATGATCTTAGGGGTCTTTTCAACCTCAGTGACTCTGACTTCCCTCTGGAAGGCTCAAACTTGGAGGCCAGGTGTGCACAGCTCCAGCTGGAATTCCTGCTGTTCCTGGGACCTGGTGGGACTATTGCTTATACTTGCACCCAGGGCAGTCAGCAGCGTCCACACTCCTCAGACACTCAGAAATCCACAAAAGATATGGAAAACCTTTGACCAACAGCTTGAAAATTTTGAATGGGCAATATGTGACTGAAACTTGGGAAATCTTGCTTGAGACAGGATTGTGATTTTGCAATCAAGGGATAAGACAACTGTCTACCAGCCCTCCTGGTTCAGTGGTACAGCATGGCAGCAATTAAAATACTCATTAAAAATTGTATGAAGAGAAGTGGAAACATAAATGACTGTATTTCACTGAAAACAGAGCATAGGAAGTCAATAAAGACCTTAGGGAAGATGTCTTTTTTATGTTAGGAGTGAAATAAATCACAGTGATTTACAGTTCCATTTATAGATTGTGGTGATAAAATTATTAACACTGCTGCTATAAGGCAGAAGTATTTATTAAATATTTCTGTTCTCAGTATGGGAAGGAACAGGATGGTAAATTATATCATAAGAGGAAGATGGGCCAGTAGTCCATTTATTGCCAAATAATGCTAATAGAATGAAAGCATGAAATATTCTTTCAGAATACACATTCTTAAAATCAACAGGTCCAGTCTCATTCAAGAGCTTTAAAACTGCTCCTGGAGCTGCTGGAGTCAGGTATCTTGTTTTGTTTTATATGAAACAAACTGAAATTTATTCTGGTTCATCACAATCCATGCAGTATAATTTGCAAAAACTCTACATAAAGCTCAACACCAATACATTTGTACATAGATAAGTATGTCTAGGGAAAGACACAGCTTACACATAGGAGAGCTGGTGTTTGTGAGAGCAAACCTGTGGTTTCCAGTAGTTATAAGCAAGAAAATGTGAGATTTATCTTCTTCTTTGATTAAGAATATTCTGTTAAAAAGTATGTAAAAAATTGTGGAAAGCAATGAAATCTGGAAAGAAAATATTTAATTGGCAGTCCCTATTCAAATACTGGGGTTTTTTTAATAAACCTCAGAAATGAGGACTAAGTTATAAGTCTTTGTTATAAGCTCAAGAAATCAATGAAACAAGGAAAGCCCCTCCATGTGAGAATGAAAAAGGAAATCAGGATAAGCAGAATATGGGCAATGGTGAGCAATGATCAAAATGGTGCTTAATCTGTTTTTTATGTTAGAACTTCTCTCCTTTTTGTTTTTTCTTTTTGTCTAAACACTACAATTAACCCAGAGGTCTGATGTCCCTTTTTCTTGCTAAAGATTGGTGCTGTTATCATGGAATGGTTTAGGTTGGAAGGGACCTTAAAGATCATCTGATTATCTTGTTCCACCCCCTGCCAAGGGCACAGACATTTCCCACTATCCCAGGTTGCTCCAAGCCCCATCCAGCCTGGTTTTTAGCACTTCCAGGGATCCAGGGGCAGCCACAACTTCTCTGGAAAACCTGTGCCAGGGCCTCACCACCCTCACAGGGAAGAATTTGTGAGGCAGGAGAACCAACTGGGTGGTAGGTAGAGAGATTACCATTAAAAACAGCTTCCACCAGTAGCAAACTGGCCATGGGATGAGCTGGTGAGACTTTGGGAATTTTCCTACTCTCTCCTGGGAAACATAGCTTGACCTAGGAAGGCATATCCCACGTGCAGTGTGACAAAATGAATGAGAGTTCACTCTTTCCACATCCACTGTGAACGAAAGTGACAATATCCTTCACAGGAGAGGAGACGTGAAAGGAGGGAAGCATTTGACAGAACTGAAGAGCTTGAGCCAAAAAAAAAAAATAAGGAATGGAAATGGTTTTTCATGTACTATGCATTTAACCCACAGAATTCATTGCTTCAAGAAGTCGTTGAGACCAAATATCACAAAGATTCCAAAGACCAGTTCTTTATTACTGGCAAATCTTATCCAGTTATACTAATAGTCAGTAGGGGGAAAATGTTGGCAAGGAGTTGAAACCTTATGCTTTGAGGTGAAGCTAACCTCTAATTAGGGATTAAAATGAGTTTTTTATGGGATGGGGAGATCAACCCACAGCCAGCTAAGAGGGAGATGTGTCTCACACTGTATTTGGAAGCATCTGGTTTTGAACAGCAGCTGGAAGAGTTTGCAGGATTAAATCAACCACTGATCTAAACAAGTTGCCAGTTCTTATGTTCCAAAGTAGTTTTCCTCTCCCCTCTCCCAGTCACAAGTAGTTTGTCATATAAAAAGTAACACGAGACAAATTAAGTAGGAATATCCCTTTTCAACATTAAGTTACTTAGTTGGTTAAAATTGGGTTTTTCTAAACACAGCTTCCCTCAACTGTGGTTGGAGAGTCTGCTCAGGCTGACTGGCCTTGCTCAAGTCTAGAAACGCAGACTTGTAGAATCAAAAAAGGGCCTGGTTAATTAGGTCTGTAAAGTGCTGATAAATCTGTAGCGAGAAAGAAACAGCAAGGTGGAAATTTCACAGAATGCAAAAACATTTTAGCCCTAATTTTGTAATTTTATTGCAAACCCCTTTGTTCACCTACCTCTTACAGTTCCTTTGACTGTGAGAGAATGACTGACTGAATTAATGATTGTATTTTGTTCTTCTCTTGTCTTCAGGTGGCAAACTCCTGTTTACTGGACCAGGACCTGTAGAACTGCATGCTCACTACATCCTGGTGTCTGATGGAGGAGAGCTCCAGGTGGGATCCCCTGAGGCCCCTTTCCATCACAAAGCACACATCTATCTCTATGGAAGCCTCCAGTCTCCACCATTATTTCCATATGGAGTCAAATTCCTGGCAGTGAGGAATGGGACCCTTTCCATTCATGGTGAGTACATTTCTTTTGTTGTCAAAAGCAAAGGACAAATGAATAACAGAAAACAAAACAAAGAAAACATGAAAAAAATGTTTTTGGAAGAAAAATAAATTGACAAAACTTTGGTCATGATTCTCATAGAATCATGGTATGGGTTGGGTTGAAAGAGACCTTAAAGACCATTTAGTTCCAACACCAATTCCATGGGCAGGGACATTTTCCACTATGCCAGGCTGCTCCAAGCCCTGTCCAGCCTGGCCTTGGACACTTCCAGGGATCCAGGGGCAGCCACAGCTTCTCTGGGCAACCTGTGCCAGGGCCTCACAGGGAAGAATTGCTTTCCAGTATCCCATCTAACTCTGGTAGTAGGAAGCCATTACTGTGTCCTGTCCTTCCAGGCCCTTTTCCTACATCCCTCTCCAGCTCTCCTGGAGCCCTTTAAGGCACTGGAAGGGGCTCTGAGCTCTCCCTGGAGCCTTCTCTTCTCCAGGGGAAGCCCCCCAGCTCTCCCAGCCTGGCTCCAGAGAAGAGGGACTCCAGCCCTCAAAACATCTCCATGGCCTCCTCTGGACCCATTCCCACAACTCGACACCATTCTTATGTTGTGTCATAGAAGAATTTAGATATGAGCTTTTCTTGAAGACTGTGAAATATGGATATAAAATGTCCATTTCTTGGTGCAGATGTTTGGAGATGGAATTCAAGTCCAAACTCGGCATGATTCAGAACATTGGTGCAACACGCATTTCTCAAGTTCTTCTCTACAGGGCTATTTTTAAAAGCTTGACATCTCCAGAGGAGGAGAAAAAAAAAAGAAAAACCGTATGAATGTCTCATTTCCCTTCCTCCTGTTCATGTGTGTCAACCTTCCTGCTGGTGGGCGTTCACACCCTCCAGCAGGTCTTGAACTTCCACCCTGTGCCCTACAAGCAGAAATGTTTCTGCCTGAGCACAGAGACGTGTGGCTCTTGGTCAAAAATGATGTCAGGCACTGAAGGTACCATCTGAGCACAGGCAGGGAGCGAGTTGTGCCTCTGTGCCATCATCCTGCCAGCTCACAGGAGCTGAGCAAGGTTGGGAGAGGTGGGGTTTGGAGGGGAGTCAGTGAACAGATGCTTTTCTGAATCAGGAGAGATGGGCAGGGGCTGGGGAAGGAGCTCCTGGAAGGGGCAGGAGAGGTGAGGCTGCACCTCAGCACCATGTCAGGTGCTCTTGACCCCTTCATTGAGACACAGCAAGGCTCAATTATTTACTGCCTGTAAAAGGCTTCAGTAATTTCAGTGAAGTGTCTTTGCAGAGCGTTTCTACCCCATTTCCTGGAGGATCTCTGCGAAGGAGGACTATTAGAGCATTTTGGCTGAGTTGTCTGTTACTGGCCATTGAGTTTCACACAGTTATCCCAGCCCTGAGCTCAGTAATTCCTGTTAGATTAAAGCTTGCCTTCCAGAAAGGCTTGGTCTTTGAGGATGTCAAGGGAGACAGAAACTAGCTTTTTCCTTAGAGGCTTTTTCCAGGGGATTAATTTGGTTAATCATCCTTCTTTTTTTTTTTCTTTTTTTTTTATCTTTTTATTTTTTAAAGAAAAGTATTATGATTTGAATTTGCCTCATAACAGCTTTTGCTGCTTCACTTTCTGTGTCTTCTGCCACTTTAAAGTGTCTTTCTATTCTTGGTTTGACCCCCATAAGCCAGGATTTTGTCTTTAGATTGTCAGCACTTTACAGCATGAGCCTTCACTTTTCCATGCTTTTTGTTTTCTAGCAATGTAGGAAAAGCCAGTAGCAACTCCTGGTAGCTGTGCCTCCTGTAATGCTTCTGCTTTCCATTCCAAGCCTGGATCAACTCTTCCTTGGTGACTCCATCACCCACAAATTTGAAGACAAACAGGGCAGAGGCTGCATTTTGCAGCCTGACCTTGACGATGTGATGGAGGGAGGTAAACCCAGCCATCCACATCAGTACCTTTGAGTCTTTTCTCAATGGTAATTTATCCATTTTACTCAGTGCCATAATTCTCAGTGAGTCTTTATTCCCTAGGAAAACAAGAGGATGAGGTCTGCAATCCAAGTATTACCTGGATGGAGGTATACAGAGTCAAAAGTGGCTTGACTCTTAGTGGAAAAAATTCTTGGTTCCAATTTTTTATAAATTATTAGATTATTGAAAGGCTTTTGTGGGAAGGGACGTTAAAGACCACCTAGTCCAAGGGATGCCTTCTACTATCCCACATTGCTCAGGGTCCTATCTAAACTGTCCTTGAACACTTCCAGGGATGGGGCAGCTCCAGCATCTCTGGGTAACCTATGCCAGGGTCTCCCCACCCTCACAGGGAAGAAGTTCTTCCCAATATCCCATCTATCCCTGCCCTCTGGCACTTTGAAACCATTTCCTTGGTCTTGTCCCTCCATCCCTTGTCCCAAGTCCCTCTTCAGCTCTCCTGGAGCCCTTTTAGGCTCTGGAAGGGGCTCTGAGCTCTCCCTGGATCATTCTCTTCTTCAGGCTGAACAACGACAACTCTTATTCTATTATTATTATTCAAAACCAATTCTTATTCAAGAAGTCATATCAATTTCTTATTCAACAGATCCAGAGTAGCTATGAAGTCACTTTTAAGCTCTGCATAGCACTCAGTCCCAGTGCATGGCTGCAATTATTGTTCATTCAAACCATGTAATCTGCAATTTAACATTGAAGCAGTAGAAGCCTGCTAGAAAACATGACAGAAAGTAGTGGGGTCTTTTACTGGGTTCATATTGCTTACACAGGAAAAAAAAATCAGCTTTTCTGTCTTCAATTTAACATCAGTCTGGTCTGTGGTATAGAACATATTGCCGAGCATGACAGCTCCTTTTATATATATATATGTGAAAGAGGCTGACATGTTCTGCAATATACATTTGTGAGATACATTTATATACACGAATATACATGTTATCTCAGATTAAAATCATTAAATAAGCAGGTTTCCAAATTCTTGGCTGTCTTGGCAAAGACAGGACCGAACACATTTTAATTCCTTTTCTCTTTCAGGCTGGGAATGTTGGGGGATGCTCTGCAGCTCTGGTTGGGTTCAGATTGTTTAGTAAGCGCTGTCAGCTCCTCACTTTGATATGTTAATATGACTAAGGGTTTCCCACAATTCCCTCATGAGTGGCAGTCCTTTGCTCCGGTGGTTGTAGCAGACTGGGAAATTTCACTGTTGCCTTTGGCTTTAGCCAACTCCCCTGCCAGTCAGAGCGTGCCACCCATAAACTGCCTGTCAATCACCCGTCACTTTGAGAGGGGCTTTCAGTCAGCCAGGGCAACCTGACTTTTTGACAATGTAATTATGGCCCTTGCATCTGCAGTAGGGGCCTGAGCAGGGCTGAGAGAGTTTTATTGATTGTTCAGAAGGGAAATTTATCACTGTCTCCAGCTCCATTCACGTTCTATTCCCTGAGAAATTCTCCTGACAAACTTCAAGAGAGAAGTTCAGCGTGGTGGCCTTGGCTGTTCTTGTGCCTTTGTCCTTCCCAGAGAAACTGGAGACACCAGTGGATGCTGAGTGGGGGCAGGAACTGAGTGCAGAGTGGAGATACTGCATCAAAACAAAGAACACCCAGCCTGTCCTTGTGACAGCTGATCTTGTGGTCCTAACATACTTATCACCAAATCTCAGAATGGTTTGAGTCGGAAAAGACCTTAAAGACCATCCAGTTCCAAACCCCTGCCATGGGTAGGGACATCTTCCACTATCCCAGGTTGCTCCAAGCCCCATCCAGCCTGGCCTTGGACACTTTGAGGGATCCAGGGGCAGCCACAGCTTCTCTGGGCAGCGTGTCAGGGCCTCACCACCTCCACTGGGAAGAGTTTCTTCCCAATATCCCATCTAAACTCACCCTCCTTCAGCTTAAGACCATTTATTCTTGTTCTGTCATTCCAGGCCATTGTTTAAAGTCTCCCTCCACCTCTCCTGGAGCCTCTTTAGACACTGAAAGGGGCTCTAAGTTCTCCCTGGAGCCTTTTCTTTTTGAGGCTGAACATCCACAGCTCTCCCAGCCTAGCTCCAGAGCAGAGATATTGCCACACACTGAAAAATTTTAAAAGTCTTCTCCGTTTTCAGCTGTCCTTTGTAGGTGATCTCGTTATTCCATTGTGTCCTCCTGAAACAGACTGTGACTCTGTCCGAAAAAGACCAGCAGTTTTGTAAATCATTTATCTAAAACTTTATGTCTGCACTCTGGTGGGAAAGAATATGAACTATGAGCAATCTATTCTAGTGAAAAGTGTCCCTTCCATGGCAAGGGGCTGGAACTGGATGATCTTTGAGGTCTCTTCCAACCCAAAACCTCCCGTGATTCTGTGAGCCTGTTCCCCAAATTTTGACGAATAACATGTATCCCTTCAGTAAGATGAAATATCTTACACTTCAGATTAAAAGCATGCTGCATTCACTTTGCCCAAACTTTGAAAGGTGTGTGGTAAAGAAAAAACAATGTCCTGAGAGTTTTGGTTTAAATAACTTATTTACGATCAGGGTAATTTAAAAAGAGATGTCAGTAGTCACTTCAATGCTCTAAAATCATGGCTTGTCCTGCTGCAAAGAATGTCCCTGCATTTGCAATGGAGAAAATTACATTTTAGAGGTAAATCTGCATGACTTCTATTCCCGATTTCTCTGCAGCCAAAGCAATCTGATACTTTTTCAGGGTTAGCTCAGGAAAAAAAAGAGGTATTTTTATCAGTTGAACCAATTATTAATTTTAATTGCTTTTAATCAATAATAAAACACAAAATATTTGTGAGCTGTGCAGTGTGCAAAACAGAGCCTGTGCATTCCTCCAGAGATCAAACATTTAATCAAACGCCTCTTGCTTTGCCTCCATTAGGCAGTGTAATGTATCTGTGCTGAGTTTGAGATTAAGAGATCATAGACAACATGAGAGAATTTGTTCTGCTTTACTCACATATTAAAAAGAAAAGCTTCCCAGGGGAAAAAAAATAGGCAAAAAAATAGGCAAAAAAATCTGTAGCAGGGGGTTTCAAGATGGGGTGCAGAGATCTGTTAGAAAAAAGATTTTTTAAAAAAACTGAAATATATCTTTTCAGTAAATGTTATTTTTCACTACCTGAACTTCCTGATTTCCTGAGCTTGCTCCCATAGGTTGGTTTTCCTTAGGTGCCAGCTATTCTGTGTGGGGGTTGCAGGAGTCTTTTTGCCTCCTGTGACAGAGTTTTTCCTTTCCAAGACCTTGACTTTAACATGATGCATTAAAGCAGATGGCTCTGGAACAGAAGGCTGAGCTGCCTTGAATCCCCTTGTGTTCACCAGGGGTAAGAAACTGCACTTAGGCACTTCCCATGGAGTAACTAATGTACAATGACTTGTGCCTTCACTTTCTTATTCACAAATATAAGATGACCATTAGATTTTAAAGAGCTAGCAGATGGGGGAGGAAAAAAAAAAGAGTTGGGTTCAGGGCAAGCTGCTGTGTCTTTCACAGTTTGCCCTTCTTTCTAACAGAAATGCATCTATTATCTTTGATTTAAGCTTAAATCAGTTGATTTGTGTGTTGGGGCTGATCTTGATGAGAAAAACATGATGCAAAGGGGACAGAGAGATGGACACTAATATATATTATATAATAAAGATAAATATAATATAGGTAGTAGAGATATTAATACACTATAATACAATGCACACTATTCACTGGAATGGAATAGAATAAAATATATAAATAGACCATAGCTAATATATTACCTCGTGATTCCTGACAGGGCACAGGTCTGTGGGTTGTTACAAATGTGGAGGCATATTATATATTAAATAATTTCCTCCTTCAAATTTTCAAATATAACATCAAAATCCTGCTTCCCGTTCTGGTGCCAGCAGAACCCAGGTTATTGGCTGGAGGAAGAGAACACCAAGCAGCAAAGTCAGGGTTAATTTCCACCCTAGACAGGAAAAAGGCTGAGAAATTTGGGCTTCCTGAGGAGGGGTGGAGGTGTTCAGGAAACAACTGGACGTGGCACCCAGTGCTCCTGTTTAGTTGTCAGGGCAGGGATAGGTCACAGGCTGGACTCAGCCTTGGAGGTCTTTTCGAACCTGAGTGATTCTGTGAAGCTTGGCAAACTGAGAGGCCTGGACACAGCCCTGGCTTTCCACAGAGCTGCATGCTGAGCCAGGCAGGGACCCCTCCCGTTGGGCTCACCCTCACTTTTCCTGGTGCTGAATTCTCTTCCATCACATTTTTGGGAGGCAGGAAGCTGATCTTAGCCTGGCAATGCTCGTGCTGCCCCACATTCCCATTCCTGCGGCAGATATTCCCTGTCTCATTCGACAGCAGCACTGGAGATGAACGGGCAATCACACACAGTGTCACCAGATGTCTGCAGCTCCCTGCAGGATCCACTGTCCTTGGCTGACACAGCTGGATCTCTTTGTTCTGTCTGAAGACCTTTTCCTCCCTCGCATCTTTGGCTGTGAGCTCGTTCTAGATGTGGAGCATGGATTTTGGCTTATGCAATGGCATTGCAGGAATATCTTTTTCCTTGTTTTCAGGACTGATGTGACTTAACAAAGCGACTGGGGGATCTCTGATTAAAGGGAATGTTTAGGAATTTGTGCATTTAGGGGACAGCATGCAGGGAAGGTATATTTTCTGCAATGTAAATCTTCAGAAAAGGGTGACAACGAGAGTTTCTATAGATCAGTTTAATCACAAAGCCCTTCCCATCCTCAGTAATATCCTGGACTAGTGTAATGGTTTGTGCTGGAAGGGTCCCTAAACTCATTTCGTTCCAAACCCCTGTCATGGTAGGGACACTTTCCACTAGACCAGGTTCCTCCAAGCTCCATCCAACCTCACCTTGAACACTTCTGGGAAAAGGACATGATAATCCTTGCTTTCTCCAGGGTGCTGTTCAAAGATATTCAGGTGGAAATGCTTTAAGTGAAAACTGCAGTTTGATGAATAGGAAACTTTCAGCCGGACTAGTTCACTTGCAAGGATATTTCCCAGTGGAGAAAATAAAAGTTATTCAGTTTTTCCTCTTGTCTGGATGATGTCAGATTTTCTTAGTTTTGCTCACTCAGAGAAGATTCAAGATCAAGTTGAACAGGGCTCTGAGCAACCTGATCCAGCTGGTGCTTCTGCTCCTTCAGCAGGAGGAGGGGAGGTGGACTAGATGACGTTTAAAAGTCCTCTCCAACCCAAACCATTCTCTGACTCTGATTCCAAACTACAGTTTGAGTCTACCTAAAATACCCAGTGTTGTCCTGCTGCAGCTTCTTGTCAAAGAGCTGATAAACGCTTGGGAGTCCTAAGGGTTAACGAGCAGTTAAAAATCAGAAAGCACCTTCTGTTTCACGTCGGGATGGGAATGAAAAGCTCAGTGCAGTGGCTGTGGCAGCAAGTGGCAGGAAAGCTGCTCTGCATCTCCCCAGGAGCTGCCCACACACAGGAGTGAGTCTTGCAGGACTGCACGGGGGTGGAAAGGCACCTCCCAGTTTTTCCCTGTCTTTCTAAAATGTGTAGCAGGTAAAAAAAAAAAAATCCCTAATAAACTTCTCTCGTTGCAAAACAAGCTAAAAACATGCAAATATTTAGAGAATATACCTAGGACTGGAATTAACAGAGCAAAAATAGTGGAAATGTTCAAGTCCAGAGGGTTGACAGCTCACAGTTCAAGCAAATGTTTTTTAACACATTTGAATAGGTAGGAAAGCAGCTTTAATTCTTCTTTTTTTGATTCCTTACCCTTCATGGCCAGTGACTGGACTAGTCCCAGCAAGAGCTGAGATAGCTGTGACTTTTTTTTTTTTTTTTAAATATAACATCCAGGTTCATAAAATACTTTTTCCTAGTCCTTAATTGAGAATCTGACACTTGAAGGTCTGTTTGGCCATAGAGAGCTGTAGCAGCACATCTGTGTGCTATCCTGACTAAAGAGGATTTCTGGAAAAGATTTTCTATTCCTTTTAACTTAAGGAATTTTATCCATGATTATTTTAATGGTTTGTTTTATTAACTGAAGCAACAGCACCAAAATGTCTTTGGCATGGATCTAAAAATATATTTTAAAAAACTCATCTTTTTCCTGAAGCACCAGGTTCCAATGGCTGTGCTACCAGTTATCACTTTGACATTTGAAAATTTTAGGAATGGCTAAGATAAGTTTGATTGGGAAGTGCATTTTGGGTCAGGAAAAGGGAATAAGGGATTATGACAATGGAGAGGAAACTATATTCCTAAAATAGTCTGAAACCTGAAATGCCGCAGGAGAGTGTATTTTATTGCCAGAGACAGTCATAGAGATACAGAATGGAAGAGACCTTAAAGGTCCTCTAGTTTCAACTTCCTGCCATAGGTGGGAGGTTTTCTATATTCTTAAAAAAACCCAAAAACAACCAGTTATAATCCATTGAATTATATTATTAACTTTTCTTGAAAAGATTTCTTTTTCCTTTTTTTTTTTTTTTTTTGGTGGGGATGGAAAATCAGCTTTCTTTTCACTTTTTTCCTGGAAATTGAAAGCTCCTATTCCCATTCACACTAAAGATTTACAGTATAGCTACAACAGATTGACAGATTATCTGCAGTGTAATTTGTACATTCCCAGTAAGTAGATTTTGTGTCTGAGCCCTGCAGTTCTTGTAAATTCCTTTTGTGAAATAAAGGGATCTCATTACCTTCACTTTAAAACACCAATAAACAGTCTGAAAGTGTAAAAGAGCTTTATAGTTTGTCAACACCACAAACATCTGTGTGTTCATAACTCAGTTAATTAATTTGTGGTAAATAGAAGTGAAAATGAGATGCAGCAGGGTCCTGGGTGTCAGAGGAGTAGGGTTTAAACCCTGCTGCCCCATGACAAAAAAGGAAGTTTTTAAAAAAAACATGTAAACAACTTCCGGGAGAAAGACCAACAGACTCGTAGCAGGCTTAGGACTGGAACCAGTTCTCTTAAAACCCATTAAGAAGATTCCAGTTTGTACCAACATTCCCATGTGTAAACCCTATTCTCCAGCTCTGCCTGACTTTGGTTGTGGCTCACACTGCTTGCTTGGTTAGGAGGTTCCCAGGGTGTCTCAAGTTAGGTAACAACATGTACTCCAAAACATCTCATTTTCAGGTGAGGGACATCTGTTTTCCTTGAAAGCAACTTGTCATCTTGTCAAGTAAATACTTAGACCCCCATAGATTTAAGGTGAAATTAATGCAACCAAATAGAAATGTGTGAAAGGCAGAAGTTCCTTTCTACAGGAATAGAAGTGGACAGGCTGTGGCTGTTTAAGACTGAAGACAGGCTGGAATTTAATGGATCAGTCTCAGGCAAAAGGAGAGCTGTTTTCTCGAACATTGTTCCCTGGAGGGAGTGGTATTGATACCAAAATGTAACTGAGATATCAACACCTCATGGAGTCCTGGCAGAGAGCTGGAGGTGACTCAGGTGACACCTTCCACTATCCCAGGTTGCTCCAAGCCCTGCCCAACCTGGCCTTGGACACTTCCAAGGATCCAGGAGCAGCCACAGCTTCTCTGGGAAACCTGTGCCAGGGCCTCACCACCCTCTGACTTGAGAATTTCTTCCTAATATCCAGTCTAAATCTCTCCTCTCATAGTTGAAAGCCATTTCTCCTAGTCCTGTCTGTAGCTGTTGGTATCCTATCTCTGCTTAAGACTGGGTGAAACCAGGTAGGTAAGTGACATATCATCCCACATATATTTATGAAATGTTTTGTGTTAGAGGCCATAGGAAATTAAATTGATACTGTTTTTCATCATAAGTGGCATTGTACACAGCAGAATTGTCTCATTCCTAATAATTTTACCAGGTCCATACAAGACTAATTTCACATCATCCTTCTAACAGGAAGCATAGCCATGGTCCTGCTACCAAGATGTTCCCAATCTTAACATTTGTGATTAATTTGTTTGGAATTAATTTTCAAGTCCCTTGCACTTCTAGGCTGCACCATTCTGCTCTGCTCCATATTTAAGGGTGTTCTGTTAAGTCATTTGGTAAAGTGTTCAGTTCTTGTATTGCCTGCAACAGCTTTTTGAGTCTAAAGGCTCTGTTCTGTACCTTTAACACGAAGTCAGTTCTGCTTTAGATCTCAAGATGTGTTTTTTTTTCCAACCCGTGCTTAGTTAATTATTAAAAATGAGTTCAATAATTAAGGAGTTATACAGATTCATCTATTTTTCAGCATTTGGAGTGTTTCTGCTTGCAGTATATTTTGGGGGAAGAAATAATTTAAATATACCACAGCTGTTGATCTTTTAAACATTTTCCCCTCAAACAGGTAATTTATTTACCTGTTGCACAGCCCAAACCCAGGCACTTGAAGTTATTTTATGAACTTGTTCATGTTTTATCTGAATTAAAGTTTGATTTCAAGGAGAATATATCATAATTCGGGCAAAGAAGCCTCAGTTATGGTCCCTCATTGACACCAGAGAGGTGTCACTGATTGTATCTTGTGTGTCACTCGTGCTGCTGGAAATGGAGGAGATTCTGAACTGGAGGTGTTGTATTTGGGAATATAAATGGGAAGCAAGGAAATGGATAAATGTGGTTCTGAGAGACATGGTTTGGTGGTAGACATGGAAGAGCTGAATTAATGGCTGGACTTTATGGTCTCACAGATCTTTTTTAATCTTAATGATTTTATGATTCTATGAAAGTGGAATCTATTAGACTCGTTTGTTTGTTCGGTTTGATTTTCCCTAACAAAAATGTACTGAACTCATTGGAAAATGGAAGAAGATTTTGAATAAGCAGAGAAATATCCCGCCCCACCTAGGTCATCAGGAAAAAAAGGTACAAGAATCTATGGATTGGGAAGCAGGTAGCTGAACACAGTAAGAGGTGAAAACAAGAAAAAAAAATAAAGTGGAAGAATGTTTGGATGCCTTGAATATTCTTTTAGAAGAAAAAATCCAAACAATTGAGAACGAATTCCTTAAAATTTTTTGAGTCAGAGCTGAAAAGTGGGAAGAAGCTTAAGAAAAGTCTTTTGCATTGGAGCATGTTTTGAATGCAGAATGGTGTTTCCTACTCCTCAGTGACAAGAGTTGTTGCCCAGCAGTGCTGCTGCAGAGTGTGTGTGACAGATGAACTCCACAGGGGTCAGTTGTGCGTCTGGACACAGATGCAGGAGAACACACATTAACACAGGCACACAAATCAACACCATAAACAAAATGTCCAGAGCTGGAGAGAAATTGTGCAGTGCTCCATGTGCAGATGGCTGCTGCCAGTCGTTGGCTTTTATGCCAGTCCTAAAATTTCACGAGAATCGCTCAGTGGAAGAAGGTAAATGAATAAAGTTGAGCAGAGTGCTGCTGGTAAAAGAATGCATATAGAATGATGTTAAGAGGGGTTTTTTGAGCTGTTTTGAGGATGAGGTCTGTGAATGGTGAAAGATGGGGTTTTGCTATGTCTGCATGAGAAAACAGCGTGGCCCTATAGATGCAGAACTGTAGGGTGAATGATGTATGTGCTGAGGATGCAGGGTCCACAAATTCTGGGGGCTACTACAGAGTGATTCCAGTCTGGCTCCATTGGCACCTACACTTTCCTATGTGTCCAACTGCATTTCAGCTTCTGCAGTGGTTTAACAGAATCCCAGGATGGGTCAGGTGGAAGGGACCACATTGGGTCATCTGGTCTCTCCTCTCTGCTCAAGCAGGGTCATCCCAGAGCACAGGGCACAGGATTGTGTCCAGACAGTTCTGGAATATCTCCAGTGAGGGAGACTCCACCTCCTCACTGGACAATCTGTTCAGTGCTCGGTCACTGCACAGGGAAGAAGTTCTGCCTCGTATCCAGGTGGAACTTACTGGGATCAGTCCCTGCCCATTCCTCTGGTGCCATCGCTGAGCCCCTGGAGCAGAGCCTGGCCCTGCTCTGAGCCCTCCCTGCACACAGGGACACACAGGGCTGAGGGCCCCTCTGAACAGCCCCAGCTCCCTCAACCTTTCCTGGGCAGGGAGATGCTCCGGTCCCTCCATCATCTTTGTCACCCTCTACTGGACACACTCCAGGGGCTCCATGTTTCTCTTGTCCTGAGGAGCCCAGAATAAGACACAGAACTCCCGATGCACCACACAGGGCTGAGCTGAACAGCAGGAGGTCTGTCTGATGCCTTCCAAAACAGTTTGTAATATGAACTGAAATACTCTAAATGAAAGATGTCTGGGAGATTTTCTTAGCAGGAAGTTGAAAATTTTCTAGTTTAAGAAAATGTAATAATACAGAAGTCTCTCAGGTTTAGATGCCCATCATTGACACACAGACCAAGTGCTCACATATACTTCAAGATAAAAGTGTATAAAGATTTGATTCTTCTGTAATTCTATTGTGGATTTATTGTCTTGGAAGTGCTACTTCTTATTTCCATCTTCATTAAGGAAATAGTTGGGACATGAGAATATAAGTAATGAAGACACTGGAGTTTAAGGAACAAGAAAGTGAGACATGATATGGACAGAGAAGTTTGCTTAATATAATTTGAAAATGATTTATTATTTAGAGGATGCAACCTCTAAACTCAGTGATTTCTGCTATTATTACTTTCCTGCAGTACAACCAGGGAGGACAGTAACTTGCTGTGGGCTAAAGGTAAATGATGATCTATTGCAAGGGAAGGAAGGAAAAGTATTCTAAAGGTGAGTGTGTGAGACACACGCTCTCCCCTGATGGTGTTCAGTGTGTTGGACCTCAGTGGACCGATCTGTTTCAAAGCCTGAGAGGGAAATGGAAATGTCAAAAGTTAAAACAAACTTCATTAAATGAAGAAAGCCAGGTTATAGGGCAAGATTTTTCATTGCTGGGGCTGCTTATACACAGATTTCATAGAATCATGGAATTATTGACAGGTTTTTGTGGGAAGGAACCTTAAAGACCATCTCATTCCAGCCCCCTGTGATTGACAGGGACAATTCCCATTAGACCAGGTTGCTCTGAGCCCTGTCCATCCCAGCTTTAAACCAGGAGCATGCTACTCCTATATGTTTGTTTGTTTGTTTGTTTGTTTGTTTGTTTGTTTGTTTGTTTTTGAGTTGACTGACTTTCTTTTAAACTTTTTTTTTCCTTGTTCTTTTCAGGCTGGATGCCCAGAGTAATTTTCACACACTTGAAATCATCAGCTAATGCTAGTGACACGCGATTAGTGCTCCAGGAACCTGTTGATTGGCAACCCGGTGATGAAATCCTGGTGGGAAGTTCAGGCCTTGGAGATGCCCAGCAGCAAAAGGAAGTGGCTGTAATCCAGTCTGTGAACAACACTGAGCTGCACCTTAGATCACCACTCAGGTATCTTTTCAGGAGCCAAGGAGATTTTTATAGCAGAGACCTAAACAAGGAGAAAATTTGATAAAAGTCAGGATTTGCTGTTCCCTGTGGGACATAATAACTATATAAATCCCTTTAACAAAGGTGGCCAATGATATTTCAGTTCCTCACTCCCCCTAAAGGCGGTGGACGTTCAATTCTGAATGTTTAAATTCTATGTTTAAATTCTGTATCATGCCCTTGAACTCAGAAAAGCTTTGAAGCAGAAAACACTGATGGGCAGTAAAGTCCAGTGGTGTCAGTATAGGAATGACAAAGAAACTTCCTGCATAGTCAATTTCTTGAGAATTTTTTTTTTTCCCCACAAGAAATGTATGACTAGTGTAAAAAAGAAATCCTCTCTTTTTGACTGAATTTCTTAAGTAATACATTGAAAGTGATTTTTTCACTATGGAAATCAGCTTCCATATCTCCAGTGAGTGTTAATTTCACTGCCTTACACTCCCTTCACCTACTGTGCATGGAGATCTTGGACAGACTGAAAACTCCACTTCTTATCATCTCCAGTGTTGAAGCACATTATCTATCTAGTGGCAACCTAACTCCAACGCTCAGGAAGATTAAGGGTATTATATTCAGAAATAATTTGGGCTTGAGGAAAAAAGTCCTGATGGTTTTCACCCAAACATGTTTTTGGGAAGAGAATTCAAAAGCTGAAATATATTGTTGTAAATATCAGAGAATCATAGAACATCCTAAATTGGAAGGGACCCACAAGGATCATTGAATCCAGTTGTTCGCCCTGCATTGGGAAATTCCAAAATCTCCACCATGTGCCTGGAAATGTTGTCCAAATGTTTTTTTGAGCTCTGGCAGCCTTGGAGCTATAACCACTTTCCTGGGGGAGCCTGTTCCAGTGCCCAATGACCCTCTGAATGAAAAACCTTTTCCTAATAACACAACACAATATAATATTATATACATAATCTAAGGAAGGTTTGAGTGCTTGTGAAACAAAAAAGATGAAAGCAAATACCAGAAAAGGAAAAGACACTGATGTGCCACTGTCCCTACTGAGAAAAGGACTGAAACCAGCTCTGAATTTGGGAGCTAATGGTCATAAACATAAATAAAAAGAAATCATAAATGTAATTCTCTCCATCTAGCAGGTGCAGATGCTATTTTTTTTTTGTCTTTCATTAGGTACTCCCACAGTATTGGAGAGGGATGGGGCAAAGGCCAAGGTCTGCCTTCAAGTGCTGTGGTGGCACTGATCAGCAGAAGGGTTGTTGTTCAAGGAAATGTCACACTGGAGAGGTTGTCCCACCTCAGGCAGTGTGCAAATGCAGGTGAGGAAGTCTTTTCTCACAGAATTGTACTGAGGAGGAAAACTGCTCCATTAAAATCCCATTGTGGCAGCATCACTGTGTGTTAGAACTCTTTCTTCCTAGGATAACTTTGAGACATTCCAATGCCAGGAAAGAGAGTTTGTCTTTCCAAACACTGTTTGACATTGAAGTGTGAAGTCTTGGGAGTTGAACTGCACTTCATTGTAATATCTCAGATGTATTATTTTCACATTGTTGTTTCAAGCCATCTTGGGAAAGACCCTTTAGTTTTGCCTGAGCCTAAGGGTGTAGAAAAGAAAGTATCTTCTGAAAACATGTTTCAGTGTACATAATATATTAAATTTTTAATTGTGTTTACTATTTAGTCACTTTAAGAAGAAGGAAAAACAAAACAGCCAAATGCTGTTTGTACTCTTTAGCGTAAAATATTGAGACGTTGTTTAGTGTTTAGGGTTGCCAAGGAAAAAAATAACAGGTGATGCATGAAGTATCACTGGTGAAAAAATGCTAAATATCTCAGTTCTCCTTTAGTTTTACCTGCATGAAAAAACGTGGAGTTTGACAGGTGGATTCCTGATTTACACCATCTATTTAGGAAGCAGAATCAGACACAGTGATTATAATGTGAACAGAGTTAGGTTATCTGGCCACCCAGGTGTAAGGTTTCCTTTAAAAAAAAATGCCTTGGGCTTTCAGACTGTGGCACAAAACTGCATTTGATATCTAGCAGCCAACTGCTTATATTACTCATGGATTTATGGTCCATTTTGTGTGAGACTCATAAATATAGGCTCAGAAACGCACTAACCGTTTGAGGTTTTTATTTGAGTTAAAGGATAGGAGGATTTCTCAGAGGAGTCACCAGAAGAGGAGTGAGCAGTGTTTTTTGTGGTAAATTTACCTTCTTTTGAAGAAAAATGAGCATTACTGGGCATTAACAGGCACTGCTGGAATTTAAGGTCCCTTCTGCTTTTCCACTGAACAAGCCCAAGTAGCACATTCATAGTCTGAATGAGTCTCACACCCATGGAAGGGTCTTTCTGGAATTTTACCCAGCCCTATGATTTAATTTTTTGTCATATAATGGAATCCAAGAATGATTGGGTTGAAAGGGAAGTTAAAGATCATCTCATTCCACCCTCCTGCCCTGGGCAGAGACACCTTCCACTGTCCCAGGTTGCTCCAAGCCCCGTCCAGCCTGGCTTTGGACACTTCTAGGGATCCAGGGGCAACCACAGCTTCTCTGGGCAACCTGTGCCACATTCTCACCACCCTCAAAGGGAAAAAATTCTCCCTAATCTCTATTCTTGTCTTGAAACTGTGGGTAGCAACAGTTCCCCATCCATCTGCAGGGAGAGTCAGGAGAGCAGAGTTTGAAAAACCCCCAAAATGTCTCATTTCAGTCTAGTTCTATATATCCATGCCCAATCTCCTTTTCAAGAACCTCACCTAAGGGAAATCAAAGTCAAATCCCTCTTCCTCATGCATACAATTATCTAAAATTAACTCCAAGGGGCGGTCCAAGACATAAAACTACAGCTTGTTTTGATACATTTCCCTCCAAATTTCGATACATTTCCCTCCAAAATGTCCAGACTTTAGGGAAAAAAAACCATGAGAGTATTTTGAGGGAACATCAGAAATGTTTGCCTCTGTTGTCTTTGGGCCCATGTTTCACATCCCTGCTAGAGGTGGAGTCTCCCTGGGTCAGTGGGGAGGATCTCCCTCGGCACACCCCACCCCATGGAGAGGGTGCCCCGTCACAGCTCTCACTGTGTTGTGCCCTAGGTCACTCAGGGTGTTTGTACAGGAGAAGTGAGAGGCAGCTGGGCTCTCGGGACCTGGGGGCCATCGTGGTTGTGGAGGCCTTCCAGGGCCAGGCCAGTCGGCTTCAGCTGGAGGGGGTCCAGTTCCGCCACATGGGCCGAGCGTTTCGGCATCACCGCAGCGCCCTGACTGTCACTGGCAACACCTGGATGGCAGGTGAGTTGTCTTCTGTCAAGTTTGGCAGGCCAGCTGAGGAACAAGAGAGGCTGCTGCTTGGTGTAAAAGTAGTTTATTACATGGCTGGATCAGTCTCATGAAGGTGAGTGTTACAGTCTGTGCCATTGTTAAAAACGAGGTTTGTTTTCTTTTGGTGAATTTTAAAAAATAGCTTTAATAAAAAGAAAAAAAGACAAATAGGAGACAGGAAAAAAAAGCATAGTATGATTAGGCTGGGTGACTTGGTATTTAGTTAAGTGCACACTTTGCTCTTTCAGAGGCTTTTTTTGAGTACTCTTTTTTTGTATTAGTTTTGTTGCATATTTAAACTTTTTTACAAACTAGATTTTGTATTTCAGGAACTGTCTAGCATGGTTTTTCTTTGGGTCTGCTTTTTTAGAGTATGCGTGTTTCTTGGCTGTGTTTTTGTTATTACTTTTAGTTTGGGCTTTGGTCCCCACCTTTCACAGACAGTTGGTGTTGATAATTAGCATGTCAGCAGCAGGGTATTTATTATATGTTCACTGGAAGTTATTTTAACTAAACAGACTGTCTAGCTACAAGCATAACTACATATTAGCTATTTTACTACTATGTATAAGTTTTGCTAATAGCAGAAATAAAACCCACATTTTTATACATATAGCATTCACTTTAATATTTGTAAGAAGCTAACTTTACAATATACACTCATAACATATTATATTAATACAACATAACTTTTTAACATAATGCATATACTATTTCAATATTTGTGAAAAGCCAATCATATAATATGTATTTATAACACTATCATGCAAAAGCCTTCTACATAGAGTCCCCATGTCCCGAGCAGAAGCAGCAGCAGCAGCAGTCCTGATACAATGCATTATATTCATAAATCATCCAGTCAGCTACAAACACGATGCTATTCCTGTCTTTTTGCATCTATCCTGGTTTAACACAGCTGTACAACAATGGTTGTAATTTCTTACACAAGCCTTACGCCTATCTATTCTGTCTAGCAATGTTAGCAATGCTGTGTTATGTCTATGTTATGTCTAGGACTTAGCTAACTTCGTACAAGGTAATGCAACTGAACTTTAAACTGGACTTTAGGGCTTTTATATCAACTAATACAGTCTCTTATTTGCTTAAGGCACTTAAGCACTTATTTTTACTTAACAAAAACTTACATTCCCACTTTGTGTCTGTATCTCAGTTTTTCTGAGGCTTTCAAACCAGCCCCTTCATTCTTTACTGCCTCTAAGCCTGTTGTGCACGGGGTCCTGGGAGATTTCTATCTGGTTTCCAACAGTTTGCACTGGAGATACCCACCTTCTCCTGCCCAAAGCTGGGGCAGGCACTCACAAAACCTGCTCAGATCTTAAGACAGTTGACAAATTGGATTGTTAAATGTGAAAAAAAAAACCCCTCACCTCTAGTCTAAGCCTAAGCGACAGAGTGATTTCACTTGCTTCGCTTCCTTTGTATCTCTGCTTCTTCCTAAAATAATACATTTTTTTTAATGCAACACTGCACTTTTGATGTAGAAGAGAGTAGCTCTGGAAATGAATGCACTGATACACTATGAGGGAGCCCAAAAATGGCTCAGGGCTGGCGAGTTGCAGGGGCCAGCATTTAATTTTATCACCCAGAGCTTAAGGAACATATCAAGTTCTCTTGACTTTGTTGCTGTTAAGTGTCATATCCATCTCTGTGGAAGTTGCAGTGAGGGCTCTGAAGACTGGTGGTGGTAGGGGCAAGTTAGGTGGGCTCAAAAAAATATCTTAAGGGTCCTGGATGGATTTTCCCTTCCAGATAAGCTACATTTGCACCTCTCACGGAATCATAGAATGGTTTGATTAGGAAGGGGCCTGAAAAATCATCTAATTCCAAACCTCTGCCATGGATTGGGACAACTGTTTCCTGTGCCGTCTTCATTACTGAGTGAGGGTCAGGGCTTCCTGGTGGCAGAAGGCAGCACTGGCCGGGGTCTGGATGATGGGAAGGTCACCATGCCTGGCTAGAGAAGAGTGATTTTTGCTCACACCACTCACTTCTTTCCAGACTCTTATATCCGTGGGTGTTGTGTTCTGGACTCCTTTGGCCAAGGCCTCCATCTGAGCGGGATCTCCAACCTCAGTGTGGATAGCAATGTTTTCTACAACATTTCAGGCCATGGGCTTCTCCTGGGTAAGTGAGGCAGGCAAATATCTGCACTGCATACAGCAACCTGTGCTGATTCCCATTTGCATGAAAACGCCTTTGGAGGAAAGAATGGCAGTTCCTTAACTGCACTCTGAGAACTTTAATCACAACTTCTGCAATTTTTGGTGTCAGTGAATTTGGAATAAAGCTCCCACAATTCCACACACAACTCCTAGCAGCTACTTCCATTTGACCAGCTGTCTTTCTTCAGGTCAGTCTTCACTTGATCAGGATTAATTATATTTTAGTGTAAGAATAGTAGATTTTTGGGGGGGGATTGATTCATCTGTCTTTGGAAAAGTGTCATTACACAATATTTAAGACCACAGCTCAGTGAAGCATTTAAGAGCATATTACCTTTAACTTCAGTCATTTGATGTTGAAGATAATGGAATGAAAGCATATGTTAAAAGTTAACCAGAGGATTTAGCACTTAAATAAATTGGAGCTTGGAGCAACAAAAATGTTAAACAACCAAATATTTCTCCTAACCAACCATCAGGAGACTGACTTAAAGCATCTTCTGCTGGGATCTCGTGTTGTCTGAATACCTGAAGATATAGCTGGATTTTTGTTTCCCTAAGAGATGGAATAAAAATGACCAATTATGAGATAAACAGAGGGGAAAAAAAAAAAAAAGAAAGCCTTCAGTTCTGATCCTGCAGTTTCCCACACACAGAGTCCCTGTGCTGGGTGCTGTGTATAAACATAATGAGGAGTGTTATATCATGATTTAAACAGGGAAGTTTATAAACCCAGTGTGGTTGTAGACACCTTGCAGATGAAGAGAGCTGGCTCAGAGAGATGCAAGGACTGGCCCAAGCTGATGTACAGAGCCCTTGCAGCCATGGGGAAGCAAAGCAGGACCTCCAAGCTGCTGGCATCCTTTGGCTGACTCATGTTGGGATCTGTCTGAGTTAAAGGACTCTGAGCTGTTTTGAAGTTTAAACCTGGATACTCCTTTTCCTCAAAATGCTTTTAATGACTTCACTGTCAGCAGCTCCAGAGGGTCTGATGGATTAGTTTATATATAATTTTGTTGCCTGTGAAGGAATATTTATTATAGCTGGCCGTTTGCAGCTCTGGAATTAGATTCTCTCAGTGATTTCCCCTAAAATCCTTATTTTCAGAAGGTTTGTAAGACCATCACAAAACGTCACTCTAAGCTTAAAATTTTTGACATATGAGGTCTAAGATTGAAAGCCAAAACCTCAAAATACTGTATGGCTGTTAAAATTACTTCTTTAGCAGTACTCTGGTAGCAGCATTGTTTGTAGTACATACAGACTGGAAAAAATTGAGAAAACTGATTCCCTCAAAAGACTGAGGGAAGGCTAAAAGTATTTATTGCTATCCCAAAAAACAAAGGGCACAGGCTTTCTTGTGAAGTGGCTTATATTTGGGGTAGTAATGAGTTGGGAAAGGATCTGTATTATGAATAGAACTTGAGCAGGTGTATTTGAAGATAATGACTTCTGTTGGATAAACAAAACTAAATGGATGTGATCTGCTTCTAATGTAGGCCAGAGAGAATGACCTATGCCATTCCACACATGATTCCACTTTGTATGCTGCTTTCCAAAAGTGCTGATCACAGAATTATGGAGTCATTAGGCTTGGAAAAGACCCTCAAGGTCTTCCTGGTTCTGGAAGTTCAACCATTAAACTGGCCCTGCCAAGCCCACCTGCGACTGAACCATGTCCCAAATTCCATATCTCCATGGCTGCAAACCCTTCCAGGGATGGTGATTCCACCACTTCCCTGGGCAGCCTGTTCCAATGCCTGACCACTTTTTAGGTGAAGAAATCTTTCCTTATATCCAACCTAATCCTCCCCCGGAGCAACTTGAGGCCATTTCCCCTTATCCTATCAATATGTCTTTATTTGGACTTGGCATGTATGGAACTGTCCACTCCTTGCCATTGGGTGATCCATGTCTTTACGATGTAGTTTAAAAAATGTTTATTTTGTTTTCTTCTTCCTATTTCTATATTGTAACTGGATCTGGGGCACCCCAAGAGTCTGTGTTGCCTGATTGATTGGTTGATTGATTTTTCCCTTGCTCTTCTCCTACTCCATTGCTTGGGGGGGAAACCCCACACTTTTGTTCAGAGGTGCACACGGTGTTTTTCAGCCTGTTTAGAAATGTTCTTACAAGTAAGTAGGGTAGTGAATGGAGACAGGAGATGAAGAAGACTTTGAATTCTAGTACTGCCAGGAGCATGCCTGTGTGCACATAGGTGAGCCTCTTTCCCACTCTGAACTACTCTGAATCTCTTTTCCCAAGTGTAAATCTGCTTTATAATACATATTTTATTTATTTTCCCCATAAACTTGCAATCCAGAACATATGACTTGTGGTATAGTCACATACAGTATAATATAATAAATACCTCGTACAGGGAAATATATGTGAATATAACACCTGGACTTGTGTATTTTGAAATGCGAATCATGATAATAGAGGGTTTCCAGCTATATGTACATTTATGTTTATTTTTATGTTTTCCTCCTCTTATTTTTTTACTTTTATATCTATATCTATATATCTATATCTATATATATATATATCCTTTTCTTCATATTTTTTTTTCCCTTTAAAGGTGAGGGACTGGAAGAGGAGAACAAAATCTGTAACAACATAGTGATTGGCCTTTCTGTAACTGATGGTTTATCCAATATTGAGACACTGTCACCAGCAGGGATCTACATCAGGGCTCCTGCCAGCCACATCAGGGTAAGAAGTTCTGGTATAAGACATAATACTTCCTTTCTAATCAGAGGTATCAGAAAGACACAGAGCTTCATTTATCTGGGAGATCACATACACAATATTTGTTTCTTGGCTGAGCTGTCAGAACCTGTGCTTGTGATGGGATATTGAAACAAGTGCATATTACAAAATAAATTATGTTCCTGGGTAAATTTATTACTGAGAATTTTGCTGTGTTTGAGTGGAATGGAATATTACAGTGAGATAATTCATCCTGAGGTACTTTGAAAATTTGTTTTATTTTATAATACTCACAGATTCAGAAAACTTGGAAAAAGTTTAGTCTCAGCTTCTCTAGAATTTCTGGCATTGTTAAAAAACCCTCAGTTTTAATGGACTGACTAAAAAAACAATAAAATTCAGCACATCAATTACACCTCTGTCTGGATTTAAAATCACATTGAACATACAGCTGAAGATTTGCATTCCATGGTGAGAAAGAGAATGTGTTCCTTGTCCTACGAAAATGACATTGATTTTTAAAGAAACTAAATTTCTCTTTTCTAAATGGTAATAAAACACCAGGTTTTCAAAGAGCTAACAGCTGAACAGCCACACATCAAAAATCTGAGCTCAGAAAAAATACTTTTAATCACTAATTCTCTGATGCTTTCTCTTAGTTCATACTCTTTTTTGGTCTTCTATTTCAGAATAAAGAGTCACTTTTATGTATTTCGTGGAAAAATATGATTTTCATCAACTTCAAACCACTTTTCCTTCCCAACTATTTTAAGGAATTACATTGAGATTGACCTTTCTCACCACACTTTCAGTAGTGAAAAATGCATATTTTCATTTTAAAAATAATCCTAACCTGTTCTATTGTTAACCCCCCATAACCAAACCAATTACTGTTTGTGAAGACCTAATCACCCCAGGGGCTTCTGCTCCATGAGGAAAGATTTGCACCTAAATCTGAAGGTGAAAAAGAGACTACCACATTCCCTATGTTTTTATGAAGAAAGGAGCACCGAGGAAGCAGGAGAGAACTTTTCTGCAATTCCCTCGAGGCCATATTTATCATTTTTAAGGCCATCAAATATGGTTTAAAAATACAACAGCTAGGCAGGATCATGAGAATTTCAGCTCCACTAAACACAGAGTTTTGTACTGTCATGCACTGACTTACCCTGGAGCTGTTCACTCCATCGCCACTGGCTCAGCTTTTGAAAAGGTTTGCTGCAATTACCTCCACGGGTTCCTGGGAACTGCCTGTGCTGGGTTTTCTGCACATTTATATGTGCTGTCCCTCTCTGTTCACATGAGTTTGCAGATAAAAAGCTGCAGCTGTGGCTGTGTACCCCAATACCAGGGTGTCTTTTCTGCTCTCCAGAGATGTGTTGCTCTGTTGGATTATGCCCTTTTCAGACCTAGAGATGGGGCAACTGAGAGGTGTTTTAAAAACTTCTATTTTCGGTCTCATGTGAAAGGTGAGACAATACAAATGTTATAATTCATGCTATCACAATTAGAAGTTTACTATTTCATAATTACAATACATTTAAGATTTTTCTTGACTTATCACCTTTTACTACACAATGCTGTAAATGCCTTAAAGCAAATCATCTAAAATTACCCTTCATAAATCCTACTACAATGCATCTTTTATAGTTCTATTTCTCCAAAGTATCTAGTCTTATTTACAGAGCCATCCTTTAAAACTTGATTCTAGTTCCATTTCTTTCTCAATAATATCCATCGTATTCCATAACATTTCTAAGTCAACATTTCTTATCTCAAAGTTTACATACAAATAGATACTATGTAAACCTTCTATCAAACTTTAAAAATTCTCAGCAAATCCATTTCCCACACTGCTCCAGGCAGGGTAGCAGATGGCCCTCAAATGGTTGCTGATAACCCTCATCATCTTGAGGAGTGGAATATTTGAGGAGTCACAACAGCAAAAGAAAAACTTGAAGAAGTTGCCCATCTTAAAATTGTTATTGACTGCAATTAATGTACAACAGGAAAAAGCAGTGCTCAGGAAGATAGCAAAGCACAAGGATATTAAGAGAATAAGTCATATTTCTCCCAAGCAAAAGAACTGTGGACTTTTTCTTAGTGAAATAATAATCACTAAACTTCAGGGGTGCTGGTCCAGCACCAGCATTATGATGTTGTAGTCTTAGCTCCTTTTCTCTCATGAAAATTCTCCGATTAAATGACTCAAGCTTTTTAGGTATTTATAATCCTAATTTTTGGGGAAGTTTGAAGAATGTAATGGGAAAGACTCATCTTCCACTTGCCTGGTTCCCAGGCCAGAACATGTGGTAGAAATTTTCCCAGTTTAGAATATAATTTTAGGTGTTTGTCAGTCTTTTTGTTTATTGGTTTTGTGTTTGTTTTTGTTTATTTTCAGATTTCCATCTTTCAATTGCTGGTTTTAAACTTATTGGCTGCAATATTTAAGGCAGGGACTGCAGAGAGCTCTAGGTCTAAACTGTGTAACATCTTCTGTATATGATGGGTTAAGCCTTTCCGCTGCGAGACCTGCAGTAATATTTTCAGAACTACTCAATTTACTTGGGAGCCTAAATTTGCATCGGTGGCTGAAGAGCTTAAATTTCCTTGAAATTCAGTGGTAGCCTAAACGGTGTGGAAATTGGGACAGAGCAGTCACTCAAACCTGAGCCTACAAAGACATTTGTAGACCAAATTCCCACTGATTTCCATTTGATTTAAGCTCTTAAGTGCACTGGTAAATCAGGCTGTTAGATGAAATTTTATACTTGGACAGTGTGAGTGCAACCTGATTCTTGCAAGGTTAGTATAATTTTTTTTTAAACACAGTGTGTGAGCCCAGGTTATCACTTTTTAGAGTCATAGACAATCTCATTAGCAGGCTGGTTTCTTGCCTTTTAAATGCTATCAGCACAAGGAACTGAAGATGGTCCTCTGTGACAATGGCTTTTTTCTCACTGAAACATCTGCCCTGTGTCCTTGTTTTTTTTTTTTTTTCTGTGCAGGAAAAAATAACTTAAAAAGTAGGTTTTAATTTTTTTCTCTTGGCTCTCTTGGGCCTAGTGAATTTTTGCCTTTAATTGTTCTAATCCATAAACATTCAATGCCCTGAAATCCCAGAGCTAGCATGTGGTGCTCATGCATGACAACATATGGACTGGGTTTAAAAAACCCAGGAAGAACCTCCCTTTCTTTTCTTACTTTGGTGTTGAGGACTGGGAAACAGCTCAGATGAATGAAGAGGGTGGAGCTCAGCTGGTATCTCCGTGTCAGAGGAGTGACTGATTGTCGCACTGTTGGTAAATGCATTTGTTTCCTGGTGTCACCCCATCCAGCCATTCTCCACAGCACCAAAGAGCTGAGGCTGCATCTGTTTGGCACCGTTTTCCTAACCTTTCATCCCTCTGAGATCCTTTCCAAATACTTTCCAGCAAAGTGGACCCACACTAAAGCAAGCACATTGTGGACATTCTTCACATCCTGCCCAGCTCTGAAACTGGGAGTGGTGCTGGGAACACCACCCAGAGATTAATGTCATCTTTAGGGTCAACAGTTTGAGTACCAGCTATCTAAAAGAAATTCATGAAATATTTACACCAGCAGAGTTGTATGGTTAAGAGACACTTAAACTATCAGCCACTTGATTTTACTGACTTGCAGTGCATACCTCCAGGTATTTGGCATGCTCAGGGAGGTAATTTCTCTCTGGAATTTTGGTTGCACGGACATCCGTAATATACTGACTTCCACAAAGAATTGATTTCCACACAAAATTCCCTGCTTGCCTAAAACCCCTGCCCTCCAGCCACGAGCTGGCTGAATAAATATGCAGGGTTTCTTTTCCTTATGAATCATCTGTAGAACGCACGATTGGAGTCGCAAGTAAAATATCCTGGAAATGATGTGACTGGACTGCAGGAGTGTTTTGTTAAAGGAAAAGGGTCTGTGGCTGCACTTTCAAAAAAAAGCAGCAGTTTTACCTGGGGATAGAGAAAGCAGAGCCTTGGGTCTCAGTACTTTATTCCTTGGCAGATGCCAGAGATCAGGGCTGCAGGGAGCACACTTGGATGGGTCAGAAGAAAGTAATTGGTATATGGAGGGTTTCACCTTGAGGTCACCAGGCTCAGCTTTGATTTGGACCATCAGGGACCAAAAAGTCATTAGTATTTTAACACTGTCCAGTGACTTATGAATGGGAGTGGGGGTGTCAGGCCTGACCTTAGAGAACAAACCCTCCTTAGAGCTGCAAGAAAGGTCATCTCAGACCCCCCCTCAGAGAGCCACATACCTCCAGAGAGCAATTAATTTTGTCTAAGGACAGACCAAAAGCATTGCCTTCTGCACATGCCTATGTCTTTTTTTTTTTTTTTTTTCCCCTCGAAAGGGAGCTAAAATCTACCAGCCTGGGCTTCAAATTTTCACACACCTAAGGCAACTGAGAGGGATCATGCACAGGTGCACACATGAAGACACTGATATATGGACACAACCCAAACCCAACTAGGCTTGTCTGGTCTCCAAATTAATCTGACAAGAGCAGGTTTTTTTGTCCCAGAGTAGAAAAGTTCAGAACACATCAAATACAACCCATATAACCCACTTGATGCAGATTCTGTAAGTACCAAACTCCTAATTTTAAGGCCGGTTGGACCTTATGTCCACTTATTTTTTACCTCTTGTATCACAAATAATGTAACTAAAATGCAGAATTTAGAATGCAATTTCTTTAAGAGATATAAAATGACAATAACTTACAGCACATCTTCCTATGGTTATTTTCTTACCCTATAAAATAATGATCCAAATCACATAATTTGCCACAGGTGTAAGGAAGTTTAATTGTTCAGCCATATCCTGAAGATGTTGTTCTTTGCTTTCTCTTGACTCTTAGGAGTATCTCTTTTTCAATGCCAATATTTCCTGTATTTTCCTATCCTGTGTTTGCTTTGGGAGACAAGAGAAATATTCAGGCTGAGAAGGAAATCAACAAACTTGATTAGTTTTTGATTTACTTTTGTGTTTAATTTGTGATTTACTTTTCCTTCTTATATAGGAAGTTTATAGATGTAAGTTTGCAACACATTTTTTTCTTACCTACTTCTTGAAGAGTTGTGACAACATCATTTTTCTGGCATTTGTCTCTATTGCTTGGCCAATCCTCCTTGTCTGGTTCAAAAACAAGTGTTTTTACAATTGGACCAAGGTCAAAGTGAAAACAGAACAAGACTGGAGATGGAAAAAACAAGGTACCAGTCTCCACCAGCCAGTTTAGCAGAATTTGAATGGACTTCAGCTGGGATTTTAATTTGTGTGTTTCTTAAATTGATTTTAATTTCCAGAAACCTGTGGTAATATTATTTTCATAGTCACATATTCCTCTCTACAGGGTAACACAGTGTGTGGTGCTGGGTATGGCTATTTCTTTCATCTCTCCCCTGAAGGACCATCCCAAGTGCCTCTCCTGTCCTTCAGTGAGAACACAGCTCACTCCTGCACAAGGTACTTGGGCAGTTTGGTTAAACAGATTTTCCTTCAGGGAATGGTTGTGCCATCTATACTTGCAGTGGAGATTCCATGGTTCTGTGACATTTTATGCAGCAATTGCTTCTTTAGCATCCAGGAACAGCTATTGACAAAAGTTTTAACCAGTACTTCCCTAAACCAGAAAGAGTATTTAAAAATAACATTGTACTGAAAATCAGCAGATAAGGTGACCTGAAGTTTGAGTTAATCTGGATATTAATCTGGATTTTAAATCTCTGAGAAGGTCAAACCAAGTGCTGCATTCAGGAATGAATACATTTGGGCTGTAATCCAAGTTAGCTGAATCCAAAATAAGGAAAAGCCTTATCTGTCTAGATTCATGTCAGGCTTATCTGAAGGTAATGCCGGCTGAATACTCATCAGAATGAGAGGGTATTGTGTAGTGAGAACCTCTCAGTGGCACTGCACACTCCTTTTTAGCTCGGATAGGTGTAACACTGAGAACTTTTGACTTTGGCTTTAAGAAATAAAGTCTCATGCTGTCTCAGCTGTCACAGATTTAAGATTTTAGATACCAAAATGATGAATGGAAAAATCTGCTCAGCAGTACATGCACTGTAAAGGAAAAGTCTCCATGGCTTTCTCTCCTAAACAGGCATGGGTTGCTGGTGTACCCAGAGTATTTGCCAGACAGTCGTGTTGAGTTCAACAACTTCACAGCCTGGAGCTGCCACGGGGGAGCACAGGTATGTTTGTCCCCACTGCCTTCTGTCATGCTCAGGATCTTTCCAAGTATCTCACCTCCACACTGACTAACAGCTTTTGTGCCTGTATGTCCATGTCCCTCACCTGGAGGCTCCTGTTTTAATAATAGAGCCAGGAACTTGATTTGTGTGAATTCTTTTTGCTGCAGAATCAGCGCTACTTTTACCAGCTGGTGTTCTCTGTAATCATCTAACATCTGTCTGCCACTGTAATCATGGAATTTTAGAATGGTTTGGGTTGGAAGGGACCTTAAAAACCATCTCATTCCAATCTCCCTGAAATGGGCAGGGACACCTTCCTTTAAATCGTGTTGCCAAATAAAAAATCTTTCAAATGGATCTGAGCTGTTCGTGAAGATTGCAATAGGTAGTTATGTTAACCTTTATAGAACTGATGACTTCCATGGGATCTTTTTTTTTTCTTCTTAAAATTTTGCACTTTTTATTTACTTGAATTTGTCTAGCTTTGCTCTCCAACTAATATGGCTCACTAGTAATTAATATGATTTTAAAAAGCCACTCCACCCTTTATTATGTCATACTTTCTTTCCCATATTCAAAATTTGGAGCCTGTGATGCTATTAATTCCTGTCTGACGACCTGAACAGTTTATATGTGTTTCTCTGTAAGGTTTTATAGCCTCACCCATCCCTATGATTCTTCCTCTGGAGGTGTCCAATTTTTCAGTGTGATTTTTCAGACTGATGTGTTCTCTTTCTGGAGAAGGTTATTTGTATGAAAGAAATAAACCAAAAGGGTGATTTGCAGGTTTGTTGTTGTTGTTTGTTTTCTCTGCATAACTTGTAATTTCTTTGTACGTGACTGACCTAGAATACCCAGATAACTAAATTTATTCTGCTTCTTTCCATGGGCTCCCTTCAGAAACAATCTTCTTTCTTTTAGGTGCCCCATTCCTTGAAATGTTCAAGGTTGGGTTGGATTGGTTTTGGAGCAGCCTAGGGTAGTGGAAGGTGTCAGTGCCCGTGATAGGGGTTGGAATAACATGATCTTCAAGGTTCCTTCTAACCTAGCCCATTCTATTATTTGATTATATGTATTATTATTATTTTATTTTCCTTCTATGTAGATTTTCAGTAGCAGGAACCTTGAACTCCAGCATTTCTGGATTTCTTCTTGCAAAGACTTTGGCATTGACATCGTGGAAAGCCTGGGAAATGTCTCTGTGTCTGACAGTGTTTTAAATGGACACCTTGGGCAAAAGGTAAGGACTGCAGGGAATATTTCAAAGTCTCTTAAGTGTCACAGCAACATTTCAGTAGGGATTTGGGGAAATAAGAAAACAACCTGGAGAACAACCCCTGCTCCATGGCAGCTTGGGAAAAGCTTGGATTTTAAATAGGTTATAAGGGAACACCCTCAAGTTGCACCAGTAGAGGTTTAGGCTGGATTTTGGGGAAAATATCTTCACTGAAAGGTTTTCAAGTGTTGGGACAGACTGCCTCTGGCAGTAGTGGAATCTCTTGGAGGGTTTTGAAAACCATGTAAATGTTGGCATTTTGGGACATTGTTTAGTGTTGGCCTTGGGGTTGCTGGGTTGATGGTTGGACTCCATGGTCTTAGAGGGATTTTCCAACCAAAATGGTTCTATTGTTCTACTTATTTTCCCCCAAACATCTTTTCATTTCATCATGGAAGTTATAAAGGTTTTTTTTTTTTTTTTGGAAAAGATTCAAAACAAGGACTCTGGTATTTTCTATTTTCATTAGAAACTACTACAAGATTTCACACTATAATGCATAATCCTGTATATTCTTTCTAAAACAATATTCAAAAGTGAAAGCAATATCACAAACACAAAAAAATTGAAAGATCTTAGCAAGACAAGTGCAAATTTTTTCCTACTCATATTTTTTTTTTCCCCAGGATTGGTATGGTCTCAGAAAAATCTTGGAATTTCACCAAACCTGACTTTTTGAGAGAAATCATAATTTTTCTTTAACCAAGCTTTTCTAACACAAATTCCTGTATGCCTTTTGCATTTAGCACCATTTAACCATGCATAAGTGGGTTTAGTTTAGTGATTTGAGAATACTGAGGGGGAACACCAGCTTTGGTTTCTATCCTTGTTAACACTTTGGTTTCTTCTTCTCTCTCTCAGCATCATTGGTCCACCTGGAACACAGAGTGTTACATTTTTTACTTGAGAATGAAAAATACTGACAAAATGTAATTTTATTTATGCAGTAAATATGTTCTTTTTCCACTATTTCTTTAGGCAGCTGGACATGGTCTTTTGGGTGCTACCAGGTTGTTAACAGATTAATAACATGGATAACAATGGAATTTTAGTTACAACTGGCCACAGATGCTTGTTCATGATTTTGAGGTCTTCTTTTTTTTTTTTTTCCCTCCTGCTGAGTTTTCTATTGTTGTTTATTAAATTAATTTTCTCTCTGACTGGCAGAAAAAAAAGTCTTTTAAATGAGTTTTCTTTAGAACCTCACAGAAAGAAACCTCCTTAGCAGGTCTGTTCTAAGTAGATAATTCAGATAAAATCCTGGCTTCACCTGTCCAACCTTGAAGTCTCCCAGTGATGTCCCAGTGAATTTCTCTGACACCAAGGGGTGGATTTCTTTGATTTTTTTGCTTTGCAGGACCCATGGAAGGACTCCAATGTTGTACTTGCTAAGAGATTTAGAGGCGCTCACGCTGTGCCTTGTTTCTTGCAGTACCTTAGGGGGGTGATTATCTTTGATTATCTCTTTGATAAGAGACTCCTTGTCATAATTTACATCTTAATGTATGTAATTCTCCCCTTAATAATCATGTCTCTTTAATATCAATTAAAACTTTATGACATTTATTTAACGGGAACCTTGGATATTCCTCTCTGTTATTCCTTCCATTTTTTGGAAAAAAATTGTTTTTCAAACAGGATTGTTTTCTGGAAATGTCAGGGCATTGAAAAATTGGGGCTTTGAAACTTTAGTGACAGGGCTAAATCCAGGACCTGTAAAAGCCAAATGAAGGATTTTTGTTAACTTCCTACTAGACATTCAGAAAACCTCCTCCACATTCTCATTTAGAAACTCATTGTCTTTGTGGGACCATTTAAGGAGAAGCATTTCTTCTTGGAAAAAGCAAGGGTTCTGAGACACACGAGGGAGGAATTATTGTCTCACAGTGGTCTATTTGCTATTTGTTCAAATAAATGTAATTAATTAAAAATATAGAAAATTGGGTGGGATGGAAGAACCAGAAATGTAAGAAAAAAGCCAATAGAGATTTTTTGAGCAATTTGTTACCAAAGACCAGGGATTTCTGCTCAGCAGTGACTTGGAATAGGATGGCCCAAGGACCAGGACTATCACTCCTGATGTTTTGACCTCAGAATAAAACAGCTGATGGAACTACTGTGTCTTACAATGATTGAAGATAGCACCTTCTCTTTGAAGTAATAATCTACTTATAGGAGTCCGTTACATTCTTCCTTTTCAATTGCAGGTGTTTTCACATAGGGTGGATTTCTTGATTGATTCTGTACTATGGCTTTTGAGATGTATTCTACAGGTATTCATTGGCCTCAGAAACAGTATCACAGACTCCTGCCAGCCCTTCCTCCTCCAGGCTGCTCACTAACTATATCTTTATTTCCAACCCGTTTCCAAGAGAGTTTGGCAGAGGGTTGTACACTTCCACTGTGTCATGGACTACAATCACCCCCAAATCCAGTTTGTCCATTGTGTTTTTCATCTCCCCTGGCTTTTGTTCTTAATTTCTGGTTCTTTAAGTTCTAATAGGCCCTGAAGTCTTCAAGAGCTTTTCAGAGAGTCTGGCTTAAGTGTGTCCCTATCCCAAAACCCACAAAATGCCTTTGAATCTCAATGCTCAGGTTTTTCTTAGAACAGAAATAAGAATGGTCATCTTTGCAGAGTAGGAAAAATTCCCACTTGCTGGACAAAAAAGGTAAAGGAAAATGGGGCTGTAAATTTCACTCACTGTGGCTTTTAGGTGGATTCTTTCTCCCCAGGGAATGTACACTTTCCTCTCCCTTCAAATGTCCAATCATAAATACTATGCAACAACTCAAACAAAAGGCAATAAGATGTTCTTAAAAGTGATGCTATCAAGTGGGGAATTAGATGTGTGTTGCCAGAATTTACCAAACAATACCTCACATCTGTCCTTTAAACCTCACAACTATGGGCAATCACACTCTTGCATTCCCAGATGCTGCATCCTGGATGCTCCATTTCTGGAAATGTTCACGGCCAGGTTAGACAGGACTTGGAGCAACCTGGGTTTTTGGAAGATGTCCCTGCCCGTGGCAGGGGTATGGATGAGGTGACTTTTGAGGTGCCTTCCAAGTCAAACCATTTTAGGACTCTAAGATTCACACGGTGATGTTTCCTTCATTTCAGGATAGGACCTGTATGTCTGCAGGACTAAAGACTCCCAAAAGGTACCAGCTCTTCATCTCCAACACAGTTTTCAGGAACTTTGATGTGAACACTTGCACAGCCATCAGGACTTGTTCTGGCTGTTACAGAGGGCAGGGTGAGTCTGATTAATATTTATTTTTCAGGATTCTCAAATCCCTACTTTCCCTCCCATTACAAGTTCATAGTTTCCATAGACAACCATTGATAACTCCTCTGCATGGGCTGAGATTTCAGGTTCTCTCCAGTCTTTCTGGATATGGCTTCACCACTCAGTTGAAGCCACATATTGCATTTATTTTAAGGCAAATGTAGCCTGATTTTTGCACTGATACAGTTTTCTAAGTGGAAACCAGTTTTATACACTGCCTTGTTTCTGCATTTTCATTTTGGGAGGTAAAACTTCAAGAGTGATGATTTCTTTAAAAGCTGTGACACAAGCTCGCAGAATTTCACTGAGCTGCTACCTCAGGCCAGCCTAAACCTGAGGTAAATTTGCCTAAGATAATGTGTAAACTAAGCATCCTTCTGAGCTTTGAAGAGGGACTCAAAAGCTTTTTGAAGAATGTTCTAACTGAAATTGCCTTTTGTATTGTAATAAAATGTATTTATGTATAAATGAAGACTACCCTACAATAACACAGAAGAGAAAAATATTTCAGGAGGGGAGATCAAAAGACAGAAGGAATATTAAAATCTGGCTTATTCAGGCTAAAACTGGGAGTAGGACAGCTGAATAGTAACCCATGTGTTGTATGGACATTCCTGCCAAAGCTGACTTGTTACAGTCCATTGGGCAATGATTTTCTGACATTTCTGTAAATATTAATGTGCTCATAAATTTTAGCCTGCATGAATATTCATCTTTTTATATAGCTATCTGTATTTCAGTAGTGAAAAAATCCTCCAGACCCACTTTTCAGCCAAGGCTTTATTCTGCCAGGTGCTGCACGTATGCAGAAGAGTCAAGTATATTTACAGAATGTACTCACCTCTAAAACATTTACTTTCAAAAACAGGCCGACAGGATCCATAAGAATCACTGTAATTCTGGCTATGGGGCCTGTAAAGAAATGTTTGGAGTCACTGAGGAGATGCTGGTAGAGCCAGGAGTAGCACCTGGATCAGGAGAGTCTGAACCACAGTCACAGTAGGGTTACTGGGCAAGTCTAGTCTGGCCATAGCCCAACAACAGCTATTCCTACAACCATCTCTACTTATTTTCCTGGATCTCCCATTTTTTTTTTTTGAGCCATCAGACATTTTTCCAAAGGCAAGGTGGAATGAAGTTTGTCTCTTTTCCTCCAGAGAGTTGTCTTCAGACCCATTACATGAGGTGACCATTCTGTTTTTTTGAAATGCTGCTTGTCACCCACAGGTGGGTTTACAGTGACAGCTGAACATCTGACCTTCACCAATTCCCCTTTCCAAGTGTCCTTCCCCTTCCCTCACTCTGCCATCCTTGAGGATCTTGATGGCTCCACCACAGGACAGAAGGGAAGTCATGTCCTGCCTTCCACAGATATCCTGGCAGCATCTTGCACTGCCAGTGCCAACTTCAGCCAAGCTTCTGGCGGCAGTGTCTGTGACAGTGACCTTGTTTTCCACCGAATGGCTCTTCATTTGTAAGTAATTGTTCCACCTCCCAAAATACAGCATTGGGTTTTGCTGATATTTGTTATTCTGAGATTGCTGCTGGTTCTGAGCTCAGTCCCAGTACTGGTGCCTCTCTGCTTGGTCCTAAACTAGGTCTAAAGCCTGAGTAGTGGCATCTCATAATCTGTTGTGCTGTCTCTCATGGCCTGTCACTCCATGACAGAAGGACAAGGGTCTCCTGGGGATGCTGTGTCAGATCTTGCACCTCACACTGAAATATTTGATAACTTGGGAAACTAGAGAGAACTCTAATAATAATCCATTCTGGGGTACAGCCAGGTCGTTCCCTTCGGCTGTGGTGATTGTACAGCTCCCAGTTCTGTTCCAGTTCACTTGTCTCCCCCAGCTGGAATTTTCCCTGCCTTTCACCAGCTGGCAGCAAAGGGGATCCAGTGGAGAAATGCTGTTCAGCCAGGAACTGCTACCACTTCTATCATCCAGTGAGGGCTCTGGCAAATTTCTGACATAAGAAAAAGCATGAAAAAGACTTTCAGAGATCTAAACATCACTTCTGCTTTTCTTCCCATGATCACCTTCCCTTCCTAGTCCCCTGCTCAGCATTTCACTCTCCTTTTGAAGTATAAATCTGAACAATTATCCATTTTTTGCTCTCTCAGGTTAGTAGTACATGGGCAGAAATCCTGAAGTGCTCTGTCAGAGGGCTGTCAATTATTCATGTCTGCCTCATAATTCATGTTTTAAAAGAAGGAGGGGGAAGCCCCCAACCCCTTCCCAAATAGAAAAAAAAAATAATAGTTTTTTTCCATTGAAGGAGAAAACTATAAGACTCTGAGCTACTAAAAATGCAGGCTTTGCATGTGATTACTGTGTCTCATAATGAAACTAGAAGTCTGCAAAAAAATTAAGAGCTTGGAGTCATTCTGATTTAACTAAAAGGATACTGGGTAGAAGGCAAGATGAAACTGTTCTTGGTGTCTTTCCTAAGCAGTTAACCATGAGATCTCGGGGAAATTCACTCCCTTTCACTCCTTCACCCTGTGTATACCTTGATGAAATGGACTGCAAGATCTTTGGACTGATGCTGTGTGGGTGGATGGAGCATCTCTAAATGATGCCTGTAGAGGAATTTGGGTCCTTTTGGGTACTGCCACAGTGTAATTGTTAGTAATTCACAGCAGTTAATATATTTAATACACCTTGTTTCTCCTGACATCAAAATGTGGGTAATGAGCAAGCAGAGGCAGGAGTTCATCTGTGCCATTGCTGTTAAGTCTGGAAGACTTAACCTGACCTAAATTTTGTCTTCCCAGTAAACTGCATGAGAATTTCCCTGGAAGTTCTCAAGACCAGGTTAGACAGAGATTGGAGCAACCTGGTCTAGTAGAAAGTGTCACTTCCTATGGCAGGGAATTGGAACTAAATGAGCTTTAAGTTCCCTTCCAGTCTAAATCATTCCAGTACAGTATGATTAGTCATACCTTCATAGACTTCTCAACTAAGGTTTTATTTTAAGCAAGTACCCTTTATTTAGTTTCTTTATTATTCATCTGCGTGAGCTGGGAGTCAATTTACATCAAAGATCCTTGGCAGTCTGAGAAGAAGAAGCCAGCTGTTAGCCTGCCCTCCTGAGGACTGTGTACTCAGCTCAGCAGAGTAACCCTAGAGACCGTGAGCATCCTCTCTGTGCTGCTTCCAGATCCTCTCTCCCAAGCAGCTCCCAGCAGCCAAATCACCATCATGTTAATTTGAAAGATTGTCAGATCCAGCCAGATGAGCGTGGTGAGTCAGGGAGGCTTTGTTCAGTTGGATAGAGCTCCAAAAGGAACCTGGGAGAGGACCAGGATGGGGAATAAAAGGAGCTGGAGGGGATGAAGAGTAAAAGTGAATTAATAAAATATCTACAGCATGACCAGAGGATGAGGAGGTGGGAGAAGGAGAATGGGTGAATTTTATCCAGATGTATTTGGAGAGTGTTTGCAATAAAAAGGGAATAGTTTAGGATTAATACAGCAAAACATGACTAGGAGCAATTGGCAGAGGTTGAGTAAAGAGAATGAAGATAAGTGTGTGACAGGAAAAAAAATCCTAACAAGTTCCTCTTGGATCCATCTCATCTCAATGAAAAGACAAAAGCACTGTTTGTTACCTATCTTTAGTTTCTGACAAGAAAAAGTTAAGAATCTCTCTGGAAGAAATATTTTTATCATTCTCTACCAGGCCATGGAATATGAGACCTGCCAAAACTGCAACTCGAATTTTCTGTGTTCCTCAAAAAAAAGTATGAGAGACTTGAGATGGTGGTTTTTTTTGCTTATCCTGAATTTCAGGGATGGGATTCCAGCTCCAAAAAACTTGAAGGTTGAGGCAAATAATGGATTTTAAGAGGGGAGACCTAGTATGGCAACCTCTATCTCAGCAACCTCAGGATCATTCCCTGACCCCAAGGGCAACTGGCAAGGATTAGACATGGCCGTATTTTTAAACATCTCAGTCTCCAAAACATCAGGGATGTTGCATCAGCACTAACCTTAAGGAAAGATCCCCTGCCTGGGAGCTGTCAGGGATAGGGCTGTTTGGTGCCAGCTAAAAGAATGTCTGGAACAACGTTAATTATTTATGATACAATGTTGGAAATTGACTCTTTATCTTTGTTCTGTTTAATTTACCAGAATGCATGTGCTCTCTTGACACTTTCCCCCAAAATAAACTACATGTTTGGGAGAAAAAGAGAAGTGTTTTGTTAGAGAAAAACTATAAAAGCTCTTTGATGAAAAGGAAAATTACTATCTTGAACATTTTGTGACTCTCTGTCCTGAACTACTTCACCCAACAACTTCCAGGGAAATGGGGATCCATTTCCAAGCTTGCGCTGCTGTGACAAACCCTTCTTCACAAAGTCCAGTAGAAAGTTAAACTAATGTGTCACGTAAGCACGCTTTAAAGAGGGATTTTATGTCTTTTAAAAATGTAATTGGAGCTTATAAAAGTCTTTATAAATTTATATGTGAGAAAGTTATTGAGTAGTCTGAAGCACAGCTTATGCTGCAGCACAGCACAGCATGTCTGCAGGCTAGAAACGGCTGCTCCAAATGCCACTGCTACCCATATTATCATGAAACTATGAATCTCTATTAATATTAAAACAAATTTTCATTAAAAAATTGTCATAACATGATTAAGTGACTTTCAAAGTTTCTTCACATTATGCATAATTTTTACAAGAGGAGAGCATTAGAATAATCTGCAGCCTGGCAGCTCCTCGCGGCAAAGGGGACTCCAAACACTCAGTGGCTGCGCCTGCCAAAAGGGAGTTTCCCTCTTGGTCCCTCAAATTTGCTTTCTTTTTCTCACTGGGGAAGCCTTGGACTTGCTCAGCATCGGTCTTGTTGTTCAAGCCTTTTATTATCTCCCTCTTCTCCTGCAGAGCAAGATTGACTTTTTAGGTTTAATTCCTAATCAGCTCTAACATCCTCTCCTGTGCAATGCATTTCTGCTGCAAAACCATCCACTGCTGATGGAATAGTATCTCCCCTACGTCTGTGTCTTTGAGTCTTGAAGAGAGTTCAGATGGTTGCTCTAGGTTTGCTTTTCCTTTGATATTTACTTTCTGTGGTGCCTTTAGCTGAATATGCCCCTGCTGTGAAACACCCTGAAGACCACGATTCTTCTCTCAGTGTCCTCAGTCACTCTCTTGTTGTGTGTCCATCTCATGTACATGATTGCACCCACACAGGGGACAGCTTGCATGGTCACTTGTCTTCATAACCCATCCTATGAGGGCTCCTGTGATGTAACAAGGAAGGCAAATATTAAATTATTGACTGTTCAGTTACCAACTCATCACCTCAGCTTTAGAGATCCAGCTTTTACTCTGCTGCATTTCTGGCATTTCAGACATCCCACCAAGAGAAGTTTATTTTCCAGTGGAGGCCACCTTTCCATTCACCCTGCAGTCAGGCTTATGGGCAGCAAAGCCAGATCCTGCACAGTGTTATGGGTATGCAAGACATTTCCTCAAGCCTTCTCCCTCAGCTTCACCATCATCTGAGGTATTTCTAATTGCAGGGAGATTAATGTTGAGGCATCATTTGCTGGCCCTAAGCTTTCTTTCCTTGCAAGGAGAAATCTTGCAAGTCTGTTGGATTCTTCTCATGGCCTGGATAGATCAGACCCAGGCGTATCAGCTGGGGCACACTGTAGTAGCCAACATATTGATCCTAAAATCACAGAATGGTTTGGGTTGGAAGGGACCTTAAAGACGATCCAGTTTCACCGCCTGCCATGAGCAGGGACACCTTACACTATCCCAGGTTGCTCCAAGCCCTATCCAGCCTGGCCTTGGACACTTGCAGGGACTCTTCAGAGCTCTACCTGGTGTGGGAAAAGCAGAGTGACCAAGTTGTCCTACTCTGGTCTTTGCTATACTCACACTGCAGACATCTAAACTGTTTTCCTACCAACTACCTTCCAGCTCAGGATTTCTGTCTAATTTTAGTTTTTCTGAAAATATCAGCTTATAAACTGTAAGATCTGGGGAAATGTTTTAAGAGCACAGAGGATTTTGGAAGTCAGGGGTAGCAAACTGAAATCCTACTCTGAATGAATCCATGTTGGCTTGTCAGTCACAACCTTTTCTATCCTGGGAAACCATCTCAATTCTTCTTTTACTTAAAATTCAGCCTGTGGTGGTGACTCAGGATCAGGGTCAAAGATCTGCTTATTTCCTAAAAGACTCATGCATGAAAAAAAATCACTGCTACTATGGATCCGTAATAAAAGACAGATTTGAATAATGACCTCGATATCTCAACAAAGATACACACATTTACTGAAAACAGCTGAAAATTCTCAATTCTTGGCAATTAAAATAAAGTGAGCTGGTCTGGGGCCCAAGATTAAACCTGTAAAGTGTTTGATATGGTCATAATTTGGAATTAGCCTCCCTTTGGCCAACAATAAACATGGACTCTTGATATAAACATTTGGTGTCCCATTTGAAGTTCAATGCTAAATTGTTTCCTGTTTTTGAAGGGGGATAATCATAATGGATTATTACACAAACAGAAAGCATTTAGAGCTAAACAGAGTGCCTGCTTTCATACACACAGATATGGACCCTTAGGATAAATAAGTTAATGGTAAACACAAACAGGAGAGTTAATATTTGTTCTACTCCATGTTGTTGATTGGCTTAACAAATCCTTTGTGGCCCATATCTGTCGAGCAGTTCTACACAATGCATTTGAGCTAAATTACATGACAGTTTATATAGTCACAATTGGTGAATTGTGGCTCAGACTGTAAAACCCTATCCTGTAATCCTGCCATATTTCTAAAGCAAATTGCCCCTTAATTGAAACCTGCTTCGATATAAAAATACAGCCTTTACAATGAGTCATCCTTTTTTTCCCCTTACAGTTTGTAAAGGCTTCCAGCAGTTTAAAGAGAGGGTTAATTTTGCATTAAGACCATTGCCTCCTAGTTTCTTTCAAATAAAGCCAGGAGAAGTTCGGGGGAAGGCTCTTTCCTCTGATAATGAAGCTCTCCATGTTAATGATGCGTGCAGGCTCCCTCGGATCCTCTGAATTAGAAATACTCGTGTAAGCCAGCACTCTTCTACTTCATTAACATTAAAGAGAGGTAGATTGGTGGCTATTTAGGGCACAGTGAAATCACTGGCTATTTAGGGCAAATGGAAATGGTGCTAATTGTGGCTGGTAATTCCATTAGTAGGGTACCTCCATTTTGGTGCCTTTTTGGCATGGAGGTGAAAGAAAACAACACATTGACATGCTTTCAAGGGGAATATATCTCAGGCTTATCATGTCCTTGCACCAGTTAACTTGTGCACTGAGCTGAGAAGTTTTCTAAGTTCCCCAAATTTTTGGTTTGGTTGTGGGCAGCATGTCAGGAGTCAGAAATTAATTTCTGGAGGGCAACACCTCAAACAATGCATGTAAAAGATAAGGACACAACATGCCAGGTCAAGAAAACCCTAGAGATTCCAGGCCATAAGGTATCTCCTGCTCCTTTTCATTCCTGGATCATGAACAGGCTTTCAGCTGAACATGACCCAAGTGTGCCCAGGTGGGCAAGAGGCCAATGGCCCATGGGCTGTCCCAGCTCTGGAGTGGCAGCAGGACCAGGGAATTGCCTGCCCCCTGTGCTGGCACTGCTGGGACACCTCCAGTTCTGAGGACAGCTCTGAGACCCTCATGACAAGAGGGACATTGAGGGGCTGGAGCGTGTCCAGGGAAGGAAACGGAGCTGGGGAAGGGTCTGGAGCACAAGGAGCAGCTGAGGGAGCTGGGAAAGGGGCTCAGGCTGGATAAAAGGAGGCTCAGGGGGGACCTTGTGGCTCTGCACAACTCCCAGACAGGAGGAGACAGCCAGGGTGGGTCGGGCTCTGCTTCCAGGGAACAGGGACAGGACAAGAGTACATGGCCCTAAAATGCACCAGAGGAGGTTTAGAGTGAATATTAGAAAGAATTCCCTAATGGAAAAGGAGTTCAGGCATTGAAATGTGCTTCATGGGGCAGTGGTGCTCATAACTCTCTATAAATAGAATTAAGTCTCCATGCCTGGAGGGATTTAAAACACATGTAAATGTGGCACTTTGGCACATGGTTTAGAGGTGGCCTTGGCAGTGTAGGGTTAATGGCTGGACCTGATGATCTCAGAGGTCTTTTCAAACTTAATTCTATAATTCTATAACTTGTCTGTTATAAATAGACACACAGGAAAAGATATATTTCACTTAACTGTGAGTCATCTGTAAGTTCACTATACACTTTGAGATATTTATTTGGGGTGTTCTAAATATTGGTCTCCAGCATAAATGGATTCATAGTTAAATCACTAGTTAGTGAATTCACATTCCCATTTACTAGCTATTGGATCTACATGGCTGGTGTGGAACTACAATCTAATCTTCTGACAGGTCAGACTTGTATCCCAGCAGGATTGTCCCTTCCAGGCTTTCTTCTCCATCTTTACTTCTCCTGGAAGTACTGGAGAGAGTCTCCCAATAAAAATGATTCAAACCGTTCGCCTCAGAATCCTCCAGCAATTAAAATTAAAATAAATAAAGAGTAAAACCATGTGGATTTATGCTGCAGAGAGGATGGGTCTGAGTCTCTGTCACTTGCTGTAACATTTGGCATTTTTGCAACCCAATAAGTGGCCTTCCGCTGTGCAAGAGAGTTTTGCATTATGTGTGGTGTTCTTCTCCTGCTAGAAATGTTCTCCTGAATACCTATGCAGGTGCTGATAACTGTGGCAGTAATGTGCTTGTTGTCATTTACTTGCTTAATTAGCAGCCTAATATCCTGGTCCAGTTAATGCCCATAAGAGGAGGTTTATTAGTGGTACAAAAGCTGTTTAAGCCTTATAAACTCCTTCCAGTTTCATTGGTCTGCCAATATCTTCTGGTTGAGTGATTCTTTGCTGATTCACACTTCGTTTTGCCACTTCTGTTTCTCAGCTGAATGTTTCTGGGTAACCAGAAACCACTTTGACAAAGTGACAGACACTAGAAAAAAAAAAAAAAGAAAGAAAAAAAAAATCTTTGAACTGATTTTAAAAGAGAAAGGAAAAATATATCTATCTGGGATGACTGCTTTGGTGATTTTGCATCATCTCTAAAGCACAAGGGGGAAAGAAAATCAACAAACCAACTAAAAATTGAAAATACAGGCAAATTGCAGGATGAGTTTTAGCACAGTCTTGGGTTAGTAAGCCATATGCAATCTGAGAGGTTAGATACTATGCTGAGATATGTACTTGTAAGGTAATGCTTCAAATATTGAGAAAAATTATTCAAGGGATGCTTAAAAGAGGTGATTTTTTAAGCTTAGTGTAAGCTCAAAGGTCAAAACTGAGAGTAGTCTACTGCAAACTTAAGTCTAAAAGGTATATGACCCCTCAAGATATCAGTGCTAATATTGATCTGTCCAGTAAGGGTTTTTTCTCTTGACTAGACTGGTCATAAATTAGGAGTGCAAAGTTCTAGTGAAAAGGGGGGATTGAATTATCATTTGGATGCTCAGAAGAACTGCTGTACTAAAAAAGTTTATCCATTTTGTGTAGGATTTAATCAGTCTGCAGCAGCCCCAGCTTTGACTGCAGGCAAAGATCAACTCCTCGAATTACACGGGATTTTTTGTATTTTTAAGCTCAGGGAAACTTTTGACCACTCAAATGGGAGTGAGTAATCACAGAACCACAGAATGGTTTGGGTTGGAAGAGACCCTAAAGTTCATTTCATTCCACCCCCTGCTGTGAAAAGGGACACCTTCCACTAGACCAGGTTGCTCCAAATCACACCCAGCCTGGGATGAGGCTAATAACAAAACTCTATAAAATTTATTGAAGATCCTAAAAGTTGAACCTGAGGCCCAGGGTTGGTGGAGGGAAAATAGTATGTCAATGTAGATGTTGGTACCCTGAGTGTTAGCACTTCTCTGCTTTCTTCCTCTTCCTTTATTCCTATGTGATGTGTCTCTCCTTTGCTCTTTCTCTTCTTACAACACTTGAAGCAAAATGTAGTTTCTTATGGCATTTATAAGGAATTACAAAAATGTAGACACATTCTAAGGGAGATCCAGCATAGCTACTGTAATTAAAATAAAAATAGAACTGTAAAGATTGCAAAATGACAGGGTTCAGTGCAAAAATGTAATTACTTTTTTTTCTTTTCCTGCAGAAAAGAGGCTCCAGACATTCCCTATAATTTAAATGTGACTGACAGTAAGAATAAGACAAATACAATCAATTATGTCCCTGATACTTTATCAAACCTGTATGGCTGGATGGCTCTTCTCTTGGATAAAGAAACTTACACACTGACATTTGACAACCCTTTGGTCAGCAAACAGCTCCAGGTAACACGGGAAGGTTTTATAATTTCAAAATTATATCTGGAAGAGATAATCACACTTTGATGTCTTTGGATGAACACTGAGGAAAAAAAAATAGAGTTAGGTGCACTGAGAAAGTCTCTCTGTATTTATAGGCTTAGATAAGATGACTGATAAGCTCTCTCTTATTCTTAGATAAGCTCTCAGTAGTCACCTGGAGCAGGAAGGTCATGGAATTATGGAATAGCTTGTGTTGGAAAGGACCTTAAAGGTCATCCAGTTCCAATCCCTGCCATAGGCAGGGGCACCTTCCACTAGACCAGGTTTCTCCAAGCCCTATCCCACCTGGCCTTGGACACTGGATGATTTTGGATATCTTAGGTGAAAGTTCAGTGTGGTGCTTAGGAACCAACAGGATTTTTACTGCCTTAAGTCATGTTGAAGCACAGTTTTCAGAAGACATTGTTCATCTTCACCTTTCAAAGGTGATGAGGGGAGTTGATTTTTTTCTGCATTTACTATCACCTCCTGGTTAGTTTTACATCTCTTTTCATGTTTTCAACACATATTGCCTATGAGGAGCACCATTCTTTTTACCTCTTTATGCTGCACTCCTTGGAGCTCTACAAACTCAGACATGTTTCTTTTGGTTCCCTCTTCTCCAGTATTCAGTGACATTTAGCAACTTCAAGGCTGGGAATTACCTGCTGGTGGAACACAAGGATCTTCCTGCCCATCTTGAGGCTGTGGTGTCCTGTGGGAGAAGGAGGGGACAGCCACTCCAGTTACTACCTTCATATGGACATCACAGTAGCTGTGATTGGTATCTTGACAGCAAACTTGGGAAGTTCACCTATTTGGGTAAGTGTAGTGTGAGGGTTGCAATATACATTTGTGATCAAGAATGGTGACAGAGCTGATGTTGCTTTAATTTAAACCCCAAATCCACTCAAGGCCAGCTTTCAACAGTCCTTCAACAAGTGAGAGCTCCTTCACAACGTTGATCAAATAAGCAAATGCACATCAGGTCCATCTGTAACTGATTTATCTGATGCCTGACCTAGCAACAAAAGGAATGTGCCGTAATTAGTGGGTGATGTGACATCAGTTGCATTTGAATTGGGTTGGTTTTTTGGGTGGTAAAGGCATTAAATTCCACTAATTACCTCTGTTGTCATCTGGTCCTATATCACAGGTACCATGAATAAATCATGGTCATCTTGCTAGGCTGAGCACACTGAAAGCAGTAAGATTACTGGAAGAGAATTTTTCCTAGACTTGGAAACTTCCAAAGACGTCTTAGACCTTTGTCTATGTGACTTTGTGCATGAGATCATGGAGTGTGCTGATCTTTTATTTTTTTTTTTAAGAAATGGACATTTTCTGTAATTCTCATTATCAAGCAAATAATTTTATAAATGTCTATGTTCTATGTGTCAAAATTAAGGTAGTGATTGTTGCCTTTATTAATAGCAGCAGAATTAGGAATCAGATATATTTTGGTGTCTTTGAGAAGATTAACTTCTCCTCCATGACTCATACCAGGAAAGTAAAGATGATGATTTTCATTATAACAGATTATTTGTCACATTTCTGTTCCATTAACTTTAATGAATTTCCCTTGATTTTGCACTACTGAGATGACATGCAAGTGGCTCTCATGTTGGATACCTTTAGAACAATCATTGTGACAGTGGAGAGGACAACACGCCTGGAATGAGGGCAGACAATCCACTGAGCTTGGTCTGACAACACTGAAAATCAACCAGTGTGGAAAGTCACATTTGTGGAGAAGTGCAGAAGCCCAAACCTTCACCTCAGTCTGAGGTTCACACTTGCTGTGTCCATCTCTAGTCCTTCAGGAGCTGCCACAGCATAGCTTGTGCTTAACATTTTAGCTCTAAAAATGGGCTGGATGTACGAAGGCTTCAAATTATGAAAGATCCCTGTGCTTGCCAAATCCCAAACTGTACTGATCACCATCTGGGAGTCTGCCTGGCCTAGGCCAAATCTGTGCCAGGAATTTGGCCAGCATTATAACCATGTAGATTACTCACTTACTACTTAGGGCCAAGTTCTGTGACCTGGACCTGTTTTGATACAGTTCAGGTGCAGATTGGCTACTATAAATTTAGCTGTTGTGTCTAAGCCCTGCCAGAGATCAAGTCAAGTATTTACTGAAAGAAGAAAAATGTTTTATTATTTCTGTTTACTAACAGGGTAAATTTGTTCCTTCAAATATAAGAGATGACTGCATTTCAGTTTGTATATCCCAAATTGCACTGTCAGAGCAGCATGGGAAAGCTCAGACGATGGCATTTGTAGCTTGGCCTCTGCTGTTGAAAATAGAGGAGATGACAGTCTTGGGAAGACTGGGACAAAAGTGGTCTGGTCCGCATATGTCATTCTTGCATCACAGACACTTTCTTCTCCTTCTCTTGCCTTATTACTTTAATCTTGATTTTTATTAAACTAAGAGCTTGTTGTGGTTTCTCATTATAATAGAGAGAGAAACAATCATCCAAAGTACAGGAGGGGAAATTTATGAAAACACCTAACATGTATAATTCATGCTGTGAACATTTTCGGCGAGGACTTTTTTAGGAGTGAGATCAAAAATTCAGCGTCAGGTACCTAATATCTATGCTGTTGGTGTAGGGTGAAAGTTTGAAATAAAGGAAGCAGATTCCTGGCCCTGGTGTGGGATTTAATTTCTCTCCTTCTCTTCACTATGCAGGCTGAGAGGGTGAGGATAATTAGCCAGCGGAGCAGATTCAGGGCATGTGGTGGACTTTCCATCACTCAGGATCTTTAGAGGATGCTTGGCTGTCTTTTCAGGGAAATATGCTCCAGCTCTGAGAGAAGCTGTTAGAAACCTCATGAGGTGAGATTCATGCTCTGGAGGAGGTCAGGGAAAGCTGCCACAATAGTCCCTTCTGGCCTTAAAACCCCACCAAGTCCATCCACCCACCCAGAGAGGGCAAGGCTAGAAGGTCTGGCCTTCAGTAACTCTTCCCACCTAACTCTGCAAGTTGGCTCTTTTAGAATTTTAGTTTTTTAAAGAAATATTTTATTTACATTTAACTCTATGAAATAATTAGCCAACTAATTAATCCCGTTTACAAGCTTTGTCGGATTCTTCAGCTGTCAGTCATGCCCGAGCCCGGGGCCGGCGCTGAGTCTTAGCTCCCTCCTTCATCAGACTTGGTCTCCATGGCTACAGGCTGCATCTGCTGACACCCCACTCTCTATTTACTGCTTAATTAAGAATTTCACGCTCAGTCCTTATCTGCTGCTAAGAACAAGAACACACTGTTAAGAAACTCCAAATTTAGGCTGCTGCACAAGGAAAGCCTTTCTTGTTGTCCTGACTGCGTGGAGCCTCTTTAACTACCCTCTTGGCAACTGCGCTGCCACCCTTCAATCAAAAATCATTAAATGGGGCAGAGATAATGAGCATGTAGCATATCAAAAGGAGGATGTTTGCTCGGGCTAAGGAGGAAAAGCTGTAAGGGCCTACGAGCAGCCGCCACTTCAAAGGGAGAAGGGGGCTGATAAAGAGTCATTTGTTCCTGTTTGACTTATGTAAAAGGTCTGGTATGTCGCAGCCCCGTCTAGCAGACGCGGGTCCCCCCTCTGCAGGCTCGTGTGTCAGCGCTCGGGCAGCTGGGCGCAAACAGCATCAGCCCGAGCATAAAATCACTTGACTCCGCCGCGACAATGGGCACTTGTAGGGGGTGGCCGAGGGAGGGCCGGGGGACAATGGCAAGACAATTATTGCAGCTGCTCGGGAGGGCCATAATTCTTCCTGCCCGAAGTCGGCGGCTCTGGCGGGGCGGGAGGGGAGAGCTCCAGCGTATTAGTCATCCTCCCAACTTTTGGAAGCGCTTCGGCGGGGTTTCGACAGCTGCTGGTGTACCACCTCTTTGCAATAATTGTACATTCTGGCAGGGGTCAACTCACTTTTGACCCTCTGCTTTTGTGGCCCTCGGAAAGCCTTTTAGGGCAAACTGTGGGGAAGTGGCGGGGGTGCATTACTTCCAAAATTAACGTTGGTAAATACGCATCAGATGCCAGCTCATTAATGAGCAGGCTCCTGAATTCACACAGCCTGCATGGGGGAAAAAATGGGGAGAAGGGGAAGGAAAACCCCGTGACTGAGAAGATATTGTTATTCAAACGAAGCAGGCAGCCGTATGAAGCCGCCTTGGCCTGAAGTTTGCATTGGGCTCAGACTTTCTCCATGCCCTCTTCCATCTGAAATTGCCTGGCGTCGTGCAAGTGTTTGTTTATCTTTGGGGAGAAAAAAAAAAACAACAAAGGTCTGTCTTACACAAAAGGCAAGAAAATGGACCGTATGGAGGGGATTAAAGAAGTTAAGTTGCATTGATGGTTGTAGTCTTGTAAATTAGGCTTGGGAGCAGGAGAATGCAGGGGGTGCTGAATGGGGAGAAATAATTGTAATAGAGAATGTTTCTGTTATATGAGCAATGATCCTATTAACAAAGATAGTCACTGCTACCTACATGCATGAAACTCGGTTAACCAGCCTCTAAGCCACTTTAAAAATCACTTTTTCAGACCATTTTAAAGGAATCTGCACTGAAGGACAGGTAACCCCATGTCCTTTCTGGATGCTGCATGGAGGGGAGGCTTAGTGAGCTTGAAGCATCCCGTGCCAATCATTTCTACATCATCAGCTTTGCTTTGACGTGGTTCATAGCATCACCCTGATTTTCTCTGAGGCACCCTATGTGTTAAGAGAAGTGATCCTCAAAGGTCACTTTGGGCCTGCAATTGTGGTGTGACTCTGAAACACTCATGGGCTGTGACTCAACCACATTTCAGGGAAGTGAAATGTGATATGACCATGCTGAATGAAAAAAAAATGCCACACCAACACTTATTGTAACAAGGGTGGTGGGAAGAAATATCCCACTGGGACATCTGGGATATTTTTTAGGAGAAATATCCTTTGTAAATGGCAATAATAACATTATGAGCTTTTAAAGTCTGTTACAAATTTCAGCATATGGTGCCACAGCGTGGTACTGCTCCTTGGTTAAGGTCTCTGGGCAATACTGGAACTGGCTAAAACCCAGAGAGATGTTGTTTCCTTTTAGTTCACTTTTGAAATGTTTAAACAGTTTCATTTTGGAATGAAATAAAGTGTTGGCTTCCTTCACCTCCAGATTTCTCTCGTCTTTTTTTTTTTTTTTTTTCCCTAAAATTGAAGTACTGGACAGAAATGTTATTGAAAACATCACTGAAAGGATTATCAAACTTTTTATTTATCCCAAATACATTTTTCAGTAGACACATCTTTTATGGAGTTGGGTCATCCTGCTGACTTTGCTCAGGCTGCTCATGTGTGAGTTGTTAAGAGGGCCTGAGGCTCAACCTCACATTACTGCTGTGTCAGAAGCAGGTTTACAATTTCCATAGTTCTTAGAAAAATAATTTGATTATACTTAGTGTCTTTTCTAGATTCCTAAAGAATGGTCTCACTTCCATTAGGCTGTGTGGGTTCCTGTAATTGCTTTGTATAGGAGGAAAAACACTCCTAAGAATGTTTGTTTCTAATATTAAAATACAAAAAATAAATAAACACAGACATTTTCTGCAGCCCTATTGCTTGGGGGTAAAGGAGAATCCTAGGTAAAAGACATGGAGAATGGAGTTAATTCTTTACAGAGGACTGATTGTACATCTTTTCTTTCAGCCAGATAAAACTCACCCATATCAATTGTTTCATAGGGACAGTTGACCAGATGTGGGCTGCTCAGTGACCTCCATGAAATGAAAGTCAGCTCTTTGCAAAGAGGTGCCCCTAGTAATCATAAAATCATAAAATCGTTTATGTTGAAAAAGACCTTCAAGGTCACCAGGTCCAACCTATGACCCATTCCCACCTTGTCACCCAGACCAGAGCACTGAGTGCCACCTCCAGTAATTTTTTTAACAGTTCCAGGCCTGGTGACTCTACTAACTTCCTGGGCACGCTGTAGCAATGCTTAACCACCCTTTCCAAAAATAAATTCTTCCTGATGTCCAACCTGAACCTCCCCTGGTGCAGCTTGAGGCCATTTCCTCTTGTCCTGTTGCTAATTACCTGGGAGAAGAGAACAGCACGCACCTGGCTGTGACCTCACTCCAGGGAATGGCAGAGAGCAACAGAATCCTCCCCGGGACTCCTTTTCTCCAGGCTGAGACACGACACCCACCCCCCCCCCCCCCTCCAGTTCCCTCAGTTGCTCAATTTTTGTATTTGACACAGAGACAAAACAACCTTCTCCTGGTGGTTGAGCTCCCATCCTTCTGACGTGGAAGCAGAGAAATCAGAGAGTGCAGCAGTTACAGAAATAAGATGATGAAATGCCCTTATAATCCTGTCAGGGTTGATTTTTTGATTATGCCATGTCTGCGGGAGGACTTTCACAAAAATGTCAATCTGCTGTAAGCAAAACTCTGTGTCCATAAACCCAAAGACATATATACAGATATATATATATTTGTGTGTGTGTATATATATAAAAATAAAAATACAATTGTATCTATCTGTTTATATGTGTATAAAATCGGTTTTTACACCTCTTCTCCCTCCTTCATTGTCCTCATTATATCATACTTCCGGGTATCTCCTGCAGAAGATCCTTACAGGGGATGACAAAACACCCTCTCCTAGGTTCTCTGGTTTCTAGAGGTGTGTCTCACTGTGTTGTTGATTGTGCTGTCTAAAAAGTTTTGATTTCCTGGTGATGGATGTTAGCCCAATTGATGTTAAATAGCATGGAGCTGCTTGTTATTTGTAAGTCAGGCTATTGGAGCCATTTATCCTAGTTTCAGCCCTTCCTAATATCCACGGGCAAAATTCCGAGTCACTGCAAAGCTGATAAAAGACTGAGTTGCTCCTCCTTCATGTTCACTCAAGGAGCCCTGAACCAGGAAAAGTTACCAGCAGTATCATCCAGAAGGCCTATATTTATGATTCACAGCCCAAACAACCAGGAGGAGCTGTAATAAGGCAGAAAATTGATGAGGCTTATAAAGGTTTTATACAGCTAAACCCTGGAGCCTTATAACTACATTTTGCCAAGAGTCACCTTAATTCAATGTTTACTAATGATGTCCTTCATCTGTAGTGCCTGTATCTCTTCCTGTCCTGCAAAACCCAGTGACAACATACTCGGCAGCAAAACAAAACCACCAGAAGGACTATGTCACTATAGCCTTGATTAATCCCAAGGCCTTTATCTATCTTGATCAGTTTTTGGGAGTATTTGTGGGAAAAGGCAACAAAACACTGCTGCTTCACAACCATTGCACTTTACATCCCATCAGTGTAAATAATTGTACAAGTTACAAGGATATGGAGAGCTGTGGGGAGAATTCTGTCCCTGATTCTGATACTCTTGTCAAGGGTATAAGTAACTTATAAATAATTGTCGTGCTCTCTGGTGGGATGACACCTCAAACATGAGAAACTTTTATTATTGCCCTGACTCTGGACAGAGCAATGATAAAACTCTCAACTGAATTAAGTCTTAATGGTTCCTTTCTTCACTATGTAACGGGATTGAACCCCATTATGAGGTCTATGCACCATATTGATCAAGTTTTATGTCCCCTCAGGATTTAATTAGAACAGCTTTTCTCTAAAAAATACAAACATCCTTAATTAGATGATTTCACTCTAGTGCCTGCAAAAGTAAGCAAAAAAAAAAACAAAACAAAACACCAAACCCAAAGAAACCCCAAAACCACTAACAAACCTCACAAAATATATTTAGGTAAAAAAGGATAGTGTCAGGGTTTGGTTGTCTTGTTTTTCCTAAGCCTACCGTATCAGCTTTGGCAACTGTTTTGCCCTGTGTGAAAAGGAAAAACATCATAACCATAAAAGTACACGCAGATGTATTGTCTGAAAGCCACAAGAGCTGTATCAGAGCCTTTAAATTAGCAGTTTCATGTCATTTTTTTCCTCTCAAATGTTCACCTTGTGGCCACTCAAGGCATGCTGCTGTTCAGTGTGAGCTCTGTGTGATGGTTTGAGGCAGATTGACTTGACTGATACATGGATCAGATCCCAGCTACCATTGGGAGAGAAGGTGTCACTGAAGAACAGGGCTGAGGCACCTGATTACTAATTAATCAGACACGAGAAAAACCTCATGGAATCAGTTTCTATTTAATTATGGAAGCCTCATTTGGCATAGGAGCATATGCTGCTAACTCAATCGAGTGCTTTCAACTGACATCAAATAGTAATTATCAGAAAGAATCAAGTTTTTTGATTATTCATACTAATTTATTGAACACTTAAAATTAATGAACCTCAGTTATTTTAAATTTGCTCAGTTGCACTGGGAGAAAAGGAGGGAGGTAGGGAAGGATGGGTTTTGCAATTTAAAAGTACAGAGACTTGTTTAAAGATAAAATAAGTAAATTACAATATGGCATGAAATCCCATCGGTGGGTTGATGCACACAGAGGAAAGTTCCAGGCATGTTCTGGAACTGAGGAAAGTTCTGACAATGTCTTCATTGATACAATTCTTCTATCCCCCCAAAAAAATTCTTCCAACAACACTTTAGGGTCACCATAAAGGGCTGGGCAGAGGACAGGAGATTTATTTGTTTGTCAGAGTGTTTCTATTTTAACCTACAGTTGTTCCAGTCTGGTGACTGAAAGGAAGTGCCTTTATATGCCACTGGAGATGAAGAGGAGGTGGGATTTTTGCTGGGTCTGAAGCAGCTTTCTCCTGCTCCTCTTTGATTTGCATTATTCTGGCCCTTCTCCTGCTGACAATACACGGGCACAGAGGTTACCACTGTGATAATTGCTGCTGACCCCTTTTCACAGCAGAGAACACAGGGTCCCTGTCTGCAGTCTATAAAGTCTGACTAATTAAAGCATCTCTTTCAGATACCAGATTTTGGGGGCAAAGAAAAAAAGAAAAAAAAATCAAAACCGAGCTACAAAACAAAAGCTGTATTTCGCTGTTTGAGCCAGTTAATACATTATGCATTCAATGGTGTGATATCGCTTGTGTGAGTGGAACTGCTGTGGATTTATAGTGGGATAAATGAGATTTGAGTTCCAGCCTAGAATTTCTGATTGTTGAATGTTTTCTTTTTAGCTGTTTCTAATGAGTTGTCTTGAGACCTTCCGTATCTGTAAATTAAAATGTGTTTGTTTAATCCTTTCTCAAAGCACAAAAAAAAAAAAAAGGGACAAAAAATCTTAGAAAACGTGTAGTTGCTCTTAAAGAAAATGTTTTTGTAAGAAATGTATAATGTTGTCAAGCATTCATGTGTGGAAATTTATTTACTATTTTTTTTTTTTTGTGTTAATTTGAAAGGCCTTGCTCTAACTCCCTAAAATTCTCTGTGTTCAGTCACAGGATCTGACTTAATTCAGGTCACACTGAGAGAGAAGGAAAGAGTGGCCTTACCTACCCCAGGTATGTGACAGTCTGTGTCGGAAAACCTTGATCTGGGAGTCAGACCATTTCTTTTTTATGGCTTTTTCAGGACTAAATTGCTATTTTTCACTTCAGTATTTTGTACATCTATCAAGCCAACAGAGGCTCTTGGTATTCATTTAGGCATTTCATTGAGCCCTATCTACCATTGCTCAAGATAAATGTGTGATTCCACAGAATAAAACACTATACACTTTTGCTGGGAAATAACACAGCAGATGAGAAAGGTCATGGAGAATGTAAGACTACAGACTATTTTAGTGCTCCGTGGTCTGATATTACTGCTCAGTTTCAAGTTGGATCAGACAGACAAATATACCAGAGACAAGGGAGACCTCTAAATTTTGATATTTTTGGGTATTAACTGCCTCGCTATGTTGTGTATTAACAATAATTACTGATGTGGAAAAAGGGTTTAGGGGCATTTTGGCAGGGTGTTTCTCCCAGTACAAACAAGTGATTGGAGGGACAGACCCAAACTTAAGGAACTTGACACGAATTTAACTTCTGTGTTTCCCTGTGCTGACAACAGAGGGTTTTGTACACCACAACATTACTGAGCTGGGTCTAGCCCCCAAAACCTAGGCAGGTGCTTGCTCCCATATTTTCAAACCCCAAAGAAGCTTTCCTCAAGAAAATAATGCCAGAATTCCCTTTATAGAGGAAAGACAGAAGTAGGTGCTTGCAGAGGCCTCCAGAGGGAGGCCCTGCCTGCATTAGTCTAGGATTTACTAAACTCAGTGTGCAGGATTTTCCCTTGAAGGCTTCCCTTCTTCTCCTGTGGCTGAACAAACTTAGGGACAATTAATTCATGGGGCCTGACTCATTAGCTCTCTAAAATACAAATGCAAGTCAAGCACCTGCATTTTGTGAACTTATTGGGAGAAAATTTGTGTTTTCTCCCAATATTTTCCCCAGGTTCAGGAGTTTTCTTTTGGGTTGAACTGAAAAAAAAAATAAAAAATTGGGGGAAGGAGCAAGAGTTTCCATGCGTCTTGGTCAGGCTGCTTTTCCACAACGGGTCTTGGTCATCCCTTGAAATAGGAAGACTCCTGCTTTTTCTGGGTGTTAACAAGCTTGTAAGAGTTCATTCCTAATTATTTAAAATTTTTCATACTTTGGGAAAGTATGGAAATTCCCATGCCCTGGGAATTCAATCAAGAAGTTTTCTTTGGGCATGGAAAATAACAAAGAGCAGCTAGTGTTGCTTCATCATTGACAAAAGGAGGATGCTAACGTTATAAATTCTTGACTATCAAAGAAATAGTAGTTCTTCCAGCTACAGAAAATGATAATTCTGTCTTTTATACATCCTGTTTTGTAGCTCCTTCTGGTCCTGTCTTGAAATGGTCACACCCAGAGACCTGGAATGGTGTGGGAAAAGGCTGGGGTGGATCCAATGGTGGCATCCCAGGCCCTGGGGAAGACGTCATCATCTTGCCAAGTATGTGAGGAAGGAAAAATGTTTAATTTCTGTGGAAGTGCTGGACTCTGCCTATGCTGGGATTTATATTTGTGTTCCAGTATGGGCTCCTTGGCACTGGTGGCCATTCCAGTGTGTGCAGGACCCCAGATTTGTTCCTTGTCACACAGACTGCAGTACAAAAGTGTAGGTTTTGGAAGAAAATGAAAATTCTTTTCCATTTTCATATATACACACAAGCACAAGCACTTACACTGCCTTTCTTTTTGGAAGAAAATGAGAATGCTTTTCCATTTTCATATACACACAAACACAAGCACCTACTTACATTGACTTTCAAGCTGAAGTATGTACAGGGCCCTTAATTCAGAAGACAATTTGTAAGACCCAGAACCACGGCTCACAGAGATCATCTCTTGACCCATCTCTTTCCTGTTGCAATTTCAACCTTTCAGCGGTAGTCTCTCAAACCATTTGCCGTGGATGCCTCCTAGAAATTTTAGCTTAGACCTGTATTTCAACTTGTATTTCAGCTTTAGTTACATTTAAATCCCTGCTCATCTTACATTACTGCATAAAAACTGGATTTTAGTAAATATATTAGGAAATTTGCAATAAAATCTGGAGAAAAACCTTGCGATAACCATTTTATGCAGGAGCTGACCCTTCTTTGGAAGTTGGACTACATGAGGTCCTGAGGTCCTTTCCAGATATAATTATTGAATGATCCAATCAATATTGTTTGATATGTACCTGAAATATTCTAGAACCTGGTGCTGTCTCTTTCTCATTTGTTTGAAACCAGTTAAGTCTCTCTACCTACCACAGCCCCACATCATGGAAATGCAGATAACACTGCTTCATGTCTATTCCTCTCCCACATGGTTTTGGTTTACAACTTTTATGAAAGGAAATGTTTGTGTAGGTGTTTGGGCATGGAGTGTCAGTCATAGTTAGGGCTTCTCTGGCCTGTGTCATTAAAGAGAATATATATATATATATATAATTGCAGGTTACATTAAGAATTATGATCCACCTTCAATATATATTTAGTTTAATCTTCAATTTTCTGATGGAAATGAAAAAAAAAAACAACCCCTGAATTCTGTACTTTTAAAAATATTCTTCAGTTTTGGAGAGAGGTTACACTGAGCTGAAGAGTAGATGAGGTTGGAGTTCAGGGAGAATTTGCTCATGGAAAAGGTGATCAGGCATTGGAATGGGCTGCCCAGGGAGATTTGGAGTCCCCATCCCTGGAGGTGTCCAAGGAAGGTCTGGATGAGAACTCAGTGCTCTGGGCTGGGTGACAAGGTGGGGGTCCATCACAGGTTGGACTCAGTGATCTTGGAGGTGTTTTCCAGCCCTAATGATTCTGTGATTCTGTGTTAACCAGTTCATCAATATCAGGTCATGACTGTATGTCCTGGTTTGGAAAGACAGGTGTCAGCTAAGGAAGGCAGGAGCCTGCCTTGGAATGAAGAATGTAAAATCTCTCTCCCTCCTAATTAGAATTTTGAAAATAAGGGGCTGTCAGGCAAAGATATGGGGATAGGAATAACAGTTCTTTACTAGGAAAATTAAAATAAAATGTAGTAGTAAAAAAAAAAAAAAAGAAAGCAAACAAACAAAAAAGAAAACACTGACAGAGTCAGAATACAGTCTGACACCCTGTCAGTCAGGGTGTTGGGAGAAGTCCAGTTAAGTCCTTCTAGAGTAACAGATGTGGTTCTGTTGCAGCAGAGATGATCCTGTAGAAGGGTGTAGTTTTTCTCTCAAGGTCCAGTGGTGCTGAGATGAGTCTGGTCTTCCTCTGCAAATCCAGTGGAAATAGGCTGTTCTGGTGTTCTGAATCTCAGATTTTATCCAGGTAGGAATTCTGGGCCCCTCCCACTGGGTGGAGCATCTCACAATGGGATGATGTAATTTTATCAGTTATATGGTGCGTCTTGATGTCCCATTAACAGTAGATATTCCCCAGAGGGAGGATGGGTTGTGGAAGAGATAAAGAACCCTGCCCCATCTGGTTTTAACAGATGGTAATAGAATACATACTTTTGGTTACATCTTTCATTACAACCTAAGATTCTGTGAAAAGATCAGAACATTCCAGTCTTCACCATCACGTGTCAGATGCAGATATGAAGAGGCACAGAGGTAAATCACAACTTACAGAGAAGCAGAGGATAACAAATGAATAAATAAATAGGTTTGGCTGAGGGTTTGGAGTTCTATGGTTTAGATCAGATCAAGAACAGAGGATGAAGGATGAGTTTGTGATGCATGATGAATAAAACTCCTCTGTGACTCCTGCAAAGGTGAGGGGCTGGAGCACATCCAGAGAAGGGAAATGGTGCTGGGGAAGGGTCTGGATCACACCCTGAGACACAGGGTGGGATTCTTGGGGCTGTTCTGTGCAGGGCCAGGAGCTGAACTCAGATATCCTTGTGAGTCCCTTCCAAGCCAGGTTATTCCATGATTCTGTGGTTCTATAAAAATCTCTTCACTCTCATTGCAAGAGTAAGTGTGTGTGTTGGTTGAATTGCAGAAACTATTCTCCTCCCCAGTGCCTTTCTGGAATCCTCCTTTGATTTTAACCCAAGAACATAAACACAAACACAGGCTGTCTATCACACCATCCATTTTGTTGAATGTCTGCCTTTTCTGATCATCCTCTCTCTATTTTATTTCTGCTCTCCCTCTTCATTCCTGATGGTTTGGAAGTGTTGAGACACTCACTGGTATTGGAATCAACACAGTACAGGGTCTTATATTGGAGTCATGGTCCTTACCAGGGTGATAAGGGAACAGGATTTGTTGCTCAAATCAGGCAAGAGGAATCTTCTGTCCATTTCTAATGCTTTTTTTTTGCTGCCAGAAGTGTTTGAGTTTCCACTTTAAAGGAAATCAGCCCTTTGCTTGGATCCAAAATCTAAAATGAAAACAACAATTTAAAAATGTATCTTTAATTGTAGCACTTTGTGGATGTTTCTGTTCCCATTTCCACGGGCTTGTGCAGACCCTGCTCAACTCAGAATGACTCCAGATGGTTTCAAAAAAGTGAGAGTTTGCTCTCAAGGGAGACAAACATTCTACAAGCCACCCAAACTTTGTGCTGCTATGCACACAAAAATAAGTTTTTGTGATTCACTCCTGGCAAGATGCAGCTGTGTCTTACTCTTGGCTGTCTTCTGGTTACTCAAAATTCTCTTCTGGGAGCCATCTACAATGATTTTCTGGTTGAAAGCCAAGACGTGAGCCTGCTTCTGGTATGCTGTGCATCACTGGCTTAGTCGTTTCAGGCCCCAAAGAAGTTTTAGAGTTATAAAAGCAGATGATAGATGCTTCGTGCTCATTTCTAGTGTGAAGAAGTAAAGAGAAAGATTTTGGTCTGACACTGTTGAAATCTTTGACTGAATGTGGATTTCTAGAGTTCACTGGAGAACTGGGGCACTGCCTAAATTTAGCTATTGAAGGCTTCAATTTGCTTATTTAACAAAATAAGCAGAATTGCAGCATTAGGGCTACCTCATGGGCTGGTCTCAGCAAGGTTTGAAAAGTTAGAAAATGCCTCTGTTAGGAAAACATACACATTAGAAACCAGGATTTTGTGTTCATGCTTGGTGTCTGCTTGACATCCAGAGATTTGGCAAGCTTGGAAATTGGGGTTGTGTACTAAGTTCTTTTTTTTTTTGCCCTGTTTGACTTCACAGGCTTAGTATAAGGATGACTTTCACTTACAACAAAGGTGGGTTCCTCATGTAAAAGTGACTTTTAGTGTTGGTGTGTTGCTGCAATTCCCATCAGTGTCTGTCTCCCCAGTGGATATGAGTCTCTTCCAGCCTGATCTGGAAATCCTCAGCTCAGGCAGCCACAACTTGTGCTTTTATCCCTGGAGGTTCATCCTCCAGAGCCACAGACATCCCACAGGGACCTCTCACATGCATCAGGCTTCAGCAGCCACACCACCTTGGAAAACAAGCTGGAGGAGTTTAGTCATGCCATTCCAGCAGCCAGCAGTGGCATTAGCTTCCCAAAGCCCTGAGATTTTCAGGGCTTTGGTTTATGATCTTTAGTGTGACACACTTCTGATGCAGCATGCTCTGGGTGGAAGGAGAATGTGTTATAATTCCAAGCAAAGGAATGCTGTTTTGAAGGGTATTGATATGATATCATGTAGCCTCTGGCAATTTCTATCTTCCTTTATTTTTTTTTTTTTTCTCTCCAGTGGTGGAATTCACTCTGTTCTTCATTTTCTGATTTTGATTTTCTTTGAAGTTTTTCTGTTTGAAGAGATGAATGCTGGAGTACTGTATCCCATATAATAGCTCCTCTGTTGGGCCTGATTTCCATTCAATGGCATGCTATGGTGTTTTATACAGCAATGTGGCTGATCAAAGGCATTTTGTGTCATTGCTGGAGTCATTAGTGACTTCTCAGTATTGTAATCTGAACATTAAGACTCTGGCATACCTGTGAGGTTTTTGTCTGAAGAAAGTGTATGTACAATGAAATATTGCCCTGTTTTCAAGCTGAAACTACGGTTTGCTGAAAGTGGTTTCTTGCCATTATATGAATATTTTCATGGTGGGAAAACAGCTCCAGTTTGTCTTTCTCTGAAGGTAAATCCTTTGAGCTCAGTGACCTAAAGTTTATTATTTTAACTGCTAAGTCCTATCTCCCTCTATGAGGTAAATGAGTGTATTCTGTAAGGAAGTTGCCTTTGAATCTGTTTGCTTTTCTCCTCAATGTGGAAAGACTTTTTTTACCCCTCAAAGGAGTGTTCTGTTGTTTCTTCAGAGCAACATTTCACCCTCTGAGGACTTCACACCGCAAGCATCACACCCCAGAGTGTTGTCCTTTTAAACTGAGGAAACTCTAAGTTTGCAGAGATATCTCTGAGTGGGGGAATTTCTCACTCCTGTGTTTCAAGGCTCACACACATGATGCCACAGTTACAGAGCAGTCAGCATTTCCTCTCTAAAACCTTTTTCAGAAAGATGTGCAACTCAGCAAAAAATCTCTATTCTAGACTGAAATGTGACATATAAATGGCATGCCTGGGAGCGCTGCTTCTTTTCCTTGTAAAAATGTTTCAGCCTGTGTTTGATGAATATACTTATGGCCTTTGTCAACTGCAGCTTTTTGCCACATTCTTGAGCTGTGATTTCACAAACCAGATTCCCCTTCTGTCTGAGAGAGACCATTTTAGCAACATCTCCCCCCTTATTCTCCTCTGTGTTTCATATCCTCACATCCTGAGCCTTCCTTTCACAGCTCTGCAGGGCATGGGACTGTACCTGTCCTGTAAAGAGATTATAGACAGGAGTCTCTTCATGCCTGTAAAATATATATTAAGTACTAAAACCATAAGATTTAAGGGAGAAAAAAAAAGCACTTACTCCCTAGAGACTTACTTCATCTGAATGCTGTGAAAATTTTGCATGCTTGAAAGATGTTTCAGCCCAAGGATGCAGGGAATTTGTTTTGGGATGAGGGGTTCAGATTAACCATAAATTGCTGCTGTACTTGGTGCTGTCCTTAAGAACAGACATCCTGGGCTTTCAGGGTGCTCATGGCCAGAGAAAAAGGATAAAAAACAGGAGAAAAGGAAGAGGTGAGATAATTGATTCACAGGGATAAAGGTAGGAATATGTAGGTAGGAGACAAACAAGTCTGTAAGCAGAGCCAGAACTCCAAGCCTGAAAACAGAACTTGAAATAAAATTCTCCTTTCCCTTGAGGTTGTGAAACTTCAGGGTTGCAAAAGCAAGGAATAAAAAACTAGAAAATGCTACCATTAAAGACAACCTACTAATATTTTCTTTCAGTTCAGTTCTGAATGTACTTCATGTAGGTCTTCACAGAATCACATTGATTATGTTTCCTGCAAACAGGGCTTGGAAATTTTCTTAAACCTGTGTGCTAAGTAAGTTTGAGCCAGCCCCTGAATACATGATTTTTGGCAAGGATTTTCTCTGTGCTACCCATTGTGTAGACATTTGTGGTTCTATCCAAAGCAGTTTCCAATGTCCACAGGCAGAAGTAAAACAGTTGAGTAGCTGAACCACTTCCCAAGACATTTCATGGTTCTTATATCCCACACAAAAACAGTTTCAAGTGTCCCATTCTCACCACTCTGTCAAAATCCACCAGAAAAAAAATATGTGTGTTCCTTAATCTCTCCTGTTTTCTATATCTGTGTCTTGCAATAAATGCTTATGAGAACAATGAGAATCACAGAATATCTCTGTGTAGGGTAGAGCTGTCATTATGTTGAACGCTTTTTTTTAATGCAATCTTTATGTGAAAGCCATTATTAGATCATATCATTGAGCCCCTTGTTAGGGAAACACCTTGATTTTTCCTTCTTCCAGGGACACCCACTGACTGAGAGATGCACCATACTGTTACTCTTGTTGATAATGAAAGGGCAGGGAAATCACAGTTTCAGGGCCTGAGCTGTTTTCCAGTGCAATCAACTGAGAAGCTCTCAGTGACATCCAAGAGCATTAGATGGGCCCTGAGGGTGGAATTCACCTCTATGCAGCAAGCTACCTCTAAATGATCCACCATTTGCATCCTTGCTCATGTCCTACTTGGAACATTTAAGAGGCATTTTAAAGGTTCCCAGGCTGTAGACTTGCAGCTTTAGGAAGCAGCCGTGATGTTGTCACTGTGCTCAAGCCACAACAGTTTCCACTCTCTTCTGAAATATAAAAATATCCCCCTTGCTTTCTCCTTTTGGATCTGAGAGAATGATGGTTTTCCCTGGTTATTGTTAACTGATTTTTGGAGGGGAATATGGATGCAGAATGAAGGAACTCATGGTGGACCTGGCAACGATCTCAGAGTTCTTTTCCAGCCTTAATGATTCTGTGGCTCTATGAACTGGGGCTTCCTGCAGGTTGTGTTTGTGTAAGAAAAGTTTTCCCCTTGGATGGTGAGGGAGAGGTGAGTTTTCATACACTGAATCTGGGAGAGCAAAGCCAAGATGAAAAGAGGGAAAAGTGGTGACAGAGTCAGTGGAGGTAGTTCATGGTGTGTGGCTGCAGTTTGTCACTCTCATCATGGTTGTTGACAAGGTGGGGACTTGCAGACCCTTTGCGCCACAATGCACTTCAGATGCTGTTGGATATGTTTCCATTTCCATCAATCCCAGAAGTGTTTGTATTTTTGAAGGGATTTAAATCTCATCCTGTCCCAACCTCCTGCCATGGGCAGGGGCACCTTTCACTATCACAGGTTGCTCCAAACCCTGTCCAGCCTTGGACACTTCCAGGGATGAAGCATTTTGTCATTCTTGTGCTCTTCAAAAGAACTCTCTTGTCGTCTTCAAGTCCATGAGGCAAAAATGGGAAAGATGCAGAGAGACTATTTACAAGGGCCTGGAGTGACAGGACAAGGGCTAATGGCTTCAAACTGAAAAAGAGTATGTTTACATTAGATATTAGGAAGAAATTCTTCCATGAGGAGGTGGTGAGGCCCTGGCACAGGTTTCCCAGAGAAGCTATGGCTGCCCCTGGGTCCCTGGAAGTGTCCAAGGCCAGGCTGGACAGGGCTTGGAGAAACGTGGTATAGTGGAAAGTGTCCCTGCCCACGGCAGGGGGCTGGAACAAGAAGATATTTAAGGTCCCTTTCAACCCAGGCCATTCCATGATTCTATGAAAACAAATCAGAATAAAGCAAAACTCAAGCCAAGCTGACATTCTTCACCAGCTCACCACGATTTTTGACAAGAGGTGTTGTCTGGCTGCCATTGACTTAAACAACCCTCTGCTTTGTTTCCCAGACAGGACCATCCTGGTGGATGTGGCTCTTCCCCCTCTGAGAGGACTCTACATCCTGGGGACCCTCAAGTTCCCCAGCAACTCCAGCAATGTCCTGAGTGCAGCCTGTGTCGTGGTGCTGGGGGGTGTGCTGAGAGTGGGTGAGTGAACAGCTGATCTTCAGGATACCTGGGGTTTATTTCTGCTCTTGATAGGAAAAAAAAACCTGTGGAGAATGACTTAGAGTGTCATCATAACCATGTCCAACCTAATGACCCTGGACATCTGGAAATCTGCAGTTTGGACACCCAGAATCTGTGTGAAGCATGACAATTATCCACTGGAGCTAATTACCTATTCCTTTAATAGCAACACGTTACAAATGCTGCAATCTGCACCTCACTCCTGGTTTCATTAGGGCAGAGGTTTTATCTGATACGTGTAAAAGTCCTCCCTACTTCCTGTGGGGTTGCTTTATGAGACAGTAATTCCTCAGGGTAGGATCTGCCCTAGTGTTCAGGCAATGCCTGGGTGCCTATGGGCATTAATAGAACACTTTTTGTGACACAGAAATATTTAAGGCCAACATAAACAGTGTCATGGAGAATTCCCTGAATGCCTGAAAATCCTGCTGTGGTATGAAACAGCTGGATTCAGCACGCTTATTCTCTCATCACTCTGTACGGATGAGCACCAGGACCACAGGAAGGTGCCACCTTGCCCCTACTTCCAGCTGTCTCACAGTCCCCAAAGCCACTAGGGCTGTTCCATGTTATTTACAACAGACAGAACTGGTGTTTTTCCACTCTGAAGTAATTACTCACATAATTCCCTTTAAATATCAAGGCTTCTAAAGCCAGGCATTATATTTACTTACAGGAATCCTTAGGATGCTGGGATCACATTGTTGATCATTGCTTGACCTTTCTCAAGATTGGTTTCATGAACTTTAAAAAGAGAATTTGTTTGTGTAATCACCTCCTGAGGAAGTCTGCTTCAATATTTGTTTGTTGTTAATCTCAAGGGACTGTTTAGTTAATATAGTACTGGCTAAAAAAGTTATTTTGCTGTCTTGTGTTTTTCTTTGGAAAAAGAGGTTGGAAAGCTTAATCTGGGAGGTTAAAAGATATATATACTTATAAGAATGTCAGTCATTTCTTACTTAGACTGCTTTGCACTTTAAATATGGTTTCATATTGGTTTTAAGAAAAAGCATGTGTTCATTGCTAAAAACACTTATTAAAAAAACATTGAGTCACTTTGCTGCACAAACTCCCCTCCAGCACATCTGTGAGTAGTAATGATATTAAAAACCAGACAGGTATTTGCAGCTGTTGAGTCGCAGTTCAGCATCTCCTGGAGAGCTGTCCTTGTTTCAGCGGTGAGATGATGGGTGGGGAGAGACTCTGCCGGTTTCCCACATCTCATCCTGGCTCCTCTGCCTTCATGTAGAGCTAGGAGTGCCTGGTTTTTTTTTTCCTCCCTTCCCCTTTCTCCTCCCATGTGTTCAAGGCCTTATGGTAACGTCTTGGAGCCCATCTGTCCAATCCTGCCTCTTCCATGCCTGAAGGAAGGGTTTTGAAGCCCATCTGTCTGACTCCACCACACCCTAAAGAAATCCTGACACAAAACAGATAATGAGACAGTTTAGTAAACAGATTTAATAGATGTGGACATCAGCGTTCAGCATTGCCTGAGCAGGATCTCAGGTTGGCATCACGTGAGCCAAATCCCCAGGTCCTGCCTGTTGTGTAATTTCTCCATGCCCTGTTTTCAGCATAGCAATCTATGGCCACACACTGTTCCTTCTAATTCCATAGCCTGGGACAAAGACTTTCTGGCAAAGCTAGAGTGTTTTGTTCCCTTAAACTCCTAGAGAACAATGATCAGTTTAGAAATTCATCTTATTTGGGTTTGGTGTCCTCCAGAGCACTTGACTTCTTCTCTGCAGAGAAAAAACAGAGTCAGAAGGTTAAATCATGACGATAAAGGTATAGGAACTAAATGATGACGGGAAATATGTAACAGAGGAAAAAAAAAAAACAGTGTAAAATTGGAGTTTATCAACCATAAAAAGAACCTAATTAATTTTATTGAAACAATAATTTACAGGCCAATTGGGGTGAGAAAATAGTGATGGTTGGGAAATCAGAATTTTTGGACACCCTTGACTGTACAGGGTCAATCATCACTTTCCTCTTTAATGTATGATCACAGTGCATGTGAATTATGATCCCTGGAAGATGTGAGATGATTTAAGATCCACAAAGAACTCTGCCAGAACCCTTGGAAAACCCAAAGGAAAATGTGTGGATCTACCCCCACAGGAATTTCTCTGGCTGTTCCTAGCCCTTCAGTGGATCCAGGGAAACTTTCTGATTATTTCTACTTTCATAGTCCTACTTCTAAGATAAGGAGCTTCTCTTTTTCACTTTATCCATCAAAGTCTTTTATTTGATGGTGATGTTTGCAATAAAATTTTAGTTACACCATTTATTTATATTTCTCTGCACTGTGATACTGTAAAAATTAGCTATTTTTTCAGCTTATAAAGGGAGAGTTTGAGGTTCAGAGAGAAAGCAAAATGTTGAATATCATTAGCACATCTGTGTCAAAAAAAGAGAAATGATGAGTTCAACATCTCACAGTTGTTTTTTCATTCTCAGCTAGGATGAATTTCATTTTAACCTACAAGCTTTAAAACTCAGATTATATGTGCAGAAAGTGCAGCGTTCCACTGCTGAACAAAGCCCTCAGCTCCCAATAAAGCTGAAGAAAATGCAGAAGTTCACTTGGCACACATTGATCCGTTGGACTCATCCTGAACTAAACTGCACTCAGCTGCTCTTTGCTGGCAGGCTGCTTTTGCATTTTATAGTAGAGCTCGCCAAGTAATTATCCAGATAGGATTTCTCTTTTTAGTTTCAACTTGTCACATTCTTTCCTTCTCATATCTCCTGATGGCTGCTTGTCAATCATGTCACTCATTGGAGGCAAGAAGCCTAAGGTCATCATTAGCTCATGGCTTGATTGTCTGGAAAGGGAACCTCAGACAATTCTAATCCCTCTTATCTTGCTTGTGGTAAGAGCTCTAATGCATTTACTCCTCTTCTTTTCCAGGAAGAACCCCCATACTGACTTGTCAAAGGGTAAATCAGGGTATTTCACTAAATGGCCATGTCTTAGCAGTAAATAAAGAACAATAATTAGGGCACCTGTGAGTTTCACCAATTTGCTGTCTTTTCCAACTTCTCCAGCACCTCTGTTGTTTGGGTCCCATCTTTAGCTGTGGGCTGAGTCCCACTCTGCAGACACCCCTGCACACCTGTCCAACTTGTATGAAGAAGGGACTCTGTTGGTGTAACAAGAGGTATTTTCATTCCAGATCACAGAAAAACAAAAAAAGTTCATTGGACTATTTGCATTCCCTTCAATGAACCCCTCAGCCTCAGGTTTGGCTTTTACCCCTTCCAAGCCACTCAGTTTCTTTTAACTGATTGTACCATGTAGGGAAGGGATTTGGCTCATGACACATGTTCAAGACACCCAAATGTAGGTGCAATGTGGACATCAGCACATGAGCTGCTGCTCCAGCAGAGGTCTATCCAACATAACCAGTGGAGCCCCTGCACTCCATGGGACTGTTGATACAGGTATCCAGAAAAAATCTACTTTAAGAAACCTGAATGTAGGTAAATGATCCTCCCTGGAAACATGGTTCAGTTGCCATAAGGATTTTCTATTGTTCTGGGCACCCTCAGGTGTCTCCCTCTGCCTTCAACTTCTGCTTAAAAATCCCACTCTTCAGTCATTGAACCCTGAGCTGTATCTGCCAGCCTCCGGAGAGGAATTGGTGGACACTGGGACTCTCAGATCCCATCCTATGCGTCTCACCACTTACTCCACATTCATCCCCAACTTCTGGCTGTTGGTTCCTACTCCACAGCTGTGGAGCTGTGGAGCTGTGGAGCTGAGGACTGCTGAAATCTTCTGTACATTTGGCAGAAAGAGACGACCAAGTGAGGTCTCCTTGTCTGGCTGCCTTTTCAGGCTGCTTTCCAGAGCGCAGCCTGAATTCCTGAAGGAAGCTCCATAAGAAGAACCTACAGTAGGTGCTGTCCAGCTGTGTATTGACCATGAATAAAAGCTCCTCAGGCTTTCTGGTGACAATATGACAGAGTTTTCAAAATAACCAGGCACTCAGAGTCCAAGAAGTTTTGGATTCAGGAAACAGAGATAGAGGAGATGGTCCCAGCAAGATACTCAGCAAAGTCTGTTTTGCCAGGTGAAGGGAGGAGATCTTGTCTCAAGATTTTGTTGCTCTTATATGCAACAGCTGTTACAGAGTGCTATGTTGTGAAAAAAAGACAAGGCTAGAAGGGAGGGAACACCCACTATTCTAGGAAAGAATAGAATGGGTTTTGCTATGGAACAAAACCCAAAACAATACAGCAAAAATCTGTGAGGAAGAACATCTGGAACAGAACCGAAATAGGAAAACAATGGAAAATGCTTTTAAAACTCAAAAACTAGATCCAGACCACAGTCCAGAATAAACAAAAATCTGGATAGAAAAAACACATCTCTATTTCTGTTCTCCTTTTTATTCCCTCCTTTTTTCTCATAGTAGGTTTTCTCCTCTCCAGGTCTTAAACATGATAATGGATTATGAACCAGCTGAAAACATTGTGCTAACAGATTTGTGTTACAATCTCAACATTTGGATCTCACACTTCTTCAGGACAGTGTGTAATCAGTGGTGAATTTATTAACACCTCAGGTTGTTTATTAACACAGGACTATCATATCTGTTTGGGGGTTTTTGCCCTGTGTAATGCAGTTGAAAGAACACATGTTTGGGGGAGACCTGCTTCAGTCTTTAGTGCCTCCTGACCTTTTCTACACATCTCACCAGACATTTCCACCAGCTTTTGGTAGTTTCCAGGTTGCAAGAATCTTTTTTTCCTGGTTCCCTGCCAGCGGCACACTATTATTTCACTTTATGATCAATCAGGTTGCTCATCAAATTGCCAGGTCTTCCAGCTGGAGCAATATCATGAAAGGGGATCCATATCCTCTCGTCTCATGCAGGATGGGGAATTGGGCAGTTTGGTGGGATCTTATGTAGGACTTGCTCACCACAGAAAAGTTGGACAGGAAACCTGAAGTTTTCTCAACCAAAGTCCAAAGACATACACTTAAAGGCCAGATCTTTCATTTATGTATGGCAGAAATCATGATTCCTGTTGTTTATGGCAAGTTGCTGTATCCAACAAAATTGCTTATTACTAGAGCTGTGATTTCATAGCCAGTTACTTCATAAGGCTCTGAAACTTACCCAGCCCCTGTGATTTGTGTGAATTAGCTATTTTGGATTCCTCTTATGAGTAAGCTGAGGTAGCTGCTGCTTCCATATCTTCATTTTCATAGGGCATTCTGCTGGAATCTATTTAGACAGCCAAAGTGTGTCTCTTAGACCTTACTCAGCTTCTCCCTTTGTTTTTCATTCTTCTCCATTCATTCCCAGAGAGACTCTTACCTTTTCAAACCTCTTGCCTTATTATGTTCAATATTAGAGAATCATAGAATGGGTGAAGTTAGAAGGGATTACTAAAGGTCATCTAATCCAACCCCTAGAGCATTATTCACTTTTTTCTTATTTCCTTGCTTCAGAATTCCTGCTGTCTTCCCTAGACCATCCCTGTAGTTGTTCTCTTCATTTGTGTCAGTTTATCTGTTTACTTTCTGTATCTTCACACAAGTTGGGGTCCCTAATAAAACATTGAATTCCACAGGGTTAGCAGGACCAGACCTGGTTGAGTCCATGTCCCCATCCCAGTCACTCAGGCTGTAAATTAGTGTGTGCCATGTTACTGCTGTACTCATGTAGTTTGTTAATCACAAAGTTTTGTGCTACTAAGCCAAGTGCCTTGGAGAAGCTAATTATACAATATCAAAGCTATTATCTTTATCAACTAGACCTGTAATCTCATTAGGAGACGATAACAAGGAAGTTTCACAGGACCTTTTTTTTCTGTAAAAGCAGGTTGATTGGCATTAATTATATCATCCACCTTTAATGATTTATTAATTGTGTTCAGAGTTGGACATTCCATTTTTATTTATTTTTCCCCTAGAATCAGTGTCAAGTTGACAGGCCTGTAATTACCTGGGGCTCTTACTTTTATCTTTGTTTGAAATATTGGCACAATATTAGCTTTCTTCAAGGGCTCTCAGACATCATGAGTGATCCCAAAATTATTGAAGAGTCCACCTTAATAGTCCAAAGGGTTTCCTGGAAAACTCTCTGCTAGCACTTGCATTCAAGTTACTGAAATCCATTGATTTAAGCCCATGGAACTGTTGATTGGAATAAGCAAGTATTAAACCTATTTTACTTCTAAAAATTCTTAGAAGAAATAGAATTTTTCTACTGATTGATGACTCCTGTGTTCTTTTGTATCATTTACCAATTACAGTTTCAGCCACTGAAGAATTTCTGTGAATTTTATTTTATTTTATTTTATTTTATTTTATTTTATTTTATTTTATTTTATTTTATTTTATTTTATTTTATTTTCCATTATAAATAGTTTTATTATGACCTTTGTTTTTCACTCTGATTGTATTGTTTTATTTGTGTGGTTTTGGCTTTTTTTAAACAAGGGTAACATTTCTTAATATGTTGTGCTTTTTTTGGAATAAAATTTATGTTTTTTAGCTAAATGTAGATGTAGTTCTTTTAAGGGAGGGAGAACTCCCAGTTCATCCTATAGAATCTCCATCTCCAATCCTTTGTAAGTGATTGTTAAGTCTGGAAGCCTACTTAAAAATGGTTTTAAAACTGACCTGAGAATTGGATAAATGAGATGGTTTTAACTGACTTAACTAGAATAGTAAATGCTTTGTAACCAGGAGTAAAAAATATGAGAAACCGCGAAAGTATATTTGGACACAACCTACTTCCTGGTTTTCCTCTGTTCAAACCACAGTTATGGGGGCTTAAACAAGGAAATCAGTGTTGGTTTGTTTGGACTATGGACGCTGAAAGATAATTCCCTCCATGTCCCCAGGGAATATACGTGTTCACTGGTGGGGGATATATTAGATGGGGAACATGCAAGTCTTGTACTCTTTGCCTTTTACCCATTAAAAAGCTGAGAATTTAAATATCCTCAGCTATCAGTTAGAAGCTGGTGGGGAACAATGAATCGTTTTATTGATTTCACTTAAATAAAAAAAGGCTCTCAAAGCAAAGCATTTCTTTAGGATACAAAATCAGCTCTCTTTTCCAAACTAGTAATTTTTAAATATTAAAAGAACATGACAGGCCAGCTAATTTTATACAGATACATGTATATATTTTAGTTCTACATCTGCTGCAATTTTCTGTTGCATAATTGATTTAATCTCTAATTTTAAAGGAACGCTGAACTCCTTTACTGGACTCCGCATACGTTTCTCCAGGGCAAAAACTGTCCTACTTTTTCCTCCTTAGTATCTGTTTAGTGCTGGACCATTTTCCTCTGAAACTGTAAACTACCCTTGGTGAAAGAAATGAAGAAGTTGGAATACAGTGTACTGTGCAGATTTATCACCATTACACACACCAAAACTTATTGGGCACTTTCTTTTTCCCTACTTTTTTTTTTTCCCCTCAATCTTTCCATTTTTTCCATTCCTTGATGCACAATTACCCCACAACTGGTGAAATTGTTTAGGAGCAAAAAGGCAAAAACTGGTTGAGAAATGAAATACTAATTCAGCAGTTTGGATATTTCTTTAAAATCAGATTCACACATATTTCTCCCCTAGTTTCCCTCCCATTTTCAGCATCACAGAAGCCATGGATACTTTTGTGGTGTGTTTGATGTTTTGTCTTTATTGCAGGTTCTTCCCAACATCCCCTAGAAAGGGATTTAAAGCTGCTGTTCCTTCTTCGGGCATCTGAAGGGATTTATTGTGATCGTCTGGAGGATATAAATGTCCACCCAGGGAGTATTGGTATGAAACATGAATTCCACTTTTCACAGGAAACTAATTTTTGGTAATGTCCAAACCTACAACTGTTGAGACTGTTACTATGTTGTACAGATAAACCTCGAACAAAAGTACACATATTTTAGAGTTAACCTTTAATCCTCTGGAATGTATCATCTGTATGAAAAGTTTCTGTATTTTGGATTTGTTCTCTGGTTTTGGATCCCTTTTCCAGAGGGGAAAAAAATTCATTGTCCAGAAAGATTAATAATAGTTGCATAATATTTCTATCTTTCATTCCTGGAGTTTTTTACCTAAAATGTTTATTTAGATAAATTTTTTTAATGGTAGATATTGCTGTCTGCAATTCCTTCAATTCTAATTTGTGTCAATGAGATTTCTGTGGTAATATCCTCTCTCTTGCCTGTACATGTGATGGTAATTTTACTTCATTGAGGATTTATTGCTCCTTCACTTTGTATTTTGAGTGGAGGCTTTGTGCTGTTCTTACACTTCTCATAAAATATAGAAACATACTTTAATAAGTATAAAGATTTCCGTACATTTAGTTATTGCTTTAGTTCTTCTCAAGACATTTTCCCTTATTTTCCATTAACCTTTGAAATCTTCCTGTTTTTTTTTTTTTTTTTTTTTTTTTTTTTTTTTTTTTTCTTCCCCCAGGAGTTTATGGACTGGTGCAAATTTATAGTGCTTATCCTAAGATGCCTTGGACACATCTGGGAACTGATGTTGCTCCTGGCAATGAAAGGTGGTATTTTGCCCAAATACACTTTCAAATATTAAATTTTGGCTCCTGTTCCTATGATTGGTGTTTAATATTCCTGTGAGTTGCATTATTCTTTTTCTTTGTGATGGGCTCTGAATTCTGTCTAGATAGGAAAAAACCAACCTAGGTAACAGAACATTGCACCATAATGGGAAAGCTGATGATCTTTAAGGTCCCTTCCAACCCAGATTAACTTTAACTCTAAAGAAATCTAAATTCTAAGGGTGAATCAAGCTGAGACTTCCTTCCTTCCTTCCTTCCTTCCTTCCTTCCTTCCTTCCTTCCTTCCTTCCTTCCTTCCTTCCTTCCTTCCTTCCTTCCTTCCTTCCTTCCTTCCTTCCTTCCTTCCTTCCTTCCTTCCTTCCTTCCTTCCCTCCCTCCCTCCCTCCCTTCCCCCCAACCCACCCCACCCCACCCCACCCCACCCCACCCCTCCCTCCATTCCCTCCTTCCCTCTCTTTATTCCCTCCTCCCCTCCTTTTTCTTCCTTTTAGCCAGGCCTAACAAAGCCTCATTGGAAGAGTTCCCATCAGGGTAGAGGCGTCTGCATTTAGGGAAGGAATAATTTGGGAAATATTTTAAAGATGAGCAGTGGAAGCACCAAAAGATCTCACCAGTAGGGCTCATCTGTTGTGAGCTCTCTCAGAGTTGTGTGTGAGCTCTCTCAGAGTGTAGATTAATTCTTTAGGAATTGCTGTATAGCTGTTCCTGATCCAAACCCCGCAACTTTAGTATGACCCTCTGGAAATTCTTCTCCTTCCCTGACTAAGATGGGAGATCAGAGTAAGCAGATTCTTGACTGAAGCATGCCAGTTAAACACTTGGATGAAATGGATCCAGGCTAGATCTGGGTTGCTGCCCAGATATTTTATATGAAATATCATGAGGTGCTAAGATGCAAGTGTTTGCAGTTAATGCATGCACATTAAATGCAGCACAAAGAGTTGCTTCAGTTGTTAAAATAAAGGAAAAAAAAAAAAAGGCAAACCCAAACCCTATTTTTCATTAAAAGTCTATCAATAGCCAGCTAAGAGTTAATGTGGTTGGATACAGAAAACAGGTAAATGAGTGCTGGAATATGAAAGCCGAAGGAAAATGAAAGCTGAAGGAAGTGGATTTTATTGAAGGAGAGGAGCTGCTCTATATCCTTTTCCAGTATGGATAAGGTCATAAGTTCAGGAAGGACTTTCCTGCTGTTTCAGAAGATATGCAGTGATTCCTCAAAAAAAAAAAAATTTTTTTTGTGGATTTCTCTACTGAATATTCACAGGTGTTGTATACTCTCAGTGCTCATCCAGAACCTACTCATCTTTGAAAAATATTGGGGAAAGAGACTCTGGAAAACCTTGACAACATCCCTTTAGGAATCTATTTTCTCTCTGCAGTTCTGTCACTCTAGACTGCATTGTCAGAGGCATTGTCTGAATTCACTCAGTGCCCATTTTTCTCAATAATTCCCTGAGGATTTTAGATCCTCACCTGGCCAGTAGCAGTCACCCTGTAACAGGACAAAGTGTTTGTCAAATAGAGATAAACACTAATCATTATCCATTTTGCTGTCACTAAACGCTTTTGTTTTCCTGATGTGAAGCTAAAAATCCTCTGAACTGGTAATACAACTTTAACTGTTGAAGGGGATCTTCAGCTCAAGATTAAAACAAATAAATGCAGGACTCTGCGCAATGTTGAGTAGCCAGCAGAGTTTTAAGTGCTGGTGCCTAGAGGGTGTTCAGCTACCAAGGGCAGGATTCAGGCTGCTAAACAGATGGTTTGGGCCCATTTGAGGTGTCTTTGGGCTCATATGAGATGCTTTTGGGCTCGCTCCATGGCTGGCACATTTGTCTCTAGGATCACTCCAGGAACCAGTCCAGCCAGCTGATGTTTTAGATACCCTGGGATACCTCAGATAGCAAGAGATGGAATCAGTTTAGGGAATCAAATCCTGCTTGAAGTTCCCAATTCAGAGAACTGAATTGTCTTTCACTGGTAATGACTGTACCAACAGGCTCTAGTGGAAGCTTAGATGCGAAATGCAGGCAGCTACATGACCTTGCACATGGTTGTTTAAATCCACAGCTAACTTTCAGCTCTGCAGAATACTCCTGGCACCAAAAATGGTCTGATATGTCTTTTGGAGGCAACTTGAGCTCTGAAATGCTGTACTGGAGCTGTATATGTTGTTAATCAATGGTGTGAAATAGATGCTTCAGGATTAATTTCCTCCCAAATATTTCAGACATCTGGTTTTGCAGAAAGCCCTAAAGGGGCTTTTCCTAAAGCATAGCCTGTAGACTTTTTTTTTTTTTTTTTTGAGACATCCCTGAGCAAAACAGTTCATTTTTAATGAAATTTGTGAGCCTAACTCTCGTTAGTGTAATGACATTAAGTTTATATCATGGTGTTTCAGGATTTTTGTGGAGGATGAAGTAGATTGGGATCAAGGTGGGGATATTGTGATCAGCTCTTCCTCCTATGAAGCCCATGAAGCTGAAGTACTTACACTTAAAGAAGTCCATGGTCATAATATAAGAATTCATGAACATCTTCTGCACAGGCACATTGGTATGGAATTTTTCTTTCCTTTGTTTGAGAGTTTTCTTCTGAAGTATTGACTTTCTATTTCATATCTCAACAGGATCAATTCTACTTTCTTGCGGGATCTTCGTTTCTTTCTCCATATACTTTTTAGCTTGCTGATTCAAACACAGATTTCTGTGAATAGGATCAATTCAGTGTTGAATTGTTTGGGAAAACTTTCCAATGTTTCAAGTTGAGCTGGTTCACAGAGAGAGAAAGAAATTTTTCCTTTTTTAAAGGAAAAAAGAAATGTAGGATTTTAGGCCCTTCGCACAATAAATGTGGTATGTCAAAACCCTAAAAATAATTAAACCCCACCCATTTTTCAAATTTCAAAATAATTACATTCTAAAGTTTAAAGTACAAAATTTTATCAATTCCGTGGCATGAAAATAATGTATTTATAAATTAATATCTAAATAAACATAAAATCTGCATATATCTCTATTTTCTGTGTAGATTGCATGGGACCTATATTTTTATGGGAAAAGGGATGCAATGTTAATACTTATTTACTTTTTTTCAGCCTATAAAGTAAATTTATTACCATCTATTTAACAGAAGCAAAAAGATTTTTTAGCAGGTCAAAATCTGAACCTTCAAACCAAGGATTTTTCTTGTGCATAACAATATTTTTTAAATTTGATCTTTATTCCAGCCAGTAGGCACAGAAATAAGCATAATGGATAAAAAGATCCAGACATATCATGTTTTAAATGGCAAATGTCTGAGCCAGTAATCAAAGCTTCACATGGAATTGAGCCCTGTTCTGCAATTATCCAGTGTTAATCAACAGTAGCCTCCATGGCACAGTTTTTTATGACAATTGCATTTTTCAAACAAAATGTGCAGTTCAAAGGATAGCGCATCTAGACTTCCTTTCCAGTAGTTTATGCTTTTTAGGCCTCTCTTTTTAGCTGATGTAGATACAATAAGTGTATTATGAGGGGAAATTACTTCTTACCCCCTGAGTACTGCAGCAGTTGTTAGGTACAACTGAAACAATAGGATTGATGGGACAATTAAGGGGTAAATACTGAGTTTCACCTTGCCAAATGTAGATATCTTCAGTAAATGCTCACACATGAGCCAGTCACTTTCAGCTCCCTCAATAATTAAAGCAGAAAAATACATACAATACGTACTTTACGCTTGTATTTTATCTCTCCCTAAAGCAGGTATATAAAACACACAACAAATTGTACTTGAGATTTGCCTATTGCTCTCCATCATGCATAAAACCAGTCTGGATAACCAAATCACATCTGAATATGTCTTAAGTCACCTGAGATTAATCCAAGCTAGACAGCTGCATAAACTTGAGCAAAAGTCTCCTTCAGAAATGCATTGAAAGAAGTGTTTTAAAATTCTTTTAGAAAACACACACAAGTAAGAGTCTGTAGCAATGTTTTCGCATTGACATTAGTCTGATCCTGAGGAAAATTAATGGAGATCAACTCTGCAGTGTGCTGAAGAGTAACTCCAGCACGCAGAGCTTGGAAAAAAGTGAAGTGTGAACCTGTTCATTGCTTTGGCACCTGCACACCTCAGGGGAAAGGTTTAGCACCTTCTTGTTCTAAAAAACGAGATATCTTGGTAAAACATAAGTGCACAGTGAATATTTGATGGGCAGGTGGCCTTTCTGGTTTTGCGTTGATGCATGCAGATTGTGCTGGGGGTGAAGCACACCTGAATGTCAGCGCAGATTCTGCAGACGAGCTGTCAGGATTTATGTCCCTCAAAGCCCTGGTTTATAGGTATGATAGACACTTATCACATTTGATTCCCTCAACCTCCCCAGGGCGTGCCCACGACACAGAAGATGGCAGACGCATCCCTTTGGCCGCAGAGGTTGGGCTCCTCACGCGGAACATGCGGATCCAGTCAGATGTGCCTTGTGCAGGGAGGATGCTTGTGGGACACTTCATGGGTTCCAGCAGAATGGAGTTTAAAGGTAGCTGAGATTCACCTGCTCTCATCAAGAGGCTGGCAAAAATTCACCTGTCATCATCGTCTTGGGCAAAAACTGCACTGGTTTTGCCCAAGAAGGAGGTGCAGCAACGTGTGTATCCATTCACATGTGCTATGAAAGTCAGAACAAACTGACTCCCAGCAAGTATAAAACAAGAGCACCACTAAAAATTCATAAATATGGAGGATATTTTAGGAGGGGCTGCTCTGTATTTTGTAAGGTTTTACTATGACTTTGTATATATTTATGAAAAAATACCCATCATTACAATACACTGACAAAGTACTTGCTGTTATACGTCTGCCTGTTGTTAACATGGTTTTCCTTACCTGTTCTTATGTAATATAAGCTTTTATTTCACTCCAGTTATCTCATTGCAGGTGCTCTTCAACTCTTAAATGTTCAGATTTTGAACTTCGGGCCTCCTCAGCTTTCTGCCATTGAATTCAGGAACGTATCCAAGGAGTCCTCAGTGGTGTCATCCAGCATTAGTGGCAGCTGCGGAGCCGGCATTAAAGCAGTCGAGAGCAATGGGACCTTGTTGCACAATAACGTGGTGTTCAACACCACTGGGCCTGGCATTGATTTAGAAGGGAACAATCACTCTCTCCTCAGGAGCCTTGTCATTCTGAGCAGGCAGCCAGAAGGTTCTTTAAACTGGGTTGCTGGCATCAAGGTGAACCTGGCCACCAGTGTCTCCCTTTGTGGCAATGCTGTGGCAGGATCTGAGAGAATTGGCTTCCATGTCAGGGGCCAAGAATGTTTGCCAGATGGAGACTATTGCAGTGGAAATGTGGCCCATTCAAGTCTCCATGGCGTTCACCTGTACCAGGAAGATGGATTTCAGACCTGCACTAGAGTCACAGGCTTTCTGTCCTATAAGAATTACGACTATGGTGTCATGCTCCACCTTGGAGGCAGCGTTATTGTGGAAAATGTGGTGCTGGTGGACAACACCGTGGGGCTCCTGGCAGTGGTGCACTGTATCTATGCTGAGCGATGCTACACGGGGAAAACGTCCATAGAAATTAAAAACTCTGTCATTGTCGCAACAAGCTCAACTTTTGACTGCCTCAGAGACAGGATCAAGCCTCACTCAGCTGATCCAACAGCCCAGGACCGACCCCCACACTACCCCCTAAGAGGCCGTGTTGGGATTTTATGGCCCACATTTACCACTGTTCCCAGCCAAAGGCCAGAGGATCCCTGGCACAAAACTGGGCATTGTCCAAAAGCCCTGGGAATCATGAAGTTGAAAGGTCGGTCTTTGGTCTCCACTGGCTAGACTGTTCTGTCACTCTTTTTCTTCATTATTTCCATTTTTCCAGTTGAAGTTGCAGCCTCCCACAAATGGACAGGTTGGAGAAATCAGGGCCTCAGTGAAATTGGTAACAGAATTATTCTACAACTTGATACAGTTTAATTAAGAAAAATATATTATTTGATATTTTTCACTTCCTGAATCTACTGCAGGATATTTGTTGCCCCTAGAAGCTGTGGCTGCCCCATCCCTGGAGGTGTTCAGGGTTGGGTTGGATGAGGATTGAAGCAACCTACGACAGTGGAAGGTGTCCCTGCCCATGGAAGAGGGTTGGAATGAGAGGATCTTTAAGGTCCCTTCCAACCCAAATCATTCTTGGATTCTATGATTCCATGAAAATTATGTCCCATGATAATGTATAGATTCTACCTCACACATACCTTCCTTCTGCGTTACTTTTCAGATTGATTCATCTCTCTGACCCACTGTTACCCCCACCTAAATAAAGATATCAAATCTGAGAAGTGAATATCACACTTTGGATAGAATTGTCACAGAACATGAGAACTACAACTCACAGAAGCAGTTATGACCTTTATTGGTATAAGAGATTGCACAAGAGGAATGGAAGTCTGTTATGTATCCTGGATCTTTATATCAAATTAATTTTTCAGTCCCCAAAACAATATTTGCATATAGCAGAACACTGATAGCTGGTTGCAATAGTGGGATCTAAATACCTCACTGCTTTTCATGACTTTATTCCTCATTGCTACTTACTTTTGCAAGAAAATTCATCATCCCCTTTTTACTGAAAAATAAGAGAGATAGAGAAAGGCAAATACACTTGTGCAGAGTCTCACAAAAAAATTCACAGCAAAATATGGATTATGGAGCTGCACAAGAGTTGAGTGCCAAAGCCAAGTATGTGTCATCACACCCTGCTTGTCTTATATTAATCTCTAGCAAGTAGAAAAACCATTCAAGGCAGGTCGTTATTTAACTGGTCCTTACTTATTCAAATAAAAATGTATTAAATACTTTTCCTTTTTTTTGAATTTTCTCAGTGACTATTTTTTTGATTTCATTTCCTATGGTTATGACTTGGTTTGTGTCAACATAGATATAATTTGGTCACAGAGTATCCTAAAGCCACGTGAAGATCTACAAAAAATGCTATTAGTCTGATTTAAAAATAATTTGTACAGATATATATGGGAGCAATTTAACATGGAAAACATCACAGTAAAAAATCAACTTTCTTATCTCTAGTTATGGCACTCTTTTAACCACTTTTCCTTGACTGATCTTCTCTTAATCCCTGGCAGAAGTCACCTTTACTGGTTTTACGAAGAGCTGCTACAGTGAAGACAGGGATGTCTGTATCATGTCAAATGCTGATCATTTAGGCATCATGCCTCTCATCACAGCAGAGACATCAAGGATGTTACATGTCAGTGAGAAGGACAAGTTCTACTTTCATCCAACAAGGTAAAATACTTCGTCCTGAACTATCTTTTTTCAAAAAAAGAAAAAAAACAAACCAAAAAAACCCCCAGGACCTACAGCTTTGGAACTACCCTCCCCTCATCTCTGCTTTTCTACTGCTCCTGTCTGACAAAAATGAACAAGCTCTGACATCAAACAAACATGCACAGAAAAACTAAAATATAGGGGAAAAAAAAAAGAAATGGAAAAAAAACACCACCAAATTTAGTTAAGGGCAATCTTTTACAATTTGAGTTTTGAATTCCATCAAGGTGCATCTCTGGACCAATCCTCTTGGATTTCTCCTTTTCCTGACATTTGTGTAGCAAAACAAGCCTCACATATCCCATTTCTTAACCCCCCATCCTGAGCATCTCTGACTTCTCAGCCTCAGGCTTCAGAAAATGTCAGGACCTCCAGGAAAAAACCCTGAGACAGGGAATGTCCTTTTGGTTGGGGAAGCATGGCTTGATTTGTGCCTGTGAGATCACATCATAAATGTTGATCAGCACAAGGCAGGCTGTGAGATGTCAAATGATTGCCAGAACTGCTCCTGCCCAGGGAGAATATCTTCGGTGAGTGTTGAGGAGGGAGGGGAGGACTTCATCTCTAACCTTAAGTCACTGCTGGTTGCAGTGGTTTAGACATACCACATCCAATGGAAACCACATGCCTATTTATTTATTGCAGTCACTGAACACAATGCAGAGGCTATGTCAGGAAAGCCTTGAAGTAGCAAAAAAAATTTTCCAGCATGGACTCCACTTGCCAGTCAAAAATAATTGGAGGTGTCCCACACTGCTATGTTTAGAGCCCCTCCAGCCTTCTGCCAGAATTTCTTATTTTATTCTGAGTATTTTTGCTTTTTGCTCTGGGCATTAGTTTGCGTGTAGATTTCTGAGCCCTGTCCAGCTTGTCAGCTCCCATTATGTTTCACTCTTGTATCCATCCCACAATATTCTGCTGGTAGTGAGCTGCTGAATACCCAGTGCAAGTGCTAGTGGTTTTCAAATGTGAGGAATGCACATGGATTACTGAATGCTTCCTGGGGAGGCTGCTGAGCCTCTGAGGGTGGCTGCATCTCCCAGTGCTCCTCATGCAATATCTGTATGCATTTATTTAATATTTAATCCACCTTTGCAGCGACTGAGCTTGATCCAAGTTGTGTCTGCATTGTTCTGCTTCAGCATCCTGAAGGGATATCTTGATGGATATGTCCTGTCAAAGACAAGATGAGCATTGCCTTGGAGCAAGAGGGGAAATAGAAACATCAGGGAATATAGCAAATCTGTGAATCACTTTGCTTGTCCCACTGGTAGACCTAACCAGCAGAATTGTTGGATTTACTGAGAGATGGTCAAGAACTGAACAGTCAGGATCAGAGGAGTCTTTGTTCTCCACCTCTTTTGAGCTGGCTTGACTGGAGGGATTGGCCTTTTTGTTCCTCTGCCCTTACTGCAAATCTCTGCCTATACATGTTTGCCCCATTCAAGGTACCAGCAATTGGGTTTTCTCAGTCTGAGACCAAAAAATTCTCCATTTTCTTCAAAGTTTAATGTGAATCCTTGCAGTGATCTGAAAATGTCTCCATGGACTTCACTGGAGTAGAAGTCTTTTTTACCTTATTGAATTCTGTTGTGGGTGTGAGATGCTCAATTCACCAGTTCCTTTAAGCGGTGTTGAACCTTTAGTCAATCTGCAATTTAAAGCAATTCAGCTCACTGAATTACAGACACACCCAAAAACTAGGCATGTTACTGAAACACACTGACCTCCTTCTGTAGTCAATATAGACCCTTGTTTAGGAAATTTTTCATCTCAGCTATCTGATATCTCTCTCAGTGACACAAGTTCTCCTCAACACACCTCTCCTGTTACAGGTATCTTCCTCTGTGGCAGTCAGTAGTTGATGACTTAAATAGAAACTTATAGGCTTTTCTGGCTTTTCCAAGCCACTAATAATAATGTTACCTTCCCTACTTACCAGTGCACAAACCTCTGAAGATGCTGTGCTCCCTGAAGAGAGATGCAAAGGCTCAAGGAAAGCCCTTTTCAAGGATTTGGATGGAGGTGTCCTGCATCTGGAACCACCTGTCTCTGTTTTCCCAAAGTCAGAATTTGAATGGGCACAGTTCTACTCAGAAGCTGGTAAGTGCATGTGCTAATTGGAGTGTTTGCAAACTTTAAGCCATGAGATGTGACTTTCACTGAGATTTGCAACTGAGGTTGAGGTCATGGTGGTCCCAGTTTGTATGGTTCCTTTCCAGGCAGGATGTAGTGAATTGTGGTGTAAGACTCTGGGGTGACTCAGTGTGCAGCTCTGTGCCCACCAGTGCCACTCTGGATTCTTGCAGTGCCATTTCACCCGGCATTTTTATCCTCTTTAGGGTCTGACCCACTAGGTTGGATGGTAGAAAGAAATTCTTCCCTGTAAGGGTAGGGAGGCCCTGGCACAGGGTGCCCAGAGAAGCTGTGGCTGCCCCTGGATCCCTGGAAGTGTCCAAGGCCAGGTTGGACAGGGCTTGGAGCAACCTGGAATAGTGGAAGGTGTCCCTGCCCATGGCAGGGAGTGGGACGAGATGATCTTTAATGTCCCTTCCAACCCAAACCATTCCATGATTGGTGATTCTACCTGTCCCTTGAAATTCCTCTGAGAGCATTAAGGGGCACACGCCATAAAAATACCACAAAACTGCAAAATAATACCAGTAATTGGCCCCACAAGGATTTTCATCCACATCCCACTGAGGAGATAATCAAGCTGAAAACCCACTCCAGAAGTTTGACGACCCCTCTCTGTTTAAAAAAAGGCCCATTCTGCTCAATAACCACTTTCTGAAGGCTCCCACAGCAAGGCTCCGTTCTCATCCTGATTAAAACTCAGCTCTCTGATTCCAAATAAACTCTTTAATTACAATTAGCATTCCCTGTGCCTGCTGCTGATGGCAGCCATTTTGCTGTAGAGACTCATAGTTTGTGACTCTGCTGGTGTGGGAGGCTGATGGGAGGGACTGTAATTAATCCTGTTTTCCTTCACACTCTAAAACTGATTAAACACAACAAGAACTTTAAACAATATGTGTAAGGCTTTTCCTCTAAGGATCCTGCTCTAGCTGGCTGCTTACAGGGTTGATTAATGTGTCATCTAGATGCAAACACTGATTTTTACTGTACCTTTTCCACCCTAATTATGAATCACATCCAAGCACTAATGCTCTAGTGCTATTACCACTTAGCACCTGCGTATTACTGAATATATTTGCATACAAAACCTGGATTTTAATCAGATTCCCACCATTTCTAGCATATCCTAGCACACAGTCATAGGTGTAAGAGGAATCCCCACCATCTAAAGTGCACTGAGGGTACAACCTTCACTCCATAGGGTTTATCTCCTTGTGAAATGGAGGTAACAGCATATGGTAAATGTTGCCTGCCTCTGAAGCCATGACAAAATTGAATCTGAATGGGTTTTTTTCCCCCTTCCTTTCACAAATGTGTGTTAAATTCCTCTGCATTTCTCATTCTGACCTATGGTTCCTTTTGTCTTGAGGTTGACATTTGGAAAGGCACAACTTGATGGGGAGGTGAATTCGTGGTATTCGTGGTCATCTTCTTCTCTTTTTTCCTTCTCATTCTGGAAAGTTGTAGCACTGAGTATTTTCCACAGTGCAATGCAGACTCCCAGGATAGACAAATAGGAGAAAAACTCAACTTTTGTGCTCCCACTGATCTCCTGCCAGCAGGACCAGAGCAATTATCATCCCCCTGTGCTGGGCACTGATGAGCCAAACCTCGTGCACCGTGTTCAGTTTTGAACTCCTCACTTCAAGAAAATCTTTGAGGGGCTGGAGTGTGTCCACAGAAGGGAAAGGAGCTGGAGAAGGCCCTGGGATATAAGGAGCTGCTGAGGGAGCTGAAGTTTCTTAATTTGGAGAAAAGAAGGCTCAGGGGGACTCTCTACAACTCCCTGAAAAGAAGGATTGCCCTCTTCTCCCAGGAGATTAGTGGTAGGTCAGGGGGAAATAGCCTCAAGTTGCATCAGGGAAAATTCAGGTTGGATATTAGGAAAACTTTCTCCTCAGAAAAGGTGGTTGGCCACTGGAATTGGCTTCCCAGGACAGGGGTGAAGCTACCATACCTGGGAGCATTAAGAAAATCAAGTAGATGTAGCCCTTTGTGATAAAGTTTGGTGGGCATGGTGGCATTTGTTCTCTCTGGGCTTGATGACCTTAAAGGTCTTTTCCAGCCTTAATGATTCTGCGGGACCAGATTCCCCTTTGGTGTGACAATGCTTCAAGGCCTCTGAAGATGGTGGTTTTGTCATAAATTTATAAAATGGCTTGGAAGGGGCATTGGAACAGGATGATTTTTAAGGTCTCTTCCAACCCAAACCAGTCTATGATTGTATGATTCTATGATACACATAAATATGTTCACTTCAAACTTCTAGTTTGGCCAATGAAATTGAAATTACTGTCCCTCAGGCATTTTTAGATACTCTGATTACTCTGCGGGGAGCAAACCAAAACACTCAGTAGACTTCAGGGACAAAAAATCATGGAGATGTTTTATCAGAATAAGGAATATCACAGGGAAGGGTCTGGGAGAGCCTTAACTGAGGCACAAGGGATCATTCAGAGTGATACTAATGCTCCTTCATTCACATGATGTCTTCTATTGAAGATGAAATCAGTATAGAAATTGTGAAATTTATTATTTCTATACCAATTTTCCCCCCTTTGTTTTCCCAAACTTTTACCCACTGAGTTTGCTCTTTGCTTCTAGACCAAGTTTTTTATTGTGACTCTCCGAAGAAGCAGAATTGTTCACTTCAAAATAAAGTTTTAGTTTTCTGGATAAACCACAAATTCAGAAAAAAAAAAGAACAAAACAGGAGGGAACAGATCCAAGATTTTTGTTCCTCTTATTATATCTTCTGCAAGAAAAAAGGAGTAACAACAAAAGTAGGTTTGAGTCCAACAAAGCATAATTACTTTTTAATATGGGAGTCCTTTTTAGTCTTTTTTTTTCTTTTAAATATAATGCTGCAAAAGTTTAAAATTAAATGTTTTCCAACACCCTCCTCCCTAAATAATTTATGATGAACTTTCAAAGCACCATTTTTTGAATTATCCAAAACAATTTAATGAGTTTAACATGAATTTATAATTATTTAAATCTCTTTGAGCTGCCATTTTTGGATGACAAAATGTTTTTCTCCTAAAACTCATGTCTAGAGCAAGCCTCTTGCAAAAGAGCTTGGGGCCAGGCCTGGAGCACTAAATGGTTCCACGATACAGGAAATACCAGAATCATAAGCTGTACAGCAGAATTAGCTGTAAACAGGAGCATCTTGATGAGGAATTATGGATAAGTGGACAGTTTGTGTATTCAACTGATTCCTATGCCCAGGTTAAAACCCCAGCTCCACAAAGAGCAGCTGATGGAACCATCCTTGTGTAGTTGAAGGATCAGCCATTTGCTGGCTTTCTGCAGTGTTCACAGGACTCTGTTATCACAGATCCTCACATCTGTAATCTGGGATGACTTCCAGAGACATCAAAGTTCATTGTCTTCCCTTGGTGGAAATGTAGCTGAGGACCTCAAACTAGTAGAATATCCATCTGTCCCCACCCCTGTTGTCTCCAGCGTTGTCATGGAACCATAGAATTTTGGAATGGTTTGGGTTGGAAAGGATCTCAAAGGTCATCTCATTCCATCTCTTGCCATGAGCAAGGACATCTTTCACTAGAGTTTACTAATGTCCCCTCCAGTGACCAAAGAGAGACTGACTCATGTCATGGGTAAGACACAGAATCGGAGAGATGAAACCAAGTCTTTCAAGTTTTAGTCTTGAGCATGTAGATGTATGTTTTCTTCCTGCTGACTGATACATTCTAGGTACAATTTAAGGCAATTTGGATTGAATAATCATAGAATCATAAAGCAGATCAGATTGGAAGTAGACTCAAAGGCATATCTGGTCCACCCTTTTGTGGGAAAGGAGCATTATCTGTCACTCTGTCCAACTGCATTTTGAAAACCTCAAAATGAGGATGTGATGGAGATTCCATTGTGTCCCTGGGGGTATTTTTCCAATACACCATAGAATCACAGAATGGTTTGGCTTGGAAGAGACATTAAAGATCACCCCATTCCATCACCCTGCCATGGGCATGGACACCTTCCACCATCCCAAATTGCTCCAAGCCCTGTCTGAACTGGCCTTGGACACTTCCAGGGATGGAACAACTACAACACCCAGTGATTGCTATTACTGTGAAAAACCTTATTTCTTATATTGAGATAAGACCTTTCCCGGTGAAAGCTGTACCTGTAGGCCATTGTCTTCCCCATGTGTCTCCTTGTGAAGAGAGAGCCCCATGCTCCTTGTAGCTTCCCTGTAAGTACTGGAATATTGTGACAGGATTCTCTCCTGAGCCTTGTCTCCTCCAGGGAGAACACACCTAATCCTTCAGCCTTTCCCCATAGGAGAGGTATCCCAGCCTTTTCACCAACTTTGTGTCCTTCCTTCAGTCCTCTCTGATTCTGATTTACTGGGGGATGATGAAGCTCTGGGCTATCTGATGTTTATTCATGCAACGTTTTCTTGCTGTTGTAAACATGTGCTCTGTGCATTTTGCGTGAATAATGGAATCTATTTGCTACTTTACACAGTCAAACCTGACAACTCCTTGTAAGTTCTTTGGATACAGTAGAAGAATCAGTGAAATTCAGGTCTGTAATACCCCTATGGGATGGACAATTATTTTGCCACTAGTTTTCCAGGAAGAAGAGAATTTGTGACTTGCCCAAGGTCAGTCATTGAATTAAAAATTATCCTTCCAGAACCCTGACAGCCAGACTCTGAATCTGAAAACACCCCACCATGTTAAGGCAGGTGGAATTTTATGGTTACATTGACTAGAAACAGCCCAAAGTGTATTTTACATAGCACTTTTTACTAAAATTATATCCCTGGACTATATTTTGGGACATTACTGAACATTCAAATTCTGACTACAATTATAAACCAAAGAAAGAAAAAAAAGCAGTTTTAAAAATTATTCTCTAGAAAAACAGATTAATTTTTTATTGAATCAGCTTTAGTGTTAATCTATTGGTGAGAGGATCAGTGCATTGTGGACAACTGAACTTTTTATCTGTCCAGCAAATCATTGAGATTATATTTTCTTGTGTCATTTTCAATCTAGAGCTGTGAAATTGCTCAGTAGTCTTGCTTACTCTCTAGAGGTAATGAATACATTTTTAAATAATAAAGAGGAAAGTGTTTAATATGTAAATTTTTGTCTGAAGCAAGTTATGCAGACATTCAACACTCAATTTTATCAAAAACTTTTGTCAAAACCCCTTTAAATTGTAATATTGAAGTTAAAAGTCATAAATGAATGTGCAGAAGTTTGCTAATTTCTTCAGAAATATGAAAAAATGTCAGATGTAGGTAAAAAGAAGTCCAAAATAACTCTGGTTATAGGTCGAAGATTTTTTGTAAAATTTTCTTTCTTCTGGTAATTTTAATTATTGAATGAAAATTTCAAATATTAGTTGGGGAAGCATAGAATTTTGAGACACAGGCTGGCAGTATAAGTTAGGGCTAAAGCTGGGTGAAAATGTTGCACCATAAATAAATAAAATTCCAAGGAACATGATTAGCCACACTAGCTATGCATAATCATATTCAGTAATTAAAGATGTCTGAGATGAAAATGCAGGTTTGGTAGATCTGCAAGGAACGAAACAATGCAATGTCAGGATTGTTTTCTCTGGAGCTTTTTTGTTGTTGCTGTTCACAAATAGAAATCTGCTCTTTCTGCAATAAATGGCCCATGCAAAATGGGTTGGAAGTAGCAATGGAGGACACTAAAAAAGCTCTTACCAAACTATTCTTTCATAAAAACCAAACCTAATATGATCAGAAAATGCTTGTAATTCTTAATTTTCCTGAAAGCACATCTCTGGTAAAGACTTCAGCAGACCTTAATTAAGTTGAGACCAAAGCAGAGAATAAAGTTAGGACGATTTTGTAGTGCTCATGGGAGAACAAAGTTTAAAGTAAACCAGAGGGAAATTAAGTTATTTTTGTATCTTTGATGTCTATGTGGTGGCTCATCAGGGGTGAGATGGTTGAACACATTGAGTTAAACAATCAGCTCTGAGAACTGTGGTACAGCAGTGTGAGGGACAATTCTGTGGGTGGAAAATCCATCAGCTGGGAAAGAAGACAGGACAAGGAAGGGCTTTAGACTGACAGAAGGCACATTTAGATAAGAGGTATGGAAAAAACTCTTCCCTGTGAGGGTGGTGAGGCCCTGGCACAGGTTGCCCAGAGAAGCTGTGGCTGCCCCTGGATCCCTGAAAATGTCCAAGGCCAGGTGGGATGGGGCTTGGAGCAACCTGGGATAGTGGAAGGTGTCCCTGCCCATGGCAGGGGGGTGGAATGTATTGAACTTCTTGGCATCTTCCAGCACAAGCCAATCTGTGACTCTATGATCTGGATGCCACCATGAGACTTCCTTAGGGGGCAGCTCTGCCAAGGAAAACCACTCCTCTACATGATTTCTTTTTTCTTTTTTCATGGAGGAACTGGGCACAGTTGGGGATGGAGCAGCAAGGTCAGCATTGGGGCTGAGGTGGCCATGCCACATGTCCATTTTGAAATAAAATAAATTGCTTTTCCTCAAAGTCATGTGCATTTCAGACTTTAATAGACAACTATTCTCCTTTTTCAGGGTTGCTTTTTCCTTAATTCTGAAGCTAAGATGTGTGAGATGAATGGCATTGTTCATTTTCCATATGAACAACATGGAGCAATGTATATACACGCACAGATTACATATCTGTATATGTACAATTGTATAAACCTATCAAAACTTATTTCCTTGTTCCCATCAAACGGGTATCAAATTCTTTTCTCCTGATGAAGCACAAAAACCCTTGGGCAAACCCAACCATTTTGCACATTTATTGCTGTAAATGGAGTTTAGCTTTTCGTACTACCCTTTCTGCTTCTTTTTTAAATTCCTCAGGTTCTTTCAAACAGTCTGATGTTCTGCTGCATAAAATGTAAAATATGTGTACATATCTATTAGGAATGATTATCCAAATTAATTTTGGAAAAACTGATTATGAAGTCAGGTCCCTGACAATGGGCGATAACCTTGCCCCTTAGGATAGCAATCCTTTTTGAAGATGTGCCAACAAATAGTTTGTGCCTACTCTTGCTATCAGAAAATTCTTGGCTTCTCCCTTTAGCCTTAAACCCTGAGGATAAAAGAACAGGTTTTTAATTTTCCAAACTCAACTTCTGTATTTAAGGAGCTATTTAGAAAAATGCCACCATTTTTAGAGTCTGTGGAATCTTGGGGAGCCTGTTTTCTTCCCTGGGGGCTCAGTACCTTGTCACCTTCATATAGGATTCTAGTTATGGATTTTAAACCCAGCTCTCCCCCTTTCTGTATATAAATGTTGTCTGCAACACAAACAAAAGCTTTTATATCATTGACATGATGACGCTTCTGTTTCAGTGTAGTGTTTCTTAAACTGTGATTCTTAAAGCATTGGTGGTCCATGAAACCTGTATATTTGATAGACACACCACTCATGGATTTATTTAGGAGACTGACAGTTAAAGGTGAAAAGAATTATTAGGCATGTGGAAAACAGGAGATATGAGGAATGTCTGGAAAAGCTGGGTGGCTTGGTCTTGAGAAAAGGTAGAAGAGAGGTTTAGGAACAGCCCTCAAAAATGTGAGACTGCTGGAGATTGAAGAGAAATAAATTGCTCTCAAAATCTGTGGAATCAGAAATAATGGTCTGAAGCATCATCAGGACAATTTTATGTGTTGGGAGGAAATATTGCAATAAAAACAGAGAAACATGGGCATAGCTTACTCGAGTTAGTTGCAGAGTCCTTATCAGTGATAACATCCTTAGATAATCAGATAGAGCTGATCTTTTCCTGAGCAGGTGGAGAATGGATCAAAAAACTTCAAATGGCCCTTTCAGCACCTATTTTAAAAATTTTGGAAAGATATTCCTGGCCTGCAGGAATCTTTGAGGTCTGACAGTGATACTTGGGGTCCAAAGGCCGGGATGTTGTAGGAGGAAGGTTTGGTAATCTGGACTTTCTAAATGTTACTGATGAAGACAGAGAGTGACCACTGGGGAGGAAAGACAGATTGTGTCTCAACCCATGTGCTTGGTCCTGGTCATCCAGTCTGCCTGTTCTTGTGGAATGCCGATGAGCTTGAAAGGATGTTCAACATGAAAGTGTAGAGATGAGTTCCATAGAAAATGGTGTCCAGGGTCTGAGTGGAGTTTACAGCACCACGGAACCAAAACTGGCACACGTTGTCCAGAAAAGCTGTGGCTACCCCATCCTTGTAAATGTTCAAGACCAGGCTGGATAAGGTTGGGAGCAACCTGGGATAGTGGAAGGTGTCTGTGCCCATGGCAGGTGGTTGTAATGAGCTATCTTTAAAGTCCCTTCCAACCCAATCCATTCTGTGAATCCATTCCTTATCTGAGACCGCTCCTCAAAGCTCAGACACCCTTCATATTCTCCCAAGGATCTGTTTCTTTCTTATTTATCATTCCTGCTTTGGTGATGCCCATGAATCTGAGTCCATTCTTAGTTTTTATTCCTACAATACACCACCCAGAAATTTTCCAGCATCTTCTTGAGGAATTACAGAATCACAACCAATTTGGGTTGGAAGGGACCTTAAAAATCATCTCGTTCCACCCCTTGCCATGGGCAGGGACACCTTCCATTATCCAAGGTTGCTCCAAGCCCCATCCAACTTGGCCTTGAACACTTCCGGGGAAGGGGCAACCACAGCTTCTCTGGGCAATCTGTACCAGGGCCTCCTTACCCTCACAAGGAAGAATTTCTCCCTAATATCCAATCTGAACCTTCTCTCTTTCAATTTGAATCTATTCCCCCTTGTCTTGTCAATCCATGTTCTTGTAACTATTCTCTCTCTCTCTTTCTTTTTGACTCACTACAAGTACTGGAAGGCCACAATTAGATCATCCCAATGCCTTCTGTTCTCTGGGCTGAACAATCCCAATTCTATCAGCCTTTCCTCATAGCAGAGGTGTTCCATCCCTCTGATCATCCTGGTGCCTCTTCTGGACCTGCTTCAGCAGCTCCATGTCCTTCCTGTGCTGGAAATCCAGGGCTAGAGGCAGCTCTGCAGGTGGAGTCTCACCTGAGCAGGGCAGAGGGGCAGAGTTACTTCCCTTGACCTGCTGCCCACGCTGCCTTTGGTGCAGCTGCTGCAGAAGTTGCTGATTTTAAAAATCAAGCCACAATGTGTCAGGTGAAACAGAGGGAAGTGGAGAAGTGAGTTTCTCCAGTGAAGCAGTGATGGAACCAAAAACCAGCATCTACATGGAACACCCTCTCCAGGCTTGCTGGCTGTTACCTTTAAGGAGGCAAGATGGTTGTGTTTATGCAATTAAAAAAAAAAAAAAAAGAAAAAAAAAAAGAAAAAGAAATGTGAATTTCATCCTGCATCCTGCAAGCATAACTACATTATTTCCTCTTTAGATCTTAGAGACATATCTATAATCCAACTAAACTGCTGAGTGGGAGTTTGCAGAGGTTTACAGGGGAAGCACCACATTTTGCAACAATTAATTTTGCAGAGGAAGCAGCCTGTTTAAAGATGCCTGCAGCAGTCACTAAAATATGTGTTGTTTTTCAAGGCCACCAGACACACAGTTGGCTAGGTTGGCTAATAAACAAAACAACAATGCAAAAAAATAACCCCAGTCTCATGGGGTTTGCAGGAAGAAGGGATGAGAAATAAAATGAATAATGCTTACCTGCTAGGGGTGGGTGAAGACTATAATTGTTTAGCCCCCAGCAGATCCCTGCAAGGGTTAAAAATGACAAAGATATTAGTTGGTGACTGCTAAGATTGTTGGTTTGAAGCTTTGGGCAAAACGCAGACTGTTATTTACCGGACTTGGTCGATTTACTTCTTAATGCAATAATGACCTGTGAAATGAAACGTGAGCTAGACAATTGTTCCTCATTCTTTCCAGTAAAACATCCTTTCATACCCCATTAAACCACCATTAATTCCATTTGAAAGAGAAGCAGGCACAAACACCAAGGGATATCTCTCTCTTTTCCTCTTTTCCTCTCTTTATGGGACTGATCAAGGCCTGTGGATGGAAAAGCAGATTTCTCACCAATTTTGGAAGGTGTTGGGCAGCCTGTGGGGGACACAGTTTTGAATGAACGCCACAGAGATCCACGGGATTGGCACCCAGTGGATCATATTCCTGAGTTTTGCAGAATGTACCAGGAAATCTGGCAAACAGTCAATTTATTGGTATATATATACATCAATTTTCTGTCTCTTTTTTTCTAGCTGGCTTTCTTCAAGCATGAGATTTATGTAATCATGCAGAGCATGTGCAGATATATCTGTGTGTTATTTCCCTCCCAGTCCTTGTAAACACATTTTCAATTTTAAACAAAAGTAGTAGAATGATAAGTCCTCAAGGTAATAGATTCCTACAGGTTTAAAAAAGTTTGGGTCTGTGAAGAAAAACTCCTTGAGTGAACCTCTCAGTCCCCCCAAAGCGGGTTACCCAGTTGGAGTCCTTTGGCTGCTAAGAAAAGTTCTCTGGAAAGAAACTCCATTTTTGCATCTCAACTAAAGGAAAAAAACTTTTGTACATTGGTGCAGGGCTAGGAAGCCAGTATAGTACTGCTTCCCCTTGGTGTGGGACTGGTTTCTTTACCTCCTGATTGTCCCCTCCTCGGGCATTGACAGACATGTTGATGTGGCACTGAGGGACATGGTTTAGAGGCACTTTGCAGTGTTACATTTACAGTTGCACTTGATCTCACAGGCCTTGTCCAAAGCCAAACCCCTACTGCCTTCCCAAACTGTCTCCTCGCTGCTGGTTGACCTTACCTGAAATCTAGGCCAAGGCATTTAATCAGTTCTTTGGCAGGTGTTGTCTAGCTGCAAGAAGGTTGCCATGGATCAATGGCCTTGTTCTGAAAGTACCACTGATTTAATGCGATCACAGTTTGACAGCCCACAATATAACGTTTCATCATATCACCTGCTTTTCAGTTGCTTCTACTTTTATATTTTATTTTATTTCATACCCTCTACTTTTATGTTATTTGCTACACTAGACGCCTTTCTTTTTCCCTGATAGATTTATGCCTGGGGAAAGATTTTGTTTGAAAGTTTGCTCAGAAATGGTTCAGCTGCAATGAGCAAAATGAAGCTTTCTTTGGTGTATGTTAAAAACAATTCTCTAAACTCTAAAATCTATGGTCTTGCAGTAGAGGTTGAGGGTTATCAGGGAAACAATTCTGGTCAGTGACTTATTTTCAATCCACAGTCCTTGTGGAAAAATTGTGTCCAAAACTATTTATGAAAATAAATTGCTTAGATTCATTATGTTTTCATGTTCTTTGAAAGATCTAAGCCTTGTCTATTGCTTGTGAAAATTTCAGTTCCCACTCTGGTGCATTGTTTGAAGCACAGACATCAAATGCTTTCCTGAGTATTTGGAGCCTCAAATCCCACATTCTAGTTCCCTTGCATTGCATCTGCTAATTAACAAAAGAATTCTGGGCATTTGGTGACCCTTGCTGCTGCCCAAGGGCTGTGTCCCCAGGAGGCAAACATGTGTTGTGTCCTGACTTTATGGACTGGGTTGGGCAGGAGCCAAGGGACTACACAGAGTCCTCTGGGGTGGGATGGAGAAGAGACCTTGGAGTTTAACCAGCAGCAAGTACGGCATCCACTAGGAAAAAGCTGGTTGGGTGTTGACTCACCAGCCGAGTTATTAAAGCACCTAGCCCAGTTTAGCTTGTGTAGGATTGAGATTTTGTGTGTGCTTTTGTGTAACTCAATGATTATTTATAAGATCAAGTTTCACTTGCAAAAAAACCCCCAAAACCACCCCCTCCAAAAAAAAAAAACAAAACCCAAACCCAAAAAACCAACCAACCAAAACAAAACAAAGCAAAGCAAAGCAAAATAAAACCATAAAAAAACAAAACAAAGCTAAACAAAATCCACTTTGTGGAAGGTTTTAATTACAGTTCTGGAAAGAGATGGAGAGTGAGAAGTGTAAAATCCCTTCTCATGAACACGAAGAGCAATGACCTGTGAAAATAGGTATCTTTTTTCCTTTCCTTGTTCTTCCTACATAGACCTGCTCTGATTCACAGCAAATCACGATGGTCTGTTTGTGTGTATGCAAACATTTGTGTTTATACACACACAGGCACTGTCCTCGCAACTGTTCTTGGGAGCATTTCATCATTTTTTCCTCTTATCTTCCAAATATTAGCATTTAATGAAATACACATTTCCTTCATTTATCTTGAACCTGCTCCAAGGCCAGCAAATACCAGAACCTCAAATGTTATGACAGGATAGATTCTTTGTTGGTTTGTTTTCTTTTCATTCTTTCTGTTTTCACTGCGATTTTTAATTTTTTTTAAAAAGATTAGGGACCCTTATGTTTCAGCTCAAGGAACCTGGCTTCCAACTGAGGTACACAAATATGTCCAAAAAAATGTCCCTGAGACCCATCCAATGCAGACAGCTGTGCAGCAAACAGGAAATTGAGGGAGTCAGGTTCATCAGAAACACAGGATTTCCTTCATGGATGTTTCAGATAAAGCGTCTTTAATTTTTCCATGCCGGATCAGTGCTGTAAAAGGGCTGTGAGAAAAGTAGGGGAATTATCGCCCTGTGCTTTGATGTCAGGGGTGGAAAAGCATAACTGAAAGACGGGTTCTTGTGGGGACCATCACACTTTGGCCCTGTTGACGTGGCCTTTTCCAAGGAAACTCTCATTTGTCTGTCTGTGTTCTGGGCTTCAGGACACGAGCCATCTCTGAACCAGGAGTGGTGTCACTGTGACACACGAGCAGGACTGCTAAAGGTGTCTAAGTTTTGAGGAGAGGTCCCAGATAATGAATGGAATCATGGAATGGTTTGTGCTGGAAGGGACTTTTAAGACCAGCTCTTTCCACCCCCTGCCATGTGCAGGGACAACTTCCACTATCCCAGGTTTTTCCAAGCCCCATCCAAACTGGCCTTGGGCACTTCCAGGGATGGAGCAACCACAGCTTTGCTGGGCAACCTGTGCCAGGGCCTCAGCACCCTCACAGTAAGGAAGTCACTTGATTACCCTGTGAAATGAGGCTAATTCTTCTTTTCCCCTCCACTCATTCGTTTGTAATGACTCTTGACATTTCAGTGTCAGGAACTATGGAAGTGTCTATGTGGCATCTGGTATGGTGTGATTCCAGACTAGTCTGAGTCCCCTATGAAACACTGGGAAAAATTACAAACTGGTAATTAGCAGTGTTCCAGTGGCATTACTAAATCAGACAAGCACTCAGATGTTGCCTGTGTGACCCTAGCTTGGCTTGCTGTCCTCTTCGTGCTTTTAAATTTTGACAGTCTTTGTCTGCTTTGACAGCTTTCATGGTCACACTAAGAAGCAAGCAATTTTGGCTCATTTGGCCCAAAATGCAATTGCTCTGGAGATGGCTCAGGGCGGTGTGCTGCCACATGTTTGTACAATAGAGAAGGGTATGGGGAGACCTCCTTTTGGCCTTTTGGTACTAAAAGGGAATTTTTAAGAAAGATGGGGGCAGACAGTTTTAGCAGGTCCTGCTGCAATAGGACAAAGGTTGGTGGTCTTAAATAAGAAGGTGGTCAACTTAGATTAGATATGAGTGAGAAGTTTTTACAATGAGGGTGGTGAAACACTGGCAACAGGTTGTACAGAGAGGCGGTGGCTGCTTCATCCCTGGAGACATTCAAGGTAAAGTTGGACAGGGTTCTGGTTTAGGTGGTCTCTGGATGATATTCTTTAACCACGGGGGTGGGGAGACCCTGGCACAGGGTGCCCAGAGAAGCTGTGGCTGCCCCTTGATCCCTGGAAGGGTCCAAGGTCAGGCTGGATGGGAATTGAAGCACCCTGGGATAATGGAAGGTGTCCCTGCCCATGGCAGGGGGTGGAACATGATCTTTAACATCCCTTCTAATCCAAAACATTCTAGGATTCTAGGATTCTGTGACATGCACACCAAAAATCAGCAGGAGGTGCACAAATAGCCATCCGAGTTTCAACCCTAGTGCACTCAGGACAATGATTTAATAGAGCATTTTATCTTAATGAAGCTAAAAGTGTTGAAAGCTCGGGCCAAGGGGTTGCTACACGCAAAAGCTGCATTTCACAAAATAATTGCTGAGACAAAAAATGAAAAATCTTCATTTATAAAGCATAGCTTTGATATAGATGTCATCACTCTACCAAAGTTCAAAGCACATGTGGTTGACACTATGTGCACCATGGGGTTCTCAGGATATGTAGCATGAGTATAATATAGTGCTTAGTTAAAATAATTAGTTGAAAAGAACATATTCATTTCCTAGTGAATTTTTGGAAAAACAGTGCAGTTCTTGGGAAAGAAGAAAAGTTATTAACTGACACTGTGTGTAAGAAACTGGAAAATAAATATTTTCATCTGGGGTAGTTATGTTGAACTATATACTTAGTTTTAGATCATGCCGAGAACATGTTTATTAGCTTAACATGTAAAAATTTATATTTGTTTCAATATAGAAACACATAAATATGTTATGATAAATATAAATGTATTTATGAACATATGTGATTATAAAATCATTCCACATTCCACATTGCTGGGAGAAGAGACACACAACCAGTGAGGCAGCTACCACAGCACCATAAGATGCTTTTGAAGAACTTTTCAATGAAAAGGTGTGGGTTTTTTTTTTCTTTCTTTTTTTTTTTTCTTTGTTGTAAGCATGCTAAATTGACAACAGCACCTCATCATGTCTTAGAAAATAGGTTGTCAAGGCAGGTAACCTTGCAACTTCAATTTGCCCCACAATGGAAGTCAGGGACCTGTGCAATATATTGGACTTTCATGTTCTAGCTTTTTTTTTTTTTTTTTTTTTTTTGGCACTTATCTTCCTATTCTTTTTTTCCAAATCTGGGTAAGTGCCCAATAATTCTAGTTTCAAAAGGCCCTATTCTTCTGGTTACTTGGATAAGGCAACTTGAATTAAAACTTTGGCATAGCTCTTTCTTAAGAGACCAATATAGAATTTAACTTCTGTGTTTGACAAGCTAATTGGCCAAGGTTTAAAACCATCAGTTATGCAATAAAACTGTATGTAATTAATTAAAGGGAGCCGATTATTTTCAGTTGGGCTCTGTTCATGAAACATCCTCCTACTCACTAATAAACTTTGTTCCTGCGGTGGTTTTTCTGAAATTAATAAGCACATTGCAAAACCTCGGTAAGCCTGCCTCATTGTTTGCTTCCCGTGCTCACCAGGATGCAACAGTTACTGGACTGAAAATGAAGTTACATCCCTATAAAGTCCATATTGAAAAAGCAGTATTTTATTGTCCTCCATGGAACTGACAGAATCACAGAATCCTTTAGGTTGGAAAAGTCCTCTAAGTTCATTGAGTCCAACCAGCGCTGCCAACCCCACCACTTGACCACATCCCAAACACTGAACACTTTCAAGGATGGTGATTCCACCACTCCCTGGCCATCCTGTTGCAATGCCTGACCACCTTTTCAGTGAAGAAACTGTTCCTCAGACAGATTGTAGAATGAGCTGATCAAAAGCACCAAGTAGTTTCAAAGTTGCACCAAAAAAATAAATATGAAAGGAATAGAAGATACAACTCTATTGGATAAATAGTTGGAGAAAATACTTGGCAAAATTTTCCCTAATAGCTGTGGGAGTCCTTGAATCTTCTTGGACCTCTTGATGCAACTCGTGATAAATTAATTAAATTTTCTGTCCATGTCTCGCTATGAGGATTGACCATAATTAAAAGCACAGCTCACACTGGAGCAAAGCTGGGCTGTCTCTGTGCCTTAGGAGATGGACACGACTGCTTTCTTTTAATCTCTGGAGAGGGAGCTGAGAGATAAAGCAACAGCAGGATGTGTCAGGAATGAAGCTGCCTTAACCTGTCTGTGTTATGGGATGGAGGAACAGGCTGTGCCACTTGTTGAGAACCTTTCCAGTTTTTTGAATAATGATCTGGGTTAAAAGAGACTTTAAAGATCACCCAGTTCCAAACCCTGCCATGGGCAGGGACACCTGCCACTATCCCAGGTTGCTCCAAGCCCCATTCAACCTGGCCTTGGACACTTCCAGGGATGGGGCAGCCACTGCTTCTCTGGACAGCTTGTGCCAGAGTCTCACCAGCCTCTAAATAAACGTTTTCTTCCAGATATCTAATCTAAGTCTACTCTTCTTCATCTTAGAGACATTTCCCCTGGTCCTATCTCTATATGCTCTTGTAAAAAGTACTTCTCCTAATCCTCCTTTTGATACTGGATGGCTGTTATTACATTTCCCTAAAAGTTATTATAATTTTTTTAGACCTGTAAGTAGAACCAGTTGAAATCATTTTTTCGTTGCAGGAAAATGATATGATGTCCCCCTTACTCTTTGAAACCACAGGGTAAGACATCTAAATCCGCTTTAGAGAAATTATTCTGCCCAGCTGCCTGTGCAACCAGCTTCAAGTGGCTGCTTTGGATCCTTGTGCATGGAGGGAAATTTGCTTTCTCCTTTCCCTCTCCTGACTCCAAGGGTGCAAACTTCCTCAGCCCTTCAAATTTGTGTCTGGAGGAAGAAGGAAGTCCAGTGCATGTCAGTGACCACACATAACAAAAATTATCCCTTGCTCTTGGAAAGGCTGAGTCTCTCTGGAAAAATCTCTGACTCTATGTATGCCTGAAGAGCCCTCCAAAAAAAAAGAACCCCGAACCAGTCAGAGATGAAATACAAGTGCAGGGCTGACTTCAACAGTGTCCTGCAGACAGATATCCTAAAGAACCCCAGGAATGGTTTAAAAAATCAGATTCAAATTTTAGCATGTTTTTAGTGTAATGTTGGAGGCAGTGGTTGCTTTGGGAAGAATAATCAGCATTTATAGGCTGATTTCTTTTCTCATACCCCCTGTTTTCCAAAGCAGGCATTAATTCAGGATAGTTTGACCTGAAGGTAGAACAAATTCCTGTACTATTTGTTTATGTATCCTGTCTCACCCAATCTTTTAGCCATTCAAACCTGCAGTGGCAAAGTGTCCCAGAATATGTGTGAGTGACAACTTCTGGGCACAAGGTGATCCTTAGGAATTCAGATTGATAGCGAGTACCTCCATGTATTATTGCAAAATGAACAAGTCACTTGTGTTCTCTTAACATATTCAGGGTTTGGATGTTTTCTGGTTTTTTTTTGGTTTTTTTGCTGCTGTCTGTAAAGTGAGTGTGGGTCCCCATTCAGTAGAAAGCAGTATAGAAGTTTGTTTATTAACTTTTACTGATTTTATGTAGATGTTGTTTTCAAAGAAGCCCTTTGTAACTAATAACTCCTCACTGCAGCCCTGGAAGGCTCACAAGTTATGGGATGGTGTTCTAGGGAAGAGGGTGGGTGGGAAAAAGTCAATAATAATACCAATAAAAAAGCCATACTTCTGATCAAAGCAGCAAGTGCTTGAATAAAGATTATATTAAAAAGAGAAAAATGTAGAGGTCTTGTTAAAACCTTTGGGTTAGTGTCCAGTTATGTGGATTTTCCCTCTAGTGCTTATTCTGGCATTCATTAAACCCTGATAAGTTACATAGAAACACTTGAAAGAATGATTAGAAATGCTATGTGTGAATAATAGAATTGCTTAAAGGGAAATGGAAATTCTTAAAGGGAAATGCATACTGACATGGAAAGTGAACTTGTGCAATTTCTCATTGTCCAGGGTTATTATCTTATTCTTCTTATTTTGAGGGTGTTGAATTTGTATGCTTTTATGTTCACAGTTTGGGAGCTGCTTAGGGAAATAATATTGATGCAGTGGGATTCAGATGTGCTGAAGGTTTTTCATAGAGCAAAGCGTCTTCTTTCTGGTGTCTTTCTTTGAGAGGCTGAGGCTGGAGTTTGGAGAGGAAGGGAATTAAAAAGAGAAAAAAATTCAAACCAACAGAGGGTTTTCCTCTCCATCCTCCTGTGCTCTCAGGGTGAAAATCCTCATAATTCAGTTTCAGATGACTTTTCACAGGCGTTCCTTGGTAAATAGGTCCAACAGAGTCCATCTTCACATGGAAAGGGCATCTTGCCAACAGGAATGACAAAAGAACCCTTCATGTTGCAGGAAATGATGCAGTCAGCACCTTCAGGAGGCTTTTTGATTGAGTAAAGGTTTATTCCTTGTTTAGTTGGTGTTGCTATTTAACCAACCAGAGTATGAATGGCTGCAATGGCAAGCACTGGAGGTTAAACCAAAAATTAACTTGTTGTCATGAAAGCATGTTCTACTCTTTTGCTCTGCTCTTCATGTTACAGAAAAAATATATCAGCACTGAGGCAGTGGGGAGCAGAGCTGATCCTGTGGTTGAATTAGGAATCAAGCTATAAAAGCCCTAATATAAACTGTGGGATAATGAGATGTGAGAGGATTTTCTGAGGTCCACTGCTGATCAAATCGTGTTTGTTTAGTAAGATGGGAGTGTTTTCACTGAGATAAAAGCTTAGATTTTGTCAAGAGAAGTTTCCAAACCAACCTTCAATACTTTAAGCCACAATAATTTACTGGGACACAGAAGAGTATTTTTTAAGCCATTCTGAGGTTTTTTGCTCTACATTAGCTGTGTGTGGGTATAACATCAACATGCCTTTCCTTGCCAATGTTATCCAGTGGAATTCGAGGAGTGTTTTTCCCTTGTATTTTCTTTTTCAACAGTGCGGTCAAAAAAATTTCTCTAAGTCAGAGTACGAAACCCTGCACCTCTGATCTCAATGTCTGTGTTGACACAAGTCTCAAAGAATAGTCTGTGGAGAAACTCAGGACTCAGTGATCTCCCAGATCCATCCACCTTTCACCTCACAGAGACCACACAGGTAGACCATGGCAGAGTAGAAACACCTGAGGTCACTACAGGTCCATGGGTCCTTCATGGTCTGCAAAGATTTCAAGCAAACTGAGGCTCAGAGTGCTCTGAAAACTGGTTTTGCCTTATTTCTAGGACCTGGCAAAAAATTCCTGGTTTATTGCTCCTGTGGGCTGTGGGTCAGGTCTTGCACTGTGCCAAGGAGAAGCTGTAGATGTATTCTCAATATGATACGTAGGGTTACACTAGCTTTTTTTTTCCAAAGAGACATTCAGGGTAAACTCAAAAGATTCACCTTGCCTGCCTGAAATAATCTCTCTCTCCCTAAAACTGGTTACCGAGATACCTTAATTTCTTGTGTAAGGTGTTGATTTCTCTCAGCTGAAGGAGTCAAGCTTAGGCTCAGACACGTCAAAACACACAAATGTATAAACTAGATAAAAAGCCAGACCTAGGAGAAAGCATTGCATGGAGACTATTTCCCATGGGGATGGGGATGTTCTCTTAATTGGTTTTGTAAGACTCCATCATAATTTTGCTGGTGAAAATGAAGTACTGCAAAATCATGACCTCCTGAGGAAGGCATTAACGTTGGATTTTCTGGTGAGATCTGGAAGAGAGACTCACTTCTTTCTGATTGAAATGGGGGAGGTTTAGATTAGATGTTAGTACGAAATTCTTTTCTGAGAGGGAGGTGAGGCCCTGGCACAGGCTGCCCAGAGAAGCTGTGGCTGCCCCATCCCTGGAAGTGTTCCAGACCAGGTTGGATGGGGCTTGGAGCAACCAGTGGAAGGTATCCCTGCCCATGGTAGGGGGTTGAAATAAAATCATCTTTAAGGTCCCTCCCCACCCAAACCAGCCTGTGACTCCATGATTTTACTGTTATCACTTTCCCTCCAATCCCTGGGCTGATTCAGTATTAAATTTTAGGTAGATTGGGCTATTTTAGCAATGCATTGAGCTGATTGGTGAAAAGTACATTAGGCTCCTTCTATTGCCAACACATTTATGCAAAAATTGAACAATATTAAGCAATGATATTCTGCATTTTTGTGAAACCAATACCACTCTTAGTTTTTCTGTAAAAAAAAAAAAAAGTTAATCTTAACCTTAAATACACACCTTAAATGTGTATTTTAAGTGAATGTACACATGGCATGTTATGTGTTTGTAATACCTGAAATAAAATTTTATATATATATATTTAGATTGCAAGATAATATAGTAGATGCATAATAGGATTCTGCTGCCTTTGGTGTACAGATCATGGAATAGTGGAGCTGTCTCTTCCTGCTGCCACAATCCTTTTGGTCACCATCACCCGCCTGCAATCCAGTGATCTAAAAAACAAGGACTGGCAGTGACAAAGCATCAGAGGGAAACTAAAATCCGTGTGGCATGTGACATAGAGAAAAGGTCACATTGCCCTGCATCAGCCTCCTCTTAAGTCAAGTTAATTAATGGAGGTTTGTTTTCTAATTCAACTGGATGGACCTCTAGGCAAATTGCTATTTGTAATGGCACCGTGCTCTGGACTCACCCAGCCTGGTGCTGGCTGTGCCCCTGCATGTCCCCATGCCTTGAGGCCAGGAGGCATCAGCTCAACACTCGACTCACTTTTCAGGTGTGTGCATTGCTCTCAAGTCACCTGACAAAGAGTAATAATGAGCCTATTCTAGGCAACTTGCCATAGAAAATCCAAACACTGGCATGAGCACCATGGACAGGAGATGTGAAGAAAGTCTCAAATGAGAAGCCTCAATAATTTCACCCTTCTCTGTTGTGAATGCGCAATGGATTCCTGTTCACAAAAGAAAAAATCACCTCAAAATAGGAAGGGAGGTGGAAACAAAGAGGCAAAATACATCCCTGGTCCTTGCTGAGGGCAGGTCACTGACTGAGCAGCAGTGTCTGCCTCTTTCCTCATCTTTGCCTCCACCTTGGGTGGGAGGTGGTCCATGTTATGGTTTACTGGGCATGGTGGTGTTGGGTTGAAGGTTATACCTGATGATCCTGGAGGTCTTTTCTGATCTGAACAGTTCTATGATTCTATGAGTCTATGATTTTATGATTCTAGGATTCTATGAGTCTATGATTCCATGACTCCATGATTCAACAGTTCTATGATTCTACGAGTCTGTGATGTGTTTTTGTCCTTTTCCCTGTGTGCTGTGCACAGATGTTATTGGCTGAGCTGGTGTCCATGACACTGGACCTGCTTGGGGTCCTCCTGAGGAGCCTGACCTCACGTTCCTGTTATCCTACTCTACTCTGTGTGGGTATATTTACACACATTTACAATTACACACAGCCCCAGCCTGTGCTTCTGACTCTTGGCACTGATGGAGTGTACTGTGGGTCAGCCCTGTGTGTCTCTGAACCTGTGCTCAGAGCAAAGGGAGTTCTCTCACAAAACCTCTGGTGGTGTAGCCACTCCTCACCTATTCCCACTATTTCTCTTGCATTTGCTCAGTGTGTCTGAAAGAGGGTTTACAAAGCTTTTTTGCCATTGTGACATATTTTTTAGGGACAAATTTTTCATCCACTGTTTGCCAGAGCATTTGGATTAGAGAGATGTCCATGTGTGGTGAGCTGATTTGGTGGCACCACCAAAAACATCAGACTATTTCCCACAGTCAAATGTGGCCAGAACCTCCCTGAACTCATAGATTGAGACTGACTGTTGAAGACCAGAGTTCAGTCAAGCTGCATCAACCTACAGAGACACAAGCTGAGTAAAGACAGGAAATCATTCCCAGGTTTGTTCCTGGGGTGACTCCAGTCTTCCCAAACCCATCCTCCTTGTATTAATTAAGGTTGCAGTGGGTAGGCAGGTTTCTCCTCAGCTGTTGTCAATCTGTTGCCTATTTCCAGCAGGGAAATAACAGCCAGGAGGTGACTAAGTTGTCCCTTCCTTCTCTTCCATTCAAGTTCAAAGCCTGCTCTTGCAATAAACAGAAGGCACACACCAACAACTTGGTTTCCTGCCCCATTAGTAGTGATTTTAATAATAACCGTAAATACTTGGGGTTTTTTTTGTTTTTTTTTTTTCATTTTAAATATTTTTCTAGTACAAGAAAATGTCAGTGGTCTTATGGAAGTTGTCCCTGACCATGGCAGGGGGCTGGAACTTGACAATATTTGAAGGTCCCTGCAAACCAAACCATTGTGTGACTCTGAACTTCCAAAGAGTGATGATGTTCAGCAACCTTCAACAATGACAAAAGAAGGCCAAATATTTCACACAACATCTACTTGGTCTTTTCCCTTGGGTGTGAACTCTTCTCTCAAACAGGCACAGAAATAATCTGAGCTGCAGGTTTCTCTGTCTGTTTCCTTAGGCTTGGGATGCCTCTCTCTGACTGGTGTGGTCTCTGCCCTCTATTAAATTTTGCAGGTAAAATTATGGGCACAGAAGGACTCTCCAGGGGCAGAGGTTCAGCTGGACGGGGCTGATGTCCATGTTAAGATGAATAAAATGACACAAAGATGCAATCCACTGCTTTGCAGAAATGTTTACCACAGCCCCCCACATGCTTTAGTCCTGGCCAAGTAATACTCTCCCAAACAGTTCTTAAGTTCTTGGGTCAGTTTGGAAGTTTGTGTGTGCCAAGGAACATTCCCAACTGGTCTGGTGGATGAATGCATCCTATTTTTGAAGCTGAGATAGTTTAGAAGATGAATGCAACCAGATCATGTCAGTTGGCCTCGGTGTCTGGGAATACTCCTGGGCCCATTTAATTTAGTGGTGAGGATGTAGCCAGAATGTCTCTTCAGGACCATCCATCACTGAAATATCTGTGTTGAAGCTGATTTTTTTGCACTAGTCTGATTGTATCCCACTGCCTCTGGTTTTAAAGATCTTATTTTTCCCTTTTGGCTGCTGTAACTAATCTGGGATGTGATCTGCTGTCTTCATAAATCCGTGTTGTGTGGGTTTACTCAGTCTTCAAAGATGCTCAGGTTCCAAGAGCTGCTGTTTCTTTTTCATTTTCCAACTCTGAGGTGATTAAGCAACTCTGACTATGGTGAATTAAAAGTCATCTTTTCTCTTGTGCAGGTTATGTGTTAGGTTTTTCAAAATAGTTTTTGTTCTTTTTTGCCTTTTTAGGGTATCTCATCTATATTTAGATAGTCAGCAAAGTTATTGCTGACTTTGTTTGAGTGTGGAGAGCTGGTAAACAAAAATCTGATGCTGGTAACTTAATTTTTAGCTCTATCAGTGCCTCCCATGCTCCTGAGTGACTTGAAATTGGACATATCCTCATCCTTGGAAGTGTTCAAGGTCAGGTTGGATGGGGTTTTGAACAGCTTGGCCTAGTGGAAGGTATTCCTGCCCATGGCCAACTCTTAGTGTGGCCATTTAGATAATCATTAAAAATCCCTTTTGCTCCAGACCAGATTGGTTGCATTCAAATTGGGATGGTCACAAATCACATTAAGCCTCAGACAGTTCCTAGACATAGTTTTGGTCAGTGCGAGCTGACCTAGACAAAAAAACATGCCGAACATTGTTCTAGGAATGTAAAATATTTGTGATGGAGTACTAGGTCCAAGGCATAAACCTTCATAAATGTAGACATAGTTTCAGTGTACCTCTTTTAAAGACTAATGAAAAATATCTGTGTCCATAGAAGGTGGAAAACATATGATTCAAACTTTTGAGACTTTTCATCATGGACAGTATGTTTAACATGGCACGTCTACCCCAATCCTGGACAAAGAAAAGTCTCTGTGGCATTTCAGATGTTTATTCTGTGTTTTTTTGTTGTTTTTTTTTTTTTTTTTTTTTTTTTTTTTTCTGTGCTTTATGAAAGAAATTCAGCCCACCAGATCTCAGACATTGTTCCTGTCTTCCACAATCATAGCTGAGTTCTGAGGTGTTCTGACCCTCTTCAGTCCACATTGGAATCACTAATGTTGAGAGTTATTCCCCTTCTGTGAGAGAAGTTTGGTCTCTGTGAGTAGAAGAACTGACAGGTTACTGTTCCCCTCAAATCTTTCTTATTGATCTCTCAAACATGGAATAAAAGCAAGAACATTGTCAAAATAAACCCTGAGGAAGAAAAGGGCTGAGTGATGCCTTCTGGCTCTTTCAGTGGTTCCTGCTGCTTAGAGCAGGGAGGAGAAAAAACGGGAGAGTACAGGAGGTGCTTGGACAGCCTTCAAATTGGCAATTTTCATTGGTGCTGCTTGCTCAAATTGTATCTAAGGGTAGAGCCAGAACTATCCTGGTTCACAGCATGTTCTATGCAGACGTTTCTTGTATAGAGTTCCTTTCTACTTCTCTTAAATGTTTTTTCACTTGTTATTTAGTTGACAGAATTGAGATCTGAATTTTAGTGGTTGTTCCCAAACTTACTGTGTATGATTTGGGATTACCTGGGAAAATATTAACTACCTGGGCTTGAATTATGTAAAGAATCTGATTACTAAACTGGACTGTAGCTGTCAGGTCCTTGGAAACCCTTTTTTCCAGCAGGAGGAGGAGGTGAATTGCCATGCTGTAATTGGAGTTTGGGTCTGGTGTAGGTCTCTGTAGGGCTCAGCTCCTAATAGGTAAATCTCCCTTTCTCTTCCTGCTCTCTTCCTTCCTCTAAGCCATCTGAGGAGGATCTCACTGACAGCTTTTTGGAGCACAGCAAAGGAGAATCCTATCTCCACAGACCCCTGGCCATAGCACCATCCAGGCAGATAATCTCAACCCCCTCTCTCTCCAGACTGATGCTGTCAGTTTGCACAAACCATCAGGATAATCTCTTCGCAATCCTGGAAGCCCTGTTTTGGTGAAACGTGCGGCATTGATCTGCCCTGATCATCCTGTCTGCTCCCAGGGTGCCTGGTGGTGCCTGGAGGTGAGACGTGGGTGTGGTGCCTCCGAGATGCCGTGTGGGCTTTGATGGCACAGCCCTGACCAACGTCCATATGTCCCTGGGATGCTCTCGTGCAAAGGTCAGGTGTCTTCAGTGCTCTCCCAGAAGGTTTTTAATGGAGTGAGCTGCTAGCTTTTATCCTTCCTCGTAATTTCATGAGGCAGAATCCCCCCCTCCCCCAGGCAAGCAGCCAGCCTGCCACCAGCTATTCTCTTTAAAATTATGATGAAGCTTGAAATAAAACACAGCCATGGATTGAATCCACTAACCCTCAGTCCAAAGGTATTAAGGCTGCTGGTTGATAGAGACAATATCTAGTTCTTGGAAATGTTTTGCTTCTAGCACCCCTGGATGATTAGGAAGAGAGGACTTGGCGAAAAAGATAATGATTCTGTATTTGCTGTGGAAACGACAAGTGCAATTAGAATTGCCAACTGAGTTGTGATCAAAATTCTGATTAATTACTTACTGCTATTTCACAGAGAAGAAATTAGTGCGTATCTAATTGGCATTACTGAAATCTATTCTGTGCCTTGCTTGCATAAATTAAATGTAAAGAAGGAATCTACTGCGTGTCCATGAGAGGGAGAGAAAGAGATGGAGCAAAAGGGAATGTGTGATACTGGGCAAGATCCTCAGGTGATGAAAATAAGGGCTGCTCTGGTGAAATCCCTGGATGGTGAGGCTCAGACCTGGGATGCTAGAAGAGGTACTTTGATTTGGGTGTTTACTGGGGGTCTGTGCTGTATGAAAAGAAGAGGTCAGGCTGGAGGATCACAGCAGCCTTTCTTCCAGTCTTATCAAATATCACTCTATCAAAACCAGTCACAGCCGTATGAAATCCTATTTTCAGCTTGTGATACCACAGCACCACCCCCCACCATACCATCAGAGGCTCGCTATCGTATGATTTTTGTTTGCTTATTTATTTCAATTTCAGCTCTGCACATGCTCCAGGCACATACACAATAATGGCAATTACACATTGTACAAAGCACATCAATAATTTTAGTATGAAAGAGAAGGAAAAGGCAGAGATTCGAGTGCTTTAATTGGCAGGACCACATTATGTCAATGAAGCAGGGACACAGAGGACTGATTAGATAAATTCTCCCTTGCAGTTCCAGCACCCGGCACTGAAGTGCCCACCATGTTCTGAAAATTAAATGCATGCATTAAAAATGTATCTGCATTTATTTTCCCTCTGGTGTCTTTTTTTTTTTTTTTTGGTGTTTTTGTTTTTGTTTTTCTAACAAACAGAATCTTGTGGGAAAGAAAAAAAAATATCTCTAGATTGGAGCTTTGGCAGTGCATTTGCTAAATTTTCTTTAAGGAAGTCAACTTAGTACCTTGATGGAGAGAGCTGTGTCAGTGGGGATGAGATGAGTTTCCTCCTCCTCCCTGCTCCCCTCAATTATTTTTATTCTTCAAGGTGAAACAGGAGAAAGGTTGCAGAAGTGGGGAAGCAAAGAGATCCTCTGGTGTTCCTAATCTGTGGAATTGTTACTTTGGAAGAAGTTATTTTCCTAAACAGGGGTCTAACTTCTTGCATACTGTAAGTGTGGCTGCACTGAATTTAAAGGGTCATTTCAATAATCCCCAAAATTGTGATGAAATCCAGCAGTCCTATTAATTACCTTGTAGCATCTTGCTATTATCCTTGTCTTCCCTTGCCTTTGGCCTATCCTCATTACAGTGGCATGGAAATATATGTCCAAACCATAAAATATTCTTTTTTTTTTTTTTCCCCATTCTTTCCATAATGACCTGGAGTCCTGCCTCTTAAACAAATATTTCACTTCCGCCCATTTGAGTCTGAAAGGGCACAGCAATCACCAGCCAGCTGTAATGTCCTTTCTTTTCCTGCCTTCCTTTCTCTCCCTCTCTTATCTCCATGATCTTCTCTTCCCTGCCTCCCTCCCCCTAGACAGCTTTATTAAATTCAGACCTTTACTTCTGAGGCCTCTCTGTCTGAGCTTCTGCTCCATGTGAGATGTGGAGAGTGAAAGGAAAAAAAAAACCAACAAGATTTTTGTATATTCCTCCTTTCCCCAATGTTCTTGGCAGCACAGGGATGCTTTCCACAGCACATCCTTCTGGCTGGATGTCCAGGTTACTGACTGTAGTGCTGCCATCATTATTTACCATTTTGGGACCCCAGGGAAACACAATGTACAAGAAAATGTGAATCTGTTTTTGACAACTGACAACACGTGCTTGACATAAAATACCACCCTTTTGGGCAGGATTTGGGTTGGGAAGGGGAATTACATGTAAACGGAATTTCTGTGGCTTTCATGGAGAGTGGTTGTAGCCCAGATTGTCTTGATAAGGCAATATAGGTTTGGAAATGGCTTGCAGCAGTTTTCTACCTGCTGGATTAGTCTTGGTGCTTAGCTCTGAGTACTTTGTGTACTCTGACTCTGGAATGAGCCTTTCCATCCTAGTGGGTAACAAACACAATCTACAAGACTTCAGCCTGCTGTTCCCTGTGACTGCCACAGGAGACTTGTGGAAACTGAACAAACCCTGCCAGATGGGCTCTTTGAAGGCTCTCCAAAACATCTTGGCTCTTCATGGCATGAGAGACACTCCCTGATGGCCCAAACCAGCAAAAATGCTTGTGGAGGTTCCTGCCGAGTGCTTTTAAGCTGAGCTTTCCAACTGGTGTGTCCAGAAAATTAAATGTGCTCTGATATTATTGATGCCATGGAATAAACAAGTAAAAATCGTGCTTGGGCTTGTCTGATGGGTATGTCCAGCAATGCAGGTGTTATAACAAAAATAAACAAAACAAAATTGTCTATGCTGATAATTCTCTTCATAAAAGTTAGGTAATGTAAATTATTATACATGAAAGGCGTCCTTTAAATTCCAGCAGGGTGCCTGAGCCTTGGAGAATCCTGTTCCGCCTTTCTGCCTATCCTAACACAGTATCCGTGTTCTTTTTTTCCTTTTTTTTCCCCTGGTGTTAAAACACTAAAAACTCTCAAAGAAGAAAATCTGCCTAATGCACCTCTCTGGTTTCCTGTGCACAAATAATATTTTCTCACCTGACAGCTTTGATGAGGTTTTGAAGAAATTGAATATTTTCATACTTAGCCCCATAATGAGGGCAATGATAAATAAACACATAGTCCCCCAACACCAAGAGTCTCAAAAATGTTATTGACTGCCATACTTTAGAGCTTGAGCACAAGATAAGTGCCCTCAATAACATTTATTTTCTATTTTTCACAGTGATCTGGAGGATTGCCCGGTGTAGGAATGCAGCTCTATAATTTTATTGTCACATAGGGTCAAGACATCAGCTGTTTTACATTGGCCTCATGCTGTCATCAGCTAGACCACCTGAGGAAGTGGCCTGCTGGGAATGCATTTAAACCATCCAAACAGGGACATCCAAACCTCTGCAAGCTCAACCACCAGAAATTACAGGGAAAAGCAGAGAACAAATGGGCTTCGCTTTTACTTCCTTCTAACACCATACAATGGGCTGTCACTTCTCTTTTCTGCTTCCCATTGCAGCTTGGGATGTTTTCAGACTAAACAAGTCCCTGAAACCTGAAACTTGGCCATCACTTATGGAAGTACCTTGTGCAGCATGGTTAATAAATAAAAAAGTTTTTTAAAAATATAAAGACAACCTTTCCACTATTAACAAAAGACTCTTCAAAGCTACTCTTTTGCTCTGGGCTTTTACAATAATAAGCTGAAAAAATACATTAGAGAGCAGACTACTTTCTAGCCACTTCATATTTCATTTTGCCTCTCACTTGTCTATTTATTTTTACGTCTTTCGTGATTACTTCTCAATTGTAGAAAGACAACATTAGGCACAATGAGTTTTAAATATACTCCCTGGCCAAAATAACTCCAAGGCCTGTCTGAAATTTCAAACAGCTCACTAGTGAGTCTGAAATAAAATATAAAGGAAGTGATCCTCACTATTTAGAGCAGGACAATCAGGACTGGTGGGTGTTTTCAGTGCTCCAGCACTACCTTTATATTTTTCTCCATGGGCATCACACCACACAACCAGGACCAGTGTGACTCTGTCCATTCAACTTCATATGAACATGAAGAACAATGTCTGGTAAAGTACAAGAGATGTTCCACCTACAAACATACTCCTTTCCTGTTGGAGCTGTCCAGAAGGCTTGGGATGGGATAAGGAACAGATCTTGGTCTACCTAAAATAACCACATATAACAACTATTTGAAAAATCAACCCTCAAAGCTTCTTCAAACCATCTTGAAAGCATCTGAAGTTCTGAATGAAAATGTCATTGCGATCACAGATCTTCTCCAAGTAATTTTCAACTCTGGCAGCTCCTCTCCATGTACTCTAACCTGGGAGTTTTGTTCTATGAAACTTAAATGCATTAAATGTAGATATGCTATGATTTGTGATAAAGCCCTCAGAAGCCTGACCTAACTTTGTAGTTACCCTTGCTCTGACTAGAAGTTTGAAATATATGACATCTGAAATCTCTTCTGACCTATATTTTTTTCTCCAAGATTCATTGGAGGCATGATATTTTAGGATTATGCCAACAGACACATTTCGTATTTCAGAAGTAGTGTTTGTAACCAGTGTGCTTCTGTTCCCGCAAATGTGTTGGTTCCAGAGGGTAGAAATAATTTTTTTGGGTCTTGTTCTATTTGCTCCATGCTTTTTGGGTAAGTTCTCTAATTTTGGGCTTTCCAAGGTATTTTGCTGAGGGCCCCTCTGTTTCCTGTGTGAGCTGCACTGTTCAGGAGCAGATAGAGCCTTGGCTTTCCGGGTGACTGCACCTTGCACATGTGGGAGAGGACCTGGATGCCATGGCTTGGTCATCAGAGCTACAAAAGCCAAATGCAGAGTTTGGTCTTTTTCAGGGCCTTCCTCAAAAATTTGTTTGTAGCTTGTTTGTATCTCTGTCAGGGAAAGGGGAGCTTTCTTTCTAATTTTTAGATTGATGGTAGTGACTTCATGTCCATCCTTTCTCTCTTTCCTGTCATTCAAAACTGGAGAAGATGATTCCTTAGAAGCATGTACAGACCTGTCATTTCCCTCTTATTTCAGAACATGAACATGAATTGGCCTGGCTGTTCCACAAGCCTCATTAGCAACATCATTAGTGCTTGGGCTCATTTTACCCAGTGGAGCCGGCACTTAGTGCTATGGTTTAATGACAAGGTGGTGATTGGTCAAAGGTTAGACTTGATGATCTTGGAGATCTTTTCCATACTTAATGATCTGGTGATTCTCTGATTCTAAAGACAGGCCTCCAGTCCAACATATGTGTCGACGTTCCACACATAGCCAGCAGAGACAGATACCTTCAGAAGTGGTACAATCCATCCAAAGAAAAGCAGGAATGAATGATCTTCTAAAAGTCTCTCATCTCCCCCTCTCTAATGATTATTGTCTGCATGAACAGCTTAGACCAGACAATTAGCTTAGACTGGATGCTTAACATTTAGGCAGCCAGAATTAATGTGATGAATCCCTTCTATGTGCTCAGATAATGACTGTAGCCTTTGTGTCTCAAATTTTAGCTCTTCAATATGTTTTCATAGGTGTTCAGATTCTGCACCATGCTCTCAGATTAATTTCAACTTCCAAGGCTTAAAATACTCACCTCCCATTACTGTTCATTGTCATAAATATGTCATGGAGTAATATAGCTGTCTGTAGCCATAATGAAATCCTTCTGCTTTAAGCTTCAAATCCACAGCCCATACAGGACTAATATTGCTGAAAATCACCCTAATAATGTCACAGGGATTCTTGTGCTTGTGAACCTTTCTGTTATGAACACAGGCTCTTGGGCTGAACCTTCAGCCAAGGCAGGTGCAAGTAAGATTGTAACATTTTTCTATAACTTAGATGGGGAAAGAAAGAAAGAAAGAAAGAAAGAAAGAAAGAAAGAAAGAAAGAAAGAAAGAAAGAAAGAAAGAAAGAAAGAAAGAAAGAAAGAAAGAAAGAAAGAAAGAAAGAAAGAAAGAAAGAAAGAAAGAAAGAAAGAAAGAAAGAAAGAAAGAAAGAAAGAAAGAAAGAAAGAAAGACTCCAATGTGATATCTGTAATTACAATATTCCCAAAAGAAATTAATATAACTTGCTAAAACCCTCACTTGTATTAGTTCTACCAGCTTCCTAATTAGTTGGTTTCAAGCTCTTGTTACTTATATATATATACATATATATACATATATATACATATATATATATATATATATATATATATATATATTTACTAGAAAGATGGTCTTCTAATTTCCAGCCTGAGCCTCCCTGGTTAAAATACTAATACATTTATTTTTTTCCTCTCTACATTGGACATGGGAAGCCAACCTTCCTTCCTAACAATTGTTATATAACTTCTAGAAACTAATTATGCCTTTTACTATACTAACTGAAATGTCTGCTGTCTTTCTGGGTTGAAACTGGGATATATGAAATATGTTTCTTTTTAAACGGCATTGCTGGGGAAAAAAGGGGTTTTAATAATATAGTTTTGCAGAAAAAAAAATGCACACGGACCAAAAATATTATGATTTCTCAGGGAAAGTTAAAAACTTTGTAAAAGTTTGGTTTTTAGTCGAAATGTTTTGTTTGTCAATGAAAAAGGGAGAAAATAGGATAAATAAAAGCCTCTGTTCTGCCCTCTCAACCTTTTTCTTAAAGAAATTATTGTCATTTTAAAGCATATTTCTAACCCAAATATTTCCAGGAACTGCAGGTATTTGGCATTTTCCTTTTAGCCTTCTTCTAATGGAAAATCACTCAGTCTCTTTGTGAGTCAGTTCCCAGGACCAAAGAACTGTTCTCATTGGGAAGAAATGATAATAATAATAGCAGTAAAGCGGAGTTCTCTGAAAATTTTATTTTGAGGCAGTTCATTTTATGCCCTAACTTTATTTTTGCAGAAGAAAAGGATGATTTGTCTTTGCAGTGACTGCAGGCGAAGGAGGGAAAGCGAAGCTGAGAACTTCCCTGTCCGTAACAGCAATGGTCTGCAAAGAGTTCAAGTTTATTTGACTAATTCTTTCACCACTTGTCAGAGAACATACTTTTGTTTGTGGTAACAAAACAAGCTCTTTTCTCCCTTGTTTCTCCAGCGCGTAGCACAAGCACTTGTGTGGAGCACAAATTACCGTAACCCTTATGATGTTTGCTGTCAAACTCATTTATTTATGCAACTGCTGTGGAAAGGCCTGGGGCCCAAAAGCAACCCTGAAAGATTTCAGAGCCCTGGTGTGGGGTCATGAAAGGGAAAGTGAGGGGGAGGGCAAAGCCTCCACTGGTTATGAGAAAGGAACTGACACAGGAAATGGTCACATATGGCACAGATTTATTGTGTCCGGGACTTCCCATTCAAAACTCATTATATCCACAGCTCAGAGCAGTGCATGGCACAGCCACATTCATTTCTAGGTCTGGCATCTGACAAAATTGATGTTCTGCTTTCAGGTGGTGGTGGTGGTGGTGGTAACTTTATCATTCCTAGACTAGAGAGATGGTGACTGGAATTATGTCAGCAAAAGCTCTGCTGTTTGCTGACCCTCACCTTTATGTTGAGCCACAGGTATTGGTGTGACTAAAGCTTCAGTCAGTGAGGTTGCTGGTCAGGAGAAGAGAAAAATCCTCTTAAAAACACCTAAAGGAAACCAGGATTATCTTCAAGGGAAAGAAAATGGGAAAAGCTTTGGTAGCGACTAGAGAAAAAACTGATACTTGCGGAAGAGCATGTTTTTCAAAGGTGAAATAATAGGGACTAAAAGATGGTACTTTTTTCATTTTTATTTGCCTTTCTTGAGAGACAGGACCCATCTCACACAGAGTTGACTTTTTGGATGGGGGTTAGTACTTCAAGAGGTTTGTGAGAATAGTTAGTTTTCTTACCTGCTTCATAAGTTCATCTAAAAGCTCTGGTCTGGGCTGTTCACCATTTTTTGTCTTCACGCACAATAAAATATCTGGTAACGCTTTTGTCACTGCATTGGATTTGTTCCTGAAATAAGCATTACGGGGACCTTTGTGTTGTTAGAATCACTAAAATGACCAAAGTTCCCAAATCATTAATCAGAATGCAGATAAAAATCCTTCCCAATTGTGTCTTTCTGATTAAGTTTAGTAAATTTATGGACAAGCTGCTCTGGGCCAGTGCTGACAGTAGCAGGAATGGGCCTCTAGCCAGTCAAGCAGCACTGGGGTATGGACACTGGAGCTTCCTATTGCATCAAGAGTACAGCTCCAAGCCCATTTTTGTCCCAGCAAACACATCAGTGTCCTAAATAACACCTGGCTGCTTTTCCAAAAATTAACATGAGTCAGAACCCAGTTCAAAAATGCAGTTTGGAGGTGATCACTGTCTTCTGGAGGGTCTGTGACTTTAATCCTATGGAAGAGCCATGCCAGCTGGCCTCAGGGCTACTTGACTTGACACTGTTTATTTTATAAGTTTTGATGGATAAAATGCTCTGGCAGCTCAGTTTCAGCTGAGTCGTCTGGACACAGGTGTTTCCAAGTGTGGCACCTTGCAGTGCAGATTTGTGGAATTACGAGGAAAACCCTTTTATCCAGCCTGGTCTGGTCAACCTGACTGAAGGGCCCTTCCAAATTTACTGACCCACCTCCTCTGAGAGGGCTCGAGATATTTTGTCCTGGCTGGGTTATTCTCCTCCCAGACTTTTTGTGAGTTTGTGAGACAGGTTTGGTGTTTTCTCTAAAATTCAAAGTCTAAGAATGATCTGTCTGACTCAAGAGGTTTCTGACCTGTAAATCATGGAAAGCTTGAGGAGCATTTTGAGTAAACATTGCTATATGCATGCTTTGTTCCCATACTCTTTTCAATCCCTGTTGGAGAACATTCTGACCTCATAGAGTTGCTGATCTCTCTTCTTAAGACTTTGCTTGTGCACTGATGCTTTGAGGTCAAGAATGAGTTATTATTATATTCTCTGGGATCTGGAAAACTGTAATTTTTTGTTCATGACTGGGACAGATATATTGTCATCTGTAACATGTGCCTTCCCTCTCAGGCATGGGGTACTCTGAAGGGTTGATGCAAATGTAAAAAAGTATAACTGTATGAAAGAGGCAAATAACACTTGATTTTACAGAGAATAAATAGTTGCAATGTTTGTGGCCATATTAAAGCATGCACACAATGAATGCAAGAGCATATATCTCATGTAGTACACCCGTTTTTCTTTGGATTTGCATGTGAAAGGGAGCGGTGAATACAATCTCAGGATGTGTAAGAAGAGTTTCACTACCCACCTTCCTTCAAAGAAAGCACCAGGAAATGTCTTTTCTCTACTTGGGCACCTACTTTTACAAACCTTGAAGGGACATAGTATGTTTGAGCCCACAAATGTGGCTAAAACTGGCTGGGGGGGAGTGTCAAAAGTTTTTTATAGAAGAATGATAAACAGGAGAGCATAAAACCCCCACACAGAGTGATGTTATGAGACTCATTTCCTTCCAAAATAATTTTCTTTAAAAGAAAGAATTAACAGCCTAAAGCAGTCACTGTATTTTTATTTACATGATCCCTGCCATGAGTACATATTTATGTGTGTGTGTGTGTGTGTGTGTGTGTGTGTTCCCATGGTTCAACCCCAGCTGGCAACTAAACCTCACACAGCTCCTCACTCACTCAGCCCTGATGGGGTGGGGGAGAGAACTGGAAGGGTAAAAGGGAGAAAACTTGGGGGTTGAGATAAAGACCTTTAAACAGCGGGGGGTAAAAGTTGTGTAAGCAAGCAAAGCAAAACAAATAATTTATTCACCACTTCCTGTGGGCAGGTGGGACTCCACCACAGGTAACAGTGACTTGGGAGGACAAATGCCATCACTCCAAATGTCCTCCCCCTTCCTTCTCCCCAGCTTTAGATGCTAAGCATGGCCCCACATGGTCTGGGGTATCCTTAGGTCACCTGGAATCAGCTGTCCTGGCTGTGTCCCCTCCCAAATCCTTGTGCAGCCCCAGCCCATTCACTGGTGGGATGAGAAGCAGAAAAGGCCTTGGCTCCGTGCAGGTCCTGCTCAGCAATAATGAAAACATCTCTGTGCTATTAACACCATTTTCAGCACAAATCCAAAACACAGTCCAAAACAGCTCCTGTGAAGGAAATTAACTCTGCCTGAACCAAACCCAGCACATTTGCACACAAATACATGAGAAACATTTGTACCACTGTGCCTTCCTCTGCGACTGAACTCTGAATAATTTACCTCATCTGGATTTCCAAGGTGCCATTCCTGGGCCCTTTCTTTTTCCCCCTTTATTTCCCATTTGAATGTCAGCAGGTCAAAAGGAACAGTTAATGCTGATGAATATTTCCCCCTCAGCAAAGAAATGTGCTGGCCAGCCCAAGGCCAATGAATCGCAATTTCTAAACAGTGTCCCATTTATCTCTCCCCTCCCCCTCCCTCCCCCTCCTTGTTTTTTATATTTTTGTAGCTATAATTGTAGTTAAATTAGAAATAACTGACGGGCAAATCCAGTCAGATGGAAAGAAAATTGTGGGAGATTTATTTTATTTTGATAAAAAACTGACATTGCCTTTTGTTTTAGTCAGAAAGAGACTCTACTTTTCTTTGTACCATGAATTGTGGAATCTATCACGAAATGGGTAAAAATTATTGAAGCAAATGGTGGTGTTAACCTGAAGGGGAAAATCATTAATGTTGATGTATTTCATTCAATTTTAAATGTAGAATTTATTTTATTTTATTTATTTGGCATTGGGGAACAAGGGAAAAGGCAGGAGACTTGTAAAGGACTCTATGTGCCTTTAAGTCAAAACATCTATTTTAAAAAATGCTCTTCTCTCCTTCCACCTCTCTCCATTTTTCTAAATAAAGGATATGATGTGGTGATGGTGGTAGTGGTGGAGTTTTTTTTTCCTAAGCAAAGAGGGCCCCCTCGGCACATTATTCTTTTCAAATGTGAAATGAGGTGGAAAATCCTCATTTCACGACAGGAGGGACAAATATTGACACAAACTTAATATTTGTCAGGAGCCCTAGAAGCAACCTGAGTGCTAAAATCTCATCTAGATGTATGTGCTGGTGTGTTTATGTATATAAATAAATAACAAATTTGCCTCGATGATGGGTGGGACCTGCAGAAAGCAACGTCTGCTCGCTGAGGTGGAGGAATTGTCTGCAGAGGGTGAACACACACACATTCCACATATAATTTCTCTCTCTTTTTGTGAGGAGCAGGAAAAACAGGTGAATTCACGAGCCCAAAGCACACATGTCTCCTTCCTCTGCCTGGGTACACAAGATCCCAGAGGGAAGTTCAACAGTATGTGAATATCTTCTCCTTCTTTCCCACACATTTCTAAGGACTGTGGTTGACTCTTTTGTCCCCTTTTTTTCCTCCCTCTCACACACGTGTGTATGTGTGTGTGTGAATGTGTGTACAAACACATACAAATAGAACCTGTGTAATCCAATTCACCTATTGCAGGGGGATGCTTCTGGAATTTATCACTGCTATTGTTCATCACCAATGTAAATAGCACATGTCAGCTCAATATTCAGTGGTCACTCAGCATTTATTAAGTCCTGTCCACTCTGGCCTTTTTTAGAAGAAAGCCCTGGGGCAGATTAGCTGCTGGCCGTGACACGCCGCGTCACTTATCTGTTCTCATTGATTATCAGAGTCAGCTGTGGCCAGGACTCACTTTTTTTTCTTCTCCTCTCAGACCCCTCTTACAAGCACCCCTGCTTGGATTTTCATGAGGAAATAATCAGATTAGGGCTTCAGTGGCGAGTTCATATGGAGTTCTCTTTCTCCAATGTGCTACTAACCGAATAAACGTGTTTTGTGGTAAATTGTAAATGACATTATGATTACTAAGGCCAGCATGGGTTTCATTTAAAAGTGATCGAAATTGCAGGCTGCAGAAATTGTGACTGGCAGATAAGGCCATTTGGAAGGAGACATGCAATGATGCGTGTGTGTGCATGGGTGTGAGTGTATGCAAGGAATCAAGCCAGCCCCCTTTGTAAGGCAGGCAGGACTAAGGAAAGTTCTGAGAAATCATGAAATATCATCAAATCCCATTTGTAGACATGAGAAATGTCACCAGGGGGAGATGGGGTGTTTCCAGGAGAGCCGTGGATGAGATGTGTCAGCCTTTGCGGGTAGGCTGCTGGCAGCACAGCACGTCCTCCCAGTGCTCCGGGACAATTCCAATGTCTCTGAGCACAGAATTTCCACTTCTGTTCTGAACAGAGTTGTTCCTCACTCTCTTTTTGCCTCCAGCACACACCGACAGCAAAATACTACAGCAAAATTCTTATACTGAAAAGCAAAAAAACCACAAACAAACAAACAAAACCCCCAAAAAAACCCAAAAAACAAAAATAACCCAGGGAAAAGCAAGAAAAAGGAAGCAAATTTTTAAACTGGTGTCTAAAAATAGGGGGATTTGTACAGATCCCATCTCACTTGGACATCCTCCCTGGGCAAAGCTCGACATTTATGTAATTCCAGTGCTTCCCTCGGTGACGTGCAGAGGGAGAGCTCATTCTGAAGAATGTTCACAGACCACGGGCTGCACATGATGATTCCCCTGGAAATACATGATAGGTGAGAACCCAGAGGATCCAGGCTTTGAGATGTAACTAAAGGCAGAGCCCAGAATTATTTAATGAAATCATAGAATGGCTTGGGTTGGAAGCAACCTTAAAGATCATCCAGTTCCAACACTCCTCCCATGGGAAGGGACACCTTCCTGTGCACCATGTTGCTGAGAGTCCCATCCAACACTTCTTACAGATAATTTGTTTTTTAGGAGTCTGCTACATTTTTCTAGCAGAAAATTTCACGTAATGTGTCCTTGATAAGGGACGTCCTGGTGCCCCAATATCCTCTTACTCATGCAGAAGTTTGTGACTCCCAAGGATGTTGCTGTCCCTTATTTTTATGTGAACTGAATACACATCCCCAAGTGCTGAATGAAGGGCACAGAGTTAGTTTGGACATTGGCCATGCTTTCCCCAAAACATTTATGAGCACAGCTGACTAAGGAAGGAGCAGGCTGGGTGAGAGAAGGAGAATTCTAGCTGGCTACAGCAGCAAATTCCTCCTTGGATTTTATTTTGAAGAGAGGAAGGCAAAACAGAAACACACATCTTTTCCTAAGATGCTCCAGGCAGAAATGTTTATGCTTTTGGTCCCTGTATCTGAACTCATTTACTTTTAATCTCTCTTTATAATCAGTGGTGATCTCATTGTTACAGCCTGAGGCACAATTTCTCTCATCTTAAAGCAGAGACCTGTACTTGGTCAGATGGAGCACTGTAAAGTTGTAGCACCTTTCAGAACTTTTAACAAAGGCATGGAGTGGCAGCACAAGGGAGAATGGCATCAAACAGGGGTAGTTTAGGGTTAAATTTGATATTGCTAAGAATTCTTTACTGTGAGGATGTTGAGGGACAGGTTGCCCAGAGAAGCTGTGGATTCCCCATCCCTAGAAGTGTTCAAGGACAGGTAAAACATGGCTTTGAGCAACCTGGTCTAGTGAAAGGTGTTCCTTTTCAGGAGGTTTGGAACTAGATTATACTTAAGGTTTCAACCTTTGAACCCAAACCATTCTGTGAGTCTATGATTCTAACTCAGAACGCTGTGTGGATTACATCTCTTCTCTCTAGAGCCTTCCATAAAAGGATCCTCTTGACTTGTCTGCAGAGGCACTTGGGAAGGAATTTAGTGGGAAATCCTAAATATGATATGTGTAACCATCTTCACCTGTTACATTCAATGAAAGAAAAAAGTGTTATCTAAAGTGGCTTTTGCACTCCCATTCATTGTGTCTTACACCTACAGATGTTGTAGCTACCAAAAGAAGTCCAGGTCACACTCTGCAGTGTGTTTAAGTGACAGGATACCACTTCTGGTCAATAAAATTCTAGGATTGTAAAGTGCAATCCAGATGACTAAACATACGTATTTTAGACTGAATTTAATTGGTTTTAAACTGCTTTGTATAGATGGCTGGGGAATTGGGTGTGTTCCAGTTACACAAATGTGTGTTTAGTGTAATTTCTGGTGCTGTGGGGTGCCCTTGCAGGGCATATGTCTTCTGTAGACCCTGTGTCACTTGTCTCAGGTACCTCAGGACATCCCAAACAAATCTAGACACCTGCCTATGAGCAAATGATGAAAATTCCAGATCTCAACTGACTGCACTGGGAGTTTGGACATTTGGAACTCGTGTGAGGGTCTCCTATATTTGTAGGTATCTGAATCTGGTGGTTTCTTCCAGCTCTAAAACTTGATGAGGTGGTTCATTACAGGAGTAGATTAATGATGTTCTGATTCTTTCTAGTGTTTTGTGTTTGAAATGCAGTCTCTGTGAGTGGAATGAGACAGGATTTTGTAAGATTAAATTATCCTCCTAGAGACCTGAAGTCATGCCCTGATTCATCACCCTGCTACAGGCTCAGGACCAGGAAAAGTGTAGAAGGCACAAGGACATGGGGACAAAGTGCTGGGTCAGACAAAAAGTCTGTCTTGCATGTGTGCTCTTTCAATGGATACTGTAGTTTGACATCTGCAAAGAACAAGGGAGGTGTACATGATGCTTCTCTGTCATTTGTTTTCAGTCCTCAACAATTTTCAACTCCAGGGCATCTAGAGGTCGATGCAGTTTCTACCTATTTAATATCCCTCAGTGTCCAGACTTCCCTTTAAAGTATGTAAAATTTTAGTACTGACAAAGTGACTTCAAATTTGGAATGGGAAAATAAAGAGCTATTTAAAAACTTTTTTTGAGATGATGTCTGAAACAATTAATTTTTTCCCCATCTCCCTTTATTCTCTTCCAGGAATTTACAGAGATGACAGGAAGTGCCTCTTCAAGCCCTCAGTGCAAGGCTACTTCTGCAAACAGACAGATCATGCACTTGTCATCTTAGAAAACTTGGATTCCACTGTGGACAGCCAGAGACTGTTCCCAGTGGTTACAGTGACTGGCAGCTTTATGGACACCTTCACTGATGAGACCTCACATTATTTTTGTTACCCTGCAGAGCCTCGTTCTGCTTTCTTCTCTGTACTGCCCTCCACCAAACTCACCACGGTTTGCTTCCCAGACCTGGCACCTCTGGCTTTCAGGCTCTACCTCCTCAGTGGCCAAAACACAACAAGGCTGCCCCTGGCCATATTCTTCCCTGAACCACTCAGCCTTCGTGTTTTTGCCCAAGGGAATTACGTCTCTCCGATCCCATCTTCTTTTTCACTGAACGCAGGGGCAGGAGCCAATTACTTCAGCTTTGAGGACAACATTCTCCATGTTCTCCTCCATGAGAAGGAACCTGTGGAAATAGTTGCTGGCCTTTCCCTTCTTGTGGCTTTCACTCTGACTGAGGCTGTTGGGGAAGAGGGTGAGGCAACCATAACCCGTCGATTTGCTGATTTCTTGAAGGTTGGCCATGACCAAGTCAGAGTAGTCCATAATGTGCTGGGAGGTGAAAGCACTTTGAAGGCAATCTCAGCCAATGCCAGCAAAAAGAGATATCACTGCCCTAACATGGCATTTTGCACAGCCTTTCAGAGCAGATACAGCCCACAGGAGGAGGGGACACAACCAGGGAGCGCCCGGGCTCTGTATCCACCTGGTGGAGCTGGTCCATCAAGGGTGCTGATCATTGAGCTTGGTGATCTGCCAGGACATCCAAGACACGAGTTGACAAGTGACAGCCTGAAGAGTTTGGCCAGAACAATTATCAACACTCATCAGACTGGAGACCTTCAGAGCAGCCTTGGCTTTCCAGTTGACACTTTAATGGTGATTCAGTCTGCTTTACTGTCCCCAGGAGAAGGCAACAGTAGGTAAGTAGCAGATGTATCAGCAGCAGATGATTTAAGTGTAGGGAGGCAGTTTATCCAACTGATGCACTTATTAAGTAAGTTCCCCATTGACTGAAATATGACTAAACATGCTGAAACCTGTTATAAAGTTTCCATGACTTGCCCAGAGAAGCTGTGGCTGCCCCATACCTGGAAGTGTCCAAGGCTGGGTTGGGCAGGGCTTGGAGCAACCTGGGATAGTGGAAGGTGTCCCTGCCCATGGCAGGGGGTGGAACACGATCATCTTTAAGGTCTCTTCTAACCCACCCCATTCCATGATACTGTGATGTCAGAGCTATGCCCAAGTACTAGCTGGACTCCCATATCAATTACCAATTTTTCTGTTGGTGCTCATGAATCTTGAAATGTAGAGATGACAGTGGTGCCTTAATTGAGGAACAGAGTTCCTGGAAGTTTGCCTTGAAACTATAAAGAATTGTGTTAATTCAGGCTATCATACGTCTTAAATTCTAAACAATTAAATCTATGAATGTTTATAAATTGATGTGGCAGCAGGGATGCTTTATTGAAGATGGGTTGTTGCAATAACTATCTTGAAGATCTAAACATTTATTCACATACTTTTAAAATTTAAGGCCGCAAAAATCTTTTTTATCTTTTACTTTAATGTCCTGCATGATACAAGCCATTAGTCTTCACTTAGATGCCTTAGTGTTGACGTTTTCTTTTTACCTAAATTCTAGACATTCATCTAGTTGTGACAGTATAAGAGCTGGACACATCCAATACTACCTGAACATGTGCCTGGATGTTGGGTCTTATTCCTGTTCTTTCTGTCACAAATACTTTCCCATTTCCTCTTGTCAGCCTCTACCTCCAGATTCCCATGAGAGCATCTGGTTCTTTCCTCCACTTTGACATCAGTAACTTTCTGGGCATTGACTCTTCCTCCTCCTCCAGATACGTTCAGACCAATCAAATCACCTCCCTGTCTGCTTTGGAAAAAAAAAAAATCAGAAGGTTTGAGCTCTGGTGAATGTTTCCTTCTTTCTCCATCTCTGTTTTCTGCATCTGTTTGGAAGCCTGCATGACTGAAATTCAAGGTTTCCCTCTTGGTGGATTCTCCAGCTTCAGACATTTTTAAGAATCAGCTGTATAGGGTGGTGAGCCGCCTTCACTAGACCATGATTTTTCCGAGAAAGGTTGGACCACAGGATCATTGAGGTCCCTCCCAATCTGGTATTCTATGGTTGTATGATATTGGTGCCAAATGCAAAAGCTGTATTAAATCCTATTTTCTGCTGGCACAATTCAATGATTCCATTAGCCCATTCTCCCACAGAAACAGGAGAGCACATGGTCTTCTGTTTACTCACTGTATTATTTAATTCCTTTTCAATTCTGACTTTCGAGAACCCAATTCCCTATGTTTGTCCAGATCCTACATCCCACATGATCTAGGCCCCCATGTTTGACTTTTCTGTTGATGATTTATCAGCCCACAAAACCTCCCATGTATTTTATAGTACTAGCTTTATATCTGTATCTCCATGCAGGTACAGCAACAGACCTGCATCTCATTTTGACAGAGCAACACAGGACACTCCTTTTCTTTCCTATAATTTCCCACTGGAGCTCCCGTTTGAGCTCTGCTAGTTACAGAGTTCTTGGTCAGTTTTGTACGTACTGTATTTTATTGATATTCAGTACCAAGACTCACTTTTTGCAGGTCCTTTTTTTTCCCCCTCTCCTCCACAGCAACAAACAACCCTTTCTCTCCCTCCTTCCTCTGTCCCTGTCTTGCTCTTTTCAGCCTCTTACAGCCACTATTTGCACAGCCCAGATGTCAGCCCTTATCTGTAGGGGAGGCTGTGAAGAGCAGGGCTGGGATGGGAGCAGACAGCAGTGTATTTCAGCACCAGATCCCAAAACCGTATTAAAAGCATATGGGTAATATGAAAAAGGTAATATCCCATCTGTTTTTAATAGGTGACATGGGATTTGATGTTTGGCAACCTTATTGTGTACTCTCTTGATATTGCATAATGGTTTTTTTTTTCATATTGTGCACTACTGAGCCTTATCCAAGTATTAGTATATTCCATCTATTCCATCTATGCAAGAAAGAAATTGGATTTGTCTAAGACTTACCCTCTGTAATTAATACCACATCTTCTCCCATTTACTGGTGACCCATGGACCATCCTGATGTCTGCCAGTGATACAAACTGCTGTTCACAAGCTTAACTTTTCTAGTAGACACTGTGTGGTTCATGGTGGAGAAGCAGCCACAAGGAGGATAGTGGTCTGTGACTGTAGGAATCTTTGTTTTGTTTTATTGTTTTGTGTTTGGTTTGTTTGTTTCAGCTGTAGGTGGGGTGGCTTTTCTTGTTTGTTTGGGGTTTTGGGGGTGTTTTTGAGGGGGAAGGATTTTATCTTTTTTTTTTGTTTGTTTGTTTGTTTGTTTGTTTTGTTTTGTTTTGTTTTGCTTTGCTTTGCTTTTGTGCTTTTGATTTTGGGATTTTGTTGGGGGTTTTTTTTGTGGTGTTGCATTAAGCCCAATGAGGAATTATTAAGTGCAAGATCAAATCTAAAATCAGGGCCAAATGCTGAAGAGATGCTGTATTTTGGATCAGCAGAACCAGTGTCACTCTCATTGGTGGGGCTGTTTGTGTTGCACTGAAGGACACTGAAAAATGGAACAGCAGAAAAATGACGTGGAAAATTTTATAGTGGGTGGTGAGGCCCTGGCACAGGTTGCCCAGAGGAGCTGTGGCTGCCCCTGGATCCCTGGAAGTGTCCAAGGCCAGGCTGGATGAGGCTTGGGGCACCCTGGGATAGTGGAAGGTGCCCTTGCTCATAGCAGGGAGTGGACAAATTATGGTCTTTAAGATCCCTTCCAACCCAAAGCATTCCATGATTTACACGATCCCAAGAGACCGTTTAAAGGAGGGAAGCACCATCTTCTGTGGGCCAGCAAGGAAACCTCGAGGCTGCCTTTTTTTCAGGCAGAAATGACATCTCCATGCTGGGACTGCTTGCCCAGCTGTGTTTTGTCGTCCTATCTGTGCACACTCTAGGAAAAAACTCCAAACAACAAGGACCAGGAGAGTTCCCTAGGAAGACAGGTGTTTTACTGCAGCCACGAGAGCAGTGCTAGCCTAAAGCCTTGGATTCACTGTCCCAATTATGGGAAGACCTAGGGTCTTTATTGAAGAGAACACTCACATCACCAGACCATAGGACTGGCTCAGAACTCACCCACCCTCAGCTGCTTGGGCTCCTCTGCACTGTTATTTATTGCTCTCCATCAGTCATAGCTTTTCTGGAATTACTCATGCCTGACATTTCTGATGCAATAAAGCCACAGATAACCTGTGAAATGAAATCAGGGTTTTCCTGTTGGGACATGTACTGTCCCCACTGTCTATCCGTCTCCATTTAAGCAGCACATGCTGGTACAGGCACGGATAATGGGGCTGGGATTACAAGTCAGATGAAGTATTCCAGTGTATTTTTCTGTGGAAGGAAAAGAGGAATGTTTTCACACCTGAGTCCTGCAAAACACAATCGGACCATCAGAAATACACAGGACCTGCACTCCTGACATGCCCACCTCCTTGGCCTTTCAGACCAGAGAATTGTCTTGCATCACTCCCATTCTCAACAACTCTCTGAAAGGAGGTTGGAGCCAGGGGAGGGTTGGTCTCTTCTCCCAAGTAACAAGCAACAGGATAAGAGAAAACAGCCTCAAGTTGCACCAGGGGAGGTTCATGTTGGACATTAGGAAAAAAAATCTTTCACTGAAGGAGTGGTCAGGCATTGGGACAGGCTGCCCAGGGCAGTGGTGGAGTCACCATCCCTGGAAGTGTTCAAGAGGCAGGTGAATGAATGGGACACTTGGAGACATGGTTTGGAGGTGAAAACAGTTGTGCTGGGTTAATGGCTGGACTCAATAATCTAAGAGGTGTTTCCCAACCTTAATGACTTTATGGTTCTATAACACAAGAACAGCTACAAAAATGTCTCTAATCAGCAGACTGGATGTTTGTTTGCAGCCCAGAACAGTGAGGCTGAAGGGGAGCCTTGGAAACCCTGCTGTGCTAAAGTATTAGTCAGTAGGTCTGTATGTCACACTGCCAAGCCTTTAAAAAATATGGCTTGTCTGTCATGATTTGAAGTGCTTTTATACTTGATTTTAATTTAACTCCTTTGTTAGGGTCACTTCAAGCACGGCTCATTAATTTGTCAAGAGGAGACAGAGGCGATTGCTGTGAGTGCTATAGTCTTGCACAGCTGGAGAGTCAGAGATGTCTATCACAAAGTTTATCTTCCTGTGAAATGCCTGTGTATAATAGATACCGCGATCTATTTACAGATAGAAATCCCTGTTTTGCAAAATCTTCCCAGTATAAATATAAATATGAGAGACCAAGATGAACAATGATGAATGCATTATGTTTGTTTGTGCAGGTGCCCTTATATAAAATCAGGAATATCATTCTGGACAGTCCAGAAGGAATTTAGTCCCTATCTCCACACTACTGCAGGGTGCTTTTTCTCCTTCTTGTTCGACCTTTAACTTGATACAAACTGAAATATTGTTTTTGTTGAGAGTTATGTTTGAGGTAGCATGTGAAAAATGGTGCTTGTGCAGGAAATTTGAGGCTCACAGCAAGGAATAAAAGGGAAGCAAATTATCAAAGAATGGCGCATTCCAACAGCAATTCCCATGCAGAGCACTAAATGAGATATTACAATTAATTCTCTGTGTCACATGGCACATACAGAGGCAGCAGGTCTGGAGTTCAAACTAGACGAATTCTGTCTGACTCCTCCTAACCCCAGAGTGCTTGGATTTGGTAACCTTTGTGCAGGTTTCAGGCAGGCTGCTGTGTGGAGTTGCACAGGGTTTTATGAAAAAAAAAAAAAAAAAAAAGACATGACAACTTTTTTCCTGCCAAGTTTGCGAGTTTTTCCTCCAGTGAGCAGGCAAAGGCAGGATGCTAAAAATCTCCATGTCAACAGCTGCAGACATTGTAGCACTTGAGGTTATTTCAAAGTTTTATCTGCTACACTCCTCAAGTGAAGATGTGGTAGTGATGATACTCAGGAGTTTAAACTAACCTTAAAATCTCCTTTAATTTAAACTTAAATAATTTTAGATTAGATATTCACAGGGGCAGTGAAGAAGACATATTCTTATGTAGAATGTGTCACGCACTCATGGCTGATGTAGAAAAAACGACAAATGCAGTCCAAGTAAGTAAAAGGAAGGACATTTAAGATGATCATGGAAACAGAGTTTATTTTAAGAAGTAAGGAATAGAATCGTAAAACCATTTTGTAAAGAGTTTGTTTACCTGGGCAAAGCAAGTCTGGAAGATATAATTTTATCTGTGAAAATATGTTGCAAGAGTAAATACCAGTGAGAAATCTCTCAATACTAATGGACATTGACATCACAGAAACAAAAGAGTATAAGGCATTGAGAGGTAAATTTGCATTTAAAAATAGAAGTAGGTTCCTCCTTCAGATAATAAACTAGAAGTGCCTTGCAATAGAATTGGAAGGAGAACATTTCACATTTCCATTCAATACTATTTTTATCATTTTTTCCCCACATGGCCAAAATTAAATTATGAATTTCATTTATTTATTTATTTATTTAATAGTTTGGGGATAGTTAAGGTGGCCAACATCTCTTTTAGGTGGCCAACATCTCTTTTAAAGTCTAGAAAATGGTGGGAAAGTCTACATGAAAAACCTAGAAGGTTTTCCATCAGAGGAGTGGGATTCTGTTATGGGTTCCTTGTGGTTGCGATGGGATAAGAAATGTCATATGCATGAAGTGGGGGTTAAAACTTGAACAAAAAATGTTATGTCAAAAAAAACTGTGTGATCAAGTTGTACTTTTGGAATCAGGATGAAATTTTTATTGTCAATTCTTTTCCGATTTGGAAACTTAGTAGTTGTGGGGTGGGCCAGAAGAGGGGGGTGGTCATCTGGAACTCAGAGACTCAGACACCTCTTCCCAAAGTGAAGGTGGTGATAATGGATGTAAAAAGAGTTTATGCGAAGGGATTCTGTGTCAATGGGATATTTATCTGTCTGATCAATAGTGAAGTTTTAGTCTGTTACTAATTTTTTGCTTCTGGTAAATTTAAATTGGGCATTAAAGCTGAATTGTCAATGTAAGGAAGGCCCAGTCATACCAGGGATAAGGATGCTACTACAAAAGGTCTTTAATTATGTAGATATTAGGCCACAGATCTACTGTTTTAGTGCTTTTTTTCTTCATATTTAAATCAAGGAAGGAAAACTAAGGAGGCATCTTTTGACCTGAGTCCATGGTCAATAGAATAATTGAATTGCAGCCTAAGCAGAAATGTTTTTCATTCAGGATGTTCCAAACAAGCACAAAATATGATGTCTAGCCAGCTGGTTTTAAGGGGAAAATACCAAAACCAGCCCCTCACATATGAGCCTTGTGTGTAGCCAGAATTTCCCTTGCAAATTTTCAAACAAGTCTCCAAACTACTTTTCATGGATCTTCACACTGCCTTTCCAGTAACAGTAGATAAATATAATAATAGTTTTTCACCACTACTCTCCTGGGCAGGAACTCTTCTGACAGTGTAGGGGTTACAGGGTCTATCACCAAGATACATTTCACCTCTAAGCCTTAAATTTTAAACGAAATTTCTGTTAGTATCTAGCGTACATGTTAAAAGTATTCAAGACTTTGTCATTCTCACTCAAAGGTGACAGTTGTGAATTACCAGATTCAGGCAATTATAAGTCCTACTCCCCACATAACTCTGGTTGCTTTCTCTGACAATGGCCTTCCAAAACTCAGCTGGCGCTCTGCAGGAAAGGAGGAGGAGGTGGGAAAGGTGAAAGGAGAGCAGGAGAAAGCAGAGGAAGAGGAACGTGGAGAGGGTAAGTGAGATTTGGGGAAAGGAGGATAGGACTTTGCATGTCTCTGTGGGAAGAAGGAGGGATAAATTGCCTCATATCCACCACACTGGTGTTAGTCTTTGAAACTGAAGGGTTTGTGCTAATGCATCTCAGTTAAAAATGAAGAGGATCAGCTCAAGAGAAGCTATTCCCTATTCCAGTGTTCCCTCAAAAGTTAACGTTCAGATTTGTGCAGGAGATCCAGAAGTGTCTCTGTCATGCTTCTCCATCACTGTAAAGAGATCTGATCCCAGCACTGGTGCTGTCAAACAAGGCCTGCCTTGCTCGTGTCACATATGGATTTATTTTCCCTCCTAACTACTAACGGGACCCGTGACAATAGTGATGATTTACATGATGCAGGCACCAGAAGAGAGGAGCTGCTGGCCACGTTTCCAAGGGACCAATCCTGTCCCCACTCCCGCTTATTTAACATGTGAGTGGTGTCACCTCTATCAGCAGAGCTTGTCTGCTGTGACATTCCAGTGAGTGATGGCCGTGTCAGCTCCCAGGCCAGCCTGCTCTGCTGTGGCATCGTGCTCTCAGCCTCCACTGCACATCTAATGGAAAAGGGGGGAAAAATTCTTCCACATGCTTTGTTAGCAGGAATCTGGTGAGCAAAGGGTTAAATGGCTTGGGGTGCTGGGTGTTTGTGGGGTAGTGTGCATGTGTATATATGTATACAAGTGTGTGTGTGTGTATATATATATGTATTAAAAAAGAAAAAAAAAATATATGTATACATACACAGGCACCTTGGTTTGGCTGCAGGACCTCCTGCCCGCAGGCCACAGTCACATTATCATCTGGAAATTGGATAACGACAGCACAATGACAAATCCAGGTTGCCTGCAATAAGGTGCTAATCCCTTTGCTTTAATATCGGAGCAGCGTGTAATGATGTTTGGACATCACTCCAGTTTACTGACGACCCCACTGGGGCCGGCAATAGAAGCCTACAACTGTCTAACAAGCCATCAGGTGACCGCCGTCGTCAAAGCAACGGGGGATGCAATCTAATCTTCCCTCCATCCCTTCCAGCTCCCAATAAGGACCAGATTATAGAAGTGGCCCATCAATGCTTGGTAACTCGAATCAATTAACGTTAATTCGCGCAATGCTATGATGTATTGTGATCACTTTCATTTCGGAGAAGGGGGAAGAAATTGCTATAATTCACCTAAAATGAGGTTGTCTATGGTGCTGAGGTATTAATTGGGTGTCCATATTAAATGGAAAAGGAGCACGGTAGTGAAGGAAAAGTGGATGAGTGACTCTCTTGGCTGCTATTGACCTATCAGAAGAAGACAGTGCCCTTTTCCTTTGCTTTTATCTATTACAGTTTTCCCTATTGCGTGTCAAGTTGATGTATTATAAAAAATTCATTTGGTGACCTTCCACCCCCCTAGCAGATTAAACAATTTCACTGGGATGGCATCATTAACAGGGCCTTGCATTTAATGATGATTTCTCTAAAAGGCCACGGAGATTCGATTTTAAGCTAACAGATTTATTGCACTATTATAACATATCGTAAAAAACTGTACCACCTACGGTCTGGTTTTAGGATAGAAACTGTTTAAGAGTTTATGTGGAGCTTAAAGTGGTATTACCTTGGGATACGCAGCATGGCAAAGCTCTGACCTCCGGCGGGATGCTGTTTACATTTAATAAAAGACATTTCTCTGACAGTAAACTTGGGGAGTGTGTTATGGAGGAGGCCTGGCTTAGCTCCTCGCCACTGGCTTTGTAAATAGGGGCATTTCCACTGATCTACAGAGATTCATGGAAGTCACTAATGAATCTGGAGGATGTTTCTCTCCTATCTGATGCGTCTGCTCCGTCCCTATCCTTCTAAAGGTTTCTGGTGATCCCACATCTAGACCCTTCATCAGATTCGTTGTTCTAATGAAAGAAGGGCCTAGAGGAGAAGTCATAGGAGGAGAAGCTGAGGTCACTTGGTTTGATCAGCCTGGAGAAGAGGAGACTGAGGGAAGACTTTATTGCAGTTACAACTTCTGAATGAGGGGACAAAGAGGGCCTGCACTGATCTCTGCTCTGTGGTGAGCAGTGACAGGACCTGAGGGAATGACCTGAAAATATGTCATGACATGTCTAAGTTGGATGTGAGGAAAACTGTCTTCACCCAGAGGGTGGCAGTGGTCACAGCACCACACCTGGCAGAGTTCAAGAAGTGCTTGGACAATGCTCTTGTGCACAGGGTGAGATTGTTTGGTCTGTCCTGTGCAGGGCCAGGAACTGGGCTCCATGATTCTCTTTGATTTCTTCCTATTATATGGGAAAATATGGGAATTGGTAGAAATAAAAATCATCCTACAAATATCTTTTCTTGCTTAAAATGGGAATGACCTCAGACTCCTCATTGTCTTCTGATGCTTGTGTTGCTCTTCCCATCTGTATTAAATAGTGACGAGATCTTCAGGGGGAGACAAAGCTCCAACATTGCACCTGAGAGAGCAGAGCTCTGGCTTATTTCATCATCCCATGACATCAGAACCCATTCTCACCCAAAACCTCTGAATTTCTCCCAATCCTTCCTACTGTACCTACTTTGCCTGCCGCAAGTCCTCTTCTTGCCTACACCCTGTCCTTGCTGCACTTCCCTTTCTTGAATCCCTTGAAGTCGCCAGCAACCACCACCCCTTTAGCAAAAAAGAAAAATGTCTCTTTGCCTGTATCATGATTCATTTAGTCATATTATTCCGTAAATTCTTCCCAATTTCCTTCCCCTTCAAAGGATATATTGATTTTACAACACTAGCATTGCAGACATTACCAGACAACTGTTCAATTAATTTCAATGTCTATTAGGAAATTAAATATGCCAGGGGCTATTCTTTGGCACCAAGGCCAACGGACATATTTCAGTATGGCCCCATCCAAACTTCCAAGTGAAAATAGTTTTTGTATTAACTCCCAGACCATTTGGGAGTTGTTCTGGACTTTGCCATTGGATCTAAACCACAGCTTAAAAAGGACTGCTAGTTTAATGGTAGAGGTGATCAGGTGTCAGTGCCAAGGCTTCTTTTTAGGCATCATTTAGTTTTCTAGTAGACACAAATCCATCGACTCTGATGGACCCTTGACCCAGGCTCTCATCCTGATCTCCTTCCCCTTGAAGTCAATAGACAATAATAATCTTTCTTTCTTTCTTCCTTTCTTTCTTCCTTTCTTTCTTCCTTTCTTTCTTCCTTTCTTTCTTCCTTTCTTTCTTCCTTTCTTTCTTCCTTTCTTCCTTCCTTTCTTCCTTCCTTTCTTCCTTCCTTTCTTCCTTCCTTTCTTCCTTCCTTTCTTCCTTTCTTCCTTTCTTCCTTTCTTCCTTTCTTCCTTTCTTCCTTTCTTCCTTTCTTCCTTTCTTCCTTTCTTCCTTTCTTCCTTTCTTCCTTTCTTTTCTTCCCACTACTATTATTGTTGTTGACATTATCCTGGTTACATAACTGTATTAGTTATGATATTACCATATTATATTAGGTTAGTTATCAGGAAGAAATTCCTCCCTGTGAGGATGGTGAGGCCCTGGCACAAAGTGCCCAGAGAAGCTGTGGTTGTCTCATCCCTGGAACTGTCCAAGGTTAGGTTGGCTGGGGCTTGAAGTAACTTGGGATAATGGAAGGTGTCCCTGCCCTTGGCAGAGGGTTGGAACAAGATGATCTTCAAGGTCCCTTCCAATCCAAATCATTCTATGATTTTATATTTTGTGATTATAATTATTACTGCAATTGTAAATAAAATGACAACTTCTCCTTGATTTCAGGGATACTTAATTTCCTCTGCCCCAAATCTCTCCACAGAATTTCTCAATTAATCCATAATACCTGCAGCAGACCCTCCAGTTTCTGTGCCCTCAAACTTCCCCGCTGCTAAAGGACAGGCACTTGCTCTCCCATGGAGCCTCAGCCTGTTCAGAAGACATGTGTAGGCACTGGTGGTGACAGAATCAGGGATGCCTGGTGTCCCTGCTGACTGAGGCATCCCCAGACTGCTGTGCCCACATCTAGAAGAGCTGCAAGGCACTGAGCATCAGAGCTGCTCCCTGTCAGCAGGGAATTGCAAACCAGCCTGCTCCTGCCGACCATGAGGCTCCAGGGCAGTGGCCAACAGCACATCCTTCATGCCCATGGTATGAAGGCAAAGGCAGGTCTAGCTCTGGACCTTGCTGGGCTATGAGCACTTATCTACCTCCATCTCCCTAGGGCAAAGCTGTGCCAAGAAAGGCCTATTTTCCTTCCAGCATGAATCAGCAGGGGAGCAGCAGGATGCTCCTTTCTCCTCCTCCACACTGGCATCATTTTAAGGAATATAGCTTGCTGTGTGCAGGGTTGTGCCCTAAGGCAGGGGCTCCCTCACAGCATGAGTAAGGTTGGACCATGTGGGATATAAACAGCACATTCCATGCTGTGTTAACCAAGTTCAAATTACCCACAGACACTCATTTTTACACTTCCATTTTAAGTATCTATGTCTAGTTTTGCTTTGTTCTGTTTTCTTCACCATTATTTTACCAGAGAGTGAAAGAACAAGGGAAACAGCTCTAGATTAAAAGAGGAGATATTTAGATTAGATGTTAAGAAGAAATTTTTTACTGTTAGGTTTGCACAGGTTGCCCAGAGAAGCTGTGGTTGCCCCATCCCCAGAAGTGTCCCAGGTCAGGTTGGACAGGGCTTGGAGCAATCTGGGATAGTGGAAGGTGTCCCTGCCCATGGCAAGGGTTGAAATGAGATGATCTTTAAGGTCCCTTCTAATCCAAATTTTCTATGATTCTATGATTCTACTCACCCCAGGGAATGAGAACTACTTCCTAGATCCACATTTTGCAGCAGCCTTCCCCTATGCACTAGATGAGCACAGTTTTAGCATGTAGAACCTGGGGTGTGAATTCAGGGCATTTTTCTTATTTGCTGTAAGTTTTAAAGGAGCTGAGGAGGCAAAAAAAATTTGGGGCTTTACAGAAACTATGCCAAGACTCCCCAAAACCTCTCTGTGCTCAGCTGGAGCCAGGGAGCTCACAGAAAACTGTAGCTCTTTAGCTTGAAAACAGGAATGACTTGGTGTGTTGTTCCTGCAGTAAGTTTTGGTCACACAGCTGAATGCACGTTTTTGGAAGAAGGTGGATAACAGCAGCCTATTGATGCCCTTGATGTGAATTTCAAACCTAACTCCACCTTTGAGACTTTCCCACTGACAAAAATACAAGATAAAGAACCAAGATAAGAACTAGAACTACAATCCTTGAGCTGCCTTTCAGGTACGCACATATCTTTAAAACCTTAGTTGATCTTTCTGGAAGCTGTAGTTAAAACCAGTATTTTCCATAAGCTCAGTATGAACAGTTTCTCATTTATAATACAGAGTATGACTGAAAAAAAATCCACAACCATCATCCAAACTAGAAGAAAAACAGTTAAAAGCAAAGGAAACTTTAGCTCCACACATCTTGTGCTTGTAAACACCTTTAAGCAAACACTAGAGATCAATGAATAGCTTTTCTTCTTTCATTTCAAGACAATACCAAACCCCCAGACACTTCATTGCAATTGCAGATTAGAGCATTTTACATATATATACACACACACACACACACATATATATATAAATTATATATATATATGAGATACTAAATGACACAAAGCACTGGGAGAGGGAATGAAATGATCCAGGCTCAGAATAAAGTGTTGATTCTTTATTCAAATGCAAAAGTGTTCTCCTGGGATGTTCTAATTTAAATTTCAGGCTTGGAAAAACCCATGTCTTTTAAGGGGGTGTCTGTAACTGCTTTATTTCTGTCTGCAGACTTTGCAGATTGGGAAGGTGATGGCAGGAAAATTAAATGCAGTAAAGCCCTGGAAGTGTTGTGCTTGTATAGAGGAACCAAGACTTTGTTCTTAGAGGAGGTCAAAGGTCTTCAGTGAAAATCTTTCTGCTGGACAGGGAACATTTGCAGGCTCCACTGCTCTCAGTGCACTGCAATGATGATTTTGGGGCTAAGGCATTGGGTTCATGAATCCATAAAATCCCTGTTTCTGCCACATACTTCCAACATGATACCAGGGACATAAATTACTTTGTTCATTTCTCACTTTTCCATCTGTAAACTGGGGAATGAAACAAAAGGATTTTTTCATACTTTAGTCCTGCTTTATACTTGGAAGTGGTAACAGTTTCCTATTTCCATACATGCTGCTCTCACCCAAGGAATCAGTGTTATGATAAAGTAAATTAATAGGTAGAAAATAGGGTCAGAAAATAACATCTAGAACTTTATTTCTAATTTTTCTTTTTTTTTTTTTTTTTTTCCCCATCTCTTTTCATGTGAAAGAAATGGCAGCAGACAACACTCAGAAACATGCTTATACAGAAGACCCTACAGCATCTCTGTTCAGGTGCAGCCCTCAGATGGAGAAATTGAGAAGCAGCTTCCTGTACAGCCAAAAATCATTTTCCTGGACAGAAAGGTAGAATTTACCTCCCTGTGGATGGAGACTTCTGTTAATTCTGTACTATTTTGACATTTGGGATTTTTGGTACGGACCCAGGCTCTGCTGCATGGGGCTCAGCAATGGTACCAGAGGAATGGGCAGGGACTGAACCCAGCAAGTTCCACCTGGACAGGAGGAAGACTTCTTTCCTGTGCAGTGACCAAGCACTGAACAGAGACTGGAGAGGGGGTAGAGTCTCTCTCACTGCAGATATTCCAGAACTGTCTGGACACAATCCTGTGCCCTGTGCTCTGGGGTGACTCTGCTGAAGCAGGGTGGTGGCACCAGATGAGCCACTGTGGTCCCTTCCAGCCTGGCCCATCCTGTGATGTGGCCTCATCTTGAAAAGTTATGAAGAACTTTGTGACCTTTGTAATGAGTGACACATAAATGCAAACTGCCGTCAGACAGAGGGCATATATATATATATATATATATATGAATTACAGTTGTTAAAACCATGAAAGCTTTCTTTGACATTTCTGAGGAGACAAAATCTTCTCTTCTGTTCTTCCTCCCAGGGTGAAAGAATTGACAAACTGGGGCCTCCTGCAGAACCCTGGGTTGTTTCAGCTCATCTCAAGGACTCCTCTGAGGCTGTGCTGAAAGGTTTGGATTTGTTTTCCTATGGCAAGTATTATGGCAAAGCACCTATGCAAAATGATGGTGATAAATTTAGGATTTCTCCCTGAGAAATACTGCAGCTGAAAACCAGTCTTTGGGCTGAAAACAGAAGGTTGCAGTAGGAGTTTGGTGAACTGCCCAGTCATATGCTACAGGAAAAAAAAGTTTCTACAAAGTATTTTTGCTCTCTGGTGGCTTAAAGGAAGTATATCCTATAGTTTGTCTTGAAAAGACATATCCGTGGTCAAAAAAGGAAAGAATGAAGAATTAGAAATCCTAACACTTGATTTGCAATTTATGCTAACTAGGGTAACTCCTTTAGGATCCACAACAGCCAGATCCCAGCAAAGGATCTGGCCAAGTACAGACAGAAACAACTGCCTATGGACTGTTATTAACATGTCATAATGTGAAAGAGGTTTTTTTCATGGGGGATCTGAACGTTTCCCTTCTGATCCTCATTTATCAAAATGCATGAACTTATGAAAGAATTATGAAAACTCATGAAAAACTCTAAACATGTGAGGATTTCCCTCAAGGTCATGTGAACATTCTTAGGTATAGAACCTTGTTTAAGTAAATGCTGAACCAAACACCTGTAGATGGTCATATGCTACTGAAGGGGAAGTTGGAAATTATAATGATTACAAACTTATTGGTTTAATTGCTAAAATATTTAAATATATGAAGCACACACAATAAAAAGTTGTTCCCTATTGCAGAGAAAGTATTTTGTTCACGGTAAAGCCATTTGTAGTTATTTTTGAGTTGAAAAGTTCACATTTAGAGAAGATAAGTAGCATTTATGCTGTAGATCACAGATTCTCTCCCTTTCAGTCCCTGTTTCTCTTAATTAGAAATTCTTCCTACCCCAAGATAGTTCCAAGATTACAAGTTAGAAAAATCCTTTGGTGTTTTCTGCTGCTTTTCATGCCTTTTTCAGGGCATGTTCCTAAACCCTTTAAGTTTAGATGAGCCACAGATTATTGTGGAAGGAAGGAAGGAAGGAAGGAAGGAAGGAAGGAAGGAAGGAAGGAAGGAAGGAAGGAAGGAAGGAAGGAAGGAAGGAAGGAAGGAAGGAAGGAAGGAAGGAAGGAAGGAAGGAAGGAAGGAAGGAAGGAAGGAAGGAAGGAAGGAAAAAGAAGAAAAAGAGAGAGAGAAAGGGAGAGAGAGAGAGAGAAAGAAAGAAAGAAAGAAAGAAAGAAAGAAAGAAAGAAAGAAAGAAAGAAAGAAAGAAAGGGAAAAAGAAAAGTCACTGAAGATAAAGACACTTCACATTCTTTAAAAGATACATGCATCAAATTAATAGTCAATAAACTCCAGCAAAGGAAGAGCAGCATAGTACAGATGTTCTGCATGTAATAGTTTGCTGCAGTTTTTCCTTTGACAAACATCCTTATTGCACTCATCTTTTGAAGCACATGAAAGCAGCATTTAATGGAAATGGGTCCCGTCTAGCACACTGAGGCTGCTTCATCTGACAGCAGCCAAAGTGCCTCGTGGAAGGCAGTTTAGCTCCAAATTAGCTGTGCTTCTACGTTAAATACCAGCTTGCCTGAGAGATCTTTGGGAAGACTCCCATATATATCTGTAATATTCTGAGCTTTGAAGCATATGTGCCTGAAAGCTGAGCTAGTCTCTGTTGAGAAGTACAGCACAGTACTCCAGGCTTCATCACACACTAGAAATGGCAATTATAAAGTATTTGAACACAGCTGACAAGGCCCTCTAATGAAATCTGTATTACAGCGAGTATGAGAGCCAAGAAAATCTTGGTAGTCTGTGCAGACATTTTCATAAGGAGGATCATATGAGTGATAGATGGATGAACCAGGATTAGGGTGGAGCAAAAAAAGAAAGCTACATACCCTCATCTCCATCAAATCTATTCACAGTATAAATTACTGATTATTTATGTATCACAGCTGATCATGAAGACTTGTAAAGAAATTGATGGTTTGGTTTGCTAGATACTGTACAGAGATAGAAAAAACCCTATATGTGTAATCAAAACTAACTGGGTATTAACAAATTAAATAGTACCAGAGTCACAGAGAGGAGAAACTTTATCATTTATGTTGCTAAATAATTAATATGTGTCATGGTTTGGCCTAAGACCTTGTCCTGGGCAGTTCCTGGCTGTAGTTCAGAGTTTGCTACTTTACGTTGTTCAATACCCTGAACATGAGAATGGCAGAGTAGAAATGTCCTGCCCACATTCAGCTTTATGTACCTTCACCTGTGCTGCTTAACTACAATAAAATGCCGAACCACCTGCTTCATAAAGCAAAAAGTTATGACATGTTGTCTTTCAGCAGGCAAAAGTCTGTGTTTGTGATCACTGGAGCAAGTCCAGCATGCTGAGGAAGTTCTAGCATCTCACCCTCACCTGAACCAACATTTGGAAATTTGTCAGCCTTTAAGATTTCACCCCTTTCACTGCAAGAGTCTGTATGCAGACCAGACCTGGCCAGCACCACTGAAAGACCAGGCCTTGGCTGGTGCTCAAATATACACACAATAAAATGGGGATCCAGTTGCAAAGTAAACTATAACTATTAAAAAGAACCTACAGAAATAACAATCATGGCAAGGGCAAATGTTGGGTCAGAATGAATTCCCTGATAGATTACAAAAGGCAATGTGAAGGAGAAATTATCTTTCCTGGGTTTCATTTTAATGCTCCCTATGGAGTTTTTCCCTGCCAGTTTCCAGCTGACAATGTCTCCGGTACTGTCTCAGGGCAGTCACCACAGACATTTTCCATGGCCAAATACCTTGCAAAGCATCTGACAGAGCTGGAGAAAAATTCCAAGAGATTTAACAACAGGACCTTATCACCCAAAGATAAAGTGAAACACCTACAAATAAGAGAAGAATTGAAGATTCAGCTAGTCCCTTAGTTACAGTGGTTGACTCCTTGAGACCATTCCCTCAGGACAGTCTCTCATTATTACTCTCCTAACCTTGGTGAAGTACTTAGCCACATGAGACATGAACTAAATTTAAAAAATGGATATTTGGAACTTTCTAGTGCATCTCTATAGCTCCTGTTACCTTTGCTTGATCCCTTTAACAGCTGCATTCACATTACATCCCCATAACACACAGAAAATGCCATTTCACAATGAGCTCAAAGAATAAATATTTAGAAGCTGAAACCCTCCAGTCCCTCAGGAATTTGTTTTCCGAGTACCTATTGTGAAATTTTCTGGAGTTAGACACAATGTTTATGATTAAGATGGATAATGAATTTAGGCTTTCTGAAGTCCCTTAAAGTCATGAGGACCTCCTGAGGTCTTTAAGTGAGCCTTACTTGGTTACTGTTAATTGCAATATGATTTTTTCTGACTCTCCAGGGCTCACCCAAGTGCAGGTCATAGAGGGATGTGCAAGCTTTTCCAATCTGGCTGTCTCCAGCTCAGGAACAAACTGGAGACTTGTGTTCACTGTCACATCACCTCCAGGTAAACCCTATATTCTGTGTATTTTTTGATTCGGTAAAATCAAAGCCCTACAGGTGGCCTGAATTTATAAAAAAGGAGTTAAACTTTGTTTGAATGGGTGGAGGGATGCCAAACCTCTAAATAGCCTGAGTTCTGTTCCACATCCAAGCTGGCATTCCCCAGGCAGCAGGGGAGCTGTGTGATTCCTGTGTTATTCATGCAAGATCTCTCAAATCTAATGAATAAGAACAGAGAAGTATTGTCAGAAAAAGGTGCCTCTTTCTCTCTGGATTCCCTAATATGTATCCCAAGAAATCAGATACTTAAAATCAGTTAAGTTGCCAAAGCAATTTTTTTCCTATAAATTGCAACCTCTCATTCCCTTTTTTTTTCCCCTGTTTATATTCAGAAAATTTCCATCTGTGCTCCTGGATATTTTCATAGTGCCTTTTCCTGACTGTTTGCCTGCACCTGGTCACCTTTATAGGTGGTTATTCACATTCAGAGTCTGACTCCAGGGCTGGGCTCTGCCAGGGCTCTCCTGAGAGCACATGGAGATGATGTTGGCACCTTCAGAGGCCCCTGAGCAGCTCAGTAGAGAGGAGGCAGGTGTGCTGATGCCTTCTTGGAAATGCCAATTGAGGGGGACACTGGGCACAAGGCACCCCATGAGCTCTGCCTTGGAAAATCCTCAATATGTCTGCACAAGATAAGTGCTTCTGCATCTGTTTGGGGGCCTGGAATTACCTCTAAATCTGTTTCTGAAGGTATAGAGGGGTCAAAGTGTTGGTTTCTTGTCTCAGGATGACTGCTGAGGTAAGTCTGTGGAGAAGCAGGAACATGTCTGGCACGCAGTCCAAGGACATATTAACAAATAAATGTTGTAAGACCATGTGTAACGTCTCTATTATGGTGTTGCATCCATCCATCTATTCATCTATTCATCTATTCATCTATTCATCTATTCATCTATTCATCTATTCATCCATCCATCCATCCATCCATCCATCCATCCATCCATCCATCCATCCATTCCTCTTTGTATATAGGCATGGATGTCTCTCTAGATAAATACCATTGTAGATGATATCTGTCTGTCTATCTATCTATCTATCTATCTATCTATCTATCTATCATGTCTTGTCTCATCCAGAAAAAAAACAGAGGGTACAAGAAATGACTGGTGAAATGGCCAAGTGGTAATGAAAAAATCTAAGAGGAAAAAAAAATATAGAAGTCTGCAAACATTTAGGCTGCCACAAGTGGCTCATCCAAATCCAGGGCTTCCCATGGCTTGGCAAAATGAGAATTGGGTTGCAGGGAGCACTTGGAGGTGGGACTTTCAAAGGGGGGGATTTTTGTGTATTTTGAGCTGCCAAACACATGCATCTCCCACTACCTTCTCATCAGTGAGAGCAGATGGAAAGTCAGCACCTCACAAGATCTGATTCTTTAGGCTGGAAGCACAGATTAATGAAATGTGTTTAGAAACCTGTTTCAGGGAAATCCCAAACTCTTTTTTCTGAACAATGGTCAAACAGAGATCCCTTTTCTGAAATATTTAGCCAGTCAGAGGGTTACTAAGGATGGATAATAGAATCACAGAATGGTTTGGATTACAAGAGATCTTAAAGACTATCGAGTTTCAACTCTCCTATGTTGGGAAGGGACAGCTTTCAGTAGACCAGGATGCTCAGAGCCCCATCCAGACTGACCTTCAACACTTCCACGGATGGGGCAGCCACAGCTTCTCTGGGCAACCTGTGCCAGTGCTTAGTATCTAATTTAAATCTGCCCTCTTTCAGCTTCCAGCCATTCCCCCATGGAGAATGTTTAGAGGTATCAAAGTGTACAGGCAGCTGATGCACCTGTGCAGGTATCAGATTGATCGGATTATTACGCACTTTTAACGTGCATTGCAAGAGCACACACCAAAGGCACAATCCCCTTTGCTCCTTGTAATTCGGAACCATGCTGGAGACAGCATAAAGGTTTTTAAACTTCCAGATTCTTAATGAAAAGATTTACTTTTGTTGTTTGAGACAAACAAACCAAAATTAAACAATCAAGTAGTAGATGTTTGTGATACATCTTCATGAACCAGTTGCTCTATGCACCTACCCTGGCATAATTCACTGTTTGGAGACAGCTCAGGAGGTGCAGCTGATGTTGAATGCAATAATCGCAAATGTTTTAGTGGTAGTTCCCAGGGAGAGCAGACTATTCACAGCACCACTGCATCGTCTTGCTCCTTGTTTTACAGTAATATTCCCTTCACTGATATGGATCCCAATGGGTTTGATACATCTACTTTCCATTTAAACCAACAGCGTCCTATTCACAAACTATTAGAGTAGTGCAAAACACCTTTAAACACCTGTCTGTGTAGAGTCCTTGATACCTGAGAGATTTCTTCTCTCAGCTGAAGTTCATATGTGTTTGTACCTGCAGGCAGATTTCTCCCAAATGGTACATGCTTCCCTCCTTGTTCTGATGCAGCTTGGCTTCATTCAGGTGGACAACACTGACACAAATCTAATTAGTTTCTGCTAGAAGTACTTACAGCTACTTACCCCAGTCTCCAAGCCTCCATCTGACAGCATTTCTGATTTTTTTTTAATGAACTGATGAAAAAAAAAAAAAAAAGGCTTTTAGGTTTTTATTAAAAGCAGAACTCAAGTAAAAGAAATATCCATCCATCAAAATGTTTAGAACTGTGGAGTTAGGACCAATAATGAGTCAGGTAATGAGACAGATAATGGGTTGATGTGCTAATCCACATCCTTCAAGGTGGTCTACAAAGAGTACCAGGGCCAGTTTTCCTAAACTCCTGTCCTTGCCCAGCACATCTGCATTCAGAACTTGTTTCGGAAATAAATTAGGGAATCAAAATCTCTCTCTATTTCAAAAGGTCAGTACTAAGCATCTTCCAGTCCTTGTAATTCACACCTGAGACCCAATAAGCTCTTGAACACAGAAACTGTGAGCAGTGCCTGGAGATTCTGCCATTTACAGAAAACTTTACAATCTCTGGGTGCAGAGCATTACCCAGAGCTTCTGTCTTTCAAGAGACTAAATATTTACTGTGTAACAGCAGGGACACTGACATTTTTTATTTATAATGCTCATTATCAGCGTGGTGGAAAATATTAACAAGTTCACTGGGAGTTTTCTGCATCATGGGTTTAATCTTTATGCCAGTGAATGTTTCTGGGTTTTCCCTAACTTTTATTTATATGATTCAGGTATAGCTTGTAAAAAAAAAAAAAAATCAGTATTCGGAACTGTGTTATCACAACCAGTTTCTCTTGCAGAAAATATGCATGTTTTCTGTAGAGGTCTGATCAGTCTGGCCTCAGAAGCAGATGCATTGTAGGGGTTGTGTCAGTTAGACAAATTCATGGAAGAAATATTAAGTATTGTTGAATGCAAAGAAGCTGTTTATGCTTCAGGAAGCACTGAAAACTTGAAACTTAGCTTGTAGAAATATTGTTACACATTTGCGTTGTTCTGGTACTCAGTCCCAAATAAATATTGACCATTAATGTTAGATCTGTCTGAAGACAGATGGATTTATGGTTTGTCTCTGAATGCATCTTTAACAGTGGCTCTGTTAAAAAGCTATAGAGTGGTGTTTGAGCTGTGAAATTGCTGTCCTTGCTTTTGTAATAAACTGACGCTGCTTTAAATTCTCAGGGGCAAAGTTCACTGTGCTGTCCCAGCCATTTGCCACCTTCCCTGTGCCCGTGAGAGCTAGGGCCAGCATGATCCTCGTTGTCATACTGGGTTCAGCAGCATCTGCATTCACCATTGTCCTTTCATTCTGCTGGTTCAGGAAGAGCAAAAGCCACAGTAAGTTGGAAATTTCTACAAAAATTTATACTTGCAGTCTAGTCCTTGTTTTATTTAACAAATCCCCAGAGTGGCCACAATGGGTTTCAGACAATAGAACTCAGAAAAAGCTTTTGGAAGTTCAGTAATTAGGATATAGTTTGTAGTTTACACAGAGACAGGAGTTGGGCTTCAGTAATTGATGTGGGTCCCTTTCAACTCAGAATATTCTATGATTCTGTGATAGTTCAAGGTTATACAGTTTTATGCCTATAAAAGGTGTCTGAGTCCAAACAGATATCACAAAAAGTTTCTTCTTGGAAAGGATTGTTAAGGACTGGAACAGGCTGGCCAGGGCAGTGGTGGAGGCACTGTCCTTGGAAGTGCTCAAAGGCGTGTGGACAAGGCATTTGGTGGCATATATATATATATATATATGTATATATTCAAGCAATATTCTACTATATATTCAACAATATGTTAAATTTTTTCTTGAATTGATAATTTCCACTGAGCAGAGGATGTATGAGGGTGATGTGACTGGGTTTCATTGCAGAAACGAGGACTGAACGGCCTCATCTACCACAGGACAGCACCAAGGGACCCAGAGCACAAGCACAGCCTCCTGCAGCTCCCTCCAAGCCTTGCTACAATCAAGGACCAAATAAAAGTGGAGTGTCTGCAGCAGGAGGTGAGACTGCAATTCATAAATGACTGGACACCAAAAAAGAGTCAGTTCATGTCTTTTAACATGTTCAGGTGTTCCCTGGGAAGTGATGGAGTCACCATCACTGCAAGTGTTCAAAAAATGTGTGGGATGTGACAGCTGGGGAGAGATTTAATGCTGAATACAGTGGTGCTGCCTTGGTGGTTGGACACAATGATTTAAAAGGGTTTTTCCAACTTCAATGATTCCAGGATTCTCTAGGTTTGTATCGGATTAGTGGCACATTCTCAAAAGGCCTATCTCCTTATTGCCTCCTCCTTCTCCTCCCTGATTTTTTTCTATTTGTCGTTTAATCTCCTTTAATACAGATGGGATGAACTCCCAGCTACACTGAAGGCAGCAGCATAATCCCCCTTCATGTTCATGCTGTGATTCTTGGGGTGTCCTGTGCAGGGTCAGGGTCTGGGTTTCAGTGATCCTTTTGGGTCCTTTCCCCACTATTCAGGACATTCTATGATTCAATGAGTCCATGATTTCTCCCAGCGTTTTGGGAGTAGGGCAGGGACCAACACTCCCGGTGTCCCCACATTCCTGGAGGAGCAGGGCTCCTCCCTGTCCATATCTCAAGGTGCTGGAGGGGGATAGAAAGGTCTGGGCAGGTTTGCAGGCTGTGAAGAACTGCACCGTGATACACTGGAGGTAAAAAAACCCACCCAGGGCTCATTTGCACGGTCCCTGTGAGTCCAACCCAGCAGCCCAAAGCAGCTCCACTCCCACCCACCCCACCCTGAGTCCCGCTTTACTCCCCAGGGTCCTGCCACAAACAACTCTTTCCCGAACACCTCCTCAAGACTTGTCCTTTCATCATCTTCTGATCAAACCCGACTCCTTCTGAGGTCACAGAAAAGCAGACAGCCCCGGGGGCTTGTGGCTGGCAGCACAAAGCACCGGCTTCCCTTTCTGCAAGTGTGAAATGTTCTTACAGTGGTTGAGGGCTTTTTTTTTTTTTTTTTTTTTTTTTTCTTCCTAATGTCACCTGCCAACAGCACACATCTGAGGGCATTCAGATAACCCTGCTGAACCCCCCATTTACTCTGTTTTGGAAATTTCTTTTTCCTCCTTCTTACTGAAGCCTGTGGATTACATAAGAGGCAGGAAAAGGCGAGCTGGAGTTTTTATCTCCTTTTAATTAGTGTCTATCACAAAAGCAGAGGGAGAGAGAGAAGGAGAGAGGAAATTCTGCAGTTTATGTGTTTTGATATTTGCCATACTCTTCCAAAACACAGCATTCAGCTGAGTGCCTTAGGACACATATCTGCTATAAATTCATTTTTTATCTAATTTGTCTGAGATCTAAGCTTCCTGTGGAGGTCTGAGATCAAAGGATCTGATTCTGTCTGATGTTGGCTCTGACACATAATGCGTGCTGACTTAGTTCTGTCTATAAACTCGCAGTGGGAGGCTGCCACTCTCCCCTGGCACCTTTACATAGTGAACTTTCATTTTGGCTGGGGAGGCTGACAGGTACACCGTTGATTGGAGCCGTCACGTAAATAATTCATGGAAGGAATTTTTTCTTTTTGTCAGAAAAAGGCAATCCAGCCACTTAGAGTCTTTTAGGAATAGTTGCGAGACAAAAAGATTCCCCAATATGTTCAAATCTAAACAAGGATAACAATATCTTAAGTGAATTTAATACATATGACTTGGAAATGTCTAATGTTTGATTCCTCCCTTTTTAAAGTGCTGTTGGTTTTGGAGAGAGAGAGAGAAGAAATCAAAGCTGCACTCTCATTGTTTAGTTTCTGCTTTGTAGCTCTTCCCCTTGTAAGAAAAACCGCTTTTCCAACACAATTAAGTGTTCACAGCCTTTTTTTATTAATCACCAGAATAAGACTTGCAAAACAGACATTTTCTCATTGGTGGGTGCTAGTAGAGTGCAAAGTCCAGTGGATCAAGGGCCCTGGATATTGTACCAAAAGGAGCAGCTGAGGATGAAGATGAGGGAGAAACCAATGTGCACAGTTATGCAGTACAGCAGGGAGAAGGGATCAAGATATTGCCTTGCCTAACCTTGGTCTAACAAGAAAAATCTCCTTAGCTTCTCCTAATTATCTCTCTCTTGAATTGAAGAACTTTTGATTGAAGAGCTTTTTAAACTAACTTTGTGTTAACAGAATACACCTGGAGGTGGAGGACCACATTGTTTCTTTTTGCTTTTCGCACTTTATTCTGGTGGTTCTACAAAGAGCTTGTATCCTCCTACAACTGACATTTCCAAGCTTCAATTTTCTGTCCTTTCCCTGAACCTTTTCAGAATGGTACCTGATTGATTCTTATTGTGAGATCCTTGGACATCTTCAGCTAGAAATCACTGTGTGTTCCTGAAGATGTTATCCCAGTCTGCAAATTGGGTCTCCCCTTCTGGCTCCTAGCTTGCTCAGAGCAGCTCCTCCTCCTTCCTTTCTACCAGTTTGCCATTTTCCCCTTGTTTTGCAAAATTTCATCAGAATCAATTTCGGTTTAAATTCCAAATCACCACTGGAAACATTGAATATCTTCCATGTCAGTGGTAGTGTCTGGTACTGCCACATATCCTTGAGAATTATTTCCCATATATAATTTCTGCCTGAGCTCTGTTAGCTGGTACTTAATCCAGTAAATCATATGCTTTCATGATCTTGAACAGTTTGTATTTAATGTTTAAAAATCAGGAATCTCAAGGCAGTACTTATCCTTGAAACTGCTTCTGTCCAGAAAACTTGTAGCCTCCTCCATTGATTCAAACTTGCTTGAAAAACCTTATTTTCACCGTTGAAAATGGCACCTTTGAAGATGAGAGAGTCAATAAATCTCCAGAACTAACATGAAGCTTTGGTACAGGAGATCATGACCTTATTATCTTGTTTATGTGTCTAAAGAAGAAAATTGAACCTGGTGATGTATGTAATTTGTACCTTAAATCAGCGGACTACCTAAAGTTAAAGCCAGCTTATGAAGGAAAAGTGCTAAACATAATAATATGTCTGACTGCTGAAATTTTGGTAACAACTTTCTGGTGGATTTCCAAGAGGTACAACTCTGAAATTTAAATTTATGTCTGTACAGGCTGAAAAAACCAGCAACAGCCTTTAACAGAAAAAAATGAGCACAACCATGAAATTGTGGAGGATGAGTCAGAGTTCAGGTTGGTCAGGGAGTGTCTGGACAACCTTTCTCTAAATATGATTTCATTTTAAGTGTTTTTGTGAGAGGCAGGGGTGGTACTCAATGAACCTTTATGGGTCCTTTCCAGTTTAGGATATTCCATGATTCAGCAAATATAGTTCCAATTAATGAATTACAGGAAATGCAGAAGAGAAAGAATCTGAGCAAAAGGTCTGAGCAGCCATGAGGCTGAATATCACAGGCTGTTAAGGGTTAAACTGAAAGGACAAACTTGAAACATCAGAAGTGGTAATAACACATTTTCTGGTATTATCTGTACTAAGGAAAAATGTGTACTGATAAATGGACAAAAAAGCTGATTTTGTCCACTAACACATGAAACATTGACCAGGACTACTTCTGGAACTGGAATAAGTATTTAAAAGAAAAAAAAAAATAAAAAAAAAAGGTTTGAATGTAGGCTGATGGCAATTTTTGTCGGGGGGAGGGAGAGGATTACAAGAAAATTGAAATTATTTGCTGTGTCACTACAAGTGACCCTGCCTCTGTTATTGACAACCATTTGATATATGAGGATGAAAACATTTCAACATGAAAAATGTATGCTGTATATTTACCTTTTCCTGCAATTTTTCTGTGTCATTTTTTAAAAACAACGTTGCAGGTTACAGGCTCTACCTTGAGTAGGGCTCAACATTAGAAATACAAAGTTCTACCCTAAGTTACAGTCTGTTTCAGAAAGGGATGATGCATTTTATGGGTGTGTAGTATTTAAATATTATCAGTCTTAGCCATGCACTGCTTACTAAGAAACTTTATTCTGTGCAATTGATTATTAAACATTTATTCAAAATTTTTCAGTATGTTGGAGATGCTCTAGCAGCTGTTAGTGTGTCAATAAGCACAAACCAACAAGCTGGGTTTGTTGCTTTTTATTTATTTGTGGAAATACCTAATGGTTGTTTGGCTTTGCCAGTTTATTTCTGTCAAACTGAAGTGAATGGCCACTGAAACTATTTCTCTAACAGTAAATGCTTTTTAATTATTCATAGAAAGATGGAACGGTCTGGGTTGGAAGGGACTTTAATAATCACCTACTTCCTTCTAACCTGGGTAGACACACCTTCCACTGTCCCAGGTTGTTCCAAACCCCATCCAACACTTCCAGGGATGAGGCAGCCACAGCTTCCCTGAGCAACCTGTGTCAGTGGCTCACCACCCTCACAAAGAATTTTTCCTAATCTCTAACCTAAATCTCTCCTGTTCAATTTAAAACTCTTCCCCCTTTGTCCCATCATTGTCCACCCATGTAAAATGGGGAAAAAAATATTAAAAATGTATTGATGTCTTTGAGACACAGTAAAGGCATGAAAGGATAGTGTACATGAAGTTGGGGTTTTATAACTATTGTAAGAAACAAACAAGTCTTGCTTTCACAGATATGGAGGGAAGTGGAGCAGTGGGAGCTGTCACAGGACCTGCAGAGGAGCTGAAACTGCAGCCCCATGAAGAAGCCAAGTCAGCAAGAAAGCCAAGCACAAGAAAGCAAGTCCAGACCAAGACGGGTGACAGACACACCTCCCCCTCAGTCAGGAGAAGTGACAGTCACCAACAGCCCCGTGGAAGATCTCCTGGTGCCTCAGTGGAGCTCCAGCAGCCAGCAGTCCCGGGGTGCTCCAGCCAGAGGGAAGTGCCCCAACCTTCAGCTGGGTACAGCCAGGAAAGAGAGGAATCTGACAGGATGGCCCAACACCAGAATGATGTCAGAGAGTGTGCTGCCATGGTGGCAGCAGAGGGGTAAAGCACTGATGGGAGAGGGTGAACCACTGTGGTCACTGTGGTCACTGTGGGGCTGAGCCTTGTGCCTCTGTGGTCAGAGAAAACCAAACAGGTATTGGGATGGGGGACACATGGACACATGGACAATGAACCCACTGCCAACTGCAAAGCTCTTTGATGCTGACTTTTTTAGCTTCCAAAATGGTCTGGGTGCATCCAAACTGCCCTCTGAGAACAGTTCTGACTCCTCCAAAACTCTGTCCAGGAGTTGTTTTGGGGAGTTCTTCATGGATCAGCTTTGAGATTGCATTCAAAGGCAGTCAGGGGTCAGCCTAACCACTCAACAGGGTTTCTGACACTTCAGTGTTCTAGCAAGGATATAGTCTTACTGTCTCAAGCATTGCTGGTGAATATGCATATATGTAAATATATAGAAATTTTCCCATTTCTTCCAGCCATGCTTTTAGTTTCATTCAAATAACTTCAGTATGTACATAAATATTTTCCTTTTTCTTCATTTATTCAACTTTCATTGTGGCTTGAGTATGTGCTTCCAATTCCGCTCTACTTAAACCTGTTTGGTTTTTGTTTGGTTGGTTTTTAAGATTAAAGTATGTTACTGAGTAAATCTTCACCATGACATTGTTTTCTGACACCTTTAAATCACTGGCTTGTTAGGAACACTACTTATTGTGGATAATAATACTAATGCTGATGTTTTTCATTTGCTCAGAGAATTCCTCTGTGCTTTGCTCTACTGAGCTGGAAGATGAGGAACTTTATTGTGCCTCCTCTGTGCCGTAAAGTTTTTGGTTGCAAGGTGTCCTGGTAGCACCAGATAAAATTTATACTCCTTTGCAAAAAAGAAAATTACTTAATCAGGAAGATGAGATTTCTGGCCAGATCAGCAGTGGGAAAAAAAGTGACAAACCTTGATTTGGAAAAGAACTCAAACAAACCACAAACCAGTTCTCTTCAAGCTGAAGGGGTTAAGCTGCATATTCTGGCCGAGCTGCTCAGTTTCCTGGGCACAAAAATAGATTCACGATCTTTGGCTTCTGCACTTTGCTGTCTTTATAATCACAATTTTGGGGTGAAATGAGACCAACTGCACACTGAGCCAGGCTTCTCATTGAGTGAACAGAAGTTTTTCTGGTTTAAGACACTTGTGGATGAAGATCTTATTAAGTGCAATGGATCAGCCTTTCTGACCTCTTCCATGGTATAGAAAAGCCATTTATTACATTATTTTCTGCAGAGGCCAAAATATTATTAGTGGGTAGATCCCTAAAGATCATGATTCAGGGTCTGAAAAAAAAGTTTTACCTTTCAAAGACATCCATGTCTGGAGAAATTATTGGGAAACCCTTTTTCTCCACAGATGACACCCAGTTTCAGATGCTTTCACACAGCAGCATAGCCTTCCATTTCTACAGAAATACAATTCCTTCATTCCATGAATTCTATTTTCCTTCAGTGGTTCTACTTCTAGTGACTCCATCACATCCAAACAGTACAAAATAAAATAATATAAAATTTCACGTCAGTATGCCCGCCAATAATTTTGAATGTAAGTTGTATGAAAATACTGTAAAAAATAATTATTTTGGGGGAAAAAGTCAAATATATTGGAAATAGTTAAGGGTTTAAATTAATCCTTTCTATCATAATCCTTGAATTTATCCATACTTTGCAGAATAAGTAATGTCTTGTATAGCTGGATCTCTAGTTAACAGGGCTAGAAGTCCTTAATTGCAGCATTTTCAACTGAGTGAGTGGTGGTACATGGGAAAGAAGTGGGGACAAAGTGAAAAAAACCATAGTGGCAAATGGATGCAAACATGCAGCAAATCCTGAATAAGTACTGCATTTAGGGGATCTTGTGCACCAGAAACAAAAGAGAAAGAAAAAACACAGCACTGTAGTGATCAGAGAGAAAGACGTGAATAAGACTCAGTGGCTGAAGTGATTGAAGCCATTTCATAGCTAAACATAAAATGGCAACTTTTTCCTAAAATAATTGAGTTTGCACTGACTGCAACAGCGATTGGATGAAATAGGATCCTACTGCTTTGTGGCTGAGGGAGATCCAGATTTATTTTCAAATGTTTTCCATTTATGTTTTCCATGAAACTGAGTTAAAATGCTCACTCTTACAGGAACTGTGAGATCAGATAAGAAGTTGTGGCTGTCCCATCCCTGGCAGTGTCCAAGGCCAGATTGGATGGGGCTTGGAGCAGCCTGGGATAGTGGAAGGTATCCCTGCCCATGGTAGGGAGATGGGAACAGGGGGGTCTTTAACGTCCTTTCAAACCAAATCCATTCTGTGCTTCTATGAACTGCTACAGGGTGTCCTGGGCAAGGCAAATAAAGAGAAGAAATGTCTCATATCCCAAGCCAAAACCCTCATTTTCCAATATTTTGAATGCCATCTTGTCCTGAGGGGCACTTGCTGTCATTGTTGTGTTGTGGTCAGTACTTTTTCTGATCCTTCTCAATCTTTGCTTCGAGCTCTTCTTAATCCTTACACTATAATTAGGACAACAGTCATTCCCACCTTTGCATGGGTGTTTTATGGATAAATTTGTGACATTCTGCATTCCAAAACCCAGAGTGAGGCAAGGGTGGGGATACAGTGGAAGGAGGCTGTTGAAGAAACCACAGTGGGGTGTGTGGGTTACTCATGATATCACATGGGATGTGGAGCCTTTATAGACTGGGCTTATTCAAGCCCTCTGGCTCAGCTCAGGACATTCAGCTGCTGTCAAAGTCCAGCTTCTGTGAGGACATAGAGACAGCAGCAGGATTTCTGCTTGGATTTTGGAAAGACCCTGTGGGGATTTCGTGGCAGAGTTTCAAGTGTCAGCCCAGCCCACGCTCTGTCCAGTTTTGTGGGAGACAGAAAACACTTCCAGCAAATCTACTGGGGCTTAACAATGTGCAACTTCCCCACACTGGACATGGAGGAAGCCTTCAAAGTGCAGGAGCAATTAATAAAACATCTCTGGATCTGCATGTGAACATCCTTCCTCTGAGACCCGAAATCATTCTGGACAGTCATGTTAAATGTCAGTGAAATTTGACAAGTTTGGCTCTACTGATGCCAACAGCAAAAATTTCATTAAGTTTGCTGGATTTGAGATTTCCACCTGGTAACCTTTTTCCGTAGTCCCATCTACAATGCCTCTGAGTTCTTTTATTGATATAAATAAGAAAATAGCTGAAAGGATACCTTGCTTTTAACCAAGCTCTCCAGGCTTTTCCGAATTGCTAGACAATGTATGGTCAAAATTCTTCTTCTTCTACCTTCTTTTTTTTTTTTTTTCTCCCCATTTTGTGGGGATGAGATTTTTTCCTCTTATGTCTGAAATAGAGGAGTGCATTACAGAAAAATTTGCCTAAGGCTTTGGGCCAGAGCTGATGAGACTTCACAAAGATACAGGAACAGCCACATGGATTGGAAAAAAGAAAGCCTGTGAAAAATTAAAATGACAAGCCTGGTTAGGGAGCAGAGATAACTGGTGATGTAGTAAAATTAATTACAGTCTGGGTGGAAGGAATTGTGTGCCTAAGACAAAATTTAAAAAAAAAAAAAAGAAAGAAAGAAAAACCAAATAACAGCAATGAGATTATAAACCTTTTGATCATCTCTATGTGGTATAACTTCCAGTCCCTGTTTATTATGGTATTTATTATGGCATTTATTTCTATAGCGTGAGAGGTATAAATGGCAAATAAAGGAGGCAAGTGTCTGGTCAGAAGGTTTTTCTCTGAGCTCCTGACTCTGCAATGAATAACCTTATTAACAGTGAATTGCACTCAAAAATATCTTCACTGGACTAGGAACTGTGAGAGGAAACCTTCAGTGGATCAAGGAAGCTGCATGATGCAACACTCCAAGGGTGATTATGGACACTCATTGATTATCCAGATTCACAGGTTTTTAGATATAAATTTTTTCAGTCGTTATGCATTTGCCAGAATGTGAAATAATTCCAGTTTTCTACCTACTGAAATGTGGGAAATACTGGGTGATAATTTGTCAGCAGCAGCATTACTTTGCAAGAGAAAAAGCCAGATAGCCCAAAGGATAATTCTAAGATTCTGTAACACCTCAGCAAGGGGACATTTCTCAGGTATATATAAGGACTGTGGTTTTGGGAGGTGGGCAGTAGCTGCTACTTGAGGTACAAAACTTCATGTATTGGATGATGTGATGGGCTACAGTGAGGGACACTGAAGCTCCCAGGAGTCTGAGGCCAACCTTGGAGGAACCTTTGAGAAGTGCCAGAGCTTCTTTTCCCTGGCTTGAACCTCTGTGTGCAGAGCTGGAGCTGCCAAGAAGCTGCCAACAACCTTCTCCTCTCTCTCCAAAGCATTTCAGAATTTTGAGTTTTCATAGAACAAAAAGTGAACTGCAAAGACCCTGCAATTAGTGAGTTTTCCAAAAAGGAAAATAAAAAGACAACAGAGAAAGTTTTATTTTTTAACAGAAGTTGAAATGTCTGTTGGAGGAGGGTCATTTGGGGAGGTCTTTATGCTCTCGTTTTGCTTTCTTTTTCTTTTCTTTCCTCTTTTCTTTCACAAAGAGGAGAAAAACAATGGAGAAGAACTAACAAAGAAGAAAATAAAAGTAGTTTTGAAGGAAGGCCATGGCAGAAGGCTGCACACAAGCAAGGTCAGCCTCTGAACAGTTTCCATATTGCATTAGACCTGAGGGCAGCCAGCGTTGGATGCTTGGGGACAAGTATAAGAAAAAGGAAAATATTAAATTAGCCCTCCCTGGAATTTATTTTAAGCAATAAGAGACTTCTGAGATTGTTGGTTGCTCTTAATGACTTATTATCCTTAAACATTTTACATAATTGTAGCACTAATATGGTGTTAAACTGAACTATCTATATCCTATGTGGAAAAAAGAAAAAGAAAAAAAAAAAAAGAAAAAGGGAAAAAAAAAAAAAGAAAGCAAAAAGAAAAAACACCCAGCTAATTCTGCTTTTATTTTAAGTGTTCTGCCTGGTATTTTCCAGTTGGTTTTTTTTTTTTTTTTTTTTTTTTTTTTTTTTTGCATAAGTACTGGGGAGTAATACTTTTTCACCTTGCTTTCCAGATGTACCACACATTCTTCATCACTTTCCAAGTTCTGTGGGAGTCCTGTGAGATTCAGGCGCCTGACTTAAAATTTAGCTGAACAGATAAAGGGTGATATAGGAAGAGAAAGAGAATATTTATACTCAATCCTCCTGCAAAAAACCCTTCTTGGTTTGTGCAGTTAAATCTGTGGGATGTAGGTGGTGGCTGGGACCCTGACCTTTGGACCTCAGCTAGAAACCCAGAGTCAGGTGGAAAAAAAATCCCAACAAAACGGGGATGAACGGGCTTAATAATAAACCCATGAACTTTAATTTTGGGAAAGAGGAAGAACAGAAAGTGGTGATCAGAAAGCCAAGACAGTGGAGTGAGAAAGGGTCTCTGGAGCAGCTCTATGAGGGGTGGACTCAAGCCAGGTCAGCCTGCATTTGTCGGAGGCAGGAGCTGAGCAGAGCGCACCACCCAAATTCCCTGCTGCTTTGGAGGAGGGTCTTCTCCTTCATTTCCTAGTGAGTCATTTGTCCATTCCTGAGGGTTGGATTAATTTGTGCTTTTTCTCCTGATGCACCTCTCTGTTCCAAAGTACATTAAAGATGAAGCCGGTGCCAAGTCTTGCAGCTGTCAAAGGAGTGATGTTAAAAATATCCCACCCCTGCTCTCCCTCCCCAGACCGTCTCTTCGTGTCTAGGTGCTGACAAAAGTTATTTGTCGTATTCCCTTCATTTGGTGAGTGACAGGAGACTGGTGTCAAGTGAGAAAATGAAATGTAAATTTTATTAAACACCTTCTCATCTCTGTGTATCAATCCAGATTCCAGCCTAACACAGCAAATCAAATCCTGTCTTCACCAGGCCTGAGGGCACACAAAGAATCATTTCTCCTTAATACCATTCCATCCTAGTAAAATATTTTTCTGTTTAGTAAATGAAAATTTAAAATGCAAACCCTATTTTAATCCCAGAGAAAAGATGTGCATTGCAGAGAGAAGGATGCTGCATTTTGTTCTGTTCTGCCTTGTGTTTTCTTCTGTTTCCAGACACACAAATGATGATTAGCTGAAACAAAAATTACAACTCTGTTTTAAGACCTCCCCATCGGGACTTTTTATCTTCATGTCCACCACTAGGCTTAGAAGCTTACTTGTCCAGAGGTGATTCAGTATCCACTTGTTTAATGTACAACTGCATGGTAGATTATATGATGTACTGAAGTCTGAAACATTATTCCCAAGTGAACAGCATCACAAGTTTATTGCTGTGGGTCTTAGTTCCTCTATTGCTTTGAAAATGGGGCTTTTGCTCCACTGTGAGAGGCAAAATTGTCAGCAAAGGAAACTTCTGCTGAGTAAAATCATGGCTGATTTGGATCTTGGTATTCACAGGCAGAGCATAAAATGGTGTCCTTTGGTAATGGGAAAGATATTTATGGCTGTTTATGTGTGGAGTTTGACATTGGGATGGAGACAATACATACAGGAGATAAACCCTAACCACAACACAAATTTTTCGTTACTCCCAAGAGGTGGTACTGGAGAATATGTCCAGAGAGGTTGTGGACTCCCCATCCCTGGGAGTGCTCAAGGCCAAGATGGACAGGGGTCTGAACAACTTGGTCTAGTGGAAGGTGTGCCTGCCCATGGCAGGGGAATGGAATAAGATGAGCTTTAAGGTTCCTTCCAACCCAATTCATTCCATGATTCCATGATTCTATGAATTTTTGTATTGAGGCCACTGTTTAACCAACCCACCTACCTTTCATTTACACCCTTTACCCCTAAATATTAAAAGTTATGTGTCTAGCTTGGCTTAACTCTCCCTTGTTTGTGGGTAATAACAGATACGGATCCAGGAGGGTGCTGCTCTTCATTTTTCATGCACAGCTGTTGCAGGACAGGCTGAATCACCCTGTGCAAGAGCCTGTTTCTCTGCTGGTGTTGCCTGAATAATTTCAATGACAGAGTTGCCTTCCAGCCTTGCCATCTTAACGCAGCTCTTTTTAGTTCCAGTGGAGTCTGCCACTGGTCACTCTGAAACTCAACTTGAGATATTTTCTGATGGAAAAAGTGCAGAAGTGTTGCAAATGTAGAGATCCTGTGGCAATTTTACCCTCTTAAAGTTGTTGGCTGCTCTTCCATTGCCCCTATTAGCAGGACCTCATCCAGTACCAGTTTATCTAGGAGGTGAGGGTCCAGGAATTGCCTGGTTTTCCCATCTGAAGCAGTCCTAAGGGCTTACAGGAATTCAGAGCTTCAGCCATCTCATAGACCTGGGAGCCAACCAGGTCAGTCAAAGTTTCCATCTTGCAGATCCTCCAAGAAATGTCTACAGCACCTAATTTCAAGGAGGCTGAGGGTGTATATAGTCTCCAAAAATCTGAAAAAAAAAGAAAAAAAATTCTAAAGAAATCTGAATTACTTAAAAACTATTATTTTAAATATTTTTAAATTATTTTACATCTCTGGTATTCTATTTTAAATTAAAATTTTCCCTTCCAAGAGAAATAGTAAGCTCCTGCTTTTCCCAACATCTTTAAGAGGGAAAGCCATGCTGTTGTCCATGAATCAGGAATAGATGACACAAAGCAGGGAAGAGTTAAGCAACTCACTAAAGCTTGCACTAGGAGCAAGTGGAAAAGAAATCAGAAAAAAAAATGCCCATTTCCTTTGGCTATCTGTCCTGAGACAGATTCACTACAGCATTTTGGTTATCTAAACCTGTTTCAGAGAGGAAAATGAAGACAGGAAACACTGAAAAAGTAATGCAGGGCAAAACTTGCAGCTTATGAATTAGGCTGGATATCAGCTGTCCTCGGTTCAAGTCTGCATCCTGCCACCAATTCCCCTCTCTGACCTTAGGCCACTCATTTAATGTCTCTGCCCCTCAGCTCCTCACGTGCAAAATGAGAATGCTAATGCAGCTTTGCTCCCTCCCTCAGCCCACGCTGCCCACTCAGGCTCCAGGCTGCACTGAGGCTCTTTCTAATTAATTATTTTCCAAAAGCACAGCTCCATCCTGGCTTCCCAGTTGCCACTGAAACCATCCTTGAAACAAATAGGTAGAAATGATAGTAGTAATAGTGATAATAATAGAGGTAGGAACAGAATTAGATATAGAAATAGAAAAATTAAGCAAAAGCAGAAATAGAAAAAAATAGAAATAGAAAAAAATAGAAATAAAAAATAGAAGAAAGAAAAAAATAAATAGAAATAGAAGTAGAAATAGAAATAGAAGTAGAAGTAGAAGTAGAAATAGAAATAGAAATAGAAATAGAAGTAGAAGTAGAAATAGAAATAGAAATAGAAATAGAAATAGAAATAGAAATAGAAATAGAAATAGAAATAGAAATAGAAATAGAAATTAAATAGAAATAATAATAGTGATATGTTAGAGAAAACGATAGTAATATTGGTAGTAATAGGGATAGATGTAGAGATAGAAATAGATTCAGAAAAAGAAATGGAAGTAAAAAGTAGAAATAGAAATAAAAATTGGAAAAGAAAGAAATAGAAATAATGGAAATAGAAATAGTAGTAGTGATAGTGTAAGAGAAAGATGGTAATCGTGATAATAATAGGGATAGATATAGAGATAGAAATAGATTTAGAAGCAAAAGTGATGATAGAAATAAAAGTAGAAACAGAAATAGAAATAATAAGAGCACCTAAACTGGTTTCATTTGCAAGGTGTTGAGGGTTAAAGCAAAGAAAAAAAAGGGAAGGAAAAGTGCAGTCCGTGCAGAGGAGCTGTCATGTCACACAAATTGCCAGCTTCCCTAATATCAGCAATCCCTCCTCCGCCTCACCAAGTTAAATTCTCTCTCCCCTGCCCCCAGGTGGGTGGCTCTGGGCCCGGGCTGCAGCTCCCTCCACACCGGAGATCAGTCATTTCACACCGCCACTGGGCTTCCTCGCCATTCTAATGCAGAAACGATTGCACACTATGACTAATAATGTTGGCTGTATGAAAGAATTATTTATATAGAGACTGAGAAAGGCCTCCTTGGATTTCCAGACAGGACAGTCTTGATTTGGAGAGAGCAAAGCATAAAATAACTCCAGGGCCATTTCGAGGGTGGCGGAGTCTCCAGGAGACGAGCTGACAATTGGTGCTTGAATTTGAAGCTGCAGATGTGTGTGCTGTGGTAAAGCCTCTTCCCTCATACCCTGGAGTCCCCTATCCTCAGAAATAAAGAAGGGACATAGAGGGAATGCCAGTCAACACAGGCTTATGGAAAATAGGTCCTGCCAAACTAAATCGAGAGCTCTTTTTCTGATGAGATTACAAGTTCAGTTGATAAAGACAGCAGTATTCAAGCAGTAGGCATCTGTGAGGAATTTGACTTGCTACACTATGACCCCTTGATTACAAAACTAGGGAAAAATGCACAAAATTAACATGATGCACCTTAAGTGGATTAAAAATAGGCTGAGAGCATCAAAATGTGCTTGCAGAAGTCACTGCTGAGCAGGTCTGTTTCTAGTCTGGTCACAGAAGGATCATGTTATCTATAAAGAAAAAATTTAACTAAAAGTGGCTATTCAGACAATTGGCGATTGATTCTCCATCTCTCAGAGGATGATAAATAATGTAAGAGGACAGATCCCTTACGTTATGTGACCAGTGGATCAGCCATGTATGGATGCCCCATCCCTGGAATCCAAGCCCAGGTTGGATGAGGCTTGGAACAACCTGATCTAGTGGAAGGTGTCCCTGCACAGGGTAGGGTGGTGGAATGAGATCTACAAAGTCCCTTTGAACCCAAACCATTCCAGGGTTCTATGAAATTAGGTACATTTTGTTAGGACAGAAAAATTATACTTAAAGATATGCCTGGATTTACCAGGCAGAGTTTCTGTTCTGACAGTTGATGACTGAGAGCAGTTTCTCATTATTTGGATGATCACCAACAATTATTTTTGTCAAGATAAAGATCTTACAAAGGAGTTATTTTTGCTCCATGGACATAAAGATTTTAAATAAGAAGAGATTGCTTTTTATTCTAGGATTGACACTGCTTTTGGTTTAGGTGTCTGCAGTGGCAGAAGTAGTTTAGAATTTTGTGTGGGTTTAACAAAGGAAACACAGATGAGGAAAACACTTTGCTTGCCAGAAAAATAAGGAATTTTAAACAAGCTGAAAATGAAAACATGAATGGTGGGGGACTTAAAAAGAGGAAAGAGAAAATGTGTACAACCTCCCCCTCCTCCTGGGAAAGTTGTTACAGGTGGCGATGCCATATCCTATGACAGCAAGAGGAAGACAGGAGAGAGCCCAGGAAGAGAAGCAGGGCAGCAAGAAACACCTTTGACACCTCCAGTCTACTTTATTCATTCAGAGATGTTCCAACCCTCTAATATTAAGAATATTCCCATTAGTATTAAGAAAATTCCCATACATTTCAGTCTTTCCTGCCTGCTTGTGTCATGGTGCAAAAGCTTTAGCAAAGTAAGCTTTGAAAAGTCTGACTCCATGGTCAGGAACCTAAAGCATATTTTTCTTATGAATTTCTGGATCTTCTTGTCAAAGCATTCCCCTCAATGTGAGCAGTTTCCAGTGAAAAATAATGGGTGCAGCAGCAACAACCTGTGTCTCTTTTGGGTTGACTCCAAAGCCCATCCAAGTCCATGAGGTCCATTCTCCAGACATGGTTTATGGGGTCTAAAAGGTAAACGTGGTTCATTTACTGCTTCTAATCATACAAACCCTCTTTCAAAGCCACGGAATCATTAAACCATAGAGTACAGTTTAGCAACTCCAAAAATTCTGCTTCAAATAGCTTTTAACTTTTGCAAAGTTTATGAGGACAGTGCATTCTGCATGGATCATTTGAATGGGCAGAATGAAGATGTTGAGCTCAGGTGTGAGCTTGCTTTTCAGATGAGTTCCAGCTCTACTCTGCAAATGGGCAAACATTGGAAAGAATCACTTGCATTAAGCCACCAAATCCCTCCTCTGCCCTACCAAGAGATGACACATATAAACTCATTAATATTGCTTGATAAAATAGGCGTGTTACAAGGATGATTACAGATTAGAATCATATTCCTGTGCTAAGATTGCTGCTGAGGCTAAGCCAGTACTGCTCTGATCTTAATCGCCATAGATACTTCAGAAATAATTAAAAAAAAAAAGCCAACAAGACTATCCTTTAAAACTACTGCACATATTCTCCTCACACCTCTCAGGATGTTTGCTTTGGTGAAGCAAATATCCTTCATCTCAAGATTTATTTATTGGTTTATAATATTCCTGGGTTGCATAATAGAGAGATGTCTACTAATACTCTAGAGAAAGAGGGATTTCTCATGAATTTTATACACATAATTTCCTCTGGGAAGTGCTGAGTATGATACCTCCTGAAGGACTCTGTGGAAAATTCATGTAAATAAGGGAAAATGGATTCATGGCTCCAGCCTGCAGTTATCTTGTGAGCAGGGTTTTGTGAGACAAAAGCACCGAGGGCTGAAAACGTGGACTCTTTCTTTACACAGAAATGGGCTGTGGAGCATTGCAAGGACTCACTGCTGCTGCTGGGGTCACTGGTCAAGGTACTCACAGAGATAAAATTCTGCCTCCTCGACATCTTGTGAAAGACCCCCCCCCCCTGCACTTTGCAATGGTGAAAGTGGATTTATTTTGGACTAACAACAGTCTCCAGAAGGACCTTCCAGTAGACCCATGAATATGAGAGCTGCATGTTTTATACTCCCTCTGCCTGCTCCTGCTGATCAGGGGACTGTGCAATTTGGTGTATAATTATACTGATCTCCCAGTCGTGTTACCTGAGCCTGCATCTCCATGACCCAGCACCTTTGAAAGCTCCGGAACCTGTCCCATTCACACCTTGCCTTCTTGTACTGAGCTCTGCTGGTCAAGAACACCTTTAAAGCTGGCCTGTGCAGTTTTTCAGCACTGAAAATGCAACTTCAATGTGCTTTCCAAACCAGAATATCCATGTTATCTCACAGATATAAACAAAATCAGCCCCACACTTTGGTGTGAGGAATGCAAGTAGAGCTGAAATGCATCTGCGTTTTCATGGGATAGAGAAGTAGGGCAGAAAAACCCCACAGTTATGGGGTGGGAGCATTAACCAGCATTTCAGACTTTCTGCTTGGCACTCACATTATTTAAATTTATTTGTAGGAGAAAGGGTTTGAGGGTGATATATCTGTCTCCACAGATGGTGAAGGGTCTGGAGAACAAGTCTTATGAGGAGGGGAAGGGGGAAGTGGAATTGTGAAAGGAGGTGGGAGACAGGTGAGGGTCAATCACTTTGAGTGACATGACAAGAGGAAATGGCTTCAAGTTTCACCAGGAGAGATTTGCATTGGATTTAGGAAATTTTTTTCACCAAAACGCTCATCCAGCTCAGGCACATCTGGCACACCTGGCTCATGTGCCCAGGGCAGTGGTGGAGTCCCCATTCCTTTGATGGATTTAAAATTTGTGAAACTGTGGCACTGGGAGACGTGAGATTTTTCCTTTTTGACTTTGCCCTGAAAACCAGAACTATCATAGAAGTTACTGACATTCCATGTTAGATCATTAAATGATGACAAATTGATCTCTGAAGGATGATGAAAATGTTGACCTCTTTTTTTTTAATTGAAAATTAAATATTTAACTAAATTCTAAGTTTTCCTCCTCAAACGCATTTTTTTTTGAAATTTTCTTTGAAAAATGCAGTGCCTGAAGCTTTTAATGGTCCTCAGAATACTGACATATTTTTAAAGAACATTGACCAAAATTGTCTGTTTTCTAGACATAATTTTTTTCCTGCTTTAGATAACACTCCACTCCAATGCAAGGGCAGGAGAAGTCAGGGACTATGCAGTGCCTGGGTCAGGCACTCTTGATTTGACTGGGAAAGGTGGAAACGTGTCCTTCTATGAAAGAGAAGCTTGCTGTTACTGACAGGAGTATTTCCACTCATACTGTGGCTGCTGAATGCAGGTGTAATTGCTTTCATTTCTTGGTCTGAACTTCGTGTGCCCACTGGGTGCATGAAAAGAAGTGTTTTGTCTGTCTTCCTTTCCCATTCCATGTAGGTCATAGGATCATTTAGACTGGAAATGCCCTCCAAAATCATCAAGTCCAACTGTGAATGCAGCACTGCCACGTCCAAAATTAAACCAAGTTTATAAGGGCCACATATACATGTTTTTTCTAGCACTTCCATGGACAGAAATGGTTGCTTTTTTGAAGATACATTGCGAAGCCGGATGTGCAAAATGATTGCTTAGTTCTCCCCATCTTCCACAAAAGAAAAAAAAATCCCACCCCAAAACACTGAGTGTTCTTTCAGAACGAACCATATTTTTATTTTTTTTGCTGTAGATTCTTCCATTTTAAAAATAATAAATGTACAGGCAGGTCTTGAGCTTCTGGAGCAGAACAATACTTTTATATCTCTGGAAAAATAGCTAAAAACAAAGGAAAACTCCTACTGTATTTTTTTTATTTTATTTCAGGAAATATTTAAAAGAGACCATGAAATTTATGAGTGACAATTCCCATTGAATATTGCACAGGTATTGCTGTGAGGTCAGAAAGACACACCTGATACATTGTTAGCTTTAAATCTGAATGACAAGAGACTAGGAATTTAGGCGGTTTGTGTAAAGATGCTGTGTCCCTACATTTCATTTACTGGTAGGCAAATCGAAACAAACCCCTAGGTTTTGTCTCTAATAAGTCCTCAGAATCTTCAAGGCAACACATAAACCTTGAGTTTTGTTCCATCTCACAAAATATCTTCTCATGGCTTGAATTCCTATTCTCAAAACTCTGCCTGGAGACCAATGCAGTGGAGTAAAAATAAAATAGAAAAATGTAGAAATCCATATTCAGGACAAATAAGTGAATCCTCAGAGGGGCAAAGCAGGCACAGAGGAGAGGAGCTCTTTGGATTCACACCAGCTGAGCATCTGATGCCAAATATCACTAATGAAGTCACCATACCAAATAATGCACCCATCCTATTCCCTTATAATCATTCCAATGCCCCTCACAGCTGTTTCCAACTGTGTCTCTGATCTCCTTGCTAAGACATTTAAATCTCCTGTTTCATTTGCATGGTTATCCAGTGAAATAGCTCCTAGTGTTTCTTTTCTTGTTTGCAAAACTGAAGAGAGGGGGGAAGAGGAAGGCGGGGGCGTGGGTGTGGGGAATGTAGAACTGTGAGGATTTATCTTCATGCAGGGAAATTATTCAAATCTGACAACTTACTTTTGTTCCACGAGAGACTAGCTTGGAGGCTTGGACTCTCACGGGGGCAGATAGCCTTTTTGTAAAGTCTTACCGTAATTAGTATTTTATCCCATCTTGTTTGGCATCCGAGTGCTGCGCTGGATTTCCTTATGATGGAGCTGGCTGCACTAGAGGGACCATGACTTTGTTTTGTTGATGGTGTTGGTTTTGTTTTTTTTCTAACCCATGAATAGGTTCTCAGGTCAGCAGATCAAGAACTCTTCAGGAAAACTATCTGCAGGGCAGTTGGGCTGTGGAACAAAGAGCAAGACCCAGCAGAGAACAAGAAAGTGATGTCTTGTGATGGGGACGGAAGAATAATTTGGCTGGTCCACATCAAAGATCCACTTACCCTAGTGACTAAAACTGTCCAGAGTGCCAAGGGAATAACAGAACAAACAGGACAGCAAAGGCTGATGTTTCCCCAGTGTATTCCCCTACTCTCCTATGACTTGCAGCTTAGAGGAAGCTCATTTCTATTTAACATTCCTTGATGATTTCTTGCCATTTATTTGTCCTGCTGTTTTTTTCAATCCGTGTAAGTTTTAAGTGTCTTCTTGATACCATACAGCAAGGAATGCATTAGTTTGATGAAGTGTCCTTTGAAGAAACAGTCCTTTTGAATGTTTCAAAGCTGTCTCATGAGCTGTGTATTTTCTTTCATAGTCATTTTACTGAAAGGGAGTGAATGGTCTTTCCTCTTCTGCTGTGTTCCCTTTTCACCCTCTCTACATCCATTACCAGGATACATTGGTCTCTTCAATTTGTAGGGAACTATGCCCTGGAAGCAGGACGTTTTGTAGGACTTAAAAGCCAATTTTTAAAGGTGGTTCAGTGCCTGTAAGAAATGTGTATATATTGTTTAATATGAAGCCCTGAAACCTGAATTAGTGTATTATCTTCTACCTTACCTATTGCACTCCATTTCACATATTTTCCACCTCACCTTTTTCTCTTGCTCTTGATTCATTAGTCTCCTTCTCTTTCTACAGCTCCCAGCTCTCTTTTTTCCTAGGAAAATTTTCCAGCTTACCTGCTGGTTTCTTTCCTCCTGTAGAACACATCGAATTACAACTTGGAAAAGTCATTGGTACTTCCCATACAGTGGTGGCTGCATCTGACTATGTAAAATAAATTAAAAGGAGACAATAGTAATAATAAATTAATCATAAGATGTAGCAAAGAAGCTAGAAAGCATCATCTTCACATGCTTTATTCACTCTCATGCCACGTTCCAGTTTTATTTTGCATTTGTGCTGAGTCTTGTTTGTTATTTTGCTCAGTCAGAAAGTTGAAATCTCACTTTCCAAGGCAATTGGAACTTACACTCCATGTGGTTCCCAAATCCCTTGTTCAACTCTGACATAAAAAGCTGGGGTATAATGATGGCCATGTTTTGTTGGGAAGAATCTGTTATCAGTATCCTCAGCCATTTATACTCTGCAGAATCCTGAATTCCTTTCACACTATACCCCAAGGCATGCAGCACATATTCTCAGCATGAGGCAATAAAAGCATCACTGTGGCCATAAGGCAGACCTCCCTTTAAAAAAACCAACAAACCCAACAGAAAATAATATTCATGTTCTAGGGCCATGGAGGCATCTCTTGGGATCCTCAGAAGCTGTAACTTGGAGTGTGGATGAGACAGCTTCATTTCAAGGAGATTCTATGGAATCATAGGATGATTTGGGTTGGAAGGGACCTTAAGGCTCATCTGATTCCACCCCCTGACATGGATGGAGACACCTTGCACTAGACAAAAAAAACCCAAAAAACCAAACAAACCAAAACAAAACAAAACAAAAAAAAACCAACAAAAAAACCCCAAAACCAAAACAAACAAACAAACAAACAATTAAACTAAACTGTGTAATCACAAGCTATTTCTGAGCTACCTGAGCTTAAAACCATGTAAAACACTTAAAAGGTAAAAATCAGGTAAAACCAGGTAAAAAACAGGTAAAAAACTTGAAGTTCCTTCACCCTCACTTATTTAGCACTGTAAACATATTTTAGAAGGCTAAAATCAACATAAGTCTTTGTGCTTACCTCACTGGTAAGGATGATAATTTTGGGGAGGAAATATGAGGTTTTGCTTATGAGGTGCTGAATTGCTGCACTGGAGAAACTGCAGCCAGCCTTGGGCTGATGCAGAGCTTTTCTTGTCATTTTGAAAGGAGCCAAAATTATTGGGATTTTTCTGCCAATAGGCAGCAGAAACACAGGGAAGAGAGGTGCTGTCCATGCATGGCACATTGTTAGTGGGGCACTGCAAGGGCCCATTGTCTTGCTTTTTTTAGTCTTCAGTGGCCTTGCCTTTGTAAGAACTAAATCTGCAGCGCACAATGCCTACAGAAGGAGCTACTCCTATCAGAGAAAGGGAAGGCAAAAAAAACTCAGAGAAAGGGGTGTAGACTATTTACTCCCTCAGCTACAAATCAGCATTGAACTGGAGTGTGAGGAATGCATATTAACATTCAGCTGGCTGTTACTGTGAGCCATAATAGACATGAGCATTGACTAGACCCAGTATTAGTGATGGTACTGGGAAACCATCCTTGCTTTTGGCTGCCTGAAGGCAGTAGTGATCCCCTGCTTGTCCTATCTGTCAGTCTATTTGATCTCCAAATGAATTGCTTTTGATAACAGCTATATAAATGCAGAACTGTTCCGCTGGGCCTTCTTAAATGAGACTCCTCTCTTTCATCTCCCAGTCATTTCAAAAAGCAGATAGACTTGTTAGAGGTTTTTAATGCAATGATTTATGTTTTATCTTGCCTGGTTTGAGGCAGCATTTATTTAGCACTAAATTCTTCCCAAGCCTTCATGTGAGGGAGAAAGGTTTCAGCACAATATTTGAGACTTAAAATAGTGTGTCTGTGTGCACATGTGCATGTGTGTATATGTGTGTGCACGTGTGTATACTCTGCCTCATCAGAGGGAAATAAGGGATGTGCCTTCTTTTTGGGAATTTAATGCTCTGATTCACTTAGATCATTGCACCTCCAGCAAAATTAGAGAGAAACAGGAAGGAAACAATATTTGATAATCCTCTGGCTAGTAATGTTCCATATATGGCAAGTGACAAACCCTTTGGAGAGGAAAAAAGTGAGAAAAATGATGTATTTTTATGGGGTTCAATAAAAGAGAAAATCTCTGTCTCTTTTAAAGTGATTACCATTTTTTAAACATTAACAGGGTGGTTTATCTTTTTTATTTTCCATTTTCTTGTTGCTGAGAAGGACATGCAGCTATTAGGATCTGAAGGTGGAGAGCTGATTTTTAAACCTCCCATTTTAGGATCATGCAAACATAGAATGGTTTGGGTTGGAAGGGACATTACAGATCCTCTAGTTCTGTTTCCCTGCCATGGGCGGGGACATCTTCCACCAGACCAGGTTCCTCCAAGCCCTGCTCTGATTTCATTCGTAAGGAAATAAACAATACTCTTGCTGATGTCCGTGCAATTGAAATAATTGAGGTTCTTTGGAGTAATCCTGGAATGTTAATCCAGATTTCATATGAAAGGATGAGTTGAAATTTCAGGCTTGGGAATTTTTCCCCCTATGTTTGACTATAATAATGATTGCATTGGTGGTACCATTCACCTATTTATTCCAATTGTGAAAACTTAAGTTGTAATAGGACATCCACAATGGATGGAAGTGAAAGTTCTTTAAAGACAACAGCCCTAAATATCTTTGGGACAAGGAAACAATGCTCTAAAGAGGCTAATTTTTGAAAACAGTGAGGCTGGCTGGCCTGCCACAGTGTTGTGTAGCATATTATTCTCTCTGATGTGAAACAACTGATACCCAGAGGGTGCTGGGCACTGCCCAGGCTCCCCAAGGAATGGCCACAGTCTCAAGGCAGCCAGAGCTCCAAGAGAATTTGGACAACACTCTCAGGCACAGGGTGGGATTGTTGGGGTGTCTGTGCAGGGCCAGGAGTTGGACTCAATGACCTTTGTGGGTCCCTTTCAACTCAGGATATTCTGTGATTCTCTTATTCAAAAACCTCCTTTCTGACGTGGAAATGAATAATACAATAAAAGGAGCTAACTGAAAGAAAGGAAAATATATGCAATTTAAACCATCTGTTTAAAACAAGATGATATCTTTGATGCAACAAGTGACTGGGAAGTAATAGGAAAATTAGCCTATTTATCCTTGAAATGACAAGACTCAATTTTTTTCTTGGAAGGAGATAGGAGATCTCGATTAGTATCAGGCACATAGGTGACTGCGTTCTTTCACATCCCAAGATGGGATTGAAGCATGAGGATGCTGTAGAGGACATCTCCAAGGGCTTGCTTAATTCCACCAAGCTTAGACACGTATTTTGCAATGGAGATCTCAAGTGGCACTTTGGTTTCTCTCCTTTAGCTGCAGAAGGACTTTAAGGATGTTAAACTTCTATATACAAATTGACCCTTCCTTTTTTATTCCTGGTGCAGCTTCCTTAGTCAAAAAAGCTAAACACCATCTCAACAAGAAAATATGAATCCTGAGTGGCCTGGCGATTAAAAACTATCCTGACAGCTGTTGGCTTCAGCTCAGTTAAGTTCATTGTGATCCTCTATCCCACTTTTTGGAGCAACTTTCCATATTTGAAGGATCTTGTGGAAAATGATCCTACCCATGGCATGGGGCTTGGAACTCGGTAACTTTAAGGTTCATTCCAACCCAAACCAATCCAGGATTTTTTGAATTTTTTAAGATCTGTGCCTTTGTTTAGGTGCCAAATTTCCAAACCCCCTGTGCTGGAATTGTCTGTCAGGTGGGCAGTGACCACCATCCTCAACACTGCACAACAGGACCCCTTAACTAGAATTGTGAGAAGCAGGACACACAATATACATCCATTTTCCTAGCCGAAAATGCTTCCAAACAATCAAAATAAATATGTTAAAAACCAGAAAGCTCTGATTTTTTGGAGATCATAAATCTAGCTATGTGCCATTAATATCAAAAAGAAGTTTCCTTCCAATGGATACTTGAAAATGTTGTCAAAGCTTTACATGCCCATACTGTATTTGTATTTATATTTGTCTTTACACATGTATGTGTTATTCATGAAAAAACTGCAAGAAGATTCAGAAGACTTTTTTTCTAAATTTCATCATGAATTATATGAATTACCAAAATATAAAAGTAATATGGGATGCAGGACCATAGATATGTTTCCTTGTTTTCAGACATCGCCTCTTTTAAGCCTGATGTCAAAGACTGATGCAAAAAGTTTAAGTGGCCCAATTCTGCTCTTATCAATGTCGTAAACAGCTTTATTTACTTTAGAAGAAATAGCATTAATGAAGACTATCAAATTAATTTTAGTCAGGATTTATACATACATAAACCACATATATATATATATATGTATATATATATATATATAAATCTCCCCTGAGACAACTTGAGGCCGTCTCCTCTCATCCTGTCCCTGTTCCCTGGGAGCAGAGCCTGACCTCCCCTGGCTGTCCCCTCCCGTCAGGGACTTGTGCAGAACCACAAGGTTCCCCCTGAGCCTCCTTTTCTCCAGGCTGAAACCCCTCCCCGACTCCATTGTTCTTCTTTGGATGTGCAAAGCTTAATACATCCATAAGAATTTGATCCAAACATAGCTGAAAACAGAAAAATTATCATCAAGAATTACGGATCAGGGAAGACCAAAAGGCATAGGTTATGTGTGTGCTATTAAGTTAAATAGTTCGAGGAAAGTTTGCAGACTTTTAAAGCTCACTGTTCCTGGACCAGGAAAATTTTCAAACGTGCATTTTCTGAGAGTCCTCACAACGGGGACTAAGCCCTCTTACAATGGATGTGGCTAAACATCATGAATTCGGTTTAGGGACAATGATCAGTCAGGGAATTTTTAATTTAACTTAAGACATATCAGCAAGTTTGCTCCAGGAGTAAGGTGGGGGTGATCTGAATGTTTCCTTTGGTTTTGTGTGAATTCAAAGAAAAAAGTAAGGTTCCAAATGTTTACATCAGGCTTACAAAATATGAGGAGAAAGTGATATCAGATTAAAACTTCTGCTATTCAGGCAGCGTAGAGAGCAGAAGACAGGTACTTTCAGAAAAGTTGAAAAATCATTTGAGTAATGAAACAGAAGCATTATTAATCAGTTTTGACACATGAGAAACTACAGTACGGAGACATTAAATCCAGAATTTTGTGTTTCATTTATGTATCTATAGATATATAAATTTATATATGAGAGCTCCTGCTGCTATTGAGAGCTCAATGCAACCAGTGAAGTTTCTAAAGAGCCCAGTATGCTGCAAACATGGCCTTAAGCTGCACAATAAAAGCTGAGTGCTGTTGAAGGCAATAGAAAAACATGAAAATGTTCCATTTGAAACGTCTTCTTGTTGAAAAATGTTTCTTAAATTGGAGTTTTCTATAGGAAATGTTTTTATGAGAAAAATGACTTCCATTTTTGGCAACTGAATATTGGCCAGAATTTAATTTTTTTTTTCCCCAGCTATTGGCTCTCTGACAAAATTTTAAATACTTTCCATTTATGAATATGCAGAATTAGTTTTTGTCTAACTGCTGTTTTAGAATGAAACACCTTTTCTATCTGTTAGTTATCTGTCTTTTAGGAAGGCACCAAGGAAGGGGGTGAGTTTGTTTGCTGTAAAATTTTATTGAAAATGTGATGGACCCTGCAAAACCCGTCCTTCAGCTACTCATGACCAAGAAAATGGTGGCAAAGCCATGAATTACTCTTGGCTTTTCCAAACAAAAGGTCAACACCTTTCCCTTGGTCTGTGCAATGACCCATGGACATTATGGAGCAGAAAATCAGGAATAAAAATTCATGTTCTTCTTCTGTTGCCCAACACAATAGCTCAGAGCACCTTGGCAGGGGAATTCCCACACATGCCATCAGTGAATTCCCTTTTCACCAATGGGGAAAGCAGACTCCACCCTGGTAGCATTCTTTTTTGTTTGTTTTCATTCTGGAAAGGTCCAGGCAGATAATTTTGGGTTGGATTGAAGGAAGAAGAAGGGCTGCAGCACTCCAATATTTTCCCCTGTATAGCATCACTTATTAAAATCCTGTTGTCCTGACCATTGTTGCTGCCATTGAAGTCTGGTTTATTTACTTGAAAATCTGATTTGTTTCATTTTATTACTGTGTTTGCCAAGTAACTGATATCAGATTCTGCAGGAAAGAGCTGCCATTTACCAGCAGGCTGTGATGGCTCTGACACGGTCTGCAGGACCGGCTCCGAGGCTCGCTCTGCCCCGGGGGCTCGAGCAGAAATAAGATTACTGGCAATAACTGCTTCAACTGCTTTGAATAACAGACACAACTCAGAGAGCATAAAATTAACATAAACACAGCATCAGTGTGTTCCCTCGGCGGATACGAGACAGGCAGGATATGGAAAATTGACTGAAATGGGGTCAGGCGCTGCTGAAATCGGGAAGGCAGGAAGCTCTGCCGAGCTGAGGGGTGGCGGTGCTGCTGATAAATAAATAAATTAAAAATAATTAAAAAAAAAAGACAGCCATGAAGTTTTAATGATAACACATTTGGAGGGGTGGATGTTAAAAATGCAGCATTGATGGCAGAACACCCAAAATGCTGGATTTCCAGGGAAATTTCTCTTTGCTGTTCTTTGGCTTTCCACTCCTGATTGGAAGGAGGGAGGGGGAAGAAATAACAATAATGATAACAGAAATAACAGCAATTTCCTGTAGCAAATTTCCTGGCTTGTTTTTTTTTTTGTGGGGGAAAGGTGAAAATAGAAAAGATGAAGGGAAGGCACAGGGTGATAATTTGAGGAGGATGCCCTAGATTTGTTAATGAGTGGTATCAAGTATTTTGCAGCTCTCCTATCTCTTTTTATTCATCAAATCTTAAAATGAGAGACGCTTTCTGACACACTCAATAAAGAAGTACATTAAGAGGGGAAGGCACAGCAACTCTGATTTTGCAGTTTTCATAACGATATATTGCAGATGCCACTTGGAACAGAGTTACCCGTGGAGCTCTGGATTTCCAAGCCCTCAGACTTGTTCATACAGAGAGAGCAGGAACCTACACATGCTTATAATCAAGAGTTCCTCAGCAACCCAAAGTACTGGAAAAGGCCCATGGTGAGTGTGTTTATCTCATAACCAGCATGAGATTTGGGATATTGTTTTCAAAGCAACCTTCCCTCCTTTGAAGAAGAGATGCCATAGGAGGATAATCCACATTGATGGAGCTTAGGTGATTTTCACTCGAGAAAGAAAATGTTTAGGACTCTGTTCCTGCTTCCCACTGTTGGGAGTTTGTCCTTCAGATGAAATGGGGACTCTCTCCAAATCTCGGGATAAAAACCCTTTATTGAGCCAAATTGCAAAGCAGACCCTGGGACCCTCATTCAGGAAAGATTTCATCCATAGGTACTTCAGACTAACAACATTCTAAGTTTCAACTATCTTTACCCAATGATGAAGAAATTAAAAAAATATATATTTTCTCAAAAATCTTGTCAAAGATGGATTGGGAAGTTTTTAATATTCCTTTCTCTCTTTCTTTAGTTCTCTTTCTCCATCCTCCTTCTTGTCTCCTGCAGAAGCTTTTTCAAGGCCTTGTTAGGGAGCATTGGGGTGTTATCAAATACAAATATTTGCCTGAAAATTTATTTGTTGATGGTCAGGAATATTACATGAGATTTTCAATGTCACAAATGAAGGGGAACACCCAGAGATGTGTGTTAACTTTAGCAAACCACCTTCAAGACAATAAACTGTGTTGAGAGATAAAGGAGAAGGAGCCTGGCTAGGAGCAAAGCAAGACTTTTTTTTTTTTTTCTCTTTTTTTTTTTTTTCTCTGAGGTTTGTAGTCACTTGTGTGAGGAAATGAGGTCTAGACAACTGCAGAGTGAGTTTTAACGTTCTTGCTATAATTTCTTTATTATTATTATTATTGTTATTATTATTATTAATATTTTCCTTTATCATTTCCTGCATTGAAATAGGGTCAGAGAAGGCTCTGAGAAAAAAGTACTGCTGGCTTAGCCATAAGTTGCCTTAAAAAAAATTAAAATCCCACTATTGTGAGGTTTCAAGGCCAACAGAATTTACAAGCAAGCTTTGGATGTGAACTGAAACCCTTGACAGTGTGCCCTTGTCTGTAAAAATAAGCTCCAATGACCCCACGTCCCTCGCTGGTAGATCCAGAGGAAAGGGCAAGTTTCTAAAGGCCGGGGAAACTAAACCACTTTTTGCCCCTTAAAGGTGGTCCTTTCAGGTCAGAGGGAGCCACATGAGTGTGGAGCACAGCTCTAGCATGCCTGGGGACAAATAAAGGACTTTGTTCTCCCCGAGGCATCAATCCAGCATCTCTCACCAGCACCACATTCGTTAAACAAATAAGCAGATGAGTGTACCAGAAGAACGTGCAAGGAAAAACAAATCAGAGTTATAAAACAGCTTGGAGTCCAGCCACGATTTTCCTATGGAAAAAACCCTCTTAAATCCAGTCTCCTTCTCACAAAGGACCTTTTTCTCTCTTTCTGTTGGGGTTAAACAGCATTTAATTGATTTATTTAGTAATGTAATTGATTGCGATGACAGTAGCAGGACTAAGCCCTCTAAGACTGCAGCTTGCTGGCACATTGTGGACCTCATTCATGGAGTCTGACTGCAGCTCCTGTTTAGATGCAGAGCAGCCATAGGCTCCCTCCATAATCCGTGGGAAAGGATAAACTTCTCCAGAGAGTGGTGCACCACTGACCTGGGCTCAACTGCTCCCTGACAGCACTTTCCACAGTGACTTTAACTGGGATTGTGAGTGACTGCATAGGACACCAGTCAAGTGTAGTTTATTGGTAGAAATACAGCCTTAGCAGTCAAAACTCTCATTGTCTCTTTGCTGCTTCTCTGTCTCCACTTGATAGTCTCTGGTATAAAACATGGATGAAAATATGGATCAAAAGCTTTGCAAATCTGATCATTTTTGGTGAGTTGGTTTTATTTTTTTTTTTTTCACAGAGTCATAGAATGGTTTGGGTTGGAAGGGACCTTAAAGATCATCTCGTTCTAACCTCCTGTCATGGGCAGGGACAACTTTCACTAGCCCAAGTTGTTCAAACCCTGTCCAACCTGGCCATGGACACTTCCATTGCTCCAGGGGCAGCCACAGCTTCTCTGGGCAACCTGTGCCAGGGCCTCCCCACCTTCACAGGGAAGAACATCCAACCTAAGTCCACCCTCCGTCAGCTTAAAGGTCTTTGATGAGTTGTGGTTTTAACCAATCAAATCTTGGTCAGCTACAAAGGCTTGTGACTTTTATGATTATCTTCATCTTCATTGCATTGAATTCTCATGTGTATAAATCCAGATTTGAAGGGTTTGGCTGAAAACTAGACCCCAAGTGAGATGATTAAAAAGATGTTAAAAATGGTATGACTCATTTTCAAAAATTATCTAAATGTTGAAGTTCATCTCCCTGTGCTTCCATCTACCTATGTCTTACCCACAGTGGCCATTTTTACATGTGCTCTTTCCTTTTTCCAACAGAAAATAAGTACAGAGCTTAAAATTTTTAAATGTTCACCGGAAGATTTTTTACATGAAAATATCACGTAATAAACTTCTGTTCTCTGTTATCAAGGAGCTTCAAGTAAGAGCAAGACCTACTAGTCTATAGTCCTCCAAATGTGATCTCATTTTATTTGGGACTGCCAAATAAGGTTAAGAAACAAGATGAAAATTACTTTAAAAAGATCGCCGAAAATATACATTTGTTTAAGTATTATGAGACTTCTATAAACATTTTTAGAAGCTGTTAGTTACATTTGAGTAAGAATCCAATTCTGATTCAAAGAAAACTGACCGAACACTCTTAGTTTTGGGTGATAAATAAGGTGTCAGTCTAGAAAGACTTGTTTTCCTGTCTTTTCATCTCTTCTGACCACAAATATACACTATATCAGGCCATACATATATTTTTTCCAAGACTACAAAACTGAATTTGCTTTTCCTTTAGCCCCCACATTTCCATGTGCTGAAATTAGTTGAGATCTGCAGGAGTGTTTAAAAACTTTTTACTTAAACTGTAGTTCTGGAAAAAGAAAATTAAAAAAAAATACATTTTAATTGGATTGGTACCATGGGAAAAGGAAATAAATTAGCCTACTGGTCTCCTGAATGTTGTTCTGAATATGAATGAAGTAAATAAAAGTATCTTCCTCATTCACAGGATTGTTTGGATGCTAAACACAGCCACAAAAGGAAGTTGCAACAAGGTAGGGGTCGGACATTTCTTCCAAGGAACAATTGACAGGACAAGGGGGAATAACTTCAAGCTGCCCCAGAAGAGGTTCAGGTTGGCATTAGAAAGAATTTTTTTCATGGAAAGAGTTGCTAGGGATTGGAAAAAGCTGCCCATGGACATGGTGGAGTCACTATTATCCCTGGAGCTGTCCAAGGAATGACTGGATGTCGCACTCAGTGCTCTGGGCTCAGTGACAAGGTGAGGATCAGTCACAGGCTGGACTTGATGGTCTTGAAGGCCATTTCCAACCTAAACGATTCTGTAATTCTGTGATTAAAATAAAAAATGTTGACATCCTCACTAACACATTCTGGAAAGGAAACTTTCATTGTTATAATTTGCCATTTAATGTCAAATTTCCAATGATCTGATTAATTCCCTCAAACATCTGCTAACCCTCCTTCATTCAATTTTCCCTATTGAAAATGAAATCATCTGCTTGCTGATGAACAGCTTGGTATGAAACAGAGGCTCATAATCAGGTGATACTTGGCCAAGAGGCCAAATCACACCTTCCTAATTATTCTTATTCTGCTGATGATGGTAGACTCAAGATCCTGATTCCACCTATGTTTGTGAGAGATTCACAGCTTTGGAAACAGCTTTGTCTGTATTGGATTTGTCTTGTATCAGGCAGGTAATGAGCCACCAGCCATCACAACTATTCAATTTATAATTTAATCTCTAGAACCAAATTCTCTGGCAATATAAGTTACCTATTTCATGTTTAGAAATCAGTTTAAGTGGGGCAAGGCATCAGAATCTGATGAGGGAGCTGTAGCACAGACACAGATAAAGAGTTACTTGCATTATTTATCAATATTGAATGTCCATCAAAAAAGGAAATCTACACCTCTAACAGGAACTGAATGTAACTCATCACAAAGTAAAAGGAAAGTAGCATTAGTTTATCCATTATTTACTACATTTTTATTTCTATTTTGGCCCAAATAAGTTCCATTCTGTCCAGTAAATATATATAGGCTCATTTTCCACGTATCAAATGCTGAATATGTCCCAGTGAAAATTTCCCAAAGTTCTCAATTCTGACACTTCCTATATCATTACTAACTTTTCTAGAAAATTCAGTCATCAGCATTTTCCTGATTTTGCTCTATTGTCTATTCATTACACACTTCTGGAAATCTCCTAAAATCAATAATGAGAAGTAAAAGTTCTTGGACAGGACAACTGATCCCTTTTTAAAATATGTATCAAAATGGATTAGAAAAATTGCTCTGAAAAAGTGTCTATTTCTTTCCATTGACCATAAAGAGGTGCTGGAGAAGAAATTTGATCTGACATCCTAATTTTTAGCACAAACTAAAGTGAGCCAAGTTTAATGCCATCACTCATTCATGTCTTTTGTTCTTCCACCATCACTGCACTGCTCTGCCACTTGTGGAAAAAAGCAAGGAGTGGAGCCCAAGGCAACAGAAACACCACTTGCTTTCTTTGAGATTGAAGGTGGTAACACTAAGGATGTCCAGACATTGATCAAGTGAATAAAAGCCAGAACAAAGTTAAGTACGTTTTCATTGTTCTTGTTCAATTTATTGCTAAATTTCCTGGCTCTGTGATGAGTTTGTTGAGACCTGAACTGGTTCTTTCTGTATGCAGAGATATTCTCTCCTGCTGAGGCTCTTACATATTTTATTATTTATTTTCTAGTAATTAGTCTGAACCACTGACTCAAACAGAACTAGCCAAGTGAAAAAGAAAATATAACAAAGTCCCCCAATATGTTGCCTTGGCCTGGGGCGATCAGCAGCTGATGGCTAATGGGACAGATGATGCTCCTCTTCTCAGTTCATCCATTTAGCTGCTTGTTTAAGACACAAGAATTTCCCTGTGCCTTGACCCACACTTTGACATTTGAAACTTTCATATGTACCTTGGTCAAGCTGGACAGATATTTTTTTCCTGACCTTTGGAAACACCTTTTTTTTTTTTTTTTTTTTTTTTTTTTTTTTTTTACCTAAACTTCAAAATCTGAAGTATTTTACTTTGCAAATACAGACATGACAGACCTTTCAAAATTAAGATGTGCTTTCCTCTCTTTCCACAGTGATTACAAGCGATATCTGCATCTCTGAATGTATTGCAAGCTCCTCTCCTGGAAAAGAAAAAGTTCAAATGGCAGTTGCATCACCAGCAAATGTGGGAGATGCAGCATGGAGTTAGAGAAGGAGGAGAGAGCAACCTGGATTATGTAAGGGATTTATACATGTCATGTATTAATAAGACTTTACAAACTGAATTAGCTGGGGAGGGGAAGGAAGAATAAGACTCTGCAACCAGGTAGCAACCAGATAAATGCAACTACAGTTTCTTCTAGTCTCTAGTTTTTCTCTCCTGGGATGGATGTGAATCACAGGTGACACAATTTGCCTGTTGGAGACACCTCTGTCCTCTTTGGGAATTAGCTGAGATCAGATGGCTGAGTTTAAGGCAGAAAAAATGTGATGACATTAAGCTGAGCCTTCATCTGTTAGTTCTATCAGAGCTGGGAAATTATCTATAATCTGGGGCCATAGATGCCTGGAAATTTAACAGTGGGTAGTTAAAACCACTGAATGAAAAAATGGTGATGCTCCCTTAAGCTCCTGGTTTACTAAAGGCTTACAAACTGGAAGATATTCCACTACTATTGCTTATTTAAATACTAGTTTAGTATAGCTACTAGGAGGTGGTTTATATTTGCAACTCCAAGGCACAGAGCTCTTTAAAACAAGTCAGATGTCCCCATTGCACATGTCACGTGTCCCACCTATTTTTTTCCTACTCCCTGCCCTCTGGTACATGTCAGTGCTGCTCCTGAGGTCAAACAGAGTGAGAATCTGATGGCAGGAATCAACACTGATTTCCACATTGGCTGTGTTTATTTCTGTTCATTCCCTTGGGGACTTTGAGGTTTGTCTGTTTTGTTTTCTTCTCATTTTCTTCCGAGGAACTTTGCTGCTGCCTGTAAGGGAGACAATCCAGCTTTGCTGGGCAAAGGGGAGCTCAGGGGCTCCCTGAGAATGTTGAGAACTCTATGCACTCCTGAATGTTTGCCCAAGAAAATTCAGATTACACAGCTGAATGTTGGTTGTGCAAAAGGATTTGCACCTGTCAGGTACGAAATACCTTCCCACTCTGCCTTCCAAAGCCCCAGTGCACAAACTCTTCCCCTACAAGGTAGAAACTTGCATTAGAATTCTAATCCACAGGAAGTTGTGTCAGGAGTCCAATAAATCACCAGGATCTGATCCTAATCCATAAAATGGTGTAGACTACCTCATAACTGCATCTCTAGTGCAAGATTCTCTTTTTGTTCCTCCAAACTCTTTCCTTATCCTTACACCCTGCAGTGTCCCCTTTGGACAGGAAAATACCAGGCCTCTGAGAGGAGATGCTGAGGAAAGAAACAATTGTAACTGGGCTACTCATCCCCTTTTGAAATGAATGAAGCAAATAAATCAAAACCTCATCAATGATGAGGAATCTGACTCAAAATTAGTAGGAAGGACATGCCGTGACTGATATTATAGGCCATAAAATAACAGAATGGGTTGTGTTGGAAGGTACTTTAAAGATCATGTCGATCCAACTCCCTGCCTTGGCCAGGGACAACTTCCATAGACCAGTTTACTCCAAGCCTCATCCAACCTGGCCTTGAACACTTCCAGGGATGGAGCAGCCACAGCTGCTCTGGGAAACCTGTGCCAGTGACTCTCCACACTCATCACATAATTTCTTTTTTATCTCCCATCTAAACCCACTGTTTTCCAGTTTTAAACAACTGGCCATTGTCCTATCACTACGGACACTGCAAATTATTTCTCAATATCTACATTTTTTTCAGGATCTTCTTCAGCTTCAATAATTGTATGCCCATCTGATTTAAAGATGCTGCAATTCCAGTGTAGATGTCCACAAAAAAATTCTAAAAAAGGCAGTCACTCTTAACAGTGACCCCAGCTGGTGGTCTAAAGCCAGAAACATCTGAAATCAGCAGCCAATATGAAAAAGCCTGCTTCAAAAATCTGATCTCTCAAAAAAATTGGACAGATTAAAGCTTTTTACTTATTCTCTGGGAGTTATTCCTTTTTCTCTGCTTGAAAGATGGGGAAAAGGATGGGATTTACTCCTTAATGACTAAACTCAGTGATGCCTGTTAGCACCCCTGCCTCCTGCCCTTTCTCCCTCTGAATCTTCACAGTCCATTACTTTCCTCCGACCAAGCGCTCAAATTATCTTTTATTTGCCCAGCTCTGACTCTCACCCAAAATTTTGCCTCGCAGAGTTCCTGGGACAGCTTTTTATTTTGATTATTTTCCCTCTTCCTTCCCTGTTTTTCAGTGTAAATTGAACTGCTGAAGCCAGAGTGAAGTCATCAGATTTTTGAGATTGTCACCTGAGATCACCTTTCTGCCTGCAAACTCTCACATTACCTGGCCAGACCAGGTTCCTATTTTTGCTGCTGGATTAAATGTACTGTAACTGCTGCCACCAACAGGACGTCTAACAAAAACAGACATTTTTTCCACCCATTGGTCTAACAGCTCGGTCTCAGAAAGAGATAATAAATAGATGAGAAGAATTTACATTCTAATATCAGTTTATTTGCTGTAACAAGCTCCCTTCTGTACTGTCTCTCTCACAACTGTCCCTCCAGACGATCCAAGTGGAACACGCAGCTTTTTCTCATCCAGATTGCAAGAGGCATCTGAAACCTCCCATAAAATATTTCTCTTTTATACAATGCACAAGGAAAAATAGCGATGCTAAGAGAAAGGAGAAATGTACAAACACACAATTAATACTTTCAACTGAATCACTGATGACTGTGACTGAAAGTAACTATTTTTAGTGAAGAAGTTAGGCCCTAAAATCTCTTTCCCAGTGTTGAAAAAAAAGCTCTGTTTTGTGCCTGCAAGTTCTTCTGCTGCCTGATTATTGATTTTCCAAAACGGGCTGCCTCAAAGTGAGAATTCTATCAGGAGTTCACAAGTTGCAGCACCGTGTTAGTACAAACTGCTGAACATGGTTTTTCACATGATTTAGGATTCTTATAAGCCATAGTCTAAGTTTATCCACAAAAGTTTAAATGGCTTTATTGTCTCAAAAAGAGAATTTCCAGAGAAAAATAAAGCTAAGGAATCTTTTTTTGCTATAAAACTGAGATGTAAAAAAGCAAATTTCCTATTATGTTTTTTCTAAAAAGCATTAAAAAAGAAAAAGAAATATTTAAGAATTCGTAAGAAATCAGGAAGAAATGAGATTGAAATAAAAACACTGACTTAACTGAAATTTTAAAGAAATTTCAATTTATTAAGAAAATAATTCTGTCAGCGTACTACTTTGGAGAATACATCCAAACTCTTTCTTGTACTAATAAAAACCAGAATATTACAACTCTTAAAAGTCAGTTTGATTTCCTTTTTGTTTCTTTGTTTTTAACGCTTACTTGTCTCACTATATTTAGTTCAACATAATCTACGCTGCTTAGTGTAGCTAAGTTTCACTTAGACTCTGGCTGGTTTTCAGGGTTCCAATTAGCCCCAGATCCACTGAAATTCAAAGCCCTTCCGAGTAGGGTGAAAGCATGTTTATTTGCATTTTGGAAGGAATTTTCCCCATAAAAATAGCTAGAGCCTAAATTGCTTTGCCATGTTGTCATTTAATTTTGTGGAGGAGAATTTAATGGGGGATTTGGATACCTCACAGATCAATTTGCATGTCGTTGGGATTAAGGAAATTAATGTGAGGGAAGTCAGGATGAGGGTGTAGAGCACAACAGATAATCTGGAATGATTCTTTATTTAATTCTGGAACAACAGTGCTGAAACAAGGCACTATTGTGGAGTTGCCATTGGACTGAAGCCTATTTTGTTCAATTTCCATGTACAGGGAAATTGCTCCCAACTCCCTCAGGCAGCTTTGCAGATCTGCTCAGGGATACTAAGGAAAATTAATCTGAATTAATTTTAGAAGTGGATTAGTTCAACTAAATTAAAACACCGTGTGGACTCTCTCATTCAGAATTAAAGTGGCTTTAATTCAGTTTTGCTTCATTCAGTTTAACATTGGGTGAAACAACAAAGTTTAGGCTCTTTTAGATTGATGTGCAGATGATAGCAATTTAAATTCCCACATTCAATTATTTTGGAATTGACTGTTTCTCCATGTACAATAATTTAGTGTCCATGACAAGTAGAACATGGGACACAAAGATCTCTGCCCACGGATGGGACATGGGTAGTGAGGTGGATTCTTTTCCCACTCCAGCTTCTCCCAGCCTCTGCTCAGGAGGAATTTGCAGGAAGGACCTCACAGCCCTGTTGAATATTCAGTCCTAGGCTTTCCTCCCAGCCTGGTTAATGGAATGGTTTAGGAACGGTGACAGTGTGAAATGGAATAAATTGTCAAACTTCTTTTATTAGAAGAATAGTTACAACTTCCAAGCCACTGGTGGCATGCACTGTATTTGCAGTGTTGGCTTTCTATGCCATTACAATTCTCCAGAGCCTCCTGCTCCTCTCACCTCTTCATATGAGTCATTATATTTTACAAATATGGACTATTTTAATCAAAGAAGGCTGCTGAAAAGAAAACTTATGCTTGTATTCAAATACCTTGGGAACATAAACAGACCTGTTTTCTCATGAGCAAATTCCCCACTTTGTAGATGTGAGAGACCACGTTCATGTTGATGGTGGGGTATTGCTGATACACATCAACAAGAAAATAGGGCAGATCAACTAAAAAAAATCCTAACTCACATTAAATCAATTAAAGATATTCTCCATCTGGTTCTACCCAAGGGGTTTGTACTGATTTAACTAAATTGGTTTCTAAACTGATTTAGTTAAATTGGTGCATAAACTGTGGATAGAACAGCCAGAAGAAAGTACAAAGGAGTCTAAGTAAGTCAAACGAACCCAAGTGAGGATAAGAGGTGAAGTGAAATAGTTGAGGAGGAGATTAAGTGGCAGGATAACCTTTAGGGTTTTTGTGGAAGGATTCCGAGCAGAGCTGCAAATCTGAGAAATATGTGAACCTCTGTCTCTGCCAACAATGGCTGTCAGCCTTAAAGCACTGGGAGGTGCAGGACTGAACTGGGAAATCTGAAGAACAGGCTCAGAAATGTCCAAAGTGGTGGCACTGAAGATGCTGATGTACCTGGAGCTTCATCCAGGCAGTGCTGACCTACAGTAAACAAAAAAGGATAGTATTAGAAGCGTATACATCATAGCATCACAGGATGGGTTGGGTTGGAAAGGACCTTAAGGATCATCTCATTCCAACTCCCCTGCCATGGACAGGGACACCTTCCACTCTCCCAGGCTGCTCCAAGCCCCATCCAACCTGGCCTTGGACATTTCCAGGGATCCAGGGGCAGCCACAGCTTCTCTGGGCACCCTGCGCCAGGGCCTCTCCACCCTCACAGGGAAGAATTCCCTCCTAATATCCTATGAAAATCTATCCTCTTTCAGCTTAAAGCCACTAAGTGTCTGTATTTAAGGAGGGTCGTTAAGAAATTCAGTTGCAGATGTCAGAGAAGTCAGAGGTGACAGAGGTGACAGAGAAAAGGCAAAGGCGAGAGCTATTCCTGGCTGAACTTTAGTGCAAGGAGGTAATCTCATGGCTAAGACTATTCCTAGACAGACAAAGTTCAGATCCTAGACTTGCTGCTGATTCCTCATATCAGGCAGCAAAGAAATCACCTCATGCACCTATCTCAGTGCATCTGCAATGGTCATCACCATGGTGGAGCTGGAGCTGCTGCCAGCGTAGCTTAGACAAGGGAACTGAGCCCTTCTTAGGCAATTTCTGGATATATTTTAGGAGCTAGCATTGGCTGTGAACTGTTTCCTTGTCCATGGTAGGTGGGTTGGAACTGGATGGTCTTTAAGGACCCTTCCAATCCAAGCCATTCTGAAATTCAATGATTCCCAGAGGGCAGTTTAGGTGTGATCACTTTACTCTAAAGGCCTAAGAGAGTTTAATCACAGAGTCACTTCCAGACAATGCCAAATGGCTCCAGAGCAGAGAGTGTCCTGGAAAAGTTTTATTTACTAGTCCAGATGTGGCCTTTGTAAATTTAAATTGGAGCCTTATCTTACATGTGTTTTGTGTACATGTGTGCAATTTGGAGAATAGGACATGGAAGAGCCAGTTGTAAATATTTAGAATGTCCAAGATCTGTTACATTAATTTTGGCTCCCTATCTCTTCACACCAAGGAAAGAACCAATCACAGATCCTGTTCCTGTGAACAAATTTTTGCAGGGTGTTGTGTTATGTTGTAATCCATCTCACTTGAGTTCAGCAGGAGATGAAGTTATTAAGATCATGTATCATTAACTTGTGGAACTGCTTCACCAAATCACCCTTGGGTTTGGAATTACAATTGCGATAAGTGTCAACATTCTCTATTTCTTTTCATGACTATTCTGATTATAATTTCCCTGGGTGCAAGTCCAGTTTTCATACAATTTTTGGACAACGAGGTCATCATCAGTGTTTATGATGAGAGGACAGAGAGGAATCATGCACAGCATGAAACTTCCTGATGTTTCCTGATGTTTTGAGTTTGCAGTCACATGACTAGCACTACTTATTTTCCTTTCAGCCCCCACAAATCTTTTAATTGGCACACTGCAAAGACCCATGAACAGGTTTGGGTCTTCCTGCTTCCCATGCAAACCAACTTCCTTCAATCCACTGCGCTGGACACACACAGTGCTAAGACCAGTCATAAATGATCCACGTAGTATCTGGAATGGAGATGTGTTTTGGGTTTGTGACCTAAGCAGTGCTGGTACAACAGGGGTGGTTTAGTTACTGCTGTGCAGAACCTTCAACAGGCTCAACGCTGCTCCTCAGACTGCTGCACCAGTGAGTAGCCAGGGTGTACAAAAGGATTTGGGAAGGGATACAGCTGGGCCAGTTGGCCCTGACTGACCCAACATTCCAGATCAAATGGTTCCATGCTCAGCAGTAAAGTCTGGCTAAAGAAGGAGGGAGGGTGAGGGATGTTCGGAATTATGGTGTTTGTCCTTCCAAGGAACAGTTACAGGTGATGGAGCCCAGCTTTCCTGGAAATGGCTGAGATTTCCCTGCTGATGGGAAGTGTGAAAGAATTCCTTGTTTTGCTTTCCTTGTGAGCAAGTCTTTGCTTTTGACTGTCTCTATCTCAACCCAGGAGTTTTCTCACTTTCACTCACTCTTTGGAATTATCAGTGGGATGCCAGCTGGAGTAGTCTGAGACAGCAAAAACGGTCTTATAAAGAGACAATTACAAACTTACTGACTCACTGTAGTCCAATAAGACCAATGTGAAGTCGAAAGAGCAGTTCAGCTTATCCCAAAATACACGCTGGGAAATCGAATAACTCTTTTGTCTCTGTTGCCTAAGTGTAGGTTGAGGTTGTCTTTACAGACTGCCAGCTGTCTCCTGAGAAAGGTGGAGGTGTCCCTTAAGTCCCATGTTGTGTCTTCTGGGCCCATGATGATATCTCTCAGATATTTAAAATGGCATTACACAAAAGTAACCACTTAGGCAGTTGAATTCCATTTGTGGAATTCTACTGTGATTTCTATTGACCAGAACGAGAGCTTCAACACACAGATCATATCCATACACCTGTGCAGGTGTGCATGTATTTAAATGTAGATGTTTGGACCTAGAGTTTAATCTCACTACTTGTGTGATATCTGGAAAATCAATTAATTCCTATGAATTCTTGTTGCCTAATAATAACATGGAGATGATATCCACATAAATTCACATCCTTACACTCTGTCAGGTACCAGATCTGTTTCCTCAGGCCACTGCCCAACAGAGACTTAGGCAACAGAACTGTTATTCTCATGCATATTTTTTTACCTCTTACTGTGGAAAAAAAAGTGTCCCAGTCCTTGAGTCATGGCTTTTTAAAACCTTTTCCATCCATACCTAAGATAAGACAGACTTATACACAGCAGAGCTTCTGGTCACAGAAGAAAGAAGCAAATATCTGAGATTTGACCATAACACACAGAGACTGTCAAGCCTCTTGGAGAGATCCAAACAGCAAAAATACTTGGGAAAAAACTTGTTTTCAGTTCCAGAACTGTTTTCTACTGCTGTTGTTCCTCCTGAGCAGGATGTGGGGTATATAAAAGTGACAATGTGCATTATCAATAGGTCAGGGTATTAAAGTCTTGTCCCAGCAACACATCCCCACTCCTTCCAGCCTCCATATCCTTGGCACTGACAGAGGACTCTGCTTTCTGTCAGTGTATTTGTGCAGTGACACATATTCTCTAGTGATTAGATTAACGTTGGCAAAGGCAATATGAAAAACCCACACAGATTACCACTGTCACCCGCAGTAATTACATTTATTCATTTCCATTTAGCCAAGTTTTTACAAGCTGAGCAAGGGGCCAAATAAGCAATAAACACAGAGGCAAGAAATTAAAATGCTGATCCGTTCACTGTGAAAACAATCAAACTATCATCTTTCTTTAGGCAGCTCATTCATCATCCAAGAGGGCCACAGTGTGCTGATGTGGAGGGCTGGAAATCTAATGTTATTACATGTAAATTCACTAACATGAAATTACTGCCCCTGATGTGATTTTACTAATAAATTAGTTCATTTCTACCTTTTTGCAAGAGACTTTAGGGACCGTGGAGAATTGTACACGAGTCTTGTAATCTCTCCTGCTTTATTTCAAGTGAGCAGACAGTTTAGTTCCTCCCTCCACCACCATCCCCTACTTCACCCTGTGGCTCTTGCCTTGGCACTGTTTCATTAGGGGATAAATTGACTGTCATATTTTTACTGTCTTGGGGCCAGTTTATTGCCTTGGGTCCAGGAGAAGCATCAGAGGATGGAGGTTTCCTGGCGTTGCATTTTACTGCTGAGACACTGATTGGGAGAAGCAAGTACTGTAGAATCATTTAATGGTTTGGGTTGGAAGGGACATTTAAGGGCCATCTAGTCCAACCCCCTTGGCACTTGGCCAGGTTGCTTAGAACTCCTTCCAACCTGGCTAGTGTTTCCAGGGATAGAGCATCCACCACCTCTCTGGGCAATCTGTGCCAAAGTTTCAGTACCCTCATTGAATTTTTCTCTATATCTAGGCTAAATCAACTCTGTTTTTAGCTTAAAACCACCACCCCTTGTCCTTGCACAACATACCCCGCTAAAAGTTTTTCCTCATCTTTCTTATAAACCCCTGTTGGTTCCTGGAAGGTCACAATAAGGTCATGGCTCTGCATTAGTTGTATGCTCAGATGTGGCACTTGGGTCGTTGTTTAGTGGTGGACCTAGCAGTGCTGGGTTAATCGTTGGACTTGATAATCGCAGAGGTCTTTTCCAGCACTAATAATTCTATGTTTCTAAGCGTCAGCAGTGAAAACTCACCTGATGGAGCTCATGAGATCCACCTGGAGCAAATCCACCTATCAAAATTCCAGTTTTACACTGAACAGCTTTCAAGACCAGTGACTAGATCATCATGTTTAAACTTTTTTGGATTCCCTGGACCCGTATCAAATTACAATTTGTTTATTTATTTTTCTATATTAATATATTTTCTACATTTTTATTTATAATATATGTACCAATTTATACCATTGAAGGGGAAGGAGAGTTTTTCAAAAGCAGCTGCCAGTTCTGAAGTTCCACATTTGTTGTTTTCATTCACATTGAGTGATGGACTTACTTAATTTTCTTCTTTTCTTACCCATTCCATCTCTGCCTTGTGTGTTTAGCATCAAGGGCACATCTATATTTCACTACATGTTTTTAATGTTCTTTGGCTGAAGACAACCCTGAAGAGGATTTGTTTTCACCATTTCTACCAGATAAATATGGTTATTTATCTGCTATAATACAGGGATCAAATAATTACATGCTGTCATGGGTTTTGTAAAGAGCATATTATTCTATTCCATCTGGGTGGAGCTGAATTGTTTATCTTTGCCCAAATGGGTCAGTGTCACTTATCAGATGGTGGAGTGCTACTTATCTTCATTGTTTCACTACTTCCATGGGAATGTCTTCTGCTAATGGACCATCAAGAGCTCATCAATGACATTACACATTACACTGCACTATTGTAAGCTGCTCCACACAGGGAAGAGCAGCCAAACCCTCTTAACCTAGATAAAAAGGAGCCACAGTCCCACCAGGTATCCAGTTTTTCCACCAGATCCCTGGAGGAAGACCGGACCCATCTCACCATTACCGGACCCCTTTTTTTCTTCAACAGGACCATCTCTACTCCAACAGAACCACATCAGCCACTCCAGGAGGGCTTACTTCAGACTGCTTCAACACCCTGACCAACAGGGTGTCAGGTTGTATTTCTGACTCTGTCAGGGTTTTTTTCTAGGATTTCTTGTTTGTTTATTTGTTTGCTTATTCTTCTGTACTACGACATCTGTATTTTTATATCCCTAGTAAAGAACTGCTATACCTATTCCCAAAATCTTTTCCTGACAGCCTTTTAATTGCAAATTTATGATAATTTGGAAAAGGGGGGAAGGGGCTTACATTTTTAGGGAGACTCCAACGCTCCCTGGCAGATACCTATCTAACCCAAGACACATGCTTAAGCCTGATCTAGTTAATTAAGTTTTTCCTGTAGCCAGTGGGAAGAAATAAAAGTTTTTAAGAGGGAAATTTTGAACCAGATTACTATCTGGGAGTGCCTAAAATAGTAATATATATAAGTGTATGTAAATAAATAAATAAATAAATAAATAAATAAATAAATGTGGGAAGTTGGAGTGCCCTTTTGCTGTGACTCTCTTGATTATCTCCACTTAATGTACTCCAGTTCACCAAAATTCTTTGGTTCATTTAGCCTCTGCATGCACAAATAGGGTTATTTTCAAACCAGAAGCTAATCTAAAGAAGCGCTGCTGATATTTTCTACCTATAAATGGGAATAGGAATAAACCAGACCAAAGCGAAATACCCTTGAAACGTCTACAGCCCTCAGTGTTAGGACTTCAACCTGAATTCAGTCTACAAATCAAATCCTGTGTGCTCAGACTATAAACTAACAGGGACATTGCCCATGTTTTCCTTCTGACTCAAAAAGTTGTCTACTTTGAGTTTTGAGATTCCCGAGTCATGTCAGCTGAACCTCACTTAAGGAAGTAAAGTTTAATCCTGGGCTGACACTTTGACATAACACAACATTAACTTGTGCAAAGTGATTTCAGGACAAACAAAATCATAATATTTCATTCCTATTGTGAGGAGTGTAGCCACTGTAAATAACTTCTGACTGAAAAGCCATTATTTCGTTAAGGAAACAACTAAAATTCCCAATAGTCTTTCTACCCAGTAAGCTGACTATCTGTAAATCAGCCAAATTTGCTGTCAATATGGATGAGCTGTTGACAAGTTTAGGAGTTTGTCTTATCTCAGTCTTTCTAAAACTGAAAATATATAGTCAAGACCTCAATATATTGGGAGTTTTTCTCCAGATCACTGAAATTTACCAACCTGTCAAAGCTGAATGGGTTGGGATGACAAAAGTGGGGGCAGTGATCAGGGCAAGGGTTGTGGTGCAGTAAGGGCAATTATTCTGTCCTCACCTACTCTGAAGCAAAGTAGAGGCTTGTTCCAGCCAGGCCTTCAGATTTTCATAAGAATTGAAATGGCATTAAAAGGGATGTCAGGCTTATAAAAGACCCCAAGTATCCAGTTAGCACCGAAGTGGGACATGAATTCAAACAGGAGCTCAATCCACTGGTGGTGAATCAAAGACTGGCAGGCATCAGTGACATCTAACCCACCATCTCATCATCAGACCAGTCTCCAAACTAACCTTGGATTCAAAGTGGAATCCAGGCAAATCCTGGACTGGGTTGATCAGCATTGACATGCTTTCCCCATCTGTTGGAAAACTTTGGCTCCTTCTGACTCAAATGCTGGGAATAGCTGCTGGTCCATCCCCAGTTCTCCATTTGGAGATGCTATAGCTGAGTTGATGGACATGCCACAAATGTGATCACACTCATTCCACCTAACCTTAGGTACCTGAGAGTCCTGCCAGACCTGTAGCTGAAGACTAAAAGTGGATGGCAGAAGCTGCAAGACACCCTCAGCTGTCTGTCCCATCCATCTAACAGAGAATTTCCATTGCTAAAGAACAGGCATTGGATTCTCTTAGGCTCTTCTGCAGTTTACATTGTGCACATTAAGCAAAGCAAAGCTTGTGCCAAGTAAGCTCTATCATAATAATTAGAGTCACCTAGGGTCGGATTCCAGGGAGGGTCTGCTCCAAGACAGGATTAAGTATCCCTCTGTTGAAACCACCAGGCTCTCTCAGAAGGCAGGAGAGATGTTCAGGCATGTAACAACCTCAGTTTTCCATTTCTAGTCTGTAGCCAGAGTCCATGAGAGCATTCAATGATGTCAAGGCCTAAAAACACGGCTGAGGCTGAAGCTTGTCTGTACTGACCCCAGAAAGAGAATCCTTGGTCCTAAATCCCGAACACCCAGTTAAGGCACCCAGAAGGGAGCAGCCTTCCTCCTCAATTCCAAATACTCAGTCTGGGCATCTGGAGAGAGTGAACTTGCAAAATGGGATAGGAGATTAAGTCTTAGAGGAGTTCAACATCCTGTAAGTACTAAGTGGTGAAGCCAAAACTGACTCCAGGCTTTTTGACATCCCATTCTTTGCTGTATTAATTACATCTTGGTGCCTTGCTGGGAAAAATCTCAACAATCTCATCCTGCTTTGACCCAAAGTGATCAAACACCACTCAATGCCAATCAACCCTTGTGAGGTATTAAGAGGAAGCAATGTAAAAGTATCAAGAGATGCTGTGTTTGCTTTTCTTTATCCCTGGGATAAATCCAGAAGCCTCTCCTTTGCTGATTTTGTATTATGCATTTGAAAGTGTTGCTGGAGCAGATCAAAACCCGAGGAAGCAAGAGGGGTATTGTTTTGTGCGAGGGTGTTTTGAAGCCTCGGGTTGCTTATACAGCAAAATAAAGCAGTGCCGGCTTCTTTCTTTTCTTGCAAAGATCCTTTAGGAATTAATCTGGCAATTCCAGCACCAGAGAAGGGCTCTTCCTTTGCTAATCACCTGGCTTTATTCAGCTCTGAAACTCACTTGGAAGCTCCCCGTGTGTGCATTAACCAAAGGTACAGGATTATGTTTGTTTAATAATACAGTGGTGTCTTGCTGAACAACTGTAATTTCCATGTACTTATTGATCTTAATTTATAATGCCATTAGCTTTCTAAACTGCCATTAACTAATGATGGGCTCTGTAGGCTTAACAGCTCTTTCAAATCAGTTGCTGACAAGTGGGCCCCAGAAGCATTTGTCAAAAGGGTAATGGATCCCTATCAGAGTGGCAATAAATTAGGTTATAGTCTTATCAAATTAAACAATGGATGAAGGAAAATTAGCTATCAATAAAAATCTATAAAGCTGCCCTGATTATTCCCAGTCAATTATATCAATTAGAGATCAAACAGTGAACCCCCTGCAGTACGTTAAATAGAACTAACCGGGGCCAAAGGCGGCCAAATTGTGTTACAAAATGCAACACCACGGGCAGCTGTAGGAGATAATCATTGCTGTCATTGACAAAGGAGCTGCTTTATTAGAAAGCTGGATGTTGCCTGCGGGCAAGCTTCTGGCGAGAGGACAAAGGCTCTGTGATGAGGAAGGGGGAAGAGGCTTGAACCTGGCTGGCAGCACAAGGAGTGTGTTTCTGGCTGATAGCTCCCCCAACTTTTGTCATTTAAAGCAGGCTGGGCTCCATCAGCTTCTCCTGATCCCTCAGAGAAGTGACTTTGTCAGGAGACTCCTTTTCCTCTCTCCCTTTGTTTTTCAGAGCTGTGATGTTGATTGAATTTTCACTAACAGTGCAAAGTGCTTTCAAGATGTAAACTTGTAGTGCTGTTTTAGTCCAGATTGTAACTTTAGGCATGGAATAAAGGGTGGTGCTGAGGGGTGATAACCCAGCATCTACTGAAAAAAAAATCCTACCATACCCTAGAAATTTCCTCAGAGGCCTGAGTCAGTCTTTCTTTGTCAGATAGACTTTGCACCTGCAAGGAGGAAAGGGACTCCTGCCCCTTTCATATTTCCCATTATTTCACTAAGTCACTGTCCCAGGGCTGTCCCAGGTTGGAGTGAGCTGCTTGTGGCCGTGCTATTTTCTACTGCAGCTCATGACACACGGGGATTTTTCTTCTTTTCAGCTGCAGATTAACCACCATCTTATCTGGCTATTGGAAAATGGTCCAAGGGCTGGCACCCCTCTGCTCTGGGGCCAGGCTGGGAGAGCTGAGGATGTTCACGGGGAGAAGAGGAGGATCTAGGGAGACCTCAGAGCCCCCTTCCAGTGCCTATAGGGACTCCAGGAGAGCTGGAGAGGGACTTGGAACAAGGCATGGAGGGACAGGACACGGGGGAATGGCTTCCCACTGCCAGAGGGCAGGGATAGTTGGGATATTGGGAAGGAATGCTTCATGTTGGTCACTATAGCCAGCAGGAGCAGCTGAGTAGAGACATTTTGATTCTTCCGGCTTAAAATGTTGGATCGGATGCAGGAGAAAATGGGCTTCTTTTTAAAAATTAAATACTGTTTTGCTCTATTCCTTTCTCTTCTAAGGAGAACCATAGACACAATCATATCAGCACTGATTGCCAGCCCATCTTCACACACACAAAAAAGCAAAGAGACATAAATCACACAGGCTGAAAAATGAGACACTCAAGCTGGGAAATAATGAAACTAAGGTCACAGAAGTACCCCTAAATCAGCCCATTTGTGATAATACTTCAAAGGAAGATTTTGGATATTGTGGTAGTGATTTACAAAATCTTCCATGAGGCTTATTTTTTCCTCCTTTGGGCAAAATGATGCTCCAGCAGCATAAAAATGGCAAAGTACTGTTGTGAACCCAAGGAGAGATTTTTTTTTTTCCATTATCACAGCTGCTGCTATTGCATAAAAGCTTTCCTTTTTTTTTTTCCTTTCTTAAATATTGTATTTAATCCAGTGGATGCTGAGCTTTGGGGGTGAAGTCCTCAAAATCTAGATTAGACTCCCAAAGATACCCTAGGTCACCCTAAACCTCACTTCTTTTTCCACTGAAATTAGCAGTGCAGGGCTCTGCTTTATGTTCTGCAGCACATACCTGCAGGTGTCTGCGTGTGCACTTGCACAGTATTTTTGAAGAACTACAAAACAAAACACACCCTAAACTCACGCTTCTTCCAGCAGAGGAGTTTTGAGAGAGAGAAAAAAAAATTGATTGATGTTATTCATATGCACTAAAGAATACTGGAAAGCTTTCAAATACACCGTGATGAGACTAGACTTGACTAGAATACCTGTAACATTTCTTGCTGAGCAAAGCACTTAGTAAATGGAAGTGAAGATGATCAAATTTGGTCCTAAGGGATGCCAGGATTTAACTGCTCGAGTTTTTTTGATCCTGTTCAGACTTTTGTATGTGCTTTATTTTGTGCCTGAGAATCACCTCTTTCAAGACACGTGACGTCCATCCTTTTTGAAACCAGGCATATGTGTCAGTACTTGCAGGGCTGGGGTGTGACTGCACATTGGTTTGTAGTAAAGCCAGCAGAAAAGGAGGAATGGTTTCTGTTGGAACACCCCCCCCCTTTGAAATTTCCACTTCAGAAATCCTGGCTTTGCGATCAGGATTTCTTTCTGTGGGCAAATGTTGGTGCATAAATAAGTATAGGAGTCCCTTTTTCCATTTCCCAACACTCATCAAAACAACAGAGATGAGGAAAGCAAAATAAATGTAACTTCCATTCAAATTTTTAAGGGTGGAAACATTCTGAAATGGAGTAAGACCAAGAAAAATCTGTGTGCTTCTTTCAAAACCAGAGATTTTATGTAAAAAAAAAAGTAAATTAACAGCTTGGTAATTAAAAAATAATTTGATTAATCCGTCATCCCATTGGAAAGAAACAATGCACTAAATTTTTGCAAGAGCTGGGTCAAGAACTGACCCCTCTTTTTCCTCTTAAAAATGGACTCAAAGCTTTTCTGAACACAAGGACTATGAAGCATTGGAAAGCTGGGGGATATCCATCACTGAAAATCTTACACAAGATATAAGGAAAGATAAGAAAGAAATTGGAGGCAGAGGGGTAGACCTTACTTTGTGGAAGGGCAGACACCAACTTGCAATTTTGGAATCTTTTCTAAATTTCTTTTGATGTCTCTGCTCTGTAGATAGTTAAATAAATGCTCAGGATTGGTGCCAGTGACTATGTCAACACTTATTAGAGGAGCTAAACCCTCACAAATCAATGGGCCCTGACAATATTCACCTGAGGCTGTTTAGAGAGCTGGTTGACATCCTTGGGAGGCCACTCTCCATAAGCTTGAGAAGTTGTGGAGGTCACAGAATCACGGAATCACAGAATGGTTTGGGATAGAAGGCACCTTAAATCCATCCAGCTGGCAGCCTGTCACAGGAGGAGCCCTCCAGGGCACAGAATTGCTCCCTGCACTGTTTGATGTCTCCACAAATGATCTGGATGATGGGATTGAGGATATCCAGAGGTTTCCTGATGATACCAAACTGGGTGAGTAAATGGACACTTTGGAAGGAAGAGCTGCCCTGCAGGAGGACCTGGACAGGCTGCGAGCGTAGGCTGACAAGAACCTTATGAAGTTCAACAAGTGTAAGGTCTTGCACCTGGGAAAACATAATCCAGGAGAGCAGCACAGGCTGGGATCCACTCATCAGGGGAGCAGCTTTGTGGAAAGAGACCTGGGAGTCCTGGTGGCCAGCAAGCTCCAAGGGGTGAAGAGTGTGGTGCTGAAGCACAGAAAGCCAAGAGCTTCTGGGCTACATCAACAAGGACATCATCAGTAGAGATAAAGAAGTCATTATCCCACTCTCCTCAGTGCTTTTCAGGCCAAATCTAAAATACTGTGTTTTGTTCTGGTCCCCACACCGTGGAAAACAATGTTTTTAGGCTGGAGAGGGTCCAGAGAAGTGACGCAAAGGAAGAACTGGGATTTTTTTCCCATATGAGGACCAGCTGAGAGAACTGGATTTGTTCAGCCTTGAGGAAAGATGGCTTAGGGAAGAACTTATCACCATGTTCCTGTATTTAAAAGGCACTACAAAGGAGGTAGAAGCTCTTTTTTTACAAGGATTCTCATGGAAAAGATGAGGGGTAAGAAAGGTTGGACCAAACGTTCCTTGAGGTCCCTTTCATTCTGGTACTCTGTGATTCTGTGATTAAATGGAAATAAATGTTAACTGACAATTATTCTAACTTCAATCCTGGGAGCCAGGTTCCTCTATATATTCCTGAGTAATCCACTTGACTGCCCTGAGAAGGTTTGGTCTCAAATTTTTCCCCTCTGCCTTAGAGACCTTCTCATCCTCACTTTCTGCTCTGACAGCATCAGCCAGGAGAGTATTGGGAGGCCAGAAAGTGGCAAATTGTGCAAAGCTTCCTGGAAAAAAAAAATTCTAAAACAGCCGAAGGACTGAGAAATTTGGAGTCACATAGACACTATCCTGCAGAATCCTGGGCCAATAATCTTCCCTTTTACCAGAGCACCTCAGCAATTGGATTCCAGGACTCCTTTCCCAGCAATGAGACACAGCACCAGACACCAGACTCGGGGAAAGTGGAGTGGATGCACGGAGGGGGGAAGGGAAAGAAAGTAATTTAGCATCTGGCGAAATGGATTGTGAGCATACAGAAGATGTTATACTATTAAGACTTCTCTCTGTCTCCCTTTCCCTCTCTCTCTCTCCTTCTTTTATTAAAGGCCTAGGCAATTTAAAAATGGAGACTGTATCCCACTTAATAGCCTTGCTGTTAATCTTCTCACCAGTCAGCTCTCAGCTCTAAGTATCGAACGCAGGAAAAACCCTCCTCCTGTCACCAGCTGTGGTTAGGGAGTGACTGTCCTCAGGGGCTCCAAGCCTTAAAAATAAATAAATAAAAGAAAATTCACCACTGAGAAAAGGCAATAACAGGAGTCTGCTGTTGTCTAACCTGCCATATAAATGAAACAATCAAAGAAGACAACAAAGGAAACTCCACTAACATCCAGAGGCAAAAGCAGTTTGCTGTAATATATCCTGTCTTGGGGAACTATTTTTAGCCAAGCCCCTCGTTTTTTTTTAACAGGCACACACAATCTCTTTCTAATTTTGATTAAGAGAGGAGAAAAAATCCCCAAAAAAACCAAAACACAACATCTTAAAGAAGGTAGGGAAGAACACGAAGAGGCAGGCAGCTACAAGAGAGAGCTGAATTAAAACAAATCCTTGTGCGGGTATAAGAGATAAAAATAAAAATTACTTTGAATGTTTAAATAAAAGCAGCTTCTGATCTGAGCACTGTTCCACTCTCTGAAAACTCAGCCACTGCTGGTATTTAAAAGTGTTTGCTGTGGTCATATGTAGGTGCTAATGACCTGAAACCCTGCTGTGTTTGGAGCTGCATCAGCATTGCTCAAAAAGAATTTCTGACCTCAAATATATATATATATATATAAAAATATATATATCATTTAAAGCATTTAATATACATAGACACATACCCACACACATGTGAGCAAACATGTACACATGTAGTTAGTGGCAAGTGTCATGTATACAATGCACACATTTAAATCTTAATAATGAATTCTCATTAAAAAATCTTTCTGACATTTAGGATGGGGATTAATTTTGAGATTTCTCTTTTCTCAGGCTCAGCTCCTGAGCTGTGATTTGATCAAGTGATTATGCATCTCCCAGAGCTAAAAAAACACCCAGATATTCCCCATTCAGTGTCAAACTCTGAATTAGCAGCACTGGAGATATGAACCTGTGGAGGTGCTTGAGGCCATGTGAGTGAATTGTGGCTGGCAGCCCCAACCCCACAGTTAGAGCATTCAGCTGGCGGGGGCTATCTTTTAGTTCTGCTCCACAAATACTTTGCTTTCTTGGAACTATCTAAGAGGACATGAATGAACATTATCACATCTCTCTGTGCTTCTCTATAAATGTCATCCCATCTACCTTTAGAGAAGACTTCTGCTTTTGAGCTCATTTGTCCAGTTTGCCTTTATAAACAAGTGGCTGCTTCTCAGGTCTTTCTTCTTCAGATGATCCTTTCTTCTGCAGGTGACCCCTCTTTTTGCAGATGGTCCCTTTTTCTGCAGATGACCATACCCCAGAAGTAGTATTCCTCTCCATAGATGACATGCAGAGTTCTGTCTGTGACAACCTCAGCTGTAGGCAGATGAACTTCATCCACAATGCACTGCTTTTTGGCCATTCTTTGGTCCAGTTTCAATAAGATAAGTGAATTTTGCTCTCTGGAGAGATTATTTCAGGTGCGCAGATTGCAGCACGTTCACAGGAGATGTGATTGCATTAATGTTAATCTGAAGCTGACCAGAGGCTTCTCCTTACCAAAAGCCCAACCCAAGCTTTGCTCATTAATGTCTCTACATTGAGTACAAATGTTGGTGATTGCTAGCACGCATTCCTGAACTGGCCTTTAGAGAGGAACACGACTTAACCTGCTGTTAATTTCTCTGACATCAGCACATGTTCCTTCTGGACTGCCTTTTGGAGGCATCTGACCATCTCTACTGCATGTATGGGGAATACAACCCCCTAAATTGGCCACTCAGGGTGATATATTTGGAATCAAAACCTAAAGTTTTACCCATTCATACCCTTAGGTCTAGAGGTCGTAGGATACCATGTAATGGCCTCGAGCAGAGTCATTGCATAGCAAAACTTCTGTATAAATTCCTGTTAATTGGATAACAGCCCTGGGCAAAACATTAGTTTGTGAGGAACTTTAAATGTAAGTTGGCAGCTTGGAAGCACCAGCCCCTTAAAACCTACCAGTCATCTCCTGAAAAGTTATTTAACAAAAATACAACTTGGAAAAAAAAAAAAGTTTCTGTTGTTGCTGGCAGTCTTGACTGAGACCCAAAGCTCTACAATGGTTTTCTTGCTGCTGGGAATAAAAATTGTTGTCCACAACTGTCAGTATTTTGTCTTGTAAGAGGTTTCTAGAAGAACCTAATTCTACATATTTACACAGAAATAACTTCATGCTGAAGGTAGAAATCTTTTATAAAGGGTCATTGCTAATTAATAAAGATTTAATAAAGATTAGCCCATTTTTGCCATGCCCAGTGGGTAAATATTGGGCACACCACCCTCTCTAATATCCTCTATTACAGCACTTATAACCATTTATAATTCAGAAGACTTACATCCAAAGCACACTTATTCCTGCTATTAATCATTAATCAGCCTTTGATAAAATGTTAAAATCCCATCCCTTTACATAAAGACTGACCAGCAGATTGACAGATCAGGTCAAATAGAGTTGGTAACAGGACCTCACACCTCACTAGTTGTAATGAGATGATTGAGGTGTAAAAGTTGACTTTGACAAATGAGATTGAGAATCAGGAGTGGTTGGAGCAGGTACATACATTGGCTGGGTATTGCTACCTAAAGAAATTGATGTTTCCAAGTTCTCGTGGTCCAACAGCTGCAGGGATTCTATGATTCTGTGATATGATTCTATGATTCTTTGGTATTCCCATGGTTCTGTTCTGAACTGTCTTTTATATCCTGACTAGGCCAAAACTGCTTCTTTATGTCCCTGCTTTACCCACTGATATTTCTCCTGTCAAGCACGCATATCAGGGCAACCTTCTCCCAGGAAAGGAGCAACAGAACAGGAGAAAATGGCCTCAAGTTGTGCCAGGAAATTCTGAACGTTAGGAATAATTCCTCCACTGGAAGAATTGTCAAGCACTGGAAGAGGCTGCCCAGGTCAGTGGCGGAGTGAATATTCCTGGAGGGATTTAAAATCCGTGTAGATGTGGCACATGGAGGCATGGGTTAGTGATGGGCTTGGCAGTGTTGGGGGATGGTTTCCCCCATTGATGATAAAGATCTTTTCCAATCTAAATGATTCTTTGATTCTAACAGCCACCTTACCCAGGCTGACCATTAGAGGTGTCCAAGGCCAGGTTGGATGGAGCTTGGTCTAGGACAATATGTCCCTGCCTATGGAAGAGGGCTGGAACGAGATGATCTTTAACCTCCCTCCCAACCCAAACCCTTCTGTGGTTTTAAGATGATGACCGAGGACCCACAAAGCCATCGAGTGCTTTCCGAATCCTCCGCCCCTTTTCCCCCTGCACCTCCCAGCCGTGCCGAGATTCAAGCCCCATTTCTGCCAGACACTCAGCTCCTTGCTGTTAATTTCGAGGTCGGCTGACAGAGCTCAGCTTGGATGCGGCGCCCGTCGGGAGCCGGGATGCGGTTTCCACTCACAGATCACACATCGCTGAGCGATGCTCGGAGAGCCCCTGGCTCCCCCGGCCCCGCGCCCTGCGAGGTGACATTAGCGCTGGGTAATGATGTGTAAATGTGTCAGAACTGTGCCACCTAGTGAAAACCGCTGCCTCCTTCCCCGGGTGAAGTCACACTGCTCGCTCCGCAGCAAGCCCCCGATATAATTAGCGTTAATTTGGTTTCTCGGTAGCTGGCTGCGGCGCTGCTCCCCGCTCAGCCGCTCTCTGCTTCTCCCGAAGACTCTGCTCGGTGTGATCAGAGCTTCATTAGGGATTTGTCTCCTCCGTTTCTGATTGCAAAAGAAAGTTTTTTTTTTTTTTAAGATATTTTATAAAATATATTTTTCTGCATAACAGAACTAAATTGGAAAATTTGGTAGGGAGCAAGCTATTAATTACATGTGCAGGATTTTTTTTTTATACCTAACAACTACTGCTGACTGGCAATTTCTGGACACCTTTTTTTTTTTTTTTTTTTTTTTCCTCATTATACAGTATAAATTCCTTACTATAAGAATATTTTTACTTTTGACAAAGTTTTCATTTCCAAAAATTGTTGATTCTCTGTTTCTTATTGCCAGCTCCTCCTGTTTCAAAAGTCTTTAAAGCAAAGTTCCATGTTTCATTTGGAAATGTCTGTTAAAACCATGGTGTGTATGCTGTAAAAAAGTGTGAAATTGAAATAAACTAGTTCTGGTTGATTCAAATCAGTTTTGGGGAATTATTTTTTCTTACTTTATTGTTAATATTGTTCTTGTGTTTCTTGAAATTTTGTCCTTTTTTATGAATACAATACAACAAAAGTTAAATCCACATATTTTTTGGTTAAAAAAACTATTCCAAATTAACTTTCCTGGTAACAGTCAGTGCCAGCAATATTGAGGTATTCTGTATGACCCTTGTCATTTTTGAAAAAGTGCAAAAGAGCAGAAAGAGAAAAAGTCCAATTAATTAATTAGAAAGAAGATTTGAAAGAAAGAAAAGGTTTCACTTCTTTTTTTTAAATTTTTTTAAGGTTTTTGCTTGTTTTGCATAAAACCTTATTACACAGAATGAGTTGTTGCACTGACATATTGTGGAGGCTTAAATGATTTGTAAAAGCAAAAACCAAACAAAGCAAACCAAATTCAGAAGGGTTAGTCACAGAATCACAAAATAATGGATAGCCTGCATGGAATAGGACCTCTGGAAACCAATTCTTTGCTAAAGTAAGGTCAAAATGGCTGTCCTGAATTCCTGTTTTCCTTCAGTTGCTTGCATTCAGTGTGAATGGTGATTACGTGAGACATTTCCAAATCTTGGTGGTTTCATGCTTTAATGCTTAAGGAACATCACAATGTCCAGAATTCAGAGGATTTCAGTGGAAGTATCAGGAATCATGTCCCATAAAACTCAGCACTACTTTGCTGAATGCATTAACCTAACTGAAAATACGTATTATTATTATTGAGTTAGAATGCTTCTATTTGGGCAAGATATGTGCATTTAAATGCAGGCTTCTCCACAGGAGCTGGTCACCCCTGACTCCTTTTATAGTCATTGCAAAGCAATTGGCACTAGAAGTGATTCATCTCAGCTTAGAGTAGGTGCCTAAAATAGGTCAGATGAATCACACTCTGGTAGAATCTCTTTCCTTACTGACTGAAAGGGAAACCTAGAATTGACCTCTTTACATTGCTCTCATTTTGAAATTTGGGAAAATTTCCTATTTAAAATTTGCTGGGGTTGAAATTACTGAAATTGCCAAAATACCACGTTCCCCGTCATCGAAGTCTGCATCTCCAAGTGTCATCCTGAAACATTCTCAATGAAAATATGGTTTATATTTTAAAAAATAAAAAATGTAAAAAGGTATATATTGAATTGAAAGGTAGCATTGAATTTAGCTATATCGATACATTTGGTTGGTTAGTTTAATATTAAGGTCTTCCACTGGTTTTCGCAGTATCTATTCAACTGTTTCCTAAATGAGGTCAAAATCTCTATCACCATTTTAGAGACATGGAAACTGTGGGACAGAGGGTTCCCAGAATCACAGAGAAGAAAGTGGAAGAGTTGTCTGGAGGTGCACCTGAAGCAACTATCACAACCACTAGACCATGTCCAGCCAGAGTTTTGTCCAACAAATCTTAAAATCTTCTGAGGATGGAACTTCTATGAGGTCTACAGGCCCCAATTCCAGTGCTGCAAAACCTCATAATGAAAACCTTTTCCTGACATCCAGTCTGAACCTTCCAAACTACAATCCGTGGTCTTGACTGTTGTATCTATAGACAATGGAGAAATTCTTTAGTCTGTTTTGTTTGTCAAGCTACTTGTCAAGTCAGTAAGGGTTGGTTTTAGATTGCTCTGAGACTCCTTTTTACCATTCTAAATAAGAGCTGCCTCTGCAAAGTCTCCTTGTCGGTCATTTTCTCTAAACCCTTTATAATTTAATTTCTCTATGTACAACTGGAACAGGAGCCCCAGACTGGACATAATGTCCCAGAAGTTACTTCAGCAGATAAATAAAAGGAAATGGAATGGAATGGAATGGAATGGAATGGAATGGAATGGAATAGAATAGAATAGAATAGAATAGAATAGAATAGAATAGAATAGAATAGAATAGAATAGAATATTTAAGTTGGAAGGAACTTGCAGTAATAATCTAATGCATCCATCCTGTTTGTATTAGGGCTGACCAAAAATTAGAGCATGTTCTTAATGCCCTTGTCCAAATGTTGTCAGGTTTGGGGAATCAACCACCTCTTCAGAAAGCCTGTTCCAGTGTTTGACCTCTCTTTTGGAAAATATGTGTTTTCCAGTGAGCAGTTTAAACCTCCCCCGGTACAACAATGAATCATTCCCAGGCTCCTACCACTGGATACCAGGGAGAAGAGCTCACATTCACCTACAGACTGTCCTGACTGGCTCCTCCTTAGTGTCTTTCTCGAGGATTGAAAAAAATTACTCTTTTCCAGTCAGCAACACCTCCTCCTAGTAGCCCTAATTGTTCATAAATGATAGACAGAGGCCTCGTCCAGTCACATCAGCTGACACTTTAATATCCTCCAGTGTATTCTACCTGATCATGTGGATTTAATTGAGTTCCCCTCAGTAGTGCCTTGTCTGCTCCTTCCTCACTCCTGGTTGCGCCTCTCCCTGCTGAGCTGCGCCAACACACTCAGAGGTCTGGAGCAGTCTGGACTTCTGAAAACTGATACCTCAAGACCTTTTGCACTTCAGCCTTTTCCACTCTGCTCATAATAAATAGGATTTTCTCCTGCATCCAGCAGTGAATGTGCATTTTCCGTGAACTTTCTTCTGCCACTGGCACACCTGTGGATTCCCTCCTCTCTTCTGTTATTCTTCTCTCTCTTAGAGCCAGCTGGGCTTTGGTCTTTTCCTTTCATCCCTAAGATCACAAACAAAGCTTTGATGCTCCTCCTTTGTTTCTCTTCCTTATTTTTGCTTTGTGTGTGCTCCCTTCTAGCATTTTACCTCATCAAGTTGTTCCTTGATTAGCCAAGCAGCCCTGGTGAATTCCTGCACACACAGAACATTTATTCCAGAGTCCTTTGGTGAATTTTCTTTAAAAGAATGGCAGCTCCACACAGCAGCTCCCTCTTCTCTGGCTGCTTGCAGGGGAGTCTGTACAGCACTTTTTACTGACAGAGTTTGTTCTCCAGAAATCCACTGTTCTGACTCTGGGACCACCTTCCCCAGCCTTCTTCCAGATCCTGCAGCTTTATTGAATCACTACTGTCCCAACTTTCATCTCTGGCCATGTTCACCACAGGTTCTTCCCAGCTGATAACCAACAGGGCTAGCAGAGAACTGGCCCTGTTTACCCTTTCTAGTACTTAAATCACTGAATGTCTTACCCAAGGCCACCCAGAGTCAAGAATGGAATCTATTTTTATTTTGCTTTCTGTTTTGTCTTAAATAAAAATATTCTACAAATATGTGCTAGCAATGAGGAGTTAGGAAGTCTCTGAAGACATCTTCCCATCTCTGTGCCTTATTTGCTGGAGAAGATGGTTAAAAAGCATCTTATCTTACTTGGGAAAAAATAACTGTACGTTTGCCAAGGTCAGCAAGATGCAAAGCAATTTGCTGAGGGCTATATTATCCTCTCTGATCCATTCTGCCAGTTTCCACTTCATATTCAGCAATCTGTCCACACATGGGCCTCCTAAGGATATCAGCAAGAATTCCACAACCACAAGAGAAGAGCTGGGCCTTTCAAAAGTTAGTTGCTCAAGTTTAAACTACCTCAGGGAAGCTTTGACTCATGCATTTAGTTCCTTTAAATGATGCATTTGGTCCCTTTTTATAAAATTATATGTATTCACAAGCTGCTGTTTTGTCTGTCAGGACAAAAGAAGGGTAAATAAAAGGAACATAGAACTGGAATGTGTTGTTGGGATCAGAATCTTGCTCACTCCATAACACAGGCAAACAGATCATATTGTGCCTTCATAACTTTACCAGATCCCTGATCTTCATCCAGATTTTAGCTGTGTCCTAACGGTCTTACTGAAATGCTGTTCTAGAGTTTCATTTCCTTGGTGGTTGGGAACTTAATTTTCAGCCTAAATTGTTTGCTTGTTTGTAAGCAGTTGTTCTTTTGCCAGCTTTGTCTATTTGTTTAAATAGCTCTTCTCTCATTTTGCCTTCTTATTCTCTTCTCTCCTCTGTGATGTTAGTCCTTCAAAGCCTTTTCTGCAAAACTAATGCAGTCCTGCTCTTTTTGCCTCTTTCCATGGGTCAGTTTCCTTCTCCTTATTGGCTACAGTGGCCTTTGCCCCCCCCACATCTTCCAATCTGAAATCTTTTAACTTGACTGTATATGAATGACCTGTGTGAGGCACACTTCTGGGTGCAGGCTAATAACAAAGCCTTGTCCTTCCTAAAACATGTTAAATGTCTTGCTGGACAACCCAACCTTTCTAAACTCCAAAATTTCTTCCTGTTGTCAGTGTGGTTCTATTGCTGCTCTTTCGCTTTCCTCTTGCTTTGCTCAGTCACTCCTTCTTTGCCTTCTCTGAAGCACCCAGAGAATGCCTATTTTTTTCCCCTTTACTGACATATACTTTAAAAACAGAAAGCACACATATATTTATTTGTTAAGAAAAACACACAATAGTATTAATAATGTAATCATATGAAGAGAAGAGAAGAGAAGAGAAGAGAAGAGAAGAGAAGAGAAGAGAAGAGAAGAGAAGAGAAGAGAAGAGAAGAGAAGAGAAGATGTACAATGATCATCTAGTCCAGCTGAAGAAGGACTTAATTTTAGGTCCTGCAGTCTTTGTTCCCCTTGAGATTCATCATTGTTCATTGTCATCCTTAGCACTATGTCTGAATTAGATGAGAAACTTTTTGGATACAGCTTCGCTTGAAGATACAGCTCTGATTCTGCAAAGAGATAATTGTGATACACTGAATGATAGTAAACTCTGCCTTCTCTGTACCTTTTATCCAACTGTGGCCTAAACTGGGTCTTTCAGAGAAAGAGAGAGAAGAAATTGTGGTCAGCCAGCATGAAGAATGCCATTTTTCCCAAAGGAAATGTTATTGCTGCTATCGCCATAGCTTCTTCATACTTGTCTTTCATGAACTAGTCCTCTTCCATAGATATTGCTGGTTTCTCCACACCTACATCAGACCTTCACCATGTCCCACCTCCCTGTCCCTGCCTCCATACCCTGTCATCACGGAGTTGTTTGGGTTGGAAAACCCCCTAGGGTCATCCAGTCCAACTGTTCTCCCAAAGCTACCATGGCCACCATCAAATCATGTCCCCAGGTACCACATCCACATGACTTTTAAATCCCTCCAGGGACAGTGACTCCACCACTGCCCTAGGCAGCCTTTTCCAATGCCTGACCATAATTTTGGTGAAAAAATTGTTCCTAATATCCAATTTAAACCTCCTCTGGTGCAACTTGAGGCAATTTCCTCTTGTCCTGTTGCTTGGTAGAGCCTTCCCAGCAAACAAAGAGGCAGGAGCACTGTCTGAAATCTTTTTGTGTCTCTTCTCATGTTTTTTTTTTTTTTCACCACTCCAGGAGACAAAGCTATGGGTCACGCAGAGAGTGAAGAAGAACAGGAGGTGCTATTTACATGTCAGAATAACTGATAGGAACATTCCTGTGACTACTTCAAAGGAACTTCTCATTCATTATCTTCGTTATTAAATGCTTCAGTGCTGCTAAGAAGGAGGGCAGGTTAATTGGAGAAATTATGTTTAAACTTTATAAACAGTGCAAGCATGAAACTCATCATTTTAATAAGTGTTATCATCTCCTGGATCTAATAGATCTTAACTGATGCATGGTATCGTTAAGTTTAATTTAAGAAACTGTCTCTAGAGATGTTTTTGAAATCAATGGGAGACATGCTCTGAAACAATGTTAGAAATATTTGATTTACCTACATCCTTGCTGCTGAACCAGTTTACTGAATAAAGTGGCAGAGAAAAATCTGCCACTTTACCTTCTCGTATTTCATGCTAAAAGAAATGGGAAACTTTTTAACCCAATATATTAAAATATCAAGTCATCCATCAGCGCAATTCAGCAGTCACCTCTGAAGAAGTTGTGTAATAGTGCACCTCAGTGCTTGAAACAGGGATGTGTTAACCAGATCCAAATAAAGTACTGCATGAAATTAACCCTTTTCTCTTTCTAAAAATGAATTAAAGAATTGGCTTTGTCTGTCATGCTGCTGCTTCATAAGGATTTAAAGAACAGCAAAGCATGACTTTAGGTTGTTCCCTATAACCATTCATGTATTTTCTTAGGAAATAAGGTGCACGTGGCCGTGACACCTGTTTTGGCTGCTCAGATGCTGAGCGGTGGACACCAGACAGAGGAAGTCACCTGAGTGGGGTGAAAGGATTTTTGGGAAGAGTGACAAGCTGAAAAACCTCAGGAGTCAGATGGGCAAGGCAGGCATCTAAACAAACAGGACTTCTGGGCTAATGTGTACTCTTTGAAGGGATTTTTTGTAGGGACTTTTGTAGGGACTTGAAGCCGCCTAGTAAATCCTTCCACAGGTAAAACAGAAGTCAGGGTGACTCCACCTTTGGAGGTGGTAAGACACTGTGGGGAAAACTGCTTGCAGATGTGACCATAAGTTAAATAAAGAGTTTGCTTGTTTTTCAGTAATTCCCTTCTGAAGTAAATCACAAATATGCCTAATCACCAGATCAACATCTGTGATCAGTTTTTGGACCCACATTTGAGGAGAAAAAAAAAAGCATTTACCTGTCTAAACATCAATCATAGCATAAGCAGAAATTTTTCATTTCTTCTCTAATTTAATTTTCAGAAGAAAGAATGGGATTTTCTTTGGGTAACTTATAGAGAAAGGAACAACAGAAAAAAGACCCTAATGCAAAATCAAAGCTCATCTTTCTTGAAAGAAGGCCTTCAGGAGGGCAAGTAAACTGCAATATCTGGAAGTTCAAGCATTTTGAGGAGTCAGGCCTCAAAAAGCATGAGATCATTTTAAATCCTTAAATGAGGAGCAGATTTCACAATCCTTAACAGCCAAGTAGGTTCTAAGTCCATTTTATTTCTCTTCCGGTTTCTGAGCCTTTAGTGTAGCCCATATAAAAATGATACCATAAATCCTTTATTTGCGTGTGGAAAAGCCAAACAACTAATTCTTGTATAAAATATGTTTGAGCTCTCATGATTCTTTGGAAAGGAATCTTTTGGAAGACACCAAACTCAAAATCTGTTAAGATCAATGTCTAGTTGTCTTTCGGATTACTCCTAGATCCTCAGTAGTACTGACTGCATGTTAAGTTATGTTTAAATAAAATTAAAAAAAAAAAAAGAAGAAAAGAAAAGTCATTATAGACAAATGCCACAAATTCTTTGTTAAGGAAATATTGTAGAAAAGCTTTTGGATGCTCATAGTCAGAAAGTTTTGGGTGATATTGTCTGAAAATTCAAAGGGGCCATCCATAGCTTGCCCTGTACCTGAAGAAATATCGTTTTACACTGCTCTGAAAGTCTAAATTGACCTCTTTAAATTCAGAAACAAGGCATGAAGGTGCCCTAAAGTAGTTGTCACTGTTGAAAGCTCAGCCTTGACAATGGACATTCTCAACTCTTCATTGTGGACAAAATTAAAATTTCTCTAAATGGTTTTAAACTAAAAAATAGCATTCCCTCCATAAGTTTCTGCATTCAATAGACATAACCAAGAGAAAGAAAATTTCTGATCAGATTGTGAGATACATGTTTAATAGAGTCTCTGCTCCACAATGTTTATCCTTTTGATATAACTCTTATGGAATAATAGTGATGGTTCACTCCAAGCAGATAAAGTGACTCTGCCATTGCATAAGGAAGGAGTGGCCTAGCCTGGCCAGTTTGGGCATCTGTGCTGAAATCTGTTTGGGATGACTTTTGCTGCTCACTGTGACCTTGCTGTCTGTGGAAATATCAGCCATCTGAATTCATCCTGAACCAACCTTCCACCACATGCCATGCCCTGGAAACATGATGCACCATAACACCCTGCAAAATAATGGGCTAAAGCTGAGCTGGTTCAGCAGTAGGGACTGACATTTAAAGCTCAACAGAAAGGGAAATAAATGAGGGGACATAATCAAAAAAAAAAGACCAGCTTTTAGCTCTGGTCTATTTTGATTTCTTTAGCAAAGATTTAGCTTCCCACTGTAGGGCACTGAATGAATAGTTGGGCTGAGATCTGCAGAGCTCAGGGTAAGCAGGGAAGGGAGAAGCTCTCCAGAGTTCCTTCCTCACCTGATTAAGGTGCTTTAGAGGACCGGTGGAAGCAATTTTCATGCAGGTTTATTTCCATTCCAGAAATGCCATTATGCCACAAGGGGGTAGGGGTGTTCTGTTTAAAACCTTGCAACGTTTTCCTACAGACCCAGCCTTTCAATGGGAACAGTGTTTGGGTATTACATAAAGCAACACAGATTGAATGTGCACAGACATTTTCTATACCATCTGCATTTCAACTATTGCTTTCCTTATAATTAACATCTGTTCATAGATAACAATCTGAGCAGCAAGGATGAAGTTATTTAAAAACTGTCTATCTTTCAGCCTGGCGTGTTCCTGGGGATGGTTCTGGAGGTGGAGAGTGGGTTACCCCCAGGAAAGGGGATTTGGTTACAAGGAGCACCTTTCATTAATCTAAACAGATTGCCAAGGGCTTGGCAGCACCAAAATGGACACAACTGGATCTCATCAGAGAAAGTGCCCCTCAAGCACACAAAAATTCAATAGCATTTGTGGGGTTGGTGGGGTGTGTGCACTCACTCACTCACTCATGAGGGAAGAAAACAGCCAAGAAAATACAGATAAAAGGCCACAGGTGATCCCTGAAGATGGATATTCCAGATGACAATGCAATCATGTGTTCTTGCCTCATCTGTTAAGAGGAAAATTAAAATTAATGTTTTAACTTCTTTATTTTGTTTCACTCAATATGAGTCTGAAAAAAGTCTTGGAAATATTGTGGTGGATGAGGATGTGGCACCTGGATATAGAGAGAATCTCCTGCCTTAGTTTCTTACAATGTCCAGGAGATAAAGCCACAGCACACAAATTCAGGGCAGGAGGGAAAAATGCAGCTGAGAGACCGGGTAGATATTTAAAAATTCCCAGAATTGCTGCTTGTTGACGTGTGTTATTCCGGGGTTAATGGGATCCACCTGCAGCCAGCTTTCCGTTTCCCCATTTCTCCTGGCAAACAAACAGTTGAAAACCTTCAGTCCTCTTCCACTGAGATACCACACAATATTCCCCCAGCCCTTTTCAGCCAACAGTTTCCAAAGAATTCTGTTAGCCCTAATGAGACACACACATCATAAGAATGGGATAAATTTGTCTTTTCATGTATCTTTTTCTAGAAATACAAATTTATTACCCTCCAGCTTGTCTTACTTTACAGCAGTTTGCAAAACTACTTCTTTCAGCCATGAAGAAAAAGCAAGCTTAATTTCTGATATACTTAAGGGTCTGAGTCATATTTTCTACACTTCAAAATGTCCTTTATTTCTCTTTTTTTTTTTTTTTTTTTTTTAAGAAAAAGTGAAATAAAAATGGGCCATCAATACTAACATGTAGAGTGTTCCTTCCTTTTAGTTTTACATGACTGTGGATCAGTGCAGTTGTCATCCCTCAGAGGGAGTGACATGTATTTTTCTTTTCCACAAGCGGTCCTTAAACATTCATAACCTCACCTGTCTCTGCCAGGAGATAGATTTATCTCCTCCTATTGCCATGAGCATAGTCTGGGGTGGAGGAAGGGTGAGAATGACTTCAACAGGGACAGGAATTGAGAAATACTCAGGCCAGTCTAGTTTTGTGGTAGAATGTAACCAGGTCACCTAATACATGTCACCTAATCCATGTCACCTGCAGATCTCACCACCTGCTTCCCCAAAAGCTCTCCTAGAGTGAGTCCTGACATGAGAAAAATGGGACTCTACTGCCAACCAAAACCATTCATCTTTCTTCTCCTGGGCTCTGGGACAGTTCGGGCCCTGGACGATTCAGTGGGGAAATTCTTTGGCCCCAAGAAAGTGATTCTGTATCACACAAAACCGAAGTAAAACAACCTTCAGGGACTACAGATAAAATACTCCTTTTTAGAGATTACTTTAGTACCTGCCCTTCTAAAAATCTTTCTCAAGTCGCAAAAATTTAGTGAGGAAATGCACAGTAGAAGAAATACTTTCATTTAGAGGTGGAAGATTTTTGTACATCTGGTGTTTTTTAGAAAATAATTTGCTTTTAAAAAAAGTGAATTTTTCAGAAATTTTTGGTATTAACCATTAGGTTTTCTAAATTTGAGACCAAATCAGAGTTACATCAGTTTTAGTACAATTTTCTTTTCCAATGTGAGAAATTGGATCATTTTGTCAGCATTTCCCTGCCCAGATGTAAAGACTGAGCTAAGACATAAAGACTGGAGGTAAGTAAGAGGAAGAAACACGAAAACCAGATTAATCCAAAACATTAAGCAGAAATTATTGAGGAGAATTTTTAATGGATTTTTTTTATTCAAAGTGTGAAAGTCTCTCTTCAGCAAAACCAAAAATTTCTTTTTACAAATGATGATGGCATTTGCTGGAGGGAAAATGTGAGGGGGAAAAATGAAACAGAGCATTGTCCATTCACCCCCATCGAAATTGTCTGGTATCCAGACCCTCTGCTCAGCACGAGCAGTTTTGTCCTGGAAAAAAAAAATTAGAAAAGAAGAAGAAGAAGAAGAAGAAAAAGAAGAAAAAGAAGAAAAAGAAGAAAAAGAAAAAGAAGAAAAAGAAGAAAAAGAAGAAAGAAAAGGAAAAAAAAAACCCAAAAACCAAAAAACCCACCACCCCAACAACTTCCAGCTATGCTCCAGGAGGAATTTCATATGGAGCTAACTAAGGGAAATCGGCGTCTCAAAGCTGCTTTGGTCCTGCAGGCGAGCGGGGTAATAAGTGACAGATCCAGCGGGGTGAGGGCGGGTGGGACGGAGCGCGGAGGGGAGGCAGGTGCTGCAGTCACTCTCCTCTCTGCCAGGAAACGCGGGAAGAATGCATGACCAATTCGGTTTCAGAGCAGAATACTCTCTTTAATAGACAGAAAACACTAACCTTTTATTTTTTTTTTCTCTTCCTCTCCCTCTCTCTCTCTCTTTTTTTTCCCCCTCGGATTTAACCCTTTGGTAGGACAAAGAACAAAGCTCACATCTCTGCACAACTTATTTTTACCCTTCCGAGATTTTCCACGTCACCTAAAATCCCGGACAAATGCACTGTTGTGTGAAGACAAAATAAGCATCCTGAGAGGTTCAGATTATCTGAGTGAGATGAAGTCAGCCTAAAACATCCAAAATACTCCACCTGGGGTTTTTTTTCTGACTTGCCTCAAACCCAACAGGAATTGTTTGGCTCTGACAGGCACCGCTGGTATTTAATATTTTGGCTACAGGGGATCTCAAAGGAGGAGAATCTACTGCAAATAAGGGAAATTCTGAAGTGGTCCAACACCACGGGAAAAGCTGAAATTAGCAGATTTTGGTACAACACTTAATTTAAGAACTGCTGACAGCAAGGACCAAGGTGCTTGGTGTGGGATCAAACCTTGAAGTGGCTGAGAGCAACTAAATAATTTGGTTGTCATCAATCCCAGCCACCACCAGTGATGTTGATTCCTCACTTTTCAGCATCCCTGCCTGGGAATACATGTACCTTTTCCAAAATATACACAGATTAAAGTTAACTTGTAGGTAACATGAAGGAGATGTAACCACAGTGTAACAGCCCAGCAGCTCTACACACCAATCACACACACACACATACCCAAAAATTAAAGAATTTATTTCCTAGCTTGCCTGTTTGTTCCTAAATACAGATTTAAGGGTTTTGAATATGCCACATGGCATAATACCATGATACAAAGAAGTTTTTTTCCCATCTGTGGTAAACCTGGACTTAATGTGAATGAAATGTGTGGTCTGCTTAAGAGTCTCCCCTCTACAACCCACAGATGTGCACTGGAACTCATCCTTTCACCTACTGCGTACTTGGAGTTTCTCAGTAGGTGAAATAAAGGACCAAAAAAATAAAAATCACTGCAAGAAAAATATTAATTTTACGACTCAGTAGTTTGAATTATAGCCTATGACAAACCCAAGATACTTTAAACACAGGACAGAAGAATGACTTCACTGGGATTTATTTGTTGAAAGCCCTTGATTCAAACTTCTATTTTTTGAGGTTTGGATCCTACAGTAAGAGGAAAGAAAATATTTTCCTGTTTGTGTGTGCACATGCACGTTTCTAATATAAATTATACAGTTTTGGTTTATGTGTGGGTAGGTATATGCATATGCATAGGCATATGTATAGTGCAATTCACAGTTTTTAGGATTTTAAAAAATCAGTGGCTCATAGCTGTGCTTTAAAATAAACTGGTTTGATTTCCCATATTAAGTTAAAAAAAATAAAATAAAATGAGGGACTAATGAAATTAATGGTTGTTCAAATCAGAGGCAATTAAAAAGCACACATTTCTTTTCCTAGGGTATGAATTGGATTCAATGTTTGCAGCACAAGCCTGTAGGATAAATAATGTAATGGGTTTGGTGATTTGATACTAAAAGCAGAACAAAATCCTACAGATGTAGCCTCATTTTTATCCATACTCCAACTGCTCACTTCTTTTATTTTTTTTTTCAGTTGCATATTTTGTACAGTTAAGAGAAAAAAATTCAGATTCTTTGTTTAGGAGAAACAATTTCCACCATAAGAGGTACTTGCATATAATTACAAGAATTTTGGAAAGTGAAACAAAGAGACAAGACCAGTGACTGTGGTTTTTTTCCCTTCAGTAAAAATCCCTGTAACTTTTGCACATTTTGTGCACCAGAGCCTGATATGCAAAGGCTCCAGTTCTCACTGGCACCAGGGACAACATTTTTAAAGGCAATGAAATGCCTAAAGATACAAATCAGACATCTAATGGGATTTTCAGAAGTACCTCAGTGCCTAACTTCTGGGTTTGGGTGCTTGAATATCTTGGAGAAAAAGAAAATCTGTCCAGAGCTCCCAAAGAATTTTAAGTACTTGTAACCACTGTTCAATCCCCTTTTTAGAAAACTGAATAATGGAAAAATACCATCAACCAACAAACAAAGACCATCATAATTTTTTTTCCTCCCCCATGAATTCAGCACTTTAATAAAATCAGAGGAACTTTCTCTAAGTAATGTAGAAAATGTCTCAGATCTCTTAAAACTATTCAGGCTCATGTTGACACAGGGATTTGACATAGGACTAGGTCTGCCATGGCCAAATAAATCCCCAATTTTCAGCTAAATGGCAGGAGCTGGAAGCAGATGTGCCACTCTCACTCTTTGCCTGGCATCTGCCACAGGTTTTGGTCACACTCCCAAATTCTTCTTGGGCCAGGCTGCTGCTCTGTGTCCAAGGAGGTTGGTGCAGCTTTCCTGCTGTCCTGGGTTTGGTTGTCATCAATCCTAGATTTTGGGCATCTTAGTGAGACACATAAAGTGGAAACCTAAAATTCAGAGGATGGTAAATGAAGAGATGAGAGGCACAAACAAGGTTTGCTGTTGTTTGGTACTGAAAGAAATAGAGAATGAATTCAGGCATGCCTTCCTCTGCATCCTCCATAGAAGAGAGTTATGAGGGCAAATTCACCTGTTTTCCAGATGAAGAGGAAAGCTCGAGAACTGGTAAGCCCAAATATGTTCTCATAAGATCATGTAACTTCCCACAAACTTTGGAGGCAAGTTAAAGTAATCCAAATGAGAGGAAGCTTGGAATTATTGAGGAAATGTTTTTCATTTTTATTATTATTGTAAAATGCCAATGACTCAAACTGGAGGTATTCTTGTGAAGATTGTTTCCAACACACTTACCTTTCTAGCTGCAATTTTTTAGACCCCAAAAGTGTACTAAATGTCCAGATCTGAGGCTTCTAAAAAGAAAGGGGTTGGAAAAATATCTCCACTTTATAAGAAGTCATTTTTCCAGCTTGGAATTTCAGTTGGTTTGAACTTTAACCAAATATAGAATTAAAAGAAGATGAGAAACAAGTGATAGAGGGATGGAGGGATAGAGGGATGAAGGGATGGAGGGATGAAGAGTTGGGAGGGAGGGAGGGAGGGAGGGAGGGCGGGAGGGAAAAACTGAATCAGTATTGACAACTCAATCCTGGACAACTCAATCCTAGTGATTTATTTGTCCAGGAGTAGTGCCAGGACAGAGGTAAACCTGTGAGCAGCAGGTCCTGTGCCGCAGGAGTAGCTGATGTGTCGTCCTGGGAGACAAGGTAGGGAGTTAAAGCAACAAGAGGACCCACAGCTTCCTCTCCTAATACCCTGAGAGTGACTGCCCTGGCCTAAGAGATCACCATTTCCCCAGGACAAGTCAGATGTTTCCTGGGGTTCATAAAAAACTTCATTTTAAATCCCTCAGTCCCATTAATCTCATCCTTTTGTGTGAGAACACTGTTTGGGGAATCCAAATGGGATCACCTGGTGATCCGTGTCCAGTTCTGGAGGTGGATTTTCATCACCCAGAATTGTGGCAGCTCTGTCTTAGCCTGTGTCCTGCTCCCTGCTCCTGCCCTGCTCAGCACTAATCCTCTTCAGAGCTCTAACTAGAGGGGTGCCCTTCTTGTTCCAAAGCCCACTTGCAATAGCAATGATCAAAATGACTTTATCTTGCCTTAAATAATCTCATATGGGTTCTCACAATCCAGCTCTGTTTTCATTGTTCAAATCCATAATATCGGGCTGAAGCAACTCCTCAACAAAGCTGCTCTTTCCTGACCCCTTGACATCTTGGGCAAGGCATATAATGACCTCCATTGATTCAGCTGCTGGTAGCAAGAGTGAAGGGGACAAGGTTTCCCATTTCCTCCCCAGCGAGGCTTCTATGTTGGTGGAATTGTTAAAGGATTTTGTTTTCTGTCCAAGAGAGCCTTTTGCTGGTGCTGGGGTTGCGTGCGGGAATAAAAACAAGGAACAGAGACAAGGGGGGGAGACAAGTCATTTAGATGAGGGAAGGATTTGCCCTGTGCAGGATGTTCTGCCTGTTTGGAGACAGACAGAGTTGGAATGAATCTCCTTTTGTAGAATGGCTACAGCAAACACAGGCTATAAGGGAGGATAAATTTACTGTTCAGTCTGATAAGTCTGGTACTCTGGGGGTTCAGGAGAGGTGGGATTCACATCCAAGACCTTTAATGGCAGAGCTGGGAGAACGGGCACCCCTCAGGTTAATCTGCAGGGGGTTTGGATATGGAGTCCTTGACAAAAAAGGTCTCTGCAGTACGTGAAGAACCTCTCTAAAAGGTACTGGAAGCTGCTCAGATCCATCTGTGCTGTCACCCTTCTAGGTGACATCTGCACCCTCACAACACCCTCTGTGAGCAAAACTCATGTTCAGGTAACAGCACCTATTTGGTGGGAACGTTGAAGGCAGGAAAGATTAATAAAACATAACTAGTGGAGGAGCTGGGTATAGTCTCACTTTATATGCTTTAGCAGCTAAAAAGAACCCCACATTAAAATACGTGATGTATTTTCATAGCCTTTTAAATGAAGTCTCAGACAGACTGAATGAACTAAGGGAATCTTGCTATAAATGCAAAGTAGATCCACAGGGTTGGTTTTTTTGTTTGTTTGTTTGTTTGTTTTTTCCTGGTTTGTTTTTATACCTCTGCTTTTAAGGAATACTTAGCAATACCTGAGAAGATCAAAAAGCTTCTATAGCCTCCTGAAATGTTTAGCAAACAAAGTGTAACTGGAAAGAATTTCTCCTTCCTTTCTGCTTCTTTTCATTACTTTGTCTCCTGCTCAGTAGTGACAGGTACTTATGCATTCCATAGTGTATTCTTGCAAAGATATCTTCCCTGGGTTTCCTTATTGTCCCGTAGTGTAACTAGTACACATCAAAAGATGTATTTGTGATCAGATACACAGTGTGTGGTGTAAAAATACAGCTAGACAAGTGTGCATGGGAGGAAAAGAGGATCATCTGCCTTGTCTGCGGTGAAATGCACAAAAGAAGGAACCTTTAGGATCACAAAGTTGTGGAATGGTTTGGGTTTGAAGGGAGCTGAAAGCTCATCCAGTTCCACCCCCTGCCATGGGCAGGGACACCTTCCACTATCCCAGGTTGCTTCAAGCCCTGTCCAGCCTGGCCTTGAACACTTCCAGGGATCCAGGGGCAGCCACAGCTTCTCTGGGCAGCCTGAGCCAAGGCCTCCCCACCCTCACAGGGAAGAATTCCTTCCTAATATCTAATCTCAACTTGCTTTTCCAGTTTAAGGCCATTCCTCACACAATCACAAGAAGAAAATTGGACAAAGTTAGACGCAATGAGTAATATTAGAGGTTTTTATGGTTTTAGCTCATGAGACACTTGAGACTTGTGACATTTCTTCCTGGGTTGGGATGGGATTATTTTTAAAGGCTGGCTATTTCTGCAGCCTGGAGAAGCTGCAGAGCCCTGCAGGATTGCAATCAATACAAGTTAAAGCCAGTGTGAAACATTTTGTGTTTGTGAGTCAATTAGATTCATCCACCAGAGGTCATTAGATGATCAAATGACACTTTCCTACTGTCTTTATAAGTAAAGATATCAGCATTCTCTGCTATAAAAAATGCATTCTCATTAATAATAAAAACCTTAAAGGAGAAATAAAAGTGTTAAGAAGTAAATTATCGCACAGTGAAGTTCATGATTTTAAATAGCTTTGAAAAGAAAACAAAAATAGGTTCTGGATAATATTACAAAGAGAAATTAGAATTCTCATGAATTCTTATTCCAAAATGATGGGAGATGCTTAGAAGGTAAGTTTGAGTCTCCATTATTCAAATGACATATTTCTAATTGTATGGTCTGAATGGCATAAACTCTGCCAAGAAAGGCCCATGACTATATAAAATATGAGGTAATATGAGAGAGGTGCCTAATTGTGCTTGTAATGAGGTGGAATGAATCTCCCCACTTTCATTGCATACTTTTACACCAATGGGAAACAGAAGTCCTTCTCCCAAATAAAATGAAGTGGATTTAGAAACAAAGAAAATCTTTCTGTTTTTTGCCTGTCTAGTTTCTCTCTATCCTCACTCTGACATTTTCCTTTTCTTAGTTTCTCTACTTGTGGTAGAACCTTTCTCTTTCTTCTCAAATACTCTTTTATTTCATTCCACACGTCACCTAAATGTAATATCCTTTTGTTCTGGCTTATGTTCTTCAACTCCTCCATTTCTCATTTTGTCTTTACAATTTCATTAATCTGGGGCCTGATCTTGCAGTCACTGCTGAAAGAAATGAGCTTCATGTAGGATTATTAATGTATCTGAGGATTTCAGGTCTTCTGGGATCACTTGGGATTGCTTCTCATTTACAGTTGTCCTCTTCAGTGTATTAAAATTGGAAGAAGATAATAGGAGATATTTGTGATGGAGAAATTAATAATCTACCAAATACCTTTTATCCAAGTTTTCCCCAACATCTTGCCTGTCTCTTCCCACAGCATGTTGTTCACAAGGGAAGCAACATTTTAATATTTTTTAATATTTTAATCAAAGGGTGAAGTCAAAGCTGCTCAGAGGGATCTGGCAGCTGTGATTTGGGTTTGTAGCCAAATCTCAGGCAGTGGGACAAGCAATGAAGGCACAATGAAAATGAGCTGAGTCTTTCCTCTGTCCCAGGAAGATAAATTATTTTGGTTCTTGGGTCTGAGATCTCCATCTTGCCTAAGAGATCATGGTTCTTCTGAGTCTCATTTGGAAGTTTAGCTAGAAATGTCAAGTTTTAGCCACCATAGCCTGAATCATTTTTCACTTTTAGTCTTTGTGTGTCATCTAATCTGCTGTGGTGATTGAAACTGGGTACGGGGTCCCATCTGTTGCTGAACAAAAGAGTGACTGATTTTGCAGAGCAGAGAACAGAAATCCCAGGAAGGAGAGGGAGGCCAGGGAGTGCTGAAGCTTCATACCCAAGAATGATCCTGTGATGTCAAAGGGTTATGGGAAGAAGAGCTCTAGGACCGAATGTTTGGCACCTTCTGGTGGTCTCCTGGAATTTCTGTGGTGGACTTCCAGTCCTTGCACAGTGAAACTAAACCTACTAGAAGGAAATGAAATCCTCTTATTTGCCTCCACAGTTTTTCCACAAGGAGTCCTTGATTCCCAAAGGTGCAGGATACCACCAACAGAAAAGATGTAAGTCAACCAATAATACCACATTTAAATTAAAGAACCATGGTAAAGAATAAAATATGGGGGGAGAAAAAGGAAGGTTGATGTCTGGAGATGAGGGAAAAGCCACTCGGGATTTTGTAATTGCAACTTCTATTTGTTTAAATGTATAAAAGAAGGGGGAGGGAAATAGCTATCTCCTTACTGGTTAGCTATGCCTGAGGCTGCTGTTAAGAAGTTTAGGATCATGAACAGTCCCATTAGCTGCAGGAAAATGGTTCAATTTAGCAACACCTATGCCAGGTAACAGTGAGTTGATCTGAGCTTGATTTGAGAAATAAAACAAATATTACATGTGTGTATATATATGTACGGTGATTTAAATTAGGCAGAATCTTTTGAATATTTAGAATCATTGAATTGTTAAGGTTGGAAAAGTCCTCTAAAATTGTCGAGTCCAAACACTCACCCAGCACTGCCAAAGTCACCCCTAACCCGTGTCCCCATATGGTACATCCACACATTTTTCAACCCTCAGAGATGGTGACTCTACCCTGGGCAGCCTGTTCCAATGCCTGAATTTCTCATAACCCACCCAAAGTATTAATGAACAGTTTTACTTTCCCAATCACACAGTCACTGCTCTTTCCCTTTGAATTTGGCTGCAAACTGACAAACTCAAGAATGATCAATTCAGGTTTTGTCCCCTATAACCTCTTAGCAGTGAGTGCCTGCAGCAATGAACCTCAGTGCATGTCCAGGCAGTCTGGATTGTTTTCTCTGGTTTTGAGAATTCCTTAATCTGTGTGCCTTTGTCTTGTTACTAGCTGTACAGAGGAGTGCTGGAGATCTGCTCTCTATAGTTTTTATCAGTGTCTAGGAAAAAAAGAATAGAGTTTATAAAATATGATCATCTCTAAACTCCAGACTAAACTCAGTCAGCTCTTACAGTAAAGGCTCATTTCTACCTCTGGCCAGTACTAAAACCACTGAGTGAATATAATAAAACATTTCTATTTTTGCCTTCTAAGGGCAAATTGTACTGCAATTACAGTACAGCTTCACTAATGGCATCTTCCCCAGTCTGCACCATTTCTGGTGGACTCACAAACTCCCATCACCTAATCTAACCTGTGGAAAACCCAGCTCTCCCCACTTCTCTGTGGATTCACGAAGATCACCTCTCCAAACACTTTGCTGGAGATATTCTAGGAATAGTAAATACTCAGAGTCTGATAACCTGGCTTGGCCCACTTGAAGTTTAACAGGTAATTTAGGCTATGAACTCATACGGGTTTTCAAATTTGGATGTTACAGAAATAGGGCATACAGAAGTAAAACCCTAATCACAGTTAGAAACTCACACAGCATCATCTGCTCCAGTGACCAGGTTCTAACTGGAGTCAGTGTAAGATGTTTCAGAAGGAGATGGCAAAGTGGATGATTTTAAGATGAATCTCCTACAACAGGTATGGGGTATTAGTTTATCTCTGTGTTTCTGGATGGTTACTCACATGCTATTTTTTGGTTGGTTTCTACACTAGAAAAAAAAAAAAGAGGGTTAAACCAAAATCTCACCTCACTCTAATGAGCACTCTCGGGACCTCCAGAAATGTGTGTTGTGTCATTTTAATGGGGCACAGCAATTTGCTGTATCACAATAATGAAACATAGATTCCTAAGCCTGGAAGGGACCTCAAGAGGTCACCTCTTCCATGGCCCAGCCCTAGGGCAGGATCAGCTATACCTGTGTTGTTTCTCACAGCTTATCCTACAACCTGTTTGTAAAGGCCTTTAATGAAGGAGATGCCACAGAAGGTCTAGTTTGAACACCATCACACAGCATTATTTCATCCTGAACAACACGTAAGTGGTGTTTTTTAAACAAAGTATGCAAGCTGAAGCAGAAGAAGATGTGTGCAATTTTAATGCTGTGGGCACATGGGAAAAAAAAAAAAGAGGAAAGAAAGAGGAAAAAGAAAAGAATTGTGAAATCCAGGAAAATATTAAGAACTCATGCAAAATGTTTAATGACTGGAGAATGAAACTGATTATGAACTGTTGAAATTGCTTCAAGTGCAGTTTGATATAAGCAGTGTTTATGGGAGTTAAATTTATCATTGAAACACAGAATTACAGGATGAGTTATGTTGGAAGGGACCTTGAAGATCATCTCATTTCTACCCCCTGCCACTGGACCAAGTTGCTCCAAGCCCCGTCCAGCCTGGCCTTGGACACATCCAGGCATGGGTCATCCATAAATTAGCCCTACATATGCAGAGGTATTTTGCTACACTAATAGAAAGTGACACCAAATGCCATGGATTAATTACATGAAAAATGCCTTCTTTTGTTAATTAAACAGTTTTACCTTTAAAACCCATTAGAAAGTCTCATTTCAATTCTTTCTTCAAAAATAAAAGACAAATATATGTGTTTGATTTACTTCCCTTATTTATACAGCAGTGTTTATCCTTTTATTATTTATAATAGTATTTGTTATCTCTGTTTACATCCTTTCTGTTCTCCTCTGTTATCTCTGAGAAAAGGTTCAAAACTGAAATTCAACTAAGGATGAAGGAATGGTGAGGGCTCTTGTAGTCATGTCAAATATGTGGGGTTATGCTCACTTCCTACCTCTATGTAAGTAGCAGTCATATTTCACCAATTTTTCGTTAACAAAAAATTGATTGGGTTATTTATTTTGCCCTTGAAAAGCTTAAATAATCATGATTGTCCTTAGTCCCATTGGTGGTGTATTGATATAGGCTCTTTCACATCTGCTTGTTCCCCCACCCTGCACACAGTTTTCTCATTTATTCTACCTCGTGTCTGGTGTTTAAATATTAAAGATACTCCCCCCTTGCCTTTAAACCTTCATTTACTATTTTCACCTGAACAAGCTTTATTTCGTGGCTTTGAGGATGCTTAATTCCGTGGCCTGTATAATAAACAACATTCAGAGATGCCAGAAGATCCATCCTCTTCTGGGAGAGGTTACATTTGTCTCTCCCACGCAGGTTTTTTTGTTTTGTTTTGTTTTGTTTTGTTTTTTTCCTGCTTAGATTGAGCTTAGGGAAATCAGTCTTCCTCCAGGCAGGCAGGGTATGGGCGAGGAGAGAGAAGCACATCCTGCCTGCAAATCACGAGCAGAATTAGGTCAGGAGGCCACGTGCAGCCAGGCAAGCATCAGTTTTAGCTCTGCGATCAATTCAGCATCATCCACCCTCACTGGGCTTGTTAGAGCTTCGTGGTAGTGAGGAAGGATGGGAATTTCAAACTGCTTCCATGCAGGGAAGGGTGAACTGTTCCCTGGGATGGCAAGAGCAAGAAGCAATATGACTCATGAGTTTATCACATGAGGAGGGTGTGGGGTCCTGCCCCTGTTCAAAGGATTCTTTATTTTGTATTAAACGGTTGTTTCATACAACAGAGAAACAATGCTGGGAGCGAGGACTGGGAGCAAAGGCCTCTGCACTGAAAATGTCATGCCCAGTATCAAAACTTTCCTTCCCTCTGCACTTCTGAGTTAGCAGGGTAAAAACAAGAACAGAGCTCTTCTGTGATGTTTGAAGGAGGAAACACTTTAGCACATCTTTATAAAAACTCAGTGGAGATATTGGTTGAAGATTTAATTGACAACTGCAACTAGTTTGTTATCAGTGAACTTCTCTTGGGAGCATGGGGTGGGATGTACCTTGAAGGACTTTCTTGGTACAGGTCACTGTGGGATTGAAAGGGCCAGGGGCTATATAGACAAGATGTGGGGTCTTTTGGGGGAGAGGAGTGAGGCAGAGTGAGGGGGGAAAGCAGTAAAAGCAGTTTGTAGGAGGACATGAAAGGTAAAATGAGATCTTCACTTACCCACTAGCACAGACACAGCCCTGATATATCTCTCTTTAGAAGCATCCCTGCCCATGGCAGGGGGTTGGACCTAGATGATCCTTAGGGTCCCTTCCAACCCAAACCATTCTGTGATTCTATAATTAACATTTCTGTGCAAAAACATGAGGGTAAAGTATTTAATTTTATCCTTTTATTCCACTAAGTTAAGGGGTAATTACATTTCGCAGGGATGTGTGGTGACTCTACCTCTCTCACACTTTGAACACAATTTCTCAAAAAAATCTGCAGTTTGGGGCTGGAGATTCCAGTCATCCCAAAACTGAGCAGGCTTCCCAGGGAATGGTCACAGCCTCAAGGCTGCCAGAACGCCAGGAGTATTTGCACAACTCTCTCATCCACACAGTGGGATTGTTAGGATCGTCCTGTGCAGGGCCAGGAATGGAACTCAATGATCCTTGTGGGCTCCTTCCAGTTTAGGACTTTCTATGATTCTTTAAAGGGGCAAAGACTGAACAATTTGTTTAAGCAATGTTTAACAATTTGTTAAAGAAATGCAGGGTTTTTTCTTTCAGGCTTTTCAAAACCATCAAATTGCAAAGGTAAAACATAATGTATTCAGTTTCACCACTGCTCCTTCATCTTCAAGGCACTCCTGTTGCAGAAAGCCTGTTCTGATAATATTAATATTATTATTATTAATAATAATAATAACAACGACCACAATACTTCTAATTATTCAAAGAATAATTTGAAGAAGCAATGAAATTTGCTTGGTGCAGGGCTGCACTTGACTTGAGGCAGACAAGAAAGCAGACTCTTTATGCTGTCACCAAAACCATCTCTCTTCCCTGCAAAATCAGAAGCCTGGAGCTGCTGAAGGATATTTACACCTATTTGAACAGAAGCAACATCTCATCACCATATGATGATAGGCAGTAAATGATAGTAACCACAGGTGATAAGGATGTCGTCCAATATATGTATATATGTGTACATATATCTCTGTATACCTCTAGGATAGATATATACCTATGTAATTCCTAATATCTTACATGTAGTACCTATATAATACTTCAAATCTTACACATAAATCTGTGCATTTCTCTGTCTTTATATGCATAATATATATCTATGTCTATATCTATCTATGTATATGCAGATCTATATATCTCTATATACCTGCAACTATCCAGCTGTAAATATATACACTCGGTGGCAGACACACGTATGCAATTTACATATTAACAACAGATTCTACTCTGTGAAACATCTGTGTAAACACTGAGTTACTTACTGACCTCATTGGAAAGGCAGAGAACAAACTCTGGCCAAGTATATTCAACAGACACAAAAAGAACCCGAAATGACAGGTCTAAATTCAGCACCATTAAAATACGAAAACCAGGGGGGTTAAAAGAAGTCAGATGGCCAGCATCAGAGCTGGGTTATGTATTATGCATGTGCTTCATACAGTTCTGTGTGTCGGTGGATTGCTATCCAAAGAAATAAGTTAAAGTTGTGACCTGTCTGCTTTTGATTTACTGAGGTCAAAGAGAGCGGATACCTCCTCTTCACGGAGAGTTATGTATGTAAATCACTGCCCAACTAAGCCAAGTGTGGGCAGTCTCTCCTTGTTACTTGGGAAAAAATTCCTGCTTGGCTCCTGATTGCTGCTGCTCTGATACAAAGATGGATTTGCGGGAGTCTTTTTTTTTTTTTTTTTTTTTTTTTTTTTTTTTTTTTTTTCCCTGGTGGAATTTTGCTAAAGGTTTGTTCACTGAAAGGCTGGATGGGCTGTGAGCGTTTCACCCTCCTGAGCAGTGGCACCGCTGAAAGGAACAGAAAACGAGCTCCATGTGAGTGTCAGCCGAATTCTCGGAACAGCTCTGCCGTAGTGAATGAGTCCTGGGAAGTGTTTGTAGCCTAACACACACACACACACAAAGAAAAAAAAAAAAAAAAAAGAAAAAGAAAGGGGGTTGGTATCTGGGCCAGAGGGTGAGAGCTGTTACATGTGTCCCCGTCTCCTGCTGCTTGGGGCCACCGGAGTTCAGGGAATAACAATAAAGAATTAGAGAGCAAGAGGCACGTGTGCTGCAGCTGATTCCGCCCGCTTCGAGCCGAGCCATTCGTCGTGCCCCGTGCAAATGAGTTATCGGGACTCGGCAGATGGGACTCCGGGTGTGCATGTGCCTGGCAGACAAGGGGACTTTGGTGTCACTTAACTTCTGCTTTATTGTCACAGCAGCTCTTTCTGCGGGATCGTTGCACTCATGGTTTTTTAAATACGTCAGGCTTTCTCTGGAGAAGTAAAGGCGAGAGCTGAAAGAAGAAAACAAACAGACAAAAAGGCTCAAGCCCCCAAACATTAACCAGACGCTGGTAATTGCATTTACTGTGACACTTTTGGCATTTCCTCTTCTTACAAGGGGAAAGCTGCATCTGAAGTGACAGTGAGAAATAAAGAAAGGGTTTAAGTGTTGATCTTTTGTTTTAGTGGTGGCTGTGGTGAAAAGATGCAAGGCGAAGCCTGTGGGTGTCACTGGAATAACTCCAAGCTTGAGTTCAGATTCAAGCCTGAATAAAGAAATAATGTGGGATTAATCCTTTCAGTATTAGCTGGGCAGAAGTTAAATATATCAAATATTCCTACATGTTAAGAAGATTCTTTTTTTTTTTCCCCTGTGAGGGTGGGGAGGCCCTGGCACAGTGCACCCAGTGAAGCTTTGGCTGCCCCTGGATCCCTGGAAGTGTCCAAGGCCAGGTTGGATGGGAGCAGCCAGGGATAGTGGAAGGTGCCCCCACCCATGGCAGGGAGTTGGAACTATGTAATCTTTAGGGTCTGTTCAAACCCAAACCACTCCATGATTCCATGATCCAGGTTGTTCCCTGCAGTTGTGGAGGACACAGGGACAGGAGGGAGCAGGCTCAGGGTCCTCAGGAGGCAGTTCTCCCTCTCACAGCTGGTTTGGAAGTGAAGACATGAGCTCTGGCCACTCACCTGATGTGTAAATCCCAAACTTGAGGGAGAAAGGGGTCCCATTTGATGCTGGCTCCCATTTAAGTCGGGTTATTAGCCAAGTTTTCCTCTTCTGTTAGCAGGATGAGCCCTGGGAACAAAGGCCAGGCCAGTGGGCACTGTGGCACATGCCTGTGAACGCTTTTATTGGGGTTAATGGTGCCACTTGCAGATTAAAAGGCTGCAGGAGCTCCAACATGTACACATTCCCATGGGCTTTGTGTCTATCCTGGGAAAAACTGCTCCTGTGTCGGGATTACAGGGCAGCAAGGCATTATAATAGCAGGGCAGGGAATAAACAGAAAGGGGTTGAAAACTTACAGCGAAATCTTTGGAAGGGGTTGGCTGTTTGGTGAATCTACAGGTTTTCTTAGGGAACGAAAAAGGATTAGCTAGTTTAATATGATACTAATATGATTAATAATGAGAGGACAGTAGGGATGTCAGGAAGTACAAAAACAGCCCACTTGGACATTACCAAATTTTTAAAAAGGGTTTTTTTTTTGGTCAACAGTAATTTTCAGTTTTGACTTTTAAAGCAATTTATGGTAAAAGGAATGACTGAAAAGAACAAATAATTTTGATCTGTTAAACTGAAACAGTTCAACACACTAATCCATATCTATTCCTGGAACCACTGGAATTTCTACTTTCTTTCCCAGCAAGTTTCAGAGTGGTCAAAGATTTGTAGTTTTATTTAGCCTTCTGAAGATCTGGCCTGTATCTTGGTTGATAACCAGATAGAATAGGAACTTCACTATACGCCTTGGATTAAAGCAATTGAGCAGACTGAACTATTACTAGTTTTGAGTTTCATGGATACATGGGCATACTTGTATATATATGTAGTACCCTGTTGGGCAGAAAGAAATATATCTATTATAAAATATAATAAAGTAAAAAAAAATAAATAAAGTAAAATAAAAATGCTTTGCATCATTCAAGCCCCTTCCCTGAACACTTACTCTGAAAATGTCCATCTACTCCAAAAAAGCTAATCTTCACTCTGAAGCAGATTCAAAACATTCAAGCCATCATAATTATTCATGCTATCTATCCTCTTTTCATATCAGCTTCTGCAGGAAAAGGAAATGGCTATTTCTTTATGGTTTAAACCTGCAAACTCATCCTATTATATAATTACTGGTTCTACCCTGTCTGCTTTGGAAAATTAGTTTGGTTGGCAAATTGTTGCATTTATTCTCAGGATCAAGAGAATCATCTAAATTTGAAGAAAGCACAGACTTTTTTCTTTTTCAGTTTTATTAAAAATTACCTTGAATATTGTATTTACTTCTCTTATCTCCATTTCTTTAGCCCTAAGGAGGAATATCATCAGTTTGATTCTAATAATGCCTAGTGGGTCTGCTGTAAAAACTCTTTGTAAAAATGATCTCTCTACCAAAAAGACAGCAGCTTAAAAAGGAGAAGCAGATAAAGTGTGATTAGAGCTGGTTCTCTTTTTCCTGAAATATAAACAAACCTTGATATCAAAAGCCACCTTCTCCTTAAAATGCTGACTTATCAGAGCAATCCTATTTAAATCCTCATGGAAGGTATTATCAGAATATTTTATAAAATTTTGTTGCATATTGAAAAGCAACTGTCAGGGATTTTTGATTTTTTTTTTTGATTTTTTTTTTTTACGTACCTTTTTGGAAGAAGTTCCAATGGACAATTAAAAGCTTGTTTTTGGATGCCTCATCCTTGGAAGTGTCCAAGGCCAGGTTGGACAGGGCTTGGAACAACCTGGGATAGTGGAAGGTGTCCCTGCCCATGGCAGTGGGTTAGAACTGGATGTTCTTTAACATCCTTTTCAACCCAAACCTTCCTGTGGTTCTATGATGATTCTATGAAAACTGTGTCTCACCCTTAGTGAGACAATAAAAGTAACCATGGAGGAATAAAAGACAAATTCTCTTTCCTGCCATCCTTGGACGAGCATGAAAGAAACATTAACTTAATATGGGAATTCAACATGTGGGATACCTTTGTATTTTTTCCTTTCCTTTTACCTAAAAATCAGGAACTGAATGTTGCCAGCGGTGCTTGAGGGGTCATCAGTTCAACCTGGTGTGAGAAATCCTCACTTTCCTTTGTCTGCATTAAATGGCCACTTTGAGGATGACCTGATGGCTCTGACTCTCCCAGCTTTCCATGCACCTCACCTGCCACTAACTCCCAGCCTGCAGACAGGGACAGTGCTCTGTTCCCTAATTATGAGCATGAATAAATCCAGGGAAAGCATGGTACCATTTAACTGCAGAGAAATGCTCAGCTCTGACAGCTCATTAAAGAAAGCACCATCTTTAAAGGAACTGATGCAAAAGAGAACATATGAAGCTTAACCCTGAGGTGGATTTGGCAAGACAGAGCAATGCCAAATGTCCTTTATGGATTACACTAAGAATCTGTGGGCTGTAGTAAATGCCAGGTCAGGTGTATGGAGGCTGTGGCCTGTGATGTGTTTGCAGTGGATGGCAACCGGGTTATGCAAAAACATTAAATAAACTGGAATTTCCCTGAATAAGGACCAAGCTGGTGGAGAGGAACATTAGGACACAGTAGGTCAGACGAATGATAAAGAAATTATGAAACTAAATATGCATTCATATCAAAGGTCCTCCTGCTGTGTCACTGCTCTGTTGAATAACTTCGGGCAAGACACTTTGATAGATAAACCCACATGTCTTTACATGAGACTTCTGCTCCCAAGCCATGTAGGTGCTTCTGAAAATCCTGCTTTCACATCTTTCTACTTGGTTTCCCAACCACTTAAAGTAATACCTGGGTATCTGGTTTTGTTACGGAGTTCTGTTTCTTGGGTTTGAGTTTGTGTGTGTATGTATATGATGGAGTTTTTAAATCCAAACTTTGCATTTTATATAAAGACCACTTTAACATGAAAAATTGCTTAGAACAGGGAAATAAATAGTATAATCCACGAATGTTAAAATATCGTGTTTTAAGACTTCACTTTCAACATTATTTTCTCTATTTTTCTCTCATTTATTTATTTCTTATGTATTACAAAATGAGAATTTGTGACCATTCTCATTCAGTTTAGAAAATACATAATCAAAATTCACATTATCAAGAAGATTGTTCTTTAGGAGAGAACAGCCAAGCAAATATCTGAGCTTACCCAGAAGCTACACAGGTGAATTTAACTCTTCATAACATTGTCAGGTGCTAGAACTCAGCTTTATCTACTTCTGAGTCTTTAGAGTATCTCCTACACGTCTGGAAATGTCCCCCAAAATGTTTGGACCTGGCTCAGAAGGTGGAACTGGACAGGGATCCTTCCCATGAGAATTCTTGCTATAGTTATCCCTGGTTTCAGAGGTTCAGAAGATTAAAGAGTTTGGTGCAGGATTTCCCATGACAGCTTGTCCCAGTACCAGACAACTGTCTGGAGTGTGCCAAAGTATAGGCAGCAGCAAAGTTATTTTAGAAGCTTTATTTGCTTTCATAAATGTATTGGTGTGTTGGACTGCTTTGCATCCTGCAACACTCTCAACTCTGCTTAAGTTCATTAAAACACAGAGAAAAGCAGCCCTGGCAAATGGTCCTTGGCAGTGATCTGTACTCCAAGGCATCAAGGGTTAAAGTTTGATTTCAGCCTAATTTTACTGCCATGAAATAGTTTTTTCTTCCCTCTAACTTAATTTCTTTTTGTCCATACAGGGGAAGAAAATCAGTTTTGAACTTCAAACTGTTCCAAGCTCTAGCACAGGCTCCCTTCCTGATTTTGGATGAATTGACTAATCCTGTGCAACAGCTCCTCCATGTCACCAAAAAAACAAGCAGTGAGCAGCTACTGTCAAGATTAATTTTATGGATTTCCTTGCAAGTGTAATTAGGAAATGCACAGACAGACAGGTAAGCACCCACATAAAGTTTGAATTATAACATACGTTGGCGGAGGAACTTTATTTCCTAAAGAAATCTGTCTGAAGAAACTGATATAAAGGATCAGAGGTGGGGATATCTTAGAATCACAGAATCACAGAAGGGCTTGGGGTGGAAGGGACCTTAAAGATGATCTCATTCCAAACGCCTGCCATGGGCAGGGACACCTTCCACTATCCCAGATTGCTCCAAGCCCTGTCCAACCTGGCCTTGGACACTTCCAGGGCAGCCACAGATTGTCTGAGCAGCCATCTGGGTCCATCTCCTCTTGTGATGGTGCAGTAACTGAGGTTACATTTGGAGTGCATACTCTTTTACATCAAGAATAATCTTGCAGTTGTAGGGCTGTGCCACTCTGAACGATCACAGGGTTTCTACTGATCCTGTATCTATCACTCCCATAACAATGCCTTGGATGCCCCAGGGAATTGAGGATGACGGTGTCCATACAATTTTAGGCAGTGGAATTGAGTCCTCCATGATGAGATGGTCGTGGCAATGACGTGCCCCTCCTCTATCCTCATTTTCACAGAAACAGTATTTAAGCCCCAACTGATGTAGTCTTCTACCCTATTCACAAGCAATACTTTACATTTTAATACTCAGCATCTTATTCAGTAACTACTGGCACTTTTCTAAATTAGTTGAGGTTTTGTGTTGAAAAGTTCTCTTGGAGATAAACTCCATGATCTAATTTTGCATCTTTTCACTGGTTTTGATTTTGCCAACTTGATTTTTACTCTTCTTCTTGCATTGAGTGACTAAATTGAAGTTTTTAGACACTTTCTCTTGGCTACTAAGAGTTTTATAGGCATGCTTAGTGTTTTACTTGGTGTGTATGTACCAAAACATGTCACACACACTTATATTTCCTAAGATGTATTTGATTTGAATATATATATATATAATATTAGTATATATACTATGGATGGATGGTCAGGTACAGACAGATATTGACATGACCCTAACAGGTTTTTATATATTACTGTATAATACCTTCTTGCCAAGTATTAGACTCAAAATCTAATTCAGCACATTAATTTGCACTGGCTTGACTAATAAGCCTATTGTATGGGCTGAAAATGTAATGAAAACCCTCAGCAAGAAGTTAATGAAAACTAAGGTTCCTTTGAATAATGTGGAGAATGATACAGCTGTCCTAGTGAGATCCTCTTGCTTATACCATACAGCAAAATAAAAGTTGGAAAAGTCTCATTATTGCTTTGAAGGAAGGTTATTGTAAGTAGCAGGTTATAATTGCATTTGTAAAACATGATCACTTGATGCCTCTTTGAAATGAGGATGCTCAGTTAGAAACAGAGGAGCACAATAAAAACTCATCTTAGTGAGAACATACCAGGGATGGAGAAGTCACCTTAGGGGAAAGAGAAATAATACAAAGGGGCACACGGGGAACACTGGCAAGAAATTTGATATAAAATTCAACCTGAAAAACTCAAGGTAAAGCACCCTGAAAATCAAAAAAAATCAATTCATGCAAAAAAGATTGCGTGGCAGGTGAGATTCGCACAAAAAAAGGGCAAAATTACTTGAAATAAAAGTGATCTGAAAAATAGCCATGAGGTTGTGTCAGGACATAGAAAATAAAATGCTTTCCAGAGATAACACTACAGAGCTTCTAACTCGTTTCCTTGAATCATTCACCAAAAGGAACCACACAGATTTTAAGTCCTACTCCAACATTGAGTGAAGTCAGTGGCAGCTTTGATGGACTCATCAAGTTGGGAATTTTGCCCACGCTGTGTTTGGGCTGGACGGGTTAATGCAGGAAGAGAACTCAGAGCTCTGCCTGTGTGGTAGTGAAGAACAAGGCTGAGACATCACTGAAGAGGCTGGGGAGGGCTGTCCTATGAGAACAGATCTGAAAAACTAATATCCATGCAGCTTGGCTAGGAAATGACTAAAAAGAAATAGAAAAATTGCCTACAGTAATTTGAAAGGTTTAAATGCCAAAGAAGGTGAAGAATTATTTAGGGTGTGGACATTGCCATGAGCAATGGAATTAAATTAATTAAGGGAACGTAGAAGCTGACTACCAGAAGGGGAAAAAATAGTCCTAAAGTGACTTTTAAACAACCTGTCAGTGATGAAAGCTCCATTAATAGGGTCATTTAAAATTGAAAGAAAAAAAAAAAAGGAAAAAATCCTGTTGGGGATAATTCTTCAAAAGCCAAGGTATGTGACAATGTGATCTAAAGACTTTAAGGACAGAGGAGATCATCATAATCCACTTATTATACAGGAGGTCAGACAAGAGAATTCTAATGGCCCTTCTGGCCTCTTGCACTACAGAAGCAGAGGTGGACAACAACTTCATGCCAGATCTCAAAATTGTTACTGGGGTGAAACTCCCTCTGAGCCTGAGACTGGCACCTGGTTTTATCTGGAACGGGAATGGAGCATCCCAGAAACATTCATCTTTGCCTCCTCCCTGTACTCATGGCCGTATTTTGCTCTTTCAACCAAAGGCTGTGTTCTGCCACTGAAGTGGTTATCGTTGGCACAGTATTTGTGTATTAGGACCAGGGAGTGAATCCAACAGGTTTCAGCCTGGCTTGGTTAGTACAAATTGAAGTTTATGTTCTTTATTTCCCTAGGTTCATGACTGGATTGACTCAACTTCATCCTACAGAACTGCCCTCCCACCCTCCACACCAAACAGAACTAAAGGAGCACTGAAGCTGGGAATATTGGACGCAGGGAAGAAAATACTATAAACTGTAAATCAAAGATGATGTCTAGTTTATGAGAATTTTGCCTGAAGATATATTTTTTATTCCCAAAAGCCTCTTTGCTAAAGCATTTATTACTGATCCTAATTCCTCTTGCAAATTTAGTTAATACTCATAGATATCTTTTGCATACAGAGTAGCACACATGCAGCTACACTAATGTGTCTCAGTTGCTGATGGGGGCCTGAATAGAGCAGACTACAAAATGCTTGGGCAGGCAGCTGACAGGAATAGGAATATAAAAGTAGAATGTTGCTACTTGTGGAAATAATTTGCTTTTAGTTCAATTTCTATTGTACCAATTAGATGTGCCATGAGTGTTCCATAGCCATATGGGTTTCCTCAATTATCCCAACCTGGCTGTAAAGTGAAAAGGTGACCAATATTGTGAAGTAGAAGAGCATTGACATGACTTTCATATCTTAATTTTAGCTAAAATCTTAACACAAAGGGCATTTCTTCTACCACCACCAGCATAAATCATTTCCTTCCTAAGCAGCCTTGCCCTTCTTTTTCTTTGCATTCCTTTTTGCATGATCATTGAATCATGGACCGGTTTGTATTGGAAGGGACTTGAAAACCCATCTAGTTCCAACCCCTTCTGAGGGCAGGGACAACTTCCACTATCCCAGGTTGCTCCAAGCCCTGTCCAGACTGGCCTTGAACACTTCCAGAGATCCAGGGGCAGCCACAGCTTCTCTGGGCAACCTGTGCCAGGACCTCCTCACACTCCCAAGGAAAAAAAATATTCCTGATATCTCATATATATCTACCCTTTCTTTAGTTTAAAGCCATTACCTCTTGTCCTATCATGCCATGCTCTTGTCAGAAGTCCCTCTTCATACTTTTTTGTAAGCTCCCTGTATTGAAAGGAAAAAAAGTATTGAAAGGGAAAAAAAGCTTCACTTTTTCAGAATTTACAGAGCCTCTACCTACACAGGTAGGAAAACCGGCTAAGTGATGAGGGGCTCAGGAGCCAGGGATTTAGTCCTAGCTCTGAGCAACCTTGTCTCACTTCAGTTGCCCAGTGCAGGTGATCTCTGTTTGCAATCCCAAGTTGTACTGGGCTGGAAAACTGAGTAAGATAAGAGTCTTTGCTACAATCCTAAAGTTTGCATACAGGAGCATGTTATATCCCAGTTGAGGTAGGGAAGACCTCAAGGTAAGTCCTGGTAAATTCACCTGGAAAAAGATTTTATTGTCAACATCATCAAAATAAAAAGGTGCTGACAACATGCAAGAATTGTTCCAAGAACAAGGAAATCAAAGCTGGGAATGGTGGTATTATTAGGAACAAGTACAAGGGTAGAATAAATGAAGCTTTGCTCATAGATGGTTAACAGAAGCGTAATAACATTATGCAAATGTTCTGGGTGTAATTGTCAAGGCTTGAACAGTGAGTACTTAGGAACTGAAGGAAACTTTCTTGGGATGCACTGGGATTGCAAGTGAAGCTGGAGGGGCAAAATAGCATTTAAATGGGGAGCCGTAATGGGCAATAATTCCCAATTCAAGGGAATTTTAAACTTCCAGAATTTAAAAGTTCAGGTTAATCAAGTTACCTACCCATGTTGTTAGTGAACCGGAATAGCAGCTCACTTGGAGAAAATAGAACTGGTTATCTTAAAAATAATTGAGGACCACTTCCCTGAAAGAAAAACCTGCCTGTAGTCTCTACATTGTTGTGTGAGACTCACAACTGTAGAATTCCAGTTGTATTCATTGCATTGGCACAGGAAAATTTCAATGTATTAGTGTTTCTCTTGCTGCTATATGAGAGTTCCAGAATTTTGGCTCGGTTATGACGCTATTATCTCAGTTTGATTAACCCATGTGAAGTGTGTTATTGTTAGGACTCCGTGGGCTGAGAGAGAACGGAAATATTACCACCCAGACATCTTGTTTGAACAAGGATAAAGATAAAAGAAATCTTTTTGAGATGCTATCTGATGCTGGAAAAGTATCAAATCTGTGTGCACAAACTGAAAGTGGATTATTTAGCCAGTGGGTAACGTTGTAAGAGTCCCCACCCTACTGGTTAAATCTTCAGGTTTGGAGTCCTCCAGAAGAAGGACTTGATGTGCACTCGGAAAAAGAAAGAAAAAGAAAAAGAAAAAGAAAAAGAAAAAGAAAAAGAAAAAGAAAAAGAAAAAGAAAAAGAAAAAGAAAAAGAAAAAGAAAAAGAAAAAGAAAAAGAAAAAGAAAAAGAGAAAAAGAAAAAGAAAAAAGAAAAAGAAAAAGAGAAATAAAAAGAAAAAGAAAAAGAAAAAGGGAAAGGGAAAGGGAAAGGGAAAGGGAAAGGGAAAGGGAAAGGGAAAGGGAAAGGGAAAGGGAAAGGGAAAGGGAAAGGGAAAAGGAAAGGGAAAGGGAAAAGGAGGGGAAGGGAAGGGAAGGGAAAAGGAGGGGAAGGGAAGGGAAGGGAAGGGAAGGGAAGGGAAGGGAAGGGAAGGGAAGGGAAGGGAAGGGAAGGGAAGGGAAGGGAAGGGAAGGGAAGGGAAGGGAAGGGAAGGGAAGGGAAGGGAAGGGAAGGGAAGGGAAGGGAAGGGAAGGGAAGGGAAGGGAAGGGAAGGGAAGGGAAGGGAAGGGAAGATTTTTAGTTTTCAAACATTAACTAATGAGCAGAAATGACTGAAAGAAATGTTTCTGTCAGGGACAAAATTAGTTTCTTCTTTAAAAAATGTAATATTTTTGGGGGGGATAATACCCAGTCTAGAGAAAAGTCACCTCAAGAGCAGCAAGACTGGAGTCTATTCTGATGCTTTTTTCGTGGTGATTTATCACAGAAACATGGCAATTGGAAAAGACCTCTAAGGTCTTTGTGTCCAGCCATCAGCACAGCACTGCCCACCACAAACCCATGTCCCTAAAGACATCAACACATTTTTGAACACTTCCAGGGATGGTGACTCCACCACTTTCCTGGGCAGCCTGTTGCAATGCCTGACCACACCTCCAATGAAGAAATTATTCCTAATACTCAATCCAGAACTCCTCAATTTAGCTCATGTGCAGTAGATGTTGATCAGAGAGAACAAGAGATGGAATAATGGATTTCATGAAATATTAGTGAGAAGGGACAAGGCACGTGTCAGGTCCTTTTCCAACCTGTCCTTTATACAGACTGGAGAATTTCTTTCAGTGATTTCTGGTGTATAAAGACCAAGGAGCATTCCTTTTTATGGGCTGTGCTGTCTGTAGCAACATGGGATGAAGATACTTTGTGAAGCAGTCAAGGGCTGCTCTAGGACTGGAAAGAGCAGATGCGTCACAGCTTAACACCTTCCCCTGACACCCAGGTCGCTTTTCTCCATTCCTACTGCCACTTGTGCCTCCCCTCTGGAGCATCAGAGAGAGAAATTAGCACCACATTTTTTTTGGAGGGAACTATTTTGGAGAGGAGTTAACCAGGAATAAGCTGCTAAAGAAATGTAAAGGTGTGAAATTTGAGTCAAAATTCAGCCCAGCAGGTGCTCCACCCATTGGGCTCACTTTGCTAAACCCCACCTCATGCACCCTTTGTAGGTAACAATCTCCACAGGTATAATTTTTATTTTGCTTTTCTTTCTTGTTGAAGATGAAACGTGGCCCATTTCCTTGGGTATGATCTCACAGATCTTTATCAAATCCTTTCTTTGTGATAAACAACGGAGATTACATTTCTCCATTTCATTTTGAGCCATTATTTCAAGACCTAATTATGGACACAGACCTGAGAAGAGTTTCCTGGCCCTCATGATCATAGTGCTGCAGCAGATATTAACCACAACAGGTGAACCCTCCTGAAAACTTTTCAAATCTCTTCTTGAAACTTATATTTTATTTCTTTTCCATGTTATCAATGCTAATCTCTTCCGGTACTAACACTTTTCACTCTTTATTGCACTGTGCCCTCGGGCTCTAACAGCAACCAAGCAAATGCTTCACCCTGGGTTGTGTAGGTGATGTTTCTCGTTGCCAAAAAGGTTAATTTTAGCAGTACCTTCTGTGAGATGCTCACTTTTAAGACACCCACAGCCTGGGATAGGCTGGATACCACTGTTACCCACACCTGGAGTTCTGCCCACTCATTATCTGAATCTCACTTCTTTCAGATAGGTAATTTTTTTTTTTTTTTAATTCAACTTCTAACTGAAATAGGATATTTAGATGCATCAAAACCTTTGTGCTAAGGTGTTGCATCTGGTTTTTAGGCTCAGGTATCTCTTATCAAATCTTCTGTTCCTGTGTGGAGGTTGCAGATGCTCTACTAGGCCACTACCAGAATTTTTGGCCTGGATTTAGGCATCTGTGTTACCCTCCTAATATCAAATCTGACAGCCATGAATTCAAAGCAAACACAAGGTAAATCTTCCTATGACATTTAATTTATTTCAGTAATTTGTTATAGTTTATATAAATTTCCATCAAAGTAGGATATGTAATACATTTTTCCATTCAATCTGCCATAAATCACACTGAAGATTAATTTTTATTATACAGATTTTTAAATTTCTTTTAGATGAAATTCAATTAATTTCATTTCACTTTGAGATATGACATTTCATATGACTGATCAGAACTAATCCATTGGAAATCTGGCTATATTTAATAGATAGGAATAGCCACTTTCAAAAGGTAATTTGTCTTCAAATTTTTAATATCTATTTCAGGATGAGAAAATTCACAATAATGCTGGAGTATATTTTTTTTCCAATTTTGATAGGGGAGAGGATTTGCTGTGACTGATCTTGGCACAGAAATTTAAATTGCAATGATCAACCTTCAGTCAAATTAATCTCACTCCTAATGTTTGATAAAATAAGGGTACCAGGAATAATGGAAGAATTATGGGGGAAACCAAGATCTGAAACCTCGTGCAGAGATCCCTGAACTAAATATCAGTCTAAATGTGACAGGATCCGGGAAGTACAGAGGTGCTGGGATGACAGAGGAGCTCAGATCAGTATAGCCAAGCCTCAGTGGAAACATTCTTCTCCACATGCTGGGAAGGGACCAAGAGCTTATGATTTTTGAAAGATATTTTTGAAGCAGATGTTCACCACTGCAACCTTTCAGTTTTGAAAATGTCCAGTACCTCTATTTATGATAGAAGAAAAACCACCAAATTTTAACTGATACCAGTATCAAGAAATAGCTTTAAATTATCACTCTTATAGAATCACAGAATGATTTGTGTTGGAAGAGACCTTAAAGATCATCTCATCCCAACCACAAATACCTTCCACTATCCCAGGCTGCTCCAAGCCCTGTCCAGCCTGGCCTTGGACACTTCCAGGGATCCAGGAGCAGCCACAGCTTCTCTGGGCACCCTGTGCCAGGGCCTCCCTACCCTCACAGGGAAGATTTCCTTCCTAATATCCTTTTTCCATAATCTCTTTTTTCCCCTTAAAACTGTGTGGCTTTGCCACAGCCTTTCAGCAGGTGGCTGATTCCTGCCACTAGAGGTGGTTGTACCTCACTGAAAACAGACATAATTTGCTTGGATGGTGATATCAAACCAAAATCAACTTGTTTGCCTTATACTGGGAACGAACAGGATTTGTGCTGATTATTGCAGAGCAAAATTTTGTCCTTGGGTTAAATTCGCATTCTAAATGACCTGAGACCAGCATGTTAAAGGAAACCAAATATTATAGCATATGATGATGAGTAGGTGTTCGAAGATTTTTGTGCTTAAAACAAGGATGAAAATTCTAAATTATAGATAATTTTCCAATATTTAGATGAAAAAAAAAAACAACAAAACAAAACTAACAGAGAATCTATTTTACTTCACTGGAAGGTGTGAAGTGAAAGTTGAAAATGAAAACTTTAATGTTGATAATTTTTAAAATGATGGATATTTTTTAGCTTGAAAAAAAAGTCAAATAGATCTCTTCATATGAAACTTTTAGATTTCAGTAGCTTTCATCACCATTTTTTAAAATAAATAGTTTATGAAATAGTCTTGTGATTGCAAATCTGTAAATTATGCAGATACAAAAACCTGGGACGTAGTCCAACTTGTGACTGTTTTTTCTTAGGGGTGAGTTCTGCGTCAAGAGTTCCTGAACACCCAATTCTGAGAGGTTTCACCTAATATTTCGACACCTAATGTTAAAAATATAATTGAGGGGAGGCACATTTTTTTTGGCAGCCCTCACTCCATGCTCTTCTCTAACATTGTAAAATAACAGCATTGATCAAAGAACCAGAGTGACTCACCAACAAACACCAGGCCAGTTATAGGATCTTAAAACATTTATCTGTCAGAATATCTTCTGGGAAAGCCTAGTCGTAGAGTGAAATTTTTACTGCTTGTAACATGCAGTTAAGGGCAGAAAAACCCCACTGCCACAGCCTCAAAAACAACTTTACCATATTCATTAGCACAAGGGCCGTTGGAGCAGGGAATCACTGCCTTCCTCGGGAGGGAAGGCGGGATCTGACATCGCCTCCAGGAGACTTAATTCGGAGGCACAAACGGTTTGACAGCCATTAAACCTAACAGCTGGCAACAGGAGGAGCCAAGAGGGAGCGCAGAGCCAAGGGAGAGACATTTCTGCTTTCCTGGGATGGAGTGTGAGGGAGTTCACTGATACTCCACGCTGGGTGTCCAAGGGATGGCAACAGCAAGCGAGACACTCACACATGAGTCACCCTCAATGTTTGCAGCATAACAGTGATGGAAAGTGAACTTTTTGCGTTATGGGCTGGCAGAGGTTGTGCCGACTGCCGAGCTTGGATGCTGGAAGTGGCAACCAAGTTGGCAAAGGAAGCAGTGGTTGGGTTTTTACATCCTCAACCAGCTCCTGTTTAGAGGGAGGGAAAGGGGGTCCTGCTCTATCTTGTGACAGTTTGGCTGCTTTAAACAAAGCTGTGATTCTTGGGGATTAGGAGATTGTTCTGCCAGAGCTCCCTTTTCACTCCTGCATCTGCTTTTAGTGGCTGTCAGTCACTGTTTAGACTCTAAATCTGGTATAATCCTTCAAACATTTCCCTTCTTCTTTAAACACAGTAAATGCCCCATCCCTGGAAGTGTTCAAGGCCAGGTTGGAAGGGGCTTGGAGCAATCTGGGATAGTGGAAGGTGTCCCTGCCCATGGCAGGATGAACTTTAAGGTCCCTTCCAACTCAAACCGTTCTGTGATTCTGTGACATAATCTGGAGGTTATAAGAAGATAGAAACTGGTGCTTTAGAAATGGGTCACGTTGCTGTCCAAGCATGGTTTTCACCTTTGGGTTATAAATCAGTGTCTGCCTTGACAGGATTTCCAGTTTTAGTGCTGGAGTTAAGAAAAATACTGCAGGATTGCTGTTATTTTGTACTCTCACCCATAACTTTGTGAGATTCATTCTGGAGAACAAAGATTTGGACACAAAGTTCAAAGTTCCAAGTGTGAGTCTGCTCTACACCACCCAGGCCATGTAAAAAGGAGTAAAAAATTGCATCAAGTATCCTTTTTCTCACTCTTATTGGCCTTTGGCACCACTAGAGAGGCTTTAGGAGGCTTTTGCATGTGTGAGAATCAGTTTTGGCCGCTTTTTTAACTCCCTGTTCTGCACACTCAAAATCATGAGCACTGGGAAGTGAAATCTGAAGAGAAACACACACCTGCAACAAAAGGACGCACATTTTATATTTGATCTTTTTTTCCCTCTTTTTTTCTTTTCCTTAGATGCAACAATTAGGTCTGGAAAGGGAGAGGTGAAGATATGTGCTGGCAGGGAGCTCTGCAGCATTTGAAAACACTCTCTGCAGTTGAGTCTCAGAGTTTATCTCTTACAGTTACCCTCTGTTGCAGGAGCAGTCCTGATGCTCCTGAGGGAGAAAAAATATCTCAGAAAAGAAGTTACCTCTAAGCATGAGCGTGGGGACATGTGCATGGGCACATCTGAGTGTGTGTGCACGTGGTAGATGTGCCTCATGCTCAAACCTTCACATATAAAAAATGTAAAATGTGACATCTCATAATATTTTCATACTAGGTAACTACAGAGAATATTTTGGCAAGGGTGCTTAATCTAAAATGTTCAATTTTAATCAGCTTGAACTATGGTCTGTCTTTCTGCAAACTGAAAACCACCAATCAATTTTCCTTTATCTTTTTTTCTGTTTTTCTTACCCAAGGCAATGCCTTTTGTAAAAGGGTATTTATTTTTAATGGATTTTTTAATGAATTTTTCAGTCAAGCTATTAATAATGCCATTAATTATAGGCAAGCTTGTATTAAAGTGCATGCTGGCCTCTTAATCCTGACCCCCAGCTATTGGCTCCCAGCTAATCCAGCCCGGTGCTTGGCAGCGGTGCCGGCCGCTGCCCGTGGCTGCTCGGGAACGGGGGGAAAAAAGACGGGATAAAGGATAAGGAGGGGATGGGGAGGAGTGGGGAGGGGGCTCGGAGCCTGCACTTCGCCAGAGGGGCTGAAGTTTAAAGCCAGATGATGTGTTGGTGCAGGGAGGAGGGGGGATAATCCTGGAGATGCGCTCGGGAGGACCTTTCCCGGCGGAAAGCTTTGCCGTGTGTGCCCAAAGCCCCGGCAGGTCCGATAACCCCCGGGAGCCCCGCGCCGCCTTCACCTGGGGCCGCGCCGCTCCAATCTGCTCGAAAAGATCCGGCAGACAGAAGGCTCTGACCGCATAATAGATTCCTTTCCCTTCCCCAGGCTGCTCATCTGACAGGATTGTTACGAAACTTGCTAATTATCGGCTGGTTGGAAGATAATGAAAGGGCCCCATCCTGCGCGGTGAGAGGAGGGAAACTGTGATTAGGAGCAGGACCAGATCCAAAGAGTTTTCCAGCCTTTGTGCACGGATGCACATCCCTGCGTTTTGATTTCTGGGGTGATTGAAGATGTTAGAGAGATCTTAGAATTCATCATTTCGTGCCTATGAAGTTTTAACCCTTTCGTTTCCCCTTAGACATTCTTTTTATTTCCGTACTGAGTTTTGTTTGCTTTACCTTTTTGCTTTACGATTTCTATGTACATTGCAAAAATGGAAAAAAAAAATCCTCAAACAAACAAAAAAAAAACAAACAAAAAAAACCCCACAAAACTCCAAAAGATGCATTATTCCCATTTTAAGTCTTTGTGGAACAAAGGATGCTGCATTTTCCCCACTGCAGAGCTGTCTCTAGGCTGCTCTCCGTGGCTCCAGGGTGCAAGTTTCATATTCAGGAGCTCAAGGAGGAAAAATCTTATCTATTGAAGATCAGGCACCTATAGAGATGTTAATCTGATATTTTAGAGTAATTAATTTAGGCATTTAAATATGTGGTTTGGCCACTGGATTTGTTAATGGTTTTTAAAAGCCAACAACATGAGGGGCATGAGGCAGATCCTGACCAAAGAAATAGAAAATTTGTAGCTGAGGTTTTCTGGGGAGAAAATAAACTGAGGAGTTTATGTTCTTTCAGTTTTAAAGTTTCCCTAATTTTTTTTTTTTCAATTATTACAGAAACGTGTCCTTCAGAATCACAGAATCACTAATATTGGAAAAGATCTCTAAAGATCATAAGGTCCAGCCATACCTCAGGAAGATGTTTGATCCCTGGTGTGTGTTTGGGGCTTCACTGCTCCACACAGGCTTTGGAAATGTTGTCTGTGCATCCTGAGCCCAGCTTTCCCCGTACCCAACACCAACACTCCCCAAGTCTTTCATTCTTTCCAGTCACTGAACAAGTTTTTCCACAGCAGCCCCAAACCTGGTGCTTTTTATGGAAAAAGCAGTAGCAGGCTTGGGAAACATGTGGCCCCTCTGATTCCATAGTTCTGTATTAATTCTCTGTCCCTGTTTACTTTCCAGTGGAAGTGCTTTGTGTCTCAGTTATTACCTCTGGATTTAAGGATCAGAATTTAACAAGATGGACACAGGTATGATTTCAGTGACTGCACAAGGAGTTATGCCTGGCAAGGATTTGCTCTTAACACTCTCTATTTTTGTTGCCTTTGTTTCTCTATTGTAAACAGATTACCTTGACTTTAGTTGAATCACAGGAAAAATCAAAGTAGGGTAAACATTTTCCCTGAAAAAAAAAAACAAAAACAAAACCAAAACAACCTAGCATTGGATTTTGTGTCTTCTATTCCTCAGTTTCCTATAGGGCTTACAGCTTCTGTAGTACTCACCAGTACTACTGTCACCACATCCTGTTAGAGAATAAACACCAGGTAAGGAATGGAGAGGAGAAAAGGGTGGATGACTACTACGAATGGGAGTTGACTCTCCCATATCCCTCCCCAGAGCATTAATGTGGGTAATTCAGGCACTGGTCTAGTGTAAGATATTCCTGCACAGGGCAGAAGGTCCTTTCCAACCCAAACCTTTCTGTGATTCTTTGATTTTACACTGCAGTGTTCTGTTGTAAAACACCAGCAGATTAAGAAGGGGGAAATGCATCCCTGAGCTGTAGAATGTGTTGGATACTGTACCCATCTTACCAAAGAGAAAAGGGCAATCCCATGAAAAAATAAATTAAAGATATCAAGATATTGTTAGCCTTTTTTCCTAAGTTAAAATTTTATTTTTAGGGTTTGTTTGTTTTTTCACTTTTTGTGTGAGGATATTCAAGATTTGCTTACTGGAAAAAGAACTGAAACAAATGCATGGTCTTTTTTAAGAAAACTACATGAACTATAGAAAATACTTCAACAGCATTCCCTTTCTTTCCTATATTCCTAAATAAAATACGTTTCAAGACAAATGCAAATAATAAGGATTTGTTATTTTTATGTAATTTATGTATTTCACACTCATTTCTTGTCAAAATTAGAACAACTCCACACAAGTGCAATGAAGTAGGAAGGCCCTCAGGGCCTTTTAACCATAGAATTGTTTAGGTTGGAAAAAATGTTTCACATTTAGTCCAAGTGTTTACCAAGCTCTGCCAAGGCCTTCACTAAACCATGTCCCCAAGTGCCACAAGTACACTTCCTTTAAATCCCTACCGGGATGGTGATTCCAGCTCACTGGAAACTCAATGGATCAATTTGCAGATCCAAGAGAACCACTTGGATATTTCGGATGGGGTCAGCCCTGTCCCTCTTCCCACAGTTAGTCCATACAGGGATAGATATGTTGGCACTACTGAACTCATTGCTGTGTTTATACCTAATTTTTAGATGAGTCAGTTTTTTTTAAGATTTACCTGGAAAAAGTTCTGAAACTTTTGAGACTCACCTGTTGGTAGTGTCCTCTCTGCTTGCCAGTTTTCTGCGAGATCAGGGATTTCACAGTCCCAAATGAAAGGGATGTATCTGTCTGTTATTCTGAAGGTCAGATTGAAACTGAGTTTGATCAGACAAGAATGAATGAAAAACGATGTGTTCTGGCAAGATAACTGTAAACATGTCTAAGAGAAGTGTGTGAGATGGTCTCAGCAAAGTTTGCTGAGCCATGTGGTGTTTTTTTGGTTTTTTTGGTTTGTTGGTTTTTTTTTTTGTTTTTTTTTTTTTCCCCATCAGAAGGTCATAAGTTACTTGAAAAATTGTTATGAGTTAAAATGGCCCAGTTTGGATCCAGCATTGACTAACCTTTCACTAAATGTTCATATACACATACATCATTTTTGATAAAAGTGAGGACCTTGCTGATTGTCAGAGGCTTTAAACTTCATTGTAATTTTTCCCCTCACTGCTGAAGGAGTATTTTTACCAATTTTTATAGATGTTTAAAAAGGACGGGAGATGATAAAACTGATTCAATTAATTTTGGGTATATTTCTGTATAATGTAACTGGAAGGTTTCTCCCACAAGATTTTTCTCAGTTTGGGATTTTTCTTTTTCTAATTCACACTAATTTAGTAATTTGTATAAGTGAGTGCCTAGTTTGGAGGGTAAAGGGAGTTACACGTGTGCTCAAGCTCTTGCTAAATTGGATCTTGATTAATTTTTGTACATCTATCTTATTCCTGGCATAGCTCAGGAAAGCTGCCAGTCCCTTCCTGCAGTGGGAACCTGAAAGGCTTTCAGCACATTAGAGAGTTGGCTTTTCAGGTCAAGGCTGAGATCCAGTGAAAGGGAGGAGGAATTGCATTGTGCTTGCTTGACCTATGCAATATTTTATTTTTGGATAAACAGAGCACTGCAGCTTCCAGTTCTTTTCTGATCCATCAGACCTCACAAAGGATGCATTCAGCAAATAGGGCACGCAGTTTCAATGTGTGCTCTGTTTCTCTTTCCACCCATCTCATTCCTTTTTGTAAACCTCCTCGTGGACTATATATGTTTAATTGTAGATCTCATTTGATTCTTTTTTCTTTTCCTTCCTTGCACATGAAATGGAAAAAAAAATAAAAAGAAAAAGAAGAATGTTCGGTTTTGATTCTTCTCCACTTGCCTCCGTGTGAGTCAAGGATTTATAACCTTAGACCAAAAATTGCCTTCTGACTGGAGCAGTTACCTGAAATCTAGCAGTTGGATCTTGTAAATCTGTGTAAATATATTAATTTAAACAGAATTCACAGATTTATACCAGCTGAGGACTTGGCTTAGTGGAAAAATGTCTATGAGAAAATGTCCTCTAGCTGGGATAAGCAGTCTGGCTACTAACAACCAATTCTTTTTTTTTTTTTTTTTAAAGTAAGAGGTGATATAGTTCAGTGTCCTGAGGTGTAGGATGCTTTTCCCCTGGCATTTCAATGGGAGCCAACTTCCAGAATACTGGCTTACAGAAGGGAAATAGGGCAAAGCATCATTCACACACTGCTCCTGGTTTATAAAAAAAAACCAAACAAGCAAAAACCCAAACAAAAACCAAACCCAAACCAGGATAAAGATAAAACATTCAATATTTGTCAAATAGATTTCTTCCTGTGAATCATTTGTAGGATGAATGGTGCAGCTGCTCATGTCCTTCCTGAGGAGTTTTTGTCCATCCTGACTCATCTTTCCAAGACCAGGTCTAAAACCTCTCAGAGAAATAATCATCGAGGCTAAAATTGGTGGGACTTTAAAGTAAGTGTAATTTCCACCTGTACATGCCTGAATGCCAGGGAATCTGAAAGTAACCTCTAGTGCGTCCTCAGAAAGGACGGTGAAGTGCTGCCTATTTTCCTGGAATGAGCCAAAATAGCAGGATCTAGGGGCTTCTTTTTTTCTGTACTGACAAATTCTGACTGATTCTGGTGGTTTTGAGTGTCCATTTCAGACCTAGATCAGAATATTGTAATATTCTTTAATTTGTCAGGAGATGCATATTTTAGATATATTATTTAATTATTATTAGCATTTTACAGCATTCCTGCACATGCTCGAGAAGATTTTATCCCACAAAGTTGCAAGATAGTGAAAAATAAAACTCAAACAAATAAATTTTAAGGGTTTTTTTTATTATTTTCCCACGAGATAGAGTTGCAGTCTGTACTAATCCTTTATGTACAGTGAGAATCTTTGGTATTCCACTCATATGTGGAAGATTCAAACCTTCATTAGAAATACCTTAAAATAGATAAAGTTCTGCTCAAACTTTATATTTTGGTTTTGGCCTGCTGTTGTGGCACAGAATTCACTTTTTGAGGATGTCTCTTTTTTCTTTATAAGATATGGACACTTGTACAATAGAATCAAAGATTTGTTTGGGTTGGAAGAGACCTTTAAGATCATCTAGTTCCAACCCCCACTGCTAAAAATGTTTGTTAAATGCTAAACACTATGAATTTTTGATGCACATACCTATATAATTTTTATTGCTATTTGCAAACATATTCAAGATTCCATTCCATAGTGAGTTTTTTTTAAACAATAAGACTAAGAATTGTAATACCCTATAAAGTATCCTGGGACAAGGAGGAAATGTCAAATATTGGCACATTAACAGCAGATCAGTCTCTGTTCTTCCACCAAGTCTGAAATAATTTGCAGGTTGAAATCATTTCACTTTCACAACAGATGGGAAAAATTCCTGATTCTTCCCTACAGAATGAAGTGTTGAAAGACGAAGAAGCTGTTGAAGAGATTAAAAACATTGGAATAATTTGTTAAGCATTATGACACTGTCCAGCCACAGTTGTGTCCTTCTGGTGCAGAAGATAAATGGCAGTGAATCAAGATCTCGGAGTGACTCAGGATTTGCTGTGCCCCTGACTGGAAATTACTCTTTCTGAGACTAAATTATCATGAAAAGCAGCTCAACATAACAGAACACCTTCTCTTCTTGGCTTTTTATTTTTCTTTCCCATTACTTCTTTTCTTATTCTAACAAGGACTTAAAAATGAGACCCAAATGACCAACAGAAACCACAAAGCAGCATTTTCTACCATTACTGTGCAGAATGGACCACACTATTAAACTCTTTCTTTTCTCACAAAGCTGCACAATGTTCACGTCATTTTGTGAGTGTGGATGATGTGCCTCTCTGTGCAAGGCAAGTTAGAAGAACACAAGGGCCTCTCTAGGGCTTAAGACACCACTAGAAATCAGGAACTGTTTCATTTGCAAGATCTCAGAAAAAATGGTGATAAGTTTTGTTTTATATATATTGAGATATTCCTTTTCCCAGGGAACCTACAGCCTCCTGCAGGACATGAGTAGCTCATTTTTGGAGCTTCTCTAATGGCTGGTTTTCCTTTGCCTACTCATTTTCCAATGTTTTTCCTCTGCAAACTACATGAAATCCCCTTATATGAGCACTGTTCTGACTCTGGAAGCAATCACATATTTTTATAGCCAGAGAAAAAAAAAAGAACCCATATTTGATTGTTGAATCTAATTTTCTGTGTAAAACAGGTGATAAAGTTTTACCTATTAACATCTGTTTTGAGCTAATTATCCATTTCTGGCTAAATCATATCCCTTGGTGAGCCAGTCTTTCTTTATATGAAAATACCAAAAAATGGAGGCATTCATGGCACCCTTTTGATGTTAATGTCGTGTCTTGGCCATGATAAGGACTGGAGCTCTCTTCTTGTTTTTCCCTGAACTTCAGCATCTTCCTTCCAGATTTTACCAGTATTTTTTTCTGTTACAATAAAGGTTTACTTAAACCCTTATATTTTATTTAAAAGACACAGATTTTAAATTAAAACCTTCCCTGCAATCTTCTTTGCAGACCATTAGACAAAATTAGGCTCTTAATTATCCCACTGTTAGACTTTTGTCTGAGCCACATCCAATTTAGAGCATCCCACTAAGAGACAGACAGTGTAAACGAGCTATGGTGGACTGAGAGCAGTCTGACCATTGCACTACACAAAAGAAAGACTTGTTCATTGATTGTCCACTTTATTCCTGTGTTTCTTGCCCAAGGATTACTCTGTCTGGCTCAGCACAGTTTTAGACATTCTCATCCAGCTGCTTTTTCTTTTGTGTGAGCTCTTCTCGCGGCTATCCAGAGATAGGACACCTGGGAATGGTTCAAAATTGCAGGGTAGTTTTAGACTGGGCATTAGGAAGCATTTCTTTACCTAGAGGGTGATCAAACATGGAAGAGGCTTCCTGGAGAAGCTGCTGATATTCCAGTCTGTCAGAGTTTAAGAAGAACTTGGACAATGCTGTTAACAACGTGTTTGAACTTTTGTTCATCCCTGATCCCCGGGTGGACTAGATGATCATTACAGGTCCCTTCCAACTGAAAATATTCCTCCTTTAAGGTGGCAGAAGGCCTCCATGGATGAACAAGGAGCTCCCAAAAAACCTCAAACAGGAGGCTCGGAAGACCTCAGAAGGAAGCATGCAAGAGCTGGAAGCAAGGTGGAGTGACTTAGGACAAGTGACACTGTCCAAGTGCAGAGACAAGGGTAGTAAAACAAAAATCCACCTGGACCTGAATTTCACAGGTGAAATACAACAGGAAAAACTTCTGCAAGGATATATGGAGCAAATGGAAGCCCAGAGGGAATTTTGATTTGCTTTTGAATGGGGTTGGGGACCTGATGACAAAGAACATTAAAAAAGATGAAGTACTCTATGCCTTCTCCATCTGTATTTACTGATCAGACTGCCTTTCATGAACCTCAGGGCCCCAAGAGCAGGGGAAATTCCAAAGCAAGAAAGACTCACCTTCAGTGGAGGAGGATCAGCTTTGGGAACATTTAAACAGACTGAACATACGCATGTCCAGAGGAGCTGATGGGATGAGCCTGTGAGTGCTGAGGTATCTGGACAAGGTCATTGCAAGGACGCTGAGTTTTCTTTGGAGGGTGACAGCAGTTCTGGAAGGTTCCTGAGGACTATTAGAAAACAAATGTCACTCCTATCTTCAAAAACAGCAAAGAGGAGACTCCTAACACCTCCAAGGGAAAAAAAAAAAAAGAAAAAGACTCAATAATTTCTCAAAAACTCCATGTTGGAGGTTAAGTTTGTTCCTTCTTTCTCTAAAGAATTTTTCCCCATAAGTTACCAAGGAGATCAAGTGTTGGATACTTGAGAGTACTTAACCCAAACAAAGAGGTGGACAAAGTTGGAAGGGGGAGATAATGCAGGTAAAAGACAGAGCTTGAGGCAGCTGCAAGCTCTTCTTTTTCCAGCCTTCGGAGAGAGAGAGAGAACGGCTGTTGCTGGCTAGAAGAGTTTCAGTGTGGCCAAAGGGATCCAGTCCTGGGAAATCTACTATCACCGGTTCAGCCTGAATCCGGAGTTTTCTCTGCCACCCGCGGGAGCTGGGCCAGCTCTGCCTCACCTTTGGCTTCTTCGGCGCTGCTCCTCTTGCTGCAGCGTGACCCTGCACCCCCTGCGCTGCCGGGACATCCTGCCCCTGCCTGCCGGGACACTCTGCCATCCCAGCTACCAGCCCGGGACTTTTCCACTGTTTCAGCTTGGTGCTCTGAGGATCCTGCAGGGACACCGAAACCAAACTGCCCTGGGTTTTGTGAAACAAAGCCCTCAAGGTTCTAGGTACTGTTTTCATTTGTTATTAATGCTGTAGTTGTTTGGTGGGTTTTTTTTTGTGTTTGTTTGCTTTGTAATACATACTAGTAAAGAACTGCTCTTCCTATTTCCCAAATCTTTGCCTAAGAGCCTCTGATTGTAAATTTATAATTAAAAAAGAAAAAAAAAGAGGGGAGCGGGGGGGTTTACACTCTCCATTCCAAAAGAAACTCCAGTTGTTGTTGTTTTTTTTTTTTTAATTACCTGGCAGATACCTGTCTTCCCAAACCAAGACACTCCACCCTGGGTAGTTGAAAGCAACAACCAGAATCCCATTTAACTTTCTGCTCTCAAGATAAACACATTTCCCACCACATCTTTTCATACATCTCTGCATGTTCCAGCTCTGTAGCTGTGTCAGCAGTAGTTCTTGGACTTCCTCCAGTTTTCAATCTCTCTTCTCCACAAAGAAGAACAGAATTGGGCAGACTATCCAGATGACTGGAAGCAAAATTTCCAGACTATTCACGAGCGCCAAAGAGTGGGGAAGAGTGGGAAATAATTCCTTCTTTTGACCTACTGGCTGCAGTCTTTTTGTGGCAGCCTGTACTTTTTAGAAGACTGAAAGTGGAAGAGCACACCTGCACAGGCCTGGTACGGGTCAAATTCTATCTGCTGTCCAAGGTGGAATAAACCTGGAATGCATCCATCTGGCTCCAGGGTGAGATACAAGGGATGTATTAGCTCATGGGTGTCACTGGTCTGTGGGCATATTTTTCCTCTGTGGCAATTCTTCAGGTAATTTGTGCCAGCTTTAAGTTATTTCTCTAGAAGGTAACGTGATTCTCATTAGTTCAAATATGTCATGGGCTAAGAATGTGCTCAGAATCTCCTACTGTGGCTCAGCTGACTCACAGCAACACTCTCCTCTGTGTCTGAGTCCTCAGATCCAGTTTTCTATTTCTTAAGTCCTGGCAAAACAGAAGAGATGAAAGCAGCTCTCTCTGATATGTCACAAGCGTATCAGACACAAACCCTGGAAGAACTTCAGAGGCAGGTTTGGTTCTGAGCATCCTCCCTGGTCAGCTGCTTTGATGAACTGATCCAAAATCCTGACCTCAGTTACACACGAAATGTGGATCCAGGTCTGAAATGGACTCTGCCTGTAATGTGTAAATTCACATCAGTCTCAGCTATTAATAAATCATTTTCCGAATGAAGCTTGGACGGGTTTTCTCTGATCTCTGCTTCACTGATATCTCCTGAAAAGGAACTTCTTCATTCCAAAAGCAGCTTCTCTGTTTAATCTCCTTGCTCTTTTATGCAGCCATGAGAAACCTTTCTGTGGAAAGTCATACACTTTTCAACATTAAAATTTGGCTAACTCTTTTTTTAGTAAAAGAGATTAAAAGAAATAAAAATAAAAAAAATAAATACATAAATAAATAAATTGTTCCTTCCTGTCCTAAAAAGCAAATGTAAAGTGCAGAGGGAAAACCCACTTACACAGAGCACACATATTTCTGGGCATCTCCATAGTGAGCAGAGGGAGGATGTTCAATTAGTCTCTTTACCACAAGCTCCCCAGTTAGTCTCCCTCTGGAAAATAGGTGAGAAATTCTTATATTCCTCTCAATATGTTAATCAGACAACTGGTATCACAGTTCTCTAACTGTGTAATACCAGTCCCCCTTGGCAGATATATTTTATTTGGATAATGATGTGAAATTTAAGATCTACGTTTCAATTGTAGAGAGCCATAGGCAGTTGTCAATTTTAGTGACAGACATGAACCTGGAGCTAAATTCCTGTGCACAAGCAAAAAGTCCAACAGGCGTAGAGCAATTCTGGTCCCTTAATAGAAATACATTTTTTCCCATTGAGGGGCAGTATTTTTAAACTGCGTGTTGCTTCTCCTGGTGCTACCAAATCCCAAATGCTCCCAGATGCTTCCTTTTATCTGAACAGTTTGGTGGCCTCAGCTACCAAAGAATTTCCTGTGAAATCTAATGGTTATCTGCTTTTTCTGCTTGCAGTGGCCATTGCTTTGGTACGTAAGCACTGACACATGAATCTTCTGCACTTTTTTAAATGCAATCCTGCCTTGTCATGACCCTTTGAATCCTCTGTCTTCCTGGGCACATCACAGAATAGAATGATAGAATTGTTAAGGCGGCAGAAGACAAAGAAGAAGATCACCAAGTCCAACTTTAGAATTTTATTAATATAATGATTTTAAATGCACACTACACTCTCTGTCTCCAATTCACTTCAAAATGTCTTAGCCCTAAGACAAACTCTGTGTCCAGTGCAAAGGAGGATTTTCTTTAGTTCTAGCTAAAAACTTCAAGAGTTGTCCAGAGTGGTTATTTAGACCTCTTTTCTCTTTTTGTTTTCTGTTTGCAGGCAATAGCCAAAAGAAAATATTTTCCTTTAAATAACAAATTTTAGGTATAAAATTTCAAGTTTCTTCTTTGAGATCCCTTCCAACCCAAACCATTCTGCGATTCCAGGGTTTTTATAATTTATTCTCCCGTATTGTGCAGCTGCACACACAGAAAAGGTTCTCCCAGACCTTCCTCTTGTCAAGGCTGAAATAAATCACTCCAAACCTCTCTGAAGTCCTCATTGAGAGAAAACTGTCCAGAACAAACATTTCTGCAACAGGGTGAGTCCTAAACTCTGGGTAATTTTTTTTTTTTTTTTTTAATTTTTTTTTTTTTTTTTTTTAAATCTCACACAGACTCCCAGATCTCCAAGCTAGGAACAGATTTAGGCATTTGCTCTCTGGCTGAAGAACACCTTAGCAGATATTCTGGAAGTAGCCACGCTTGTTTAGAGGTTAAGAGAAATAAATAGTGTGATCAGAGGTAGGTGGTGACCATTAGCTCAGGATCTAGCAGTGTTTAGGCTCTAGTATAGCTGCAGCCATTGCCCACATGGGTGCTGGCTGGGTGTCACTTGTCACCAGAGCAGGGATTTGCATCTGTCTTAATCATCCCATCCATCCGCCTTCAGAGAGGCAGGAGGGGAAAAGGCCCTTCTGGGATGCAGTTTGTCTCATCCCCAGGCACCTTTCTAAAGCAGGTCAGATGGGTCAAGCCCTGGAAATGTCTGCTCCTCTCTGTGAGTGCCAAGTGATTAAAGCAGACATGGATCTGCTGGAGGCATCTGGGGGCAGAGCAGCACAGCCCAGGTGAGGGTGGGCGTCTCTGATTTCTCCAGTCCAGGTCCCCAGGCACCAGAGATTGAGACACAGCCAGAGAAAACACATCCCTCCTCACACTGGGTGAAACATTCAGTGCCCAGGCTACAGGCAAATGCCAGCCCTGAGCGTGTCTCACCTCACTGGGTGCCATGCTCAGGGCTGATTTCTGCTCTGGGCCAGTGATGAGCCCGAGGAAGAATGGTGTTCACAATCCCCCTTGCACCTGCAAAACCTCAAAGCCTCTCTTACTTTCTATAGGCTGACTGTGTCATTGGAGTCAAGCACCTCATCTACTGCAGGAGCTCTTCAAAACCTTCCTAGACCTGTGTATTTGCCAAAATATTTAAGTACTAAAGATTTGAGTTAATAGTCTTTGGAGCCAGACACTATTTTACATATCTGGCTGCTATAATGTGTGTCTCACAATGAAATTTCCTCATTTTGGGCACTATCTTGTCATGTTAACATCTGCAGGTGTGTTTTGATATCACCATGAAAGTGGCGGAGAGACAGGTCACCATAACTCGTATTTCTGTCACAGAGGCAGTTTGTTCTCTGAGCTGTTTGGCCACAAAGAGCCCAGCACTTCAGAAGAATGCAAGGTGTGCTAGAAAAGTTTCCATTTTCCCAGAGAACCAAGGAAACCGTGGGCTTTAATCATATTTATGATTCCTTTAAACTAGATTAGTTGTTCCTGATGCTAACAAGACCATGGTGCTTTTTGTCACGTTGGAATTGTGATGAGCTTTAGCACATCCGGATTTGAGAATAGAGGCTGACAGGTTTTTATTCACCATTGTTTCGATAGTAGATTTTTTTTTTTCTCCATCATTCTTTCTTCTTCAGATTCCATCTCTATTGATCTTTAATGGCTTCCAGATGGGATCACGTTTGGCCATTTTATAGGCTGAGCTCTGAAAGACTAAGCAAATATGGTGTAAGCAAACAGCCCATTAGCTAATAAAAAATAAAAAGGCACTGCAAATATACTAATAAAGTCTGTAATGTCATAATATATTAAGGAGATGACAACTGCACAGGAAATGGGCCTGGCCTGGCTGCATAGAATAATGAGGGAGTTTTAACAGCTTATGGTAGAGGTAACAGCTGCTGGGTAAGAGGGAAACATTGCTTGCATTTTATGTTGTAGATGAAACAATACATTAACCGGCCTTCCTGCTAAGGCTGGACTGTCAGCTAATCCTGGAATTCCTTTGTGGGAGAAGGGGTCTTCCCACCCTTCTGGTCTCTACAAGGCTGGGGATGCCAGCAGCAGGAATGAGTTGTTGAACACCATAGCATTGTGCAGATTGTGCCATACAGTTTATCCCAGGCACAGAGGAGTCCTGTCACTCCAGGCCCTTGTCCCAAGCCCCTTTCCATCTCTCTTGGAACCCCTTTAGGAGATGGAAGGGGCTCCAAGATCTCACTGGAGCATCTCTACTCCAGACTGAAGACCCTCAACCTTTTTGGCCTGTCTGTATAGACAAGGTGTTCTAGCCCTCTTGTCACCAGAGAACAGCCATTCCTGCATAAATCCTACAAAAAATACCCTGGAGAAGGGGCTTTCAGTTTGAACAGCGCCTAGATGCATCAGCCTCTGTGTGTGTGTGTGTGTGTGTGTGTGTGTGTGTGTGTGTGTTTGAATGAGTATGGGATAGGAGAATGTCTGTTCCAGAGCTCTTGGTGTCTGCTTTCATGTGGTGGCATGGGAAGCATGACAGAATATTTTGGGGTGTCTCTAACTACCTGATAGGACCAGGGTGCATTGGAGGTTGTAATGGCAAGTGAAGAAGCTAAAAAAAAAGAAACCGTTCCCAGTCCAAAGCAGGTGTATACTCAGAGAGAGCTGCCTGAGTGTTTCAGGCAGACCTTCCCTCAGCCTAAATCCAGGATTTTGCCTGTCCACAGTTGTGGCAGAACTTGGAGAAAACTCACATTTTGCTCTTACAGTTCTTTACTCATAAATCTCAAGTTTCTTTCCTTTGGAACAAGCTGCATTAAATTCCTGAGATACAGAGTTAGACTACCTGCCATTAAGGTCTTGTGTGTCTTTACAGTGTCAACCCCGGAGGCCAATATTAAAAAAATAAAATCTGATTTTTTTTTTTTTTTGCTGTATTCTGTTTTATTGCTTGGAAATAATAAATATTTGGTTTTCCTGTCACTTCTGGTCTCCTAATTGCAGTCCTAATATGAATGCATACAACAGCAGTGTGTTTCTATTGTCTGTACAGAAAATGGCAATAAGATTAAGAACATGAGCTTGATTATAAAGGCACCATTAAATTTTGGCGTCATCCACTTTGTGCACTCCACTCCTTCCCTTCACAAACAACTGGTGCCGCCGTTTGTTTTTGGCTGCAGAAATCTTCATTAAAGTTGAGGAATTAAATATAGCACTTTAGCTAATTAATTATGGTTTGATCATTTTGACACCTCCAAATGACTCAGCCACATACCTGGAAGCTTTGTCAACTCAATTGCATCTTTATTTTTGTTGCCTTTAACCAACAATGAAGACTAATGCCACTCTTTCTAGTTTTCAATCACCTCTACAGAAGTGCTCCCCTGGCAATGTGCAGGGACAGACCTAATTAATCCCTCATCTGCCCTGCGCCATGTCTATACATCACACTGGCAGTTGGAACTGCTGCTTGTTTTAAGGCTATTGCTGCAATGAAATGCTCATCTGTTTTTCAATAATTTTACCACAGGTGGTGATTTGTAATTAGAAAGGGCAGAATCCGAATTTTGATTTTTTTTTTCCTATTATCATTATTTTTGTTATTATTGCTATTTGTTAGGAGAAGCAAGGTAACAGTGGGAAGAATGATGATGATGATGATGATGATGATGATGATGATAATTAATAATAATAATAATAATAATAATAATAATAATAATAATAATAATAATAATAACTGCTGCATGGAAGGGAGGGAGCATTAACTTCTGGCACCATGAACAATAGTGGATTTTGAGCTCATTGAAAGAAAAGAGCAAAGATTTGCACTGATGTGTCGGCACACAGGTTAAAGATCAAAGACTTGGAGAAGTCTACAGATTTTTGCGAACGGAGAGGGGTTTTGGAATCTCAGAACCTACACTGAGCACTGAGAAACCCCACTACCAATAGTCACAGAATCACAGAATAGTTTGGGTTGGAAGGAACCCTAAAAATCGTCTACTTCCAACTCCCTGCCATGGGCTGGGACACATTCCACTATCCCAGGTTGATCCAAGCCCCATCCAACCCGGCCTTGGACACTTCCAGGGATCCAGGGGCAGCCACAGCTTCTCTGGGCAGCCTGTGCCAGGGCCTTACCACCCTCACAAGGAACACTTTGTTCTTAAGATTTAATCTAAATGTAGCCTCCTTCAGGTTAAGGCCATTCCCCCTTGTCCTATCACTCCATACCCTTGTGGAAAGTCCCTCTCCTGCTCTCCCCAAAGCCCCCTCTAGGTCATGCAAAGCTTCTATAAGGTGTCCCTGAAGCTTTTATTTCTCACTTTTCTACATTTTTTCTTACATTTTCTAGTCTCTTTCCTACCTTTTTTCCCTCCATCTGCCTCATCTGCTACTGTTTCCTGCATCAAAGAATCCTGTGGCTGATCAGCTGTCAGTGCACAGGTTCTTCCTCTCTGATACCAGGTTTTGGAACTGTGACTCACCTAACAGCAGGGCTCGTGCCAGAATTCCTGGATTGATTTAGAATAACACAGAATCAGGGAAGAGTCTGGGTTGTAAGGATCTTAAAGAACATCTCATTCTAACTCTTCCCTGGACCATGCAAGTTGTTCAGACAGAGATTTTTAGAGACCTTGGTGTGTGTCATGTCTAGTAGCATTTTCAGGAGAACATTGGTTCTAATGGCCTTTTTCTTCAGCTTATAGGAACTTGAGGTCCAAGCAAATATTTCTGTCTTTAGTACTCTCCTGAGCCCAGAAAACTACCTCATGTTCCTCTAACTTCCTTGTTGACTCCTTGTTTCCTTTGAAAATCACAGAGTGATATGGGAAAAGGTTTAGGTCCTACTACTTTCTGAAATAGCCCATGGTGCCTTTTAATGAAGACTTCCCTCACATTTCAGGGTGAAGCTGAATTAATTCAGCTTTTCATAAGGCAATGAAATATGAATTAACTTAAAGGAATATAAAGCCATGGCTTTTACATTAGCACAGTCCCATGAGAGAGCTGGCTTGCAGGTCTTTCTTTAACTGTTTTGTGTGAGCTGGAATAGTTTCAAAAGCACAGGCCTGTCCCACTCCATCCTATTGTTTCAGGAACAGCAAAATCTTCAAGGAAATGGAAAATCTGGGTGCAGTTCCAAAACAGACATTAAATCTCTCTCTGCTGGTTATGAGGGGTGTGCCACCTTTCTGAGAGGTTTTACCCTGTTGTGAGGATAAAGTAAAGGGCTGAGTAAAACTGATTTTAATGTCTCCTCTTTGTAGTGTTAGAGGTCTTTTCCAAACTCTGTGACTCTGGGTTTTGCTGGTAAGGAAAGGAGAGGATTAGGTTGGTTTTCTGCTTCTGCAGCCAGCAAGGCTGGGATGTGCAAGAGAAATTCTTGAGTCTCCACTTGATCAGAGCCTCTCTCCATCTCAGCAGCCTCAATGAACCTCGTTTTCAACGTGTGTACCTTAAGTAAAATGTTTTCTGTGATGGCAGCCTCAGCACCTTCCTGGCTTTCTCAGACCTGGTTTACGGTGGCCTGTTATGGTTATTTGATGTTAGGAAAAGTTTCCCAGTTGGTTTTCCAGGTAAGGTGGGTTCCTCACCTGTGTTCACAATCCCTTTTTTAATGTTCTCGGTTCAATCTCACCTGTTCTCCTTGATCTTCTCACTCATGACCTCACAGTTCCTTGACCAAAATCCAGTACGACTTGAAGGACAGAACTATGTGAGCCCTAAATTTTAGATCAGCCTAAAAGTCTTGGGTTTGTGTGTTTCGTTTGTTTCTTTGTTTTAATTTTGGCTTACTAAAGGGGAAATAGATTGAATGAAAAAAAAAAAAAGCCCAAGAGACAGGGCTGTACCCCCCCTCCTCCCCATCCCCAAACCAAATTCGTGAACTGAGCACCCAGACAAGTCCCAGGCTCTGGGAATTACCAGACAGACCCCATGCGTTTTTCTGGCTCAGCTCATTCCCAAATATTACTTTTCTCTTTCCGTTTTCCTGTCTCTGAGGGCACCTTGCCCATTTCCTAATGCTCTGAAATCTCTTTCTACGTGGCCAGGCATTTTGTTTTAATTTTTTTTAATGAATTCAGCTCAGCGCCCACACATCCCCTTAACCATGGATTTGTACGCTCAAGAGAAGACATGGAGAGATGTTGATGTTTTTGGCTGGCATTCATGCCCTCAGTACCCATTTTTTTATTTTTTTTTATTTTTTTTTTATAATTTTTGTTGGGATTTTTTTATGAATTTACATGCTTTCTTGGCTGCTTGCACCAGAGCCCATCTGTTAGCATGGCATGGTTCCTGCTCACAAGTGGAATCAGACCCTGGCTGGAGGGGGTGGGTTTCAGGCAGCACTGGGTTTTTCAGCAGCAGGACCCCTCTAGGAAGGTGCTCCCCTGTGTCAGCACTGGCACCACCTGCCTCCCTCCACATCCACGCACCAGTTGACACCATGGCACCAAAGGCCAGCAGGGATAAATAGGTTAGGGGAGGAAGGCTCAGGGCTTGGGGGCTGCCAGGAAAACTGCTGGTGTTGGAACTGCGTCCCAGAATGAGCATGGGATGCTTTAAAAAAACCCACATGTATCCAATAACTGAAAAGGAAAACAACACTCATGTGAGACAGAGCAGGAGACACCAATTCCTAGGCAGTTTGAGGCGTCAGCTGAGATCTGAGGAGCTGATTTTTGTGTGTTGGAATAGACATCTGAGACAAAGTGCTTGGGGTTGGGTTGGAGGAAGGGCTGTTTGCAGGTTACACGCGGTGAGTAGCACAGGAGCCATCCTTAGTCATTCAGGCAAAAGAGACCAGCAGCTCTGCTGATAGGTGATGCAGGAGGATCTGGAGTGCAGAGATGACTCTGGAATATTTGGTTTTCATTAAAAGCAACAAAAAAACAAACAAAAACAAAACAAAACAAACAAACAAACAAATGCCCAACCCCCCCCCCCCCAAAAAAAAAATACCCCACACCTTTTTTTTTTTTTCTTTTTTCCTCATTTCCTTGCAAAACCCCTTTCCTCTCCAGAGGTAGAATCAGCAAAAACAGTGTTGGCCAGGGAAGTGGTAGAGTCACCATCCATAGAAGTGTTCAGAAATTTGGGAAAACTGTTTAGTGTGAACATGGTGGTGCTGGGTTGATGGTCAGAGCTGGTGCTCTCAGAGATCTTTTCCAACATGAATTATCCTGTGATTCTACAATTAGAATTTTTCTCCATTTGGAACCTTGTACTGCAATTAGTGGAAGTTCAGATGAACTTCATAAAAGATGTGTGGCCTGAAAACCTCAATAAACAGAGATTAAAAATTCTGTCCATCAGTTTAAATTTCAACTGGCTGTTGGTGGTAATTCTTACCACTGGTTTTAATATAGTCTTTAGATTTCTTTAGAGAATGTCAATGTCTGTCTTTATCTGTTAGGAAAAAAAAAAAAAAAGAAAAGAAAAACCATAATTTTTCACTTTTTTTTTTTGTCCAAACTTCTCTTTCAGCACTCACTTAAACCGAAAATGGGAAAGACATAGAAGGTGTTATGAAAATAAAATGGATAAATCATAACTACCTACAGTGTGACCCTTCCTTCATGATCCTGGAAAACAAGTGTACAGTGAGGGGGAAGAAAAAAGAAAAAAAAAGTGAGTCAAAAGATTCTTAATTGATCAAACCAGAAAAACTTAAAGATGAAAGGGAAGGAAGTTCCATTTCTTTTTTAAAGATAAGTGGACAAAAGTGCCTTTGGTAACTTGTGCCTGGTTTCTGTGGCTGGATAACAGGTATGTCCTGTGCTCTGTTTACAGGTGGGATTTCCTGTGACACCTGCATGGATCTTTGCCAGTGAAAAGAGCACAACTGGGCCACAGTCAGCTCTCAAATGTAGATTATTTCAGATGAGACAGCCTGCCTTATCTTTTGGCAAGAGCAACAAAACAAAGATTTTTCTCCCTGACATTAAAGATACTGATTAACTTTCTGTACCCATTTTTTTTTTTTTTGAGTTTTACATTTCAGATTCTTCGATCACAAACACAAAACTCTACATATTGTAAGAAGCAATTGGTCTGCTTACAGACATATCCAGGCTTCTCTTTTTGGCAATATGACTAAAAGTGCTTCAGGAGAGGAGTTCAGGATTAGTCCAGGTGTCTGGAGTGCTAAACTGGTGGCAAATATCTTCCAGGCACTGGGAATGAGATTATAAACAGTAGATAAAATCCACAGAAGAATGAAAACTCAAATCTAGGATTTCCCTAGTTTAGGGTGGGGTTTTTTCAGCCTTTCATAGTAATTTCTGGTTGTATTAATGAGAGAATGAAGACCTCAAAATGTTGTGAGGAGAGAGCAACAATTCTGTTGTTACACCAAAGCTGTGTGTGAGGTCTTCATTCAGTTAAATTTTGGCTTTTTCCTTATTTATTTTATTTGAATAAAGTAAAAAAAAAAAAAAAATACCTGTAACCTTGTAAAGGGGGTGACCATGTTAAAAATAAAACCTATTATTAATCTAGATTTGTCAGTTTATGACCAGCAGATACAGAGACTAAATAACTCCCTGGTCTCCAAACAGGGATGGTGGGATCCGCTCCCATGTTGCCCCAGGAAACTTGCTTTGCAGCTGCTCAAGCTGTAATTATTTAAACTCACTCTGGCTCCTTTTGATCATGAACTCTGAATTTAAACATAGTCTTAAGGGGAAAGGAATAAGAAAACCCAAAATTCTGTGTGGTTCTGTCCCAACATCTCTTTATCAGAAAGCAGGATCCTGATTTGTCTTTTGATTTACATTTCAGCAGCTTCTCAGATGATTACGTAGCAACTTTCTTCCAAGTTAATCCTGGATATAAAGAATAATAATAATAGGAAAATATATACCAGAGCTGCTTCTTACTGCAGCTTTTTAGCTTTTCTAGCATTAAGGTTGATAAATATTAATCAAATATTTTGAGTTCAATATATGATTAATTGTTCTCACCCTAATCTGAGTCTCTGGGAAGCAGAGGAGCCTAAATTCTTCCCTCAGTGGAGTGAGAGCATGGTTCCTCCATTAATTCAGGACACTGGTGGGACAATGAAGGAATTGCATGTTGGCAACTCACATTTCCTCTAGCCTCTGGATAAAAGATTTGAGTTTTGTGCTTGCTGCCAATCCTTTAACGATCTTACACACCCTATAATCACCCTAAAAATTTGGAATAAAAGGGGAAATAAAAGGAACTGAAAAGGAAAAGAAAAATCCTGCAGGCTGCCTTAGCCAAATATCTTTAACTTGAGAGCTATTTGATCATTAGTCTAAGTATGGATAATCAGTGTAATGGTAAATAAAGAAATTATACACTGAAATTGAAAAATCACTTGGTAAAAGCCCAAAGAATCATTTCTTTTCTGGAAGCTAACATTCCCAGTGAAAGGAAAATGCTATTTCCCCCTCATTGTGCATCACTTCTTGAGGTGCTTCGCTGCTCTGTGTGTCTGTATTTTTACAGCACTTCAGGACTGGGATTTCCCTATGAAATGTGGCTTCACAGTCTGCCAAAAATGTCGAGATGTACAGAGAAGCTACATCTTCATCATGAAGAGCTAACAGACATTAAACTCAGCTTAGGTTTTAAGTATTACTTTATCTCTCACATTTGGTTTCCCCTGATTTTTTTTTCCAAAGTTTTGTCTTCTAGATTGTAGAACAAAATTGGGAAGATATTTTCCTTCAGGTTTGCATTTCTAATCTTTGTGCTGAGGATGCTGTGGGAGACTGAAGGGTGTTCACAAGAGACCAATTCACAAGAAGCCACTGGAAGAAGAAATGTTAGCTGCAGAATTCCAAACACACACACTTGCAGAAAACAGGGATTTGAGCCCGAAGTCTTTGCAATTGGGGCAGGAGGATGCAATGACGAGGTTTGACTGTTCATAGGCAGGCAGGGCACAGGAGTTTTCAGACTTCACACCACCTCTCCTGGTTATCTCTACATTGGAGTAATAAGGGAAAATCTTTGCCTCAAAAAATTCACAATCCAGAAACAAACAGAAAGAAAGAACAAAATTAATGCATAGAATCATAAGATCATGGAATCACAGAATGCTTTTTTGTGGGCCATTAAAGGTCATCTTGCCCAACACCCCTGCAATGAGCAGGGATGTCTTCAAGTAGATCTGGTTGCTCATAGCCTCAAAGGAGGTGTGGAGGAGATGGATAGAGACAGACGAGGAAAGGTTTTTGGAGAAATATGGAGAGAAATGAAGGAGACACGTGGAGGATGACATTACTGGAAACGCATCTGGAGAGGTGCTCCTGGAGGAAGGTGCCCTGTGAAAGAGGAGGTGCAGCTCTGTGGGGACTGTGATCCATGGGTGACCTGTGCCAGGGCAGGAACAGACACCTGCCCATGACAGACTTAAAAAAAAAAAAAAATCTGATGCATGCAGCATCTAAATCCTTTTGGTTTTAAGTATGCTTGGCTGGATCAGGGTGCTGTGTTACAGGTATGTGTGGAATGAGGAGAGATTCCCATTGCTTTGAAGCAGTGCTGGCTGTGCAGGTTTCTCAACCTTGGCTCTAGAAATACAGCAGTCACACACCAGTGTGTGGCTCCATGACAGATTAAAAAAAAAATGTGAATAATTCCAATGCACACAACACTTAAATCCTCTTATTTTAAGTACCAAGTCCACTCAGTCATTGATACTAGAAACAGACTTCTCTAGTATCTTCTCAGTATTCCTCTGGATGTTCTACTCCATGTGATGTGGCCATATTTCTGGTGATTTCCTCAAACCTAATGAAAGAGCTTTTTACGTCACAGGCAATGAAACTTCACCTCAGATTATCCAGAAACTATCCTTAGAACAAAACCAGTTTTCTCTGTCTCAAATAGCCTATTGTCTTGATAGTCTCTTTTTTATCAAATCAAATGTTTCCCACTTTTAATTGGCTACTGGGCCTTAAAGCGTAACCTGTACCTCAGAAACACCACAATCTTTAAACATCTTCTGGAGATAATCCCCGCCTTTCTCACTATTTAGCTGTAGCTCTAAATCTTCAACCTGTTTCCATCTCCTTCTTAATCTCGGTGCTTCTTTTGCCCAATATTACATCAGCTGAATTTCTCCTGGAAGAAAGGAAAAGAAAAAAATTCTGCTTTACTACAGGAAAACCCATGTCACAGCCCAAATTAATTTGCAGTATTTAAACACTGTCATTTCATTTAAATTAGGCAGTTGTTAAATATTAATGCTAGGTTTACAAAGAAAGCATTCCTGGATGTGTTTCTTTTTTTTGTGTCGATTATCTCTCCTGAGAGCACAGACAGCAATTAATGTAACAAAAATCATAGAAGTTATTAAAGTTGGAAAAGCCCTCTAAGGCCACCAAGTCCAGCCATTAACCCAGCATTGCCACATCCACCACTAAACCCTGTCCCTCAGCTCCACATCTTCACATTTTTTGACCACTTCCAGGAAAAGTGACTCCACCATTTCCCTGGACAAGATTCAGTGCAAAGCCATAGTGGGTGTGGTTTTATACCATTTATTCACTTTGGATGTTTGTGGTAGATAGGACATAGTATCCCCTTTCAAATATAATAATGTACTTTGCCTGTACAGTCAAATTATCTGTAAAATTCTGAAGACAGAAGGGGGAGAATGATGTTGAATCCCTGTGAAATCTTGAATACTTACACATTCTGTGGTTGCCTTCATGCTACACATTAAATTTGTGATATCACAGTCTTATTGTCCTCATTATATCATGTGACTCCTTTATACAGAGCTACTTTTTCTAGTATGATGGGAAAAAAGTTCCACCTTTGTTTCCTGGGATTCAGTTTTCTGGAGATGTGTGTCAGTGCATTAGGCACAAAAGGCAGGAACTCTTCCACACCACAAACTAAGAACACAATTTGTATAAGAAGTGTCCAACCACCAAAGTTTATTGAGACCTCTATGATCATGCTGAGGGTTGTCTTTTGACAGCTAAAAGCAGAAATATATATTTATTTCTGGTAAAATAAACAGGCTACAACTCCATAAAGGGGCAGTAATTAGTAACTATGTGCTGATCACAGAATGTGATGTACCAAGATACACATTTTTTTTTGCTTTGATAGAATTACTGTATGTAGGAAAAAGTGAGGAGGCCGAGTCCTGGATCTCATACCTCTTCCCCCTCCTCTAATTTGTGCAGCTTCCACTGGTCCAAGAACCTACCAATACCTGTTGCAGGATAAAATAGAAAATGGGGATTGAATAACGATGGAGATTTTCCAAGAGTGAGATGTGTAGGAGTAATTGAAAATCCAGTGGCATCCTGCATGCAGTTAAATGTGAGTGGACAGACGACTGGAGGGCATTCCCATGGGTGCATGGAGAGAGCAATCCTGAGTTATCAGGAGTGGACAGAGCACTGACCTCAGAGTCATCTCTAATTCTTGCCATCTCTAATTCTAATGGTTCCTCGAGCTGCATAAGTCAGAAATACAGGGACATATATTTAAATGATCCGTGAGGTTTGCACATCCAAGGAGTGCTTTAGCTCTTGTGACACCCTGTAATGGGCTTGGCGCAGAGAAGGCAGGAAATGCAAACCATCCTCTTGGCCTGGATTTGCCAGAAAAGTCCCTGCCTTCTCCCACTGATGAAAGCTGTCATTTCTCCTGTAGTTCCCAGTATATGTCACTGGCAGAGAAGAGGGAGCAGGAAAAGGAAAAAAAAAAAGAAAACCTCAAATCTTAAAAGTCATCATAACAAACTTGCCACTGAGTGAAGTTGCTGTTTGGCTGAGCGTGGTGACTGCTGTGCTGTGACAGATCCTGTCAGGGAGGCACTGCCCCAGCTTGCAGGTGTAAGCATGACCTATCAAACTGAATGGGAGCTGACAGAAGGGATTTCTGCAACGTGAAACGGAGAGCTGACATGAAAACAGTGACGTGTGAGGGACCGAATCACCGCAAGCACAACTGTCACAGATGATGTCCAGAGAAATGACAGGAGAATACTAACTTTGCTTGATGTCAGTTTAGTTGTCCTTTGTGTTTGGAAGAGTAACTGCTAGGAAGGGAAAAAATTATAAAACATACAAGGGAGGGGAAAAAAAAAAAAAAAAAAAAAGCAAGCAGCAAAAAATCCACATGCACATCCATTTCAGCTGAACACCCAAAGCAGTTTTCATGTCTTCTCGCAATATTATTAGCATAAACAATTTTATTTGTTGGATTTTTTTTTGACATGCCTTCTTCTGAGTAGAATGATAGGTTTATATAAACTATTTTAAGACTGGTATTTTATTTAGCCTCCTGCCAACACCAACAAAGACCTGCTGCGACCACTGCTATCAACTAACTACTGCTACCTCTACAACGATGATTCTATCCAGTTACCTTTTTCAGAAGTGAATATTTTCAGTAAAAACTATTCAAAAGTGAATATTTTCAGTATTTTCTGAGTATAAAAATCAAAACCATTCCCTAAGTTATCTAAAGTTTGTGTCACATTGTTTTGCAGATTTACTGCATTGAAAAACACTCTGCTCCTCCTCCTGCCATGCTTTTGTGTAGCTCTTCAACTCCCTGGGCCAGGAGCAGTCTCTTCCTTGCACTTTTCCAGGTGCAATAAAATCTCATCTAGACCAGACATCTCTAGTCTGTGCCTCCTGGAAATAGACCTACTCTAGAGTAGAAATGGTTTAAAACATGTTGAGATTACTATAAAACCATAAAACTTTTAATCTTTTCATGGATTATTCATCCTGACTGGGAGTGCTGATGTTGGACAAACCCCAAAGACTGCACAGTTCAAGAGACAGGAGATGAGCCACGATGTCCCTGCTGCCCCTGCCTGTGCCAGGTTGGGTGACAGGATGGACATGAAGGCAGTGAGGTGTGAGGGCAGCCCTTGAAAGGAAAAAGGCTCCCACTTCTCCCATGGTTTCAACTAGAACACACCAAAAACATTTCTCCAAGCCTGAAAGCAGAGTGGATTCTAAAATCCTTCCTCTGTGACCAAAGTAGATCCTATCCCACATTCTTATTTTTCTGAGAAAGCAGACATTGCTCAGGACAAATTAGAGATGATGAGTAAAATATAGGCTGGACAGAGCCCCAAATGGTAAATTTCTTATTCTGTTGCCTTAGTGATTTGATGTAGTTTAAAAACCAACCAATCAAACAAAAATCCCCAAAATTCAAACAACTTGATTAAGCAGAGCTTATTAGAATTGATATTTTCAAATGAGGCCGGAATTTAAATTTCAAGGACAGGTTGGATGAGTCTTAAAGCAACCAGTTCTGGAGGAAGGTGTCTCTGCCCATGGCAGGGAGTGTAATGAGATGGGATTAAAGGTCCATTCCAATCCAAACCATTCTGAGATTCTGGGATTCTATGGATAGGGGTAACCAGAATATTTTTGTCTTATATTTCACCTTGAGTGAATCTCTTTCTCTTCCTCCACCTTTTCTCCCTGGATCTCGGCTTCTTGATGGAGAGATCCATTTTCTTTCTCAGTCAAATTCCAAGTCTACAGAAGTCTGTAGGAATATTTCCATTGACATCTCAGGGCTCTGGACCAGCCCATCAGGAATTGTGCCATGTCTCGTTCAGATGCGGAAAAATTGCATTTGAGGCCTCCAAATGCTCCAACATTGTAAATAATAGTCAACATTTCATCAAATTAATTCAGCTGGCTATCAAATCAGATTGTGGTTACAGCTGACCAAAGACTGAAATGTTTGTTCGTAAGCACTGTCTTTATTTTCATTTGTTCCCGCTGAAGAGGAAAAAAAAGCCAAAAATTCAGAAGTATCTTAGGAGGTGGAATTGCTGAAGTATTTTCTTTCAGAAAATTAAAACAACCTTATAAAAATTCCATATATACAGAGCATGAAATGTCTCTTTTTTTTTTTTTTTTCAGGTGAAGGACATATTGAAGCAAAACAGACAAAATTATTAAATTTGAAACTATTGAAACAGTGTCAAATTATACTTGATGTGCTGGTTTCTTTTTGAATTACCGTGCATCAACAGTATGTTAGAATTTAGTGAAACTCCCATTTTCTGACAGAAAACGATTTTATCCAAAACCAATTGTGTACTTTCTAACACCAATTAATTCTCATCATAGAACAAATCACATAATAAATGGTACATATGATCAAAGGTCTAACAAATTTCTCAGAAATGTTGAGATTATATGATAGATTTTCTTTCTTTGGGAATCATATGCAGATATGGTACCAGCCACAATATGATAAAAGACTTGGAAGAAACAAACTACCTGTAAACATTTCCCATTCATTATCTTGAGTTTCTGCTATCGTGTGACAAATCATTAGTCGTGGTGCAAGGCAAGCTTTAAAAATGTAATTACTTAATCATGCAGTTAGTTCCCCATCAATCCTACCAGCACTTGTTCTTAACTAGCTTTAAAGAACAAAATTAGGAGTAATTTGTAAGCAAAAGTAATTGAGGGAAGGCTGATATTGCCAAGGTGTTGACAGCACTGCACATGGTGTTTTTTTTCTTTTAATTCCCTGCCAAAGCAGTGGTCTGCAAACTTTGCTGAACAGAACTGCTGGCTGGTGGAGCCTTAAAAAATGCCCTGGTGTCCCAGGACTGAGGTCAGGAATGAGAATTGTCCTCACTTTGTGTCACCACCTTCATGGGCAGCAGAAAGGAGGCATGGGATGAAGAAAGGATAGGTCCATGAGACCTGGATATTAGCCCTGCAATTAATCCTGTTTGGATTTCAGAGACTGTAGGATCAGTAACAGCACAGAAACAGAAAAGGGAAAGGATATGTTGAGAGCAAGAAGAAACAGAGCTTGTAGTCAGTGGGTGTTATATTTCATAAAACTCCAGGGGATCTAAAATAGGGTAAAGTTAAAATGGGTGGTGAATGGAATTTTTTTTAATGTGATCTGTTTCACTGGAGGTAGACTGTCCAGGGAGATTCCTCTACATCTGTCAAGTATGCCATGGAGGAGAAAAAGACTGAGAATTGTCAACCAGAATAAAAAAAAAAATAATAATTAAAAAAAAAAAAGAAAAAAAAAAAAAAAGTGGAGCTTTCCAAAGGAAATGTGCCTACTTTTTATCAAATACTTAATGAAAACTTGTTTCAAGATGTGTCTCTTTTGAAAATTGGTTACTTCTTTTGGGGAAATTTGGTCCTAATTTGGGAGGAGGAGGTGTTGGAACAGTTTTCATACTTTTGCAGCAGCCAGCGAGGCACGGTGAACTAAGGAAAGAACAAAATGAAGAGCTTTCTGATACTGTGATCTACGCCCTCCCAAATGGTTGCAGGGACGCCATGGAAGAGAGTGGTTTTTTGGGAAAGAGAATCCTTCTGGTCAGGGATGAGGGTTGGAGAAGCATATTCAAAGGGAATATGATCTGAAGAAGAAAGTGGAAATGGCTGGTGGAGGTTAAAGTTCACTGTAGAAAGTGTCTCTATCCCAGCTTAACTGAAACTAATTAAGTGTGATTGCAACCCATTTCTTTTCAATAATTGTGCCTGTGGGTTTATTTAGGACATAATGTTGAATGATCTCTAAAGGCACAGTCCTTGTGACACCTGATACGATCACAGTAGTTTTGTGTCAGCCACCTCTTGTCTCCACCAAGGGCTGGGGGATTTAATAAGAACCACACAACCAGCTCATCTCAATAACTTCCAAACTACTTGAAACTCTGGCTATTAAAATCTTGCCTTTTTTCCCATACTCTTGTCTTGACTGTGAGTTGCAAATAGGGAGGGAACAGAAGGAAAATTACCTTGATAGGGCAAGAGGAATTAGGTCTGAAAGTATAAGAAGATATATTTAGATGATTTATTAGGAAGAAATTTTTCCCTGTGAGGGTGCTGAGGCCCCGGCACAGGTTTCCCAGAGAAGCCATGGCTGCCCCTGGATCCCTGGAAGTGTCCAAGGCCAGGTTGGATGGGGCTTGGAGGAATCTGATCTGGTGAAAAGAGTTCCTGGCCATGGAAGGAGGGTCAGAACCCATTGGTCTTTGAGGTCCTTTCCAACCCAAACCATTTTGGGGTTCCATGAAGTGCTGCACACTCACAGCTCCAATGTTGTGCTTTGCACCACAGCATTTCATATGCATGGAGGAAATCATCCCAAGCAATGCACTCAGGTAATGGAACTTCTTCTTTTCTTTAGAGACATTGTGTGGGTGGAACATGATTTTCATTTGCTGTATTAACCACCAGGTATTTCAGCAACAGAAACAAGAGTGTTTGCCTCTAAGGAAGGGGGTACTCAGTAAACAGATAAGGCATTTATGGAAAGATGAGCCAAATTGGCACATCCAAAACCAAGGAAAAAGGCAAAGTGAACTCACCCAACAGAAAACATTTACTCCTCATGAACTCTCAACCCAAACTCCACACTTTCTAAACTCTAAGGATGGGTCTTGTTTAAACTCTACATCATCTGATGGTACCCAGTATTTAATAAAAGCACTGAAACTGTTTCATGGTGCCACAGATTCACTTGCTGAACATGTCATGAGGCAAAATTTTATAGGCATTGTAAAATCTTTTTACCACACACAGCTGCATTACCCAAAATGACTCAAATCTGCAGGGCATCTGAAACACACACTACAGCAATAATAGGCTTTGCTGCTTAAAAAGTGATTATGACTAATGCACAAAACCAATTATCACCAAGCTTAATTGCAAAAGATTAAGCACAGTATATATATGTATATAACTATACATACATTCATTTAAATTTGTGTTCGTATACATCACATTCCATATCTAGGATCTTACTAGGAAAGAGGATCTAACAAAAATAAAGATGAGGGGAATATGGGTATTTCATGAGGAAAAAAAAAGAAAGGAATATAAAGCAAAAAATATAACCCCACAAAATCCAGAAAGAGCTTGCTCAACAGAAGATGTGGAAGTCAGCCAGAAAGCACAGACAGTGATCGGAGTGTTAAGGGTGAAGAGGGATTTACTGAGAATGATCATATTGAGTTCTGTTGGAGCTGAATATTAATTGACAGCACTCTCATTTTGGGAGTGATCTGCAATGCATCCTCAGGTGAAGACTGCAAAACATGAAAAAGGTCAAATTCTATTTTTCCCCTGCATATATATCCCCATCTTCCAGGAACATGAGTTTTAAAAGAGTTTGTGAGACAGAGGTACAACCTGTGTCTTTATTTATTCCTATACTTGGAAGTGTCCAAGGCCAGGTTGGACAGCGCTTGGAGCAAACTGGTCTAGTGGGTGTCCCTTGCCCACGGCAGAGGATGGAATTAAATTAATTTTAAGATCCCTTCCACCCAAACTGTTCTATCTTCTATGATTTCTAAAGTCTGAATTAACTTGTTTTTCCTTTTTGTTTTTTAGCTGCTTTATGAAAGATCTTATAATTTTTGCCTCAATGACCTTATTTTCACGAACTTCCATTCCTAAATTATCTGCCTTGTGTACTGATATTCTTCCAGGCTGTTGAAATTGTCTGGCAGTATGATCTGGAGAAAGTTGCAGTATTCCTACACTGGCTAAATCCAGGACAGCACATAGCATTTCACACCTGGATGCTGCCCAGCTCCTCCAGATCAAGTCAACTCAGTGTATGTATAAACTTTTCCTATAAACCAGCAGAACAGGTACCAACTGCTTTATTACAATCATTGTTTGAAGATGTTATTGTTATTTTTTCTGAGCTTCCAGCTGTGATGGTCCTTAAAGAAGGAGGCAGTTGTGATTAAAGCAGAAACAATTAGGAAAAATGAGCTAAACCCTCAACTGTTGCCAGCTTCATTGACTTCAAGAAAATTAGGTCAAGTGATGTCAATTGGGGGCCCCACCAGTTGAGTTATCTCTTCCTTCTGCTTCAGGCTTTTGCTGTGACCTTCAGTAATTACACCATGCAGCAGGCACACAAGTGGAGAGACTAAGTTGTTTAAAATGAGGTGGATAAAACAGAAGAAAAAAAATTTACAGTGATTATTATTAGTATGAATTGCAGTAAGGCCCATAGGCTGGAAAAGGCAATATTTGTAGTGTGCAATCAAACATGGATAGGATGATGCCCGGGAACACTCAGTTCCACCAGCAAGGCTCTGCCAAGCTATCCTTTCACCCCTGGCTGTGGATCACTGTGTTAATAACTGTGTCAAGGCTTCCTTGATTGTGCTGCTACAGATGAGTCGTTTGATGCAGCTTTAGATTCTGAGGCTGCCTTTGAATTAGCAAACCTGCAGCAGCAGGTCAGTGGCACGCTGTATCTCCTCCCATTAAATCCTTAGCACAGCCACGGGATTGTGTTTAGCAGTATTTTTACAGGAAAAAAAAATCACATGAATGGTTTGGGCAGCAGCACTGGAGCACTCCCCATCAGCAGTTTTGATTTGAGGGTGATAGTGACTGTGTGTGTGGACATTAAACACTGCTGTGTCAGGTGCTCTGACTCCCAGAATGGCCCCTGGCCCTGTTTAAATATGCAACATATGAAGCTGAAGAAAACCCAGTGTAGCTCTGTGGTATCTGTTTACTCTATACTTAGATATCTCCAATTGAAAACTGAGGTTCCTGAATTTATGGTGGACAATAATTACATATCGACATAAAGACCAGCAAAATACAGTCATTATGCTTGGCTGCTTTACAGGTATGGACCTTAGGATTGCTTTTGTTGGATTTATTCCTTTTTAAGTAATTAGAATGCCAGAAATTTGGGGCTCATGGTGATGTGTCATTCTTTATATTTTATTAAAGATTGATTTCATTTAATCTAAAATTTAGGCATGTGGCATTAACTGAACAGCTGCTACAGTGGAAGGAGAGGCAGACTTCTTCAGAAGAAAATTTGCCCCACATCTCTTAGATGTTTCTCTCCAGATGGGACAGATTTCCTTCTGGATGTGCACATCCTCCTTTACCAACATTTAAGGGAGCCCAGATGAGTTGCTTGAAATGTATGCCTGGTGTTTTAATGATAAAATTAAGGAATGAATCACATTCACAGACCTGGAGTTTGCTAAAGGAGGCTAGAACTTCCAAAGCCCTACTTAACAGGAATTGTGCTTTTAAAGCAAAAATTTTTGGTAGATCTGGGCTGGTTCGCCTAGAAAAATTCAGGGTTTTTTTCTGATTTTTTTTTTTCATCAGGTTCACTCCACATGACATTGTGATTAGGTAGTACAACATTTTGAACTTGTAAAGGGTATCTTAAATGTTGAAATTCAGTTGTTTGGAAACCAGAGGAAAAGTTATGCAAAGCCTAAAAAAGTTTAAAATTGGTGTTCTTATTTTTTTCATAGACTTTTGAATATATTTATGTGAGTTTTTTCATATTCATTTAATATTTGAAAAATTACTTCTATCTTTTTTTACCAGTTATAAACTGGACCTTTCTTGTTAAAAATCTGGTGTCTTTTAAAAATTCAAAGTTTGAGAAAATGTCAGCGGAAAAACCTGATATTTTACTTAAAGGCTGCTGTGTTTTGCATTTCTGATGAAAAAACAAAAAAAAAAAGAAAAAAACCCCAGGAAAATATTTATTAGCTCTTTAGGAGAACATCTGTTTGTGATTGACTTAAGTCATTAGTCTGGTGTTTTTGTTTTGCTTTTTTTTTTTTTCCCTCTTGAGAACCAATCTTCAATCTTGTTTCTATCCTTCCCAATAAAAATCTCCGATTTTCCTCTATCAGTTTTGAAGAGACCAAAATGCTCCATTTTCACGAGGGGGAGAAAATAGCAGTGATTAAGTCGAGCTCTACACCTCTCAATAGAAAACATATTTTTTATGGAAAGCGGCCACAGCTGCACATAACAACATGCATTAGTGCATCTTGCAGGGAAATGAAATCGAACAGCAAGACACGATCATAAGCCTATCTTGGAGTGTAGTCAATTTGTCCAGTAAATATTGTGGCATTAACAGTTTTATTTGTTGATCATTTCTGATGTTAATGGTAATGGGCCCCTTTGGTATTGGGATATTTATGTCTGACAGCATGGTGCAATTTACATTAATAAGACTCATTAATTTCAGATGGTTTCTACTATGGAGGAAGGAAATATTAGAAGTGTTTTGTGGGGGGTTTTTTTCAGCATTAGTCTCTCTCTGTCTATGCAGCGCAGAGCCACTAAGCTACATGGCTGTACAACAATGAATGCTCCCTTGTTGTTGCTATTAATGATTTCCTTGCCTGCCAAAGTTGAGAGTGGATAACTGCCTCTTGGAAGAACTATCTTGCTTCCATATTTTCTTAGATTTTTCTTTTTCTTAATTTTCTTTTTTCTATTCCCCCTCGCCTTTCTTTTTCTTTTGACTTTTTTGAGTTTGGGGTGGTTTTTTAGATTTTTTTTTTTTCTTTTGGGGGTTTTTTAAAGTTGTTTGGTTCACTGGCTTTTTGGTGTCTGTAGAATTCATAATCCCAAGCAAAATCAAGAGGTATTTCTATTTCCTCCTCCCATTTCCTACATCCTCTTGGCTTCCATGATGATGACAGTCCCGGCCATCATTTAGAATCTGGATGCTAAAATTAATTGCAACTTTGTGGGAGGATCTATAAGAGAAATGACAATTCCTTCCTTGAAAATGGCACAAATGACTCAGTTCTTTCCTGCGTTCAATTTTTATAACAGGAAATAGAAAGCTAATTACTGGTTATTAAGGGCTTTCTAAATTTCTCTCTCTTTTATTAGTTGGACAATGAACAGTTACTTCATATGAGATGGGAAAAGTCAAAGCAAATAATTTATTGGGACTGATTTCCATAATGGGTTTTCAGGCACAGACTCACTGCACTGGCAGCTGACATGACGGCCACTGTCCTGCCTTAGCTGCAAAATGGTTTTCATTCTTCATGAAAATAGAAAATTCAGTATTTCAGCTCTTTAAAACTGAGACAGACATATTGGACAAGAGTGCACTGACTAGCACTGTCTAATTCCACAATGTGAAGGTTCTGATTTCCTTTAGGTTAAAGGTTAGGAGGTTTTTTTGTTTGTTTTTTGGGGTTTTTTTCAGTATCTTCTCTTATTTTATTTTGCAGTCTCTAAAAAACATAAATTTGAAAATGTGCTCTTTTTCAAGAAACCCAGAAGACATGATATTTTCCTAAAGAACTAATTTAAGCAGTTAATTGTATAGGTAAAGCTGAGGAGTAGGGCTTTGTAATCAGAATGTGAGCGTTTAGTGCTGGGAAAAAAAAACCCAAAACAAACACTGAGGGGTTTATTTAGATCTGATTGAAAAAAAAGAGAGTTGTGATTGTTCAGCCTGGAGAAGAGAAGGCTGCAGGGAGACTTTAGACCCCTTCTGGTGCCTAAAGAGGCTCCAAGACATCTGGAGAGGGGCTTTGAACAAGGACATGAAGTGACAAGACATGGGAGAATGGCTTCAAACGGACAGAGGACAGGGTTAGATTATAGGTGAGGAACAAATTCTTCCCTGTGAGGATGGTGAGGCCCAGAGAAGCTGTGGCTGCCCCATCCCTGGAAGTGTCTGAGGCCAGGATCATAAGATGGTTTGGGTTGGAAGGAACCTTAAAGGTCATCTCATTTCATCCCCTGCCATGGGCAGGGACACCTTCCACTATGCCAGGGTGATCCAAGCCCCATCCAGCCTGGTCTTGGACACTTCCAGGGATCCAAGGGCAGCCAGAGCTTCTCTGGGCACCCTGTGCCAGGGCCTCCCCACCCTCAAATACTTCCTATACCTTCACATTCTCTCCAGGTGTTTCTAGTCACCTTGTTTTTCTACCACTTCTTTCACTGATTGAATAAAGACTTGAGGTTTGATGAGCACAAATAGCCCTGCACAGAATTCCCCCTTTTCCATAACTCGTTGACAGTTTCATTTTGTCTGTTCAAATGAACCGGAAGCGCAAATTCACACTCTTCCCTTTTGCCTGACCGTGGGGAGATGCTGAACAGCAGTGGGAAAAATAATTCTCTCCCTGTTTCCCTGAAGCAAACCAAAATTGCTGCCCCTGGAGCTGAGTGAGATTTCAGGGGCAAGCTGAGAAATGCACATTTCTCATGATGATGCCCTGATTGAACTTTCCTCTTTGTGCGTTCACGTCCTTTAATGCATCAAAGACCAGAGTGGCTCTGTCTGTAATGCAAACTCCCACTCTGTGGGTACTTTCTAATGCTGCCAACAAAAAAATGCAATAAAAGAGTAAAGGGAGATATAAAATTAAAATAAAAATGCAATGGAACAAGTTTACTATGCCGAATTTATGTCCTTATGGTACCATCATATTAACGCTCCAATTCATATTTACATGGTGTCTGCAGAGAAATACAGAGAAGTTTTATTTTCTCCCAGTGTCCCTCTTTCTTTGCAGCCATACAGTTGTCATCCATATGAGCAACTTCTGGGTGTCACCTACTAAATTCCCCAAGGTGTAACTTTATAAATGCACCAGGCAATATCAGGGTAAGTCCTCTGCAGTCTGGGGGATGAATGTATCAAGAGCTGAACTGCCAAGGAGGACTTGGGATGTTTGGAGCTGCTGGTGTGTGAGAGCTGGCCATGTCCTGTCTGTGTACTCTGGGACCCAGAAACCCCCCCATGACCTGGGCTGATCCCCCTGTGTGGGCAGAAGGGGAAGGGGAATTCTGTCCCTCTGCCCTGATTAGGTGAGATCCCATCTAGAGCTGCCCGCAGACCTGGGGTCCCAGCACAGAAGGACATGGACCTGACATGGCCACTAAGATTATCAGAAGGATGGGTCATCTCTGTTATGAAGAAAGGCTGAGAGAATTGGGATTCTTTGGACTAGAGAAGAGAAGGCTCCAGGGTGACCTGACTGTGCCCTTCCAGTACCTGAAGGAGCTGACAAGAAAGGTGAAGACAATCTATTTTCAGGGGCATGTAGTGATAGGACAGAGGGGAATAGCTTCAGACTGAGGGTAGGTTTAGACTGGATTTTAGGAGGAAATTCTTCACTCAGTGGGTGGTGAGGCCTTGGCTTAGGCTGCCCAGAGAAGCTGTGGCTGCCCCTGGATCCCTGGAAGTGTTCAAGGTCAGGTTGGACGGGGCTTGGAGCAACCTGGGATAGTGGAAGGTGTCCTGCCTCTGGCAGGGGGGTGGGACAGGATGAGCTTTAGGGTCCCTTCCAACCTAAAACATTCTATGATTCTGTGATTGTAATAAACCATGGTCAATGGCCCTTTTTAATCAGTCCAAGGACATACCTTAAGATAATTTATCTGTTTAGGGGCAGATTCACCAACTACAAGAATTAAGACCTAATTCTGGCTGTCTTCTTCAACCAAATCATACCAATACTTGAAAGTGATGTAGTGTGAGTGAATAAGAATCAGAGACTTATTTTTCATTTTTTAGTATAGGCATAGATAGGAATCATATTAGATTGCACCCTAATATAAAAATCTACAATTATTTATTTGTGATTTTGGAAAAGTTGAAATATTTGGCTAGAAAATCTTTTGTCCAGAGTTTACATCCAGCTGCTTGCTTTTTGTTTTGGTTTTAGCCTTTTTCCTCTTGAAGGATAGTAAGTCTGATGATTTTTTTTTTTTTTTAGTCTTTTGAAATGTTTATACTAAAAGACCTTGCTATTCAAAAGAACAAGAAGACAGAATCATGAAGATATTATTAGTCCTGCTTGAGGAATCACTTAAAACAACATCAGGGATGTTGTTCATGTGAAACCTTCCCAGATTTGCCCAAACTATAAGTTTTTGGAAACTGCTCAGTAAGAAAGCAGTGCAATTATCCAGTGGTTTAGTCTGAACTCAGCGTGATTCAGCCCCTTACTTCTCCTGGTAGACTGTAGATCCTTGTCTGCTTTTCCTAGCTCCTTGGTCTCAGGGCTGGGCAGCCTGGGACTGGAAGTCTGTAAAGTACATGGAGACAAGGGAAAACCTTATGAGCAGCTTAGCAGGGGACTTTTGATGTGGTGGTAGAGAGCTGCAGCCAACCCTTGCTGCAGGATACCTCTGTCAATGGGAGCTGAAGTTTGAATCCTGTGGGTAGATTTGTGCTGGCAGAGTGAAGATCAGAAGAAGGAAAAAGAAACTGCGGAGTCAATTAAAAATTACATGATGGAGAAATACGAGTCTGATTTTGTTGTTTTTTCTAGGTTTCAAACCTTAGGTGATCACTTGGACAGAGAAATAATTCTGGTTGCTTTTTATGGAAACCAAACTACAACATGCTGTTGGAGCCAGTGCAGAGGAGGACATAAAGATGCTCTGAGTGCTGGAGTCCCTCTGCCCTGGAGACAGGCTGAGAGCTGGGAGTGACCAGCCTGGAAAAGAGAAGGCCACGGGAATGTTTTAGTGCCCTTCCAGTGCCTAAAGGGGCTCCAGAAGAGCTGGAGAGGGACTTGGGAGAAGGGATGGAGGGACAGGACACAGGGAATATCTTCCCACTGCCAGAGGACAGGGCTAGATGGGATATTATGAAGGAATTTTTGGCTGTGAAGGTGAGGAGTCCCTGGCACAGATTGCCCAGAAAACTGCCTCTGGATCCCTGGGAGTGAGAGGACACTTCCAGGGATCCAAGGGCAGCCAGAGCTTCTCTGGGCACCCTGTGCCAGGGCCTCCCCACCCTCAAATACTTCCTATACCTTCACATTCTCTCCAGGTGTTTCTAGTCACCTTGCCCATGGCAGAGGGTGTGAAAAGAGAGAATATAATGATAATACACCTTCCAATCCAAATCCTTCTCTGAATCTATGATTCTATGCTATCAGATCTTAAAAAAAAAAAAAATCTTAAGGAGTAGTTGCATGCTGGAAAATTTCACCCTGTAACTGCTAAATTTCAGAATTTTCATATTTAGCATTCTGGGAAGATTCTTTATTTGCTTTTTTTTTTTTTTTTTCTGAAATTTGTGTCTGTCACCATCCAAATGAACCCACTAATTTTTCCCTGTAGTTCCAAGTCTATCCATGTCATGCTTCAAAGAGGAGACACTTGACTACTGGGCTTCTCACAGTACCCTAAAAGCTGCAGCCTGTTTTCTCCAAGAAAACTGAGGAAAAGGAAATAAATTAGTTGTAACTGCTCCCAATGCCGTTTATCAAGTTGTATCTAAATATTGCTTTCTCCACCCAGTGACACAGACAGCTGCTTAGAGGTAGCAGTACAGAAGTCACCTTCTGGAAGGTGCCCGTGTCCTTGACAAGAGCACCAGGATATTTTTATGGGACAGCTGCGTTTGCAGTTGTTCCTCCATATCTGAACATATTCCCTAAGTGGATTTGCTGCTGGTTCTCTGCTGAGAACAAGGTTCCCATTCTCAATGGTGACACAGCTTGAAATAAATCTACGTTACTTAAAAAAAAAAAAAAAAAAAAAAAAAAGCCACCGTTAAGAGTAAATTAAAGCAGATACGTGGGCTTTGATCAAGTTACAAGCAGGCAGAAGTGTTAATATACTGGAGCATTTTCACAGCGGAAATGAATTACACCATGGGCCATGCAACTGTAAAGTCGAGCGGAAATTGTAACAAAAAAAAATATCAACGACTGAGTCTAAACTGTGAAGGATGTTGGCAAACGTCCAGGAAAAGGTATGGCTGGTGCCAAGCTTGCATAAAAGAATGGTTTAACAGTCACTCCAATTGCTATAACTGCTGCGCTTTTTTTTTTCTTTTTCCTTTTTTTTTTTCTTTTAGCTGTTTTTCCTATTGTAACTAATCTCATTAAATAAGGCCCATTGTCTCTCCCCCTCAGACAATGGGCTCATTCACAGGAGCTGTGCCACGCATTGAGATCCTTCAGTAGGGTCTGAAAGGGACAAGAGCACTTCATAAAAAAATAGGATGGATTGAGTGCGTTCCACCCTGAAAGGCAGGAAAAAGCCTTCACAGCATGTCTGAAATTTAGCACCATTTGAAGACATCTATTGGAAAAGCTTGTGTGAAATCCTATCAATGTTAAAGATTATTGGGAGGTGGGAGACAGAAGAGTTTTGGGCATGTCTGATGATTCCATAAACCTATGGCAGTGTGACAAAAGAGGGGATCAGCCACCAGGATTAGTGTGGGGGTGACAGAGGGAAGGCAAAATTTAATGCAGAGAAAGGTCAAGTTTGAGGATCTAATACAACTCCCTGAATGGAAATGGGAAGCTTTGCATGAAAGAATTAAAGAATTTAAGCAATTCAAGTTATAAAATACCTCATCATTTATCCACCCCTTTCCTTTATTACAAGAACACTTGGCTGAATGAATGTTGATAATGAAAAAGCCTCTCAGAAGATAAAAGAAATAATCCAAAACTTTGTTCTAACAAGAACACAGAGATGGATAAATTAACATCCTTATAACTACTATTATGTGTAACCAGTGTTTGTAACTAAAATTCCAAGACAAATCTAAGTATTTGGACTCATTCTGACACCCTGGGAGAAGAGATCTGCTCCCAACTCTGTTCAACTCTCTCTTTTGGGTAGTTTAAATGTTCAGGTCAAAGTCTCTGCACCTCCCCTCTAGGATCTTATAGAATGCTGATGACTAATAGACTGCATGTTCTGTTTAAAGCAAAAAACAATTAAGAATTTGTCTTAAAATTTCTTTACCTGAGTGTGACCAATACCTTTCAATCTTACTACGGAAAGTCAAGATATTTTGCACTTTTGACCATCACTGAGCAGCACATGCTGTGGCTGAGAAAAATTTCCCTGGTTAGGGAAAAAAAAAAAAAACAAACAAAAAACAGCATATGGATAGAAAAAAAAAAATGTATGGGCAGGTAATCCTCAGGTATGAACATTATCCTCAGTGCAATGATAGCTAAAATGTCAAGTTCCAGGTGAGTTTCCACTCAAAGTTGTACCTATGGAGGACAATAAATGGAATCCATGTGAATTAAATAAATTTTACTCTGATGAAGGATGTTCTTGTTAAGGAAATGCAGCACAAAGAAAAACTGAAGCATCACAGGACCTGTAGCAATAGGAATAAAGCACAAATATTAAGTAGATTAAGAATAACTGTCATGTTACATCCCAGAAGCTTTATTCCTCAGCCTTGGCACTTCTCTCCACAGTGGTTTTCGTTAGCAGTTGCAGTTAAGAACAGCAGGAATCTGTTCTCTCCATTTCCATTAATATTTTAAGAAACAGAGGCATTGTGGGCAAATCAAACTCAACTGGTACGTGAGGTAAGTCTCTCAGTCACAGACAATTTGGATCCCATTTTACACAGAGCTAACCTACATTTAAACCTGCTGAATTAGACTTGATTTGCAGTCAAGTCAGCAATAGCTAACTCAGATTGTTATTATCAGGTATAAGAAGATCCTGGATGCTCATCTGGTGTGAGCCATCTATGTACAGCACTGGAGCCAACAGAGCTATTTATATTTAATTATTTATGCAGGGAGAGAAAATGATTCATAATTTATACCTGTTGATCTTCATCCCCCATGGTTTAATTGCTTTGCATAAAAGTTTAGTACCTGGATATTTGCTGTGTGATACATCTGGTCTGATGGTTCAGTGACAGAGATTTTTCCACTAACAGTAGTCTAAGCTGTTTGCAGAGCCAGGAAAAATATTGCTGATTACTTTTAATATTTGGTTTCTCCATTAAAGTGTTTAACTTTAATTAAAGTACTTTTCATGTCTCGCTTGTGACATTGCATGGGTAATGCGCTAGTATAAGTGGGAACACACTGAAGAATTATTTGACAACACCATGGGTCTCTCCTGCATATTTGTGTACACGGATAAATTTTGAATTCTTTCATTAAAAAGTTGTGGTTGTGGAAAGGTACTGCCTTACTACCTATCTGAAAATTCCTTACAGAAATTCTGAGAATTTCCTTCCAGCTGCCACATGTGAATTGCAAGGTAGGTAATTTCCATGCATTGACATTCTTTCAAATATTTACTGTGTTTTGCATTCATTTATAGAGTTTGTTGGGGTTTCCTAAAGGAAGAAAAGGTCACCCACTGTGAAATGAGATAATGAGAGTTAAAACTTCATAGGATGGAAAATCTTTGCAGAAATTTTGTTTACTTTGTGGCTCTTATGCATAGCAAGGAGCAAAAAGGAGCCCTTCTTGACACAACACCAGGAATAATGTGCATAATGAACAGTAGTAATTCACCCCTGGGCACATTGTTAGTTCCAGCTCTTACGTAGGCTCACACAGTCAGAAGAGTCCATGCTGTTCTTTGATTTTCATCCACTGCTGCTGCTGGGCAGTGCTACCATGAGTGTGGCCCACTGGATTTTGGTGTAAGGTCCAGAATCTCACCCCACCAAATCTAAGAATCATGGAAAGGTTTGGGTTGGAAGGAACATTATAGCTCATCTCATTTCACCTCCCTGCCGTGGGCAGGGACACCTTTCACTATCCCAGGTTGCTCCAATCCCCATCCAGCCTGGCCTTGGACACTTCCAGGGATCCAAGGGCAGCCACAGCTTCTCTGGGTACCCTGTGCCAGGGCCTCACCACCCTTACAGGGAAGAATTTCCTCCTAAAATCTCATCTAAATCTACCCTCCTTCAGCTTAAGGCCATTCCCCCTTGTCCTGGCACAGCTTGCCCTTGCAAAAAGTCCTTTCACAGCCGTCTTGAAGGTTCTCTTAATGTACTGGGAGGTGCTATTAGGTCTCCCCAAAGTCCTTTCTTTCCATATCCATCAGCAAAGTGAACAGCATGGTTTGAGTAACAGAATAATTATTTCATTTAAGAAGTTCTTAGATTTTCCTGTTGCTTATTTCCAGGCAGCTTTTCTATTCCTTGTCCATAGTTCAAATACATTTGCCCATCATTTTACTGCTACAAGCATGTTAGGAATTTCTGACATATTCTATTCCACCCACGTGCCAATAGGATATGATGGTATTTGGGACAGGAAGAGTGGGATGAACCTCAGCTAACTACATCAGCCCCAGGAATAGATTTTTAAATCTCAGCCATTTACCACATCTCCTTTTAACTTCTTTAAAGCAACAGCTCTGCTCTGAAGATGTTGGTTTCAAGCATCACATTTTTAATAACTCACAGGTGTTTCCACACTGCCCCACTCTTGTTGGTGGCACTGAGGCAGATTTTGGAGGGCAGTTCTGCTGAGTGAATCAACAGTCCTCCTTCAGGATTCATTGTGACATTCTTCCCATCCTATTGACTGAACTAACTCACTCAGACTGAAACTGGGATCTAAAATACTCAGGTGGGCACAAATATCATAGATGTCTGGAGTTAGGAGAGCTGAGTCACATCCCAACGATCATGTTGGATGCAGTTGTCTATATGTGGACTCAGTACCCTGCTCAGATTTAATTTCATTTTAATTAAATTTTGATTTCTTTAATATATACTTTTTAAAATTGTGTCTGTCACCAATTGACTCCCAACTTTCACTGCAGTTAAAATAAATGGTTTCTAAGTGTAATACATTTGCAATTCTCAACCTGACTTGCAGAATAAAACTCCAAACCCAGAAGAAAATCTGATCTCTCCAGACCTTGTGAAGAAAAATATCACTTTTTTATTGAACTTCATGCTCTGTTCTGGTTCACTCTTATTATAAACTGTTGTTGATTATCTAACTCTTCTGGGCATATGAGCAATGCCAGAATGTCGGTTTTACATTAAAAGGATGTAGTTTAAAAAACAAAACAAAATCCTAAATACAGAAATAAAATATGTGTTTAATTAGAGCTTTAATCTTTCCTGAGCTCATTAAAAAAAAAAAAAAAGAAAAAGTGGGGAATGGATGCCCATAGGGTCTGATAATATTTTCCTAGAGTGAAAACTGCTCCTACAATATATATTAGTAAACATCCATTTGTGTTAGTAATTAACTTCAGTGTTTTGGCATCCATTTATTTCTGCTGATTTCATGTTCCGGTCCAGATCATTGTTAACTGAGCAGCACCATAATAGCCTTGTTTGAACTGTTTGGACAATTGTTTTTCAGTTAAAGTTGAGCCATAGCTGATCCCTATTTGCCCCACAGTTGGCCTTGCAGATCACTCCAGACATTTTCTTTTGGACAGATGAGCTGGACAGAGAAAAATTCTATAAAAAATTCATGTATTTTGAAGCTAGTGAATCCAAATTTAAGAATATTAAATTTCTCCAGGAAATAAAAATAGAGTTTTCGTTATCTGCAATAACATTAAAAAATACAAATAAACAAGAACAGGGAAAAAAAAAAAAAGAACAAATAAAAAGAACCATTTCAGGGAAAAAATGTTGGTAATACACAGAAAAAAGGCCTCTAGTATATAAATCTGTAACCACAAACTGATAACAAAGCACGAGAGGCTTCAGGAAGCAAGTGAAATTCCTTCCTCCATTAAAGAAGTCTGATCAAAAATATCTGCTGAAACCATAAATAAATAATCCCAGCACATACATCTGGAGCAAAGAGAAAAGTATATAGAAGGCATAAGGATCACTATGAAATTTCCAAATGTTGTCCTGAAAATCCCGGAGATATTTTTCAGTCAGAGGTGTTGAAAGTGTTTCACTGACAGGTGGTAAAGGTATCTCAAAGGCACGTGAAGAACAGAGTGAAGGAAATAAATATTTCTAAGTGGTTCAGAGGAAATTGAAAATACTTTACTGGTCATGTGAGGGACCAAAATAAAAATAAAATGTTAATATTCATTAAATTATCAAGTCTGAGCATACCTGCACATATGCCTACGCCTATATCCCCTATGTACAGTTTTCTGGTGTGCATATCAAATGAGAAATGCAGAATTATGTGTATGTTGTTCTCATATAATTAAAATCTTTTTTTTTTCTCTGTCCTTTTCTAAAAGAAATATTTCCTATAAATGACTTACTATGAAAAAAATATTTGCAAAATTGTGAAAAATTTAAATATGGCACTAATGTAAAAAAAAAGTTAGAACTGATCAGAACACTACCACCCACCCAAAAGAAAAATGAGCTGGAGATATTTTTAAACCATCCTGTCCAGTCAAATATTTTTGTTGCAATTGCTTCTTTCTTTTTACTCAAGGTAAAGGTGTTGCAAGGATATCTTTTGAGTATGCAACATCCTTGGGTTTTGTGTGTGAACTCTCAGCCTGTTCCTGGTCATTTTTTTGATGACTGCCAGGCAGATTTGTTCAAAACCTTGGCAGAGAGCAAGCCAACAATTACAATCTATATCAGACTTTGGAAAAATATCTCAGTCTATGCTCTGGCTCCTGTTAACTGCAATAGACAGAAAAGGGTAATGTTAATTTTCTCTGTAATATTGGCTGAGCCAATTAGGTTTTCAAACCTTTGTGCCTGAAGTTAAGCATATAAATTATTTTTAAGGTATTTAAATAAAATTGGCTAGGTTTTCTGAGAATCTTCTCAGTCAATTTGCTTTAGACTTCATTAAAACTTTAGGTGATCGGTGTAGCAGCATCATCCATGTCTGAGTTAAACTGAGACTTTTCCTTTTTATATTTTAAATCCCAATTTGGATTAGGAACTCAAATCTGAATTATGTCCCGAGCTTATTTCTAAACTTGCCAAGAGCAAAAGTATTATAAAGCATCCCAGACAGATATCTTGTTCAGGACAGGGACTTAATCCATATAGGAAAACAAGAATTATCCTGCATATTTTAACATGGAAATTTCAGCATGTGTTTTCATTTGAAACCAAAAGTTTTTCACTTTTTTTTTTTTTTTTTTTTTTTTTTTTTTTAATTTATTTATTTTTTTTTTTTTTCTCCTCAGGGCAAAATAAGATGCGCTTCCTTTCTCTAATGCCTCATATGATTATCTGGGAAGTGGGCACCAGATGCATAATTTTGCTTTTATTTAAGTAAACAGGGATATCCCAGCTGACTTTGGTTACTGGTATTATTACTGAGCTATTGGTATAGTTGGTATTGGTATTATTTCTGGGATACTGATATCATAACCTGAATGCATTTTGACTGGTAAATTTGACCACAGAAATCTTTGCTAGATTTGAGGAGTTATTCCAAAATATGTAGCATGACATACGATATATTTCTGTGGGAACTTGGTCTTAAATAACCTGTCTTTTCCAAACACAATGTTTTACTCAAATTCCTAGGGTCTTGGAATTGGTATTTTAGGACCTGTTAGGTTAATCGCTTGGGATCAGCCACACTCTTTGAAAGATCTGTCTTCAACAGGAATGGGTTTTGCCTGTCAATTTGCCAAACAGACACAGGGAGATCAAGTTTATCCAACTGCTGCAAGGTTGTAATGTGATCCCATTTATATGTACATACCACACATAGCAAAGTGGAACCTCAGTTCCTTATTAGAGTCTCTGGGTGCTGTGATTAGTAAGTGAAAAGGATCAAAAAGACAAGAGAAATGTATAACTGGATTGTCAGAGCAGCCACAGCTTCCTCTGAGATTGAAACTTTATTGTTTTAGACACTGTATGTAGTTGCAGTCATAAGTGGTCACTGCCCCTAAAAATCACAGAATTATGGAATTGTTTGGGTAGGAAGGCACCTTACGGGCCATCTAGTTCCAACCCTCTGCCTTGGGCAGGGACACCGTTATCCTGGTTCTGGCCAGGAGAGGGTTAATTTTTGCAGTAGCCAGGAAGGAGGAGGTGGCGACCAGGACTTGGGGGGATTCTACACCTCCTGACATCATTTTCTGGGAATGGGACACAGGCTTCCTTCCAGTCTGGGGTAGTATGGGAGAGGTCAGGTATTTTCTGTTATTGGGGGCTTCCTCAGGGTTGAGCAGTAACATTTCCTTTCTTGTACCCTCTGTCATCACAGAACTGTGGCTGTCACTGTCCATTTTCTTACCTCATTGCTATTTCCAGTAAACTGTTCTTATCTCAACCCACTGTCTTCACCTTCTGTGCCTCCAATTGTCTCTGCAGTGGAAGGGGAGAGGGAAGTGAGTGAGTAGCACATGGTTTGGAGTGGTTTCAGTGGCAACATTAATTGGAGAATATCATTCCTAAATCACAACATGTTCCACTATCCCAGGTTGTTCCAAGCCTCATCCAACCTGGCCTTGGTCACTTCCAGTAAAGGGGCAGCCACAGCTTCTCTGGGCAGCCTGCGCCAGGGCCTCCCCACCCTCACAGAGTGTGAATTCCTCCCTAAATACAACAGAAATTAATACAAGAACACAGAACCTCTACAGTAGATAGCTTGTGGAACAACTTGTCAATAATACAAACAAATTCATCTTCAAGTGTGATCTGAAACCAAGAAATAGCAGTGTCTCTCTGAAAGTTGTGTTTCAACTGAATGAGAAGTGATGAGCTTCATGCAAGAACTTGAAAGTACAAGGTGCAAGAATCATCTTGCACCTTATTGAAAAGTTGTGCACATAGCACCAAATTTTCCCTGTAGCCTGTGGAGGTAACTCCTCCTTTCCTAACAACAACATCTCAGATGGATGGGATGGATCAATTCCAATGTCTTTTCCCCAAAATTCTGGTGAGCCGCAACAGAGAAAATGAATCCTCCCTCATGATCATCTTTATGGAACCCTGAAGCAGGGACCTGCTTGGCCCCTGGCAGCAGTACTGGTAATTGTAGTGGGATCTGAGTAGCAGCAAGGATTACTCCATTTGGTGGTTATGCCCTTCACTAGTTGGAAGACAAGCCCTCATAAAATGAGGCAGAACAATTTAATTTTATCCTATTAATGTAGCTGCTATTTTTTTGAGGCTTTTCTTAATCAAGGATGGAATTTTAATGTGATCTGGAAGTTGGGGAAAAAGCTCGGAAGCATTGTTATTGCTATTTATATCACTGTTTAGGTAACAGTAGTAGGAAGTATTAATATCATCCTCTGCATTATTAGAGTGAAATAAATGTTGGGAAACATTGGTCATGACAAATTGAAAACAAAAAAATAAAAAGAAGGGAAAAAATGTTCTCTCTCTTGTTTTTATGATAACAATAACATCTATAAACCAGCCCAAAGAATAAGAAGTACCATGTTAGAAACAAGCATGGATATAAAAATAGTAACAAGAACAACAACCAAATCTGCTCTTCAGACAGAAAACAAGGTAATTAACTCTGCTCCCATCCTGATGGTCTCATTTGAATTTATGCAATTTCCTATATTTTCTCCTTTGTTTGTTCTATCCTCCTTTACCCGTGTACGTTTATAATTTCTGTTGTTTATTCATGGCAGAGCCGGTTGGAGCTTTCAATCAAAAAAAAACCCCAAAATCCTCAGAATAGAAAAAAAAAGAAAAAAACCAAAACAACTGCACTATCTTCCAACTGGCCAACGTGGAGGCTGGAGACCACACGGGGATCAAAGCGATATGAGGACAACAGGGGTTTCATTAAAATGTTCTCCTCGCTGCCTGAGGAAAGAGCAGTGAGGACAGAGCGAGAGGGGGAGGGGGGAAGGGAAATCATCTGGCCCAAACAAGTTTAACTAAAAAAAAAATCCAAGCAAACCACCTGTGGTCTCCTTGGAAACTGGCTTGCAACCCCTCCAGCCACCTTTTAATGAAACCCCAGAGCCCCTTTATTAATTTATTAAAGAATCTATTTTCTGAAGATTCATAAACCGCGCATAACTCATATTCCAACACATCTCTGCTATGCTAATAGCGTGTGCTGCCATGAATAATTAATTCTTTAATTAGTAATAATTAGAGGTTGTTGTATAGGTCAAACCATTGGGCTGACAGCATGCTACTGTCAAAATGTCATTTGAATTAACAGGACTGTGGCCCTTTCTACCCAGAATGATTTCTTGTTTGGGGTTGGTTGTCCCCTCCCCTCCAAAATTAATTGTTTTAAGGGTGACTTGCTTTAGAAGATGTGGAACACATAAAAGGAAATGTTTAATAGCATTTACAGCACAAAAGAAAAGGCTGCAGACCTTCGGCAGATGCTTATAATGGTGGATCTTGGTCTGGGCATTGTTCGTTCCCTTTGTGGGGAAAAAAGGGAAGAGACAAAAGCAGATGTACTGACATTCTGGACTAAACCAAATCATGGCATTTGCTCAAAATCACTAATTTTTGGACAAAACCACTGTTCACTCTCCACATCCTTGCAAGATCTTCATTTACAGATCTAGTTCTACTACTCAATGGGTGACCAGAAGAATTTAATCCTTGGAGTGGATACACCAAATGTAGGTTCAGTTCCTGGTCTGTTTATAGCCTGAAGGAATCTGAACCATTTCCCTCCACTTTTTGAAGGGAGTATAGAAGCCACTGTTATAGACAGGCTTGAAAACTGGGTTTAGTCCTGCTCTGCACTATGGGAAACAAACCATCCCCACCAACAAAAAGGTAATAAGACACCCTATGAATTAAACCACTTGATTGGAAAGAAGACAGTTGAAAAGCAAAGGGAAAATGCCAAATTTATGAGAGAAATATGCTGAAAGTATTGGGTCTGCCTCTATTTTTTCACCCCTTCGTGCAGCAACTTCTGGAGAAGGACAGCAGCTCAAACCAAGGCTGCAAATTTTCCAGAAGAGTTTTTCCCTTGGGATATGAACTGCACCACAATTTGTCCTTTTAGGAACAACTGACAGGGCTTGTCTGAACTTTGAAACAGGCTCTCCAGGGAAGTGGCAGACTCACCATCCTTGGAAGTGTTCAAAATTGGCACTTTGTGATATGGTTTAGTGAGCATGGTGGAGTTTGGGCAAAGGTTGTATTTGATGATATTGGAGGTCTTTTCCAACCTTAATGATTCTCTGAAATGATGGGTTGGCTGGACTTTCAATCTGACCTAACACAGATATCCTGTTAAAATAACAATTCCTATATGAGGAATTTGATGCATGTAAACATCCTTATCTGGTTTCTTTGTATATTTTTTGGGAGAGGGAGCAGGTATCTTCAAATGCAGTGGGATTATTACCAAACTTGCACCACTGAAGTGATGTGCAGGGGGACGGTAAACGCTCAAATGAATGACGAGAATCTGTCCTGATTTGAAGGGGGAAGGAAAAGATAGAAAAATAACTGCAATGGTAGCACAAGATAGAGAAAACGTGTATCAGACATGGTGAGGTAAATGACCTGGGCAGAGTCCCACACTCTCACAATTTCACTGAGCTGAGCTCTGCTCAAAGACTCTTCACGATGCTGCTGTACCTGACAGACCCACATACAAAGCTCTGGTGGAGCAAGGGATTTGAATCATGCATTTCATTCCACTTGAAAGACCCCAACCTGAATGGGTCGGTGCTGCTGCAGACGTCACAGAAATACAAACACACACACTTGATCCAAACCAAAGTGAATGAAATTAAGTCCTTAACTCACAGTAGAATGGATTGGAGCCCAAGAGCTCACTTTTTTTCCATTCCTGCTCTGACTAAAAAACATACATTCTTTCTTTCTAGGAAAAAACAGCAGCCTTTTTATTTTTCTTTTCCTTGCCCGCTAACAAAAAAAAATTAATAAGTGGAGGCTAAGCAAATGCAAAAAGGGCTGGAGAATGTTTTCCAGTAAAAACGATATTAGAAAAAACCTTTTCCATAAAGAGAGAAAAAAGATAGAAAAATATGACAAGGTAATAAACTCATAATAATAATAAGCAGTGGAGTGAAGTGGCAGCTATTTTGCTGCTAGTCAAAAAATTATATTATCAGAAATCCTTTTGTATCATCACATACTGATGTTTAAAAAAATATGAAAAAAAAAGAAAACCACCAGAGACTGTACATAAAGGTTGTTTTCTGTTGACAATGCAACAAGGTCAAGAAGGATTTTACATGAAAGTTCTTTGAAATCTATATCAAGGGTCTGGTTTGTAAAGCAGAGCAAGTATGGTGGTGGTGGTGGTGAACATTGTTGTAGATCTGCTCATTGCAATACAGGGGACAATTTATGTTCTCGTTCTCAAAAAGTACAAAAGTTTATTGGTGTGCAAATGATTGAAATTAATATGTTAATCAGATTTTCAAAGTCAACAGCTTGTGTTGGGTTGTCAAAACACCCCCAGTGGACAGTAACAGCAATAGCAGAGTATTGGCACCAGTGTTAAAAATGGGACAGAACTCGAACGTTTGTCACCAGAGGAAGCATGAGCCCAGCCATGGTCTTTGAGCAAAAGTTATAACCCAAAGTTAGACAGCAGCTGTTTTCCTCACAGAACATAGAATCACTAAGATGGGAAATAGCCTTCAAGATCATCAATTCCAACCTTAAGACCATTTATCCCCATGCCTACTAAACCATATCACTCTACTTGTTACTTGGACTTTCCCAGAGATGATGATGCCTCCCTGGGCAGCCTGTTCCAGTGCTTTCCCACTGTTTTAGTGGGGAATTTTTTTCTGATATCCAACCTGGAACTCTGCTGGCACATTTTTAGGCCATTTCCCCTTGTGCTATCATGAGTTTCCTGGGAGAAGAGGTCAAACCATACCTCCCCACAACCTCATACATGTCTCTAATCTAGAAAGCACACATTGATTAATCCACATCTCCTCTTCTCCACCCACGGCCCAAGAAATACAGGGGAACTGATAACTGTATGTTCTTGTACAGTTTATTTTTTACCCCCTGTGTGTTTTTTCCTGGCAGAAGACCCAGGCTTTTGTTCTCTCTACCAACTTGATAGATCTTGTAATTCTCCCCAACAGAAGTCCACAGCCACACATGTCTTTGTGGAGCTACCATGAACTCTGTGAACCCCAATCTGTCTTTTCTGTTCTTCCTTCTGTCCAAAGAATTTCCTGTTTTCTGTTCTCTCACAACCAGCTGCACACCACTTCTTCTGTGGATTTTTGCCACTGTCTCTTAATCTCTTTTTGTAAAACAGAATTGTTCTGCCTTTTTTTTTCTTTTCCACCTGTTTTTCTGCCTATTACTTTCCACAGTTCTCTTCTTCAGAAAACTTGTTTTTCAATTCACTCTTTCAACAAAAAGCTCTTCTTTTGCCTTGTTTTCATACTTTTACAGGCATCTGCTCAGTCTCTTGCACTCCTCTTTCTTAGTGGATATCAAAACTTCCTGAATTACCCAAATGTTTGATCTCTTAGACCACAACCTGTCACATGTCATCTTTGCCTCCAGGAGTATCCTTCTACCCTGACCTTCTTAGCTAACAGCAAAGGCAGAGGAGGGCCACAGAGATATTCAAAGGGCTGGAGCATTTCTGCTCTGGGGACAGGTTGAGAGAGCTGGAGGTGTTCAGCCTGGAGAAGGGACAACTCCAGTGCCTTAAAGTGCTCCAATAAAGCTGGAGAGGGACCCTGGAAAAGGGCACGTGGTGGTAAGAAAGGGGGCAATGACTTTAAGCTGAAGGAGGGTAGATTTAGATTGGACATTAGGAAGAAATTCTTCCCTGTGAGGGTGGGGAGGCCCTGGCACAAGTTTCCCAGAGAAGCCGTGACTGCCCCTAGATCTCTGGAAGTGTCCAAGGCCAGGTTGGATGGGGCTTAGAGCAACCTGAGATGGTGGGTGGTGTCCCTGCCCATAGCAGGGGCTTGGAACAAGATGATCAATCAGGTCCCTTCCAACACAAATGACTTTGTGATTCTATGATTGTATGAACTTTATGGATAAAATACTTGCTATCTTAAATCTAGTGTAAATATGTGTGAAATGAGACCCATATTCTGCGGCTTCTGCTTCCAGGCCTCTGTTGCCAGTGACACTCTGTGCTAGTTTGGGCCAGGGTTGTATTGAGTGACTCAAGTTTATCTTCCTTTTCCTAAATATATGCCCATTTTCCTCAAATTTCTTAGTTTTCACTAAGATTCTCCTTATTCCCTTATACCACCTAATGATAAATCTCGGTTAATGAATTCCTCCAGGCCAAAGTTGCTTGCTCTTGGTGTCTGTGGCCCAAGTTAGCCTGTTAGAACTGTCTCTTAGCTGTGCTCAAGCAGCTTCTACCACATGGCATCTTCCCAGCTCATTTGACCCTTCCACTGACAGTTTAATATGGAATGTCACAATTCTAATGTGCTTTCAGACTTATTATTTATTCAACCAGACCTTGTTGTTTTGTTTTTGCATGGTGTGTTGCTGCACAGATCTGTAGGTCCTGCTGTGCAACACCAACCCTATTACAGAATCACAGAACGGTTTGGGTTGGAAGGAACCTTAAAGCTCATCCAGTTCCAACTCCCTGCCAGGGGCATGGACCCCTTTCACTAGAACAGGTTTCTTCATATCCCACCCAACCTGGCCTTGATTGGATGTTTTAAATTAATTGAAGAAGTCTCTTTTAGTGACCTTGAGTCAGCAGATTCTGCCAGGTTTGTCTGTGAGAGATGGTAAAGCCAATAATACAACCCAAAATTTTAGAAACATTTCCAGATAATGCCATGAAGAGTAGGTCTGGCCAAAGATCTCAAGGAATGTTGGCTCTGACTTCAAATCCAAGGTGTTGGCTTAACTTCCTTCTTTTAACTCGTCATGAGAATATCAGAACAAAAGTCTGCTATTGACTTTTTCTCCTTAACTTTCTGTCCATGGCTAGCAGAAGGTCCCTACCATTGGTCCTGAATAATTTTAATTATTTTAATTTTTTTCTTTCTTTCTTTCTTTCTTTCTTTCTTTCTTTCTTTCTTTCTTTCTTTCTTTCTTTCTTTCTTTCTTTCTTTCTTTCTCTCTCTCTCTTTCTCTCTTTCTTTCTCTCTTTCTTTCTTTCCCTCTTTCTTTCTCCCTTTCTTTCTTTCTTTCTTTCTTTCTTTCTTTCTTTCTTTCTTTCTTTCTTTCTTTCTCTCTTTCTCTCTTTCTCTCTTTCTCTCTTTCTCTCTTTCTCTCTTTCTCTCTTTCTTTCTTTCTCTCTTCCTTCCTTCCTTCCTTCCTTCCTTCCTTCCTTCCTTCCTTCCTTCCTTCCTTCCTTCCTTCCTTCCTTCCTTCTTTCCTTCCTTCCTTCCTTCCTTCCTTCCTTCCTTCCTTCCTTCCTTCCTTCCTTCCTTCCTTCCTTCCTTCCTTCCTTCCTTCCTTCCTTCCTTCCTTCCTTCCTTCCTTCCTTCCCTCCTTCCTTCCCTCCTTCCTTCCCTCCTTCCTTCCCTCCTTCCTTCCCTCCTTCTTCCTTCTTCCTTCTCTTCTTTCTTTTTCCTTCTTTCATCTTCCTTCTACCTTTCTTCTTTCTTATTTCTCCTTGTTCCTTTTCCAATAGAAGGATTGCAATGATTCAGGTATTTCATAAAATATACTGGTCCCAAACACAGATCAGGAAAGTCTAGGATCCAAAATTCTCGGTTGCTGTTTGAATTGTAAGATTATTTTGGTTTTGTGCTTATAAATAAAAGGGCCTTTATCCTGAGCACAGAATGTGTCCTGGTTAGTGTGGTATCCCTTTGGCCCTGACATTTCCCCTTTCTGGTTATTATCAGAGCTATTATAGATATGCAGGTTGATTAAAACGTAAAACATTGCCCTGGGGTGCCCATTTTATTTTCAGCTCAGAGGAGACTCAGTAGCCTTGCAGGGCTTCTGTGTGACTTCTGTGGATTCCTCCCATGCTTCAGGCCTCCAGGGCCCAGGCAGCAGCACTGGGACATTACTGAGCATCTCAGCGTTTTAGGACATCTGGTCACTCCTTCCAAAAGCTATAAATGAGCAAGCCTTGCCAGGAATTTAATAAAGGGTTTCTTGACATTTCCCTCTTGAACAGAAATTCCTAAATGGTCTCTGTGATTGGCAATGCACCACAGAAAGTCTGCATTGTGGCTGAGCCACAATTCTGTCATCCCTGTTGCTTCTTCCCAAAGTGCAGAATGGAAGTACAGGACCATTGTGAAGACACTTAAAAATCTCTGTATTTGACCATGTCAAAGATTCTCCAGGTAGGAAGCAGAGAAAAGTAGAAATGTCTCAAAAGAGGGAACTTTTTAATACATTCACATTTTTATTTAAAGAGTCATTTGCCTGCAAATGAAATGCTGGATGAGTTTGATGGGCACTTAATGGGCATTGTCCCACTGAGAGTACTGGGAGTGGGGCTGCAGTGATCCTTCTGCTCTGCTTTTGGATTCCAGAGGGAACAGGTAAAGTCAAAACTCTCCGCTACAAGCTGAAGAGTAAAAAACCCCAGCTTGAAGAGTCCATCTGTACGTCTCAGATATTTTTTTCTGTCTGAATCACTGGGTTTTTATTCCATAAAGAGTATGTAGATGACATGTAAATGTTATGTAAATTGGGTCCGTAGTCCATTAAAGCGCAATATTATAATCACTAACACCCTATAGGCATGGACAGATCAACCAACCAAGTTTTATTTGATCTTTGTCAGAGGCACTGAGCCCTTTTATGCAATATTTTGTGTACATGCCTTTGTTGTGAAGATCATAATTTCAAAATGTGCCTATTTGTGATAAATAGATGCTGGGGATGTACATTGCAGCAAAGTTCAGCAAGGATATTACTACCAAAAATAGGATTCATGGACTGACCAAAATGAAGGAATCCTGCTTTCCATGGAGAAATTTCATCTGAAGTGATCACCTAATCAGCAGACTTGAACAGCCTCAAACTGAATACAACACTTAGCCTTCAACACCTGCTGCTTCCACTATCCAAATGCAAAGAAAACAAGGGTATACAAAAGAAGACTGGAGGGTTCTTTGGCCCTTGCCTTGGAAAAATATATTCCTTACTAATTGGCACAACACTGTTAATACATATTCACTGGTTTACACAGCCCTCCTGTTTACATAATGAAATGGTGGTTGAGGGGTTAATGGGTTAATTGGGGAAAGGAAATGAATCTCCAAATGTATCAAAATCTGATAAGTGATTCATCCTAATTAATAATTTACATGTCAATATTTTTCTGGGTGTCACATGCACTTTAGAAATATAAATAACAAAAAGCAAACACTAGGTAAAGTCACAGCAAGTTGAAAGCACCAGTTTAAAAGAATATGAAACTTTGTGTATTGCAACCTCTTTCCTAAGGTTTTTACAGAATTGTTCTTGTAATGTGTGTGTTAATGTGTTTAAGGTGGTAAATCATGGACTCACAGAGTGGTTTGGGTTGGAAAGGACCTTGAAATCAGGCTGTTCCAAGCCCCTGCCACGGGCAGGGACACCTTCCACTATCCTGGGTTGCTCCAAGCCCTGTCCAACCTGGCCCTAAACTCTTCCAGGGATAGGGAAGTTTGTTACCTTGTCTTGGATGCTTAATCAAAGGTGGTGAGCAATCAGATATATATCAGCAGGAGTTATGCTAAATACTGAGCAGGATACTCAATATTTCTACCATTAGTTCTGGAATATTATCTTAAGTTCCAAGCTCATAACATTAAATATCCAGGCTCCATGAGCAGAGAATTGTCAAGTTGCATTCTTGGATGTATGACAATTATATGTGAACTAGAAATCAGACACACAAGATTAGAAGTGTGGGGTGTCAGGAATAAGTGACATGATTAAATTAGAAAGGCACTACTAACTCAACACATGCAAACCTGATCTTAAGCACAAAGTAGATGAATCTCTCTTCTCCAGCATGGAGCTGTGCTGGATTTTCATTCCATTTCATATTATGCACTACATAATGAAATACTTCTATAACGTTTACATACATTTGTACAAGTAGACCTGTATTTTTAATTCCCATTTAAAAATAATTAACCCTTACTCAATGTGACCATTTTTCTGGGTTATATTTGGAATCTTTAATTGTTCAATTTCTATATTTCAAAGAAAACTAAGAGAAGATAATTCTTAACATTTATGGATACATACCATATCCTGAAACTTCTGTTAGATATAATATCATCTTTTTTAGGCAAATTTGTTAATGTTAATGTGTTAAATCTTCTATGGAAAACAGCAATTATTCCAGCCTGAGATAAGCATGCGTTAGTGATGGAAGCAACAATCCCTTCATATACCCTGGAACAATGAGATGGGATATGGAAGGCACAAAAAATAAAAATAATTGAGCGGTGGCAGTTCAAAATTTTGGAGATCTAAGTTCTTTCCAAAGAGAAGACAAAAATGTGGATTTAGACTGAGAGATAAGAAAAGCCTTTATCTTAAAATCTTGCTATTTTGAGGAGTTTATCACATTTGCTATGAAGCATCTTCTTGGTTAAGGGATTATCAGGCATTCTGTTTGTTTGAATGATGGGAGGACAGAAGATGCATTTCACTATCCTTAAACCATCCCTGACACCACCAGATGAATGTCAGGTCTAGTCAGGAGAAACAGAAATGACAGACATTCCTCTGCCTCCTTGAGCAACTTACTCTATTGGAAATGACATTTACCCCTCATGAATGGGTCCTGTACAAAGGCTTTTGTACCACAGACGTGACACAAACTTCTTTGGAACTCTCCAGAAGGGCATGTACACCAGAGTGGATTTCATCTTGGAAAAATACTCCCATATTTTTGCTTCAGTAAAGCAACAGAGGTGCTCAACTTAAAGTATTTCTATTATATCAGTAATAAATTCAAGTGAGTAAAGTACCTCTATACATCTACAACTTCCAGACTGTTTCATCCCACCATTTGATGGGATCAACTTTGGAATTGCCTAAACTGACATTATACAGGCTTTCTGATTAAAATAATACACCTGAATTTTGCATTAGTCTTGGTGAAAAAAAATTAAATTAGTTACGATCCTTGACGTGCAGGACATTTTCAACAACAGTCAATGAATTTATTAATTATTTTCCTGTTTATCTCATCCTTGTCTGCCTTCCTGCTTCTTCTGTCTATCTATTCATCTATCTATCTATTAATCTTCAAACCAAATATGAGGTACAGCTGAAAACACAAAGCTCTCATTCAGGGTTTCGTATATCCAAAGAAGAACCTAAGTCTTCTCCTAATACTAACATTCCCCTGGCACACAACTTATAAAACTTTCCTTCCTTTTTGATAGACTTCGTCTATGTGCCCTTGTCAGGACATGTGAGGTCACTGGTATTGTCAAAGATGATCTTTGTCAGTTATTGAAATGAGAACCAATTTGACCTAATCTAAGCTGACAGACAAAATAGTTCATTGGTAAAACAAACCAGTTCCAGAAACTGGTGCTAAAGAAGAGTACAGGAGCAAAAAATGGGGATTTACTCTCTCAGTTCAGGTTTTGAAAACTAGACTTTTAAAAGGGCTTAACAAAATGCATCTGCCTAGATACTGGTAAGAAGAATGTGTGCTATCATGCTTCTTTCACTTTATTATGCCTTGTTTTGACTTGTTCTTTTACAATGTTACACAGTTAATTTCACTGCAAGAAAATTATCTCTGTGATTAGTGATGTCATTGTAAAACCCATGAGACACTGACATTGTGACCGGGGAATTATTCTGAAAAATCCATATCCCAGAAAATTGTGTTCTACCAAGACAGAAAATTACTGCCGGGTGGATCACATAAATCAGGAATTCTTGATCCTTATTGTGTCAGGAAAAAAAAAACCCAAAAGTTGATTTTCTTAAAAGTGCTAAGGTTGATTGACTTTTCTTCAGGTGCTAAATTTTCTTGAGCAGAGGTCTGTGCTCTCTGCACCCAGTCCCAGCTCTCCTGCATCTGTGAGTAAACTAGAGATGAACTTTAGTGCTTGTGGGATTAAGGCCAGGGAAGACAGGCAGTGCAAGGAAGATTAATGGGAGTCTGCATGCCATTAAAATTAATCACTTTAAATTAAAGATCCCCTGTCTACTGCAGCCCCTCGAATGCTGTTGATATGACAGTGTCATAACTGATCTATCCAGCTCGTGCTTATCTCTTAAAAGATAAATTGAGATCTTCCATTTCTGTGCAGTCCCAGTGTGATCTGAACCCAGCAGATTTCACATATATGTGCGCATTCCTTCTATACTGACTTATAAAAAGGAAAGGAAAAAAGCAAAGATAAAATAATATTAAACACTAGATCCTAATATTTAGCAAGTGACTGCCTTTCCCAAGGATCCTATAAAGCATTCTGAAAGTGACATCTCTTAAGCATTTGCTTCACCCATCAGTGAAAGGCAGTCACCTAAGGCTGCTTAGACTGTTCTGAACATTTTCCTTTAAACAGCTTTGAATGGAAATTGGCTCTTTGTTCAGAGTGAAAATGTTTATGGAAAATATTCCTCTCATTGAATAATAATAAAAAATGTTGTTTTCCACTGTCAAAACAAGCTTGTTTTGTTGTTTTTGCTTTGCTTCGGTTTGTTTTCTGTCTCAAAGCAGACAACTCTTGAGAGTGCATTTAGAGGTAAAAATGCTTTAAAAAAGTTTTACAGAAAAAAAGGATTTTTTTTTGTTAATTGCTGCAACCCTTTTGTTATATATTGATACCAAGCTTTCATGCCTTAATTTGATAAATAAATTATGTTGCACCTATGCATGAGGACCATTTAAGTACCTAAAACACCAGTATATTTCCCAATCCTATACTGGAAGTCACAGGACCTTCAAGTGTTAAGGATTAAATTCAATAATTGAACGGAATTCAGCAATTCAATAATTAAAATAATTCAGTAAGTTAAAAGTATTGAAAATTGAGAGAACTATGTAAAGTGTAAAGTCAGAAAAATGTGGGCTGGCCACAAAACTAGGGCTGGCCAAGCAGCAGATTTTTTGAGTTTGCTGATATATATAAAAAGGAAAATGTCTGATGAAAATAATATATCAAGAAAATAAAATGGAAATTTGCTCTTTACATTGAATTGAACAAACTGAACTGTTTTATTAAATAGGGAAAACACCGTTTCACTTCTGACAAATTATATTAATTTTCAACTTATAAAATTATTTATATATTATTTTGAAATGAAGAGTTTTCTAAGACAGAAAAAAATGGCAACATATTTTCAGTTTACAGATTTTTCTTATATATGTGCACCATCCCAAAAAATAAAAAGCATTAGAAATTTCATTATTACTGGTAATATTAAGGTTTTTCTGAGAAGCTTTTATTCAAAACTTCCCTTCAAAGATCCAACTCAGAAAACTCTGAGAATTATTATTAAATATATATATTATAACATGTTTAATCCATTATTATATATTTCATAGACAGAGATCTTTCTAAGACTGTTTAATGTGTTAACCATAACAATTACTTAACTTCCCTCAGAACTTAAACTAATAGTGGGATTTCTTGAATAGTGTTGTTTTTCTGGCACCTTGGCCTAAAACAAAAAAGATCTGGAAAGCAGCCTTAGATGCTGAAAACAACCAACTTGTTTTCTGGGAATAGGAGCAATTTCAGGTGTTCCTGTGTATCAACAACATCCACTTCTTTTCTGTTCTAATGTTTCAGTGACTGTGATAATAAAGATGAGGGGATGGCCTCTGATATTGTCAGACAGAGGTTAGGGCGGGTAAAAAAGACATATCAATGCATTTCCCTTTTCTTGATTCAAGACACATGGTGCAAAAATCCGTCTGTTTTCCCAGTGTGTCTGAATTTGTATGGATATATTTACAGTTTTATGTGGCACAGCCTTTTCTCCAGGCAGGCTCCTGTATTATGCATCAGATCCATTCTCTGTACTGTTTTATGGTGTGTAATTTTCCCTCACAGTACAAGTCAGATTGCAACAATGATATATTTAATAAAAAATTAGATACGTTTCTACTGCCTCACTTTTCTTTTTCTTTCCCTTCATCCATGATACTGACCACATCAAGTCAGTGTTTAAAATAAAATTACTCAAACCACTGCTGAATAAGTGAGAAACTCTGCATGCTATGGGTTCTGTCTTGGCCATGAAGGATGAAGATATTTTGTAAAGAGCTAATGCCTGCCACGCTGCTGAATTATGGGTCACTAAAGAAGCTGAACACTCACCTGAGGGATAAAGCTATCCCTCACCTAATATGTTTTGCAAAAGTGCAATGTGCTCATAATTTCTGGATGTCTGTAAACTCAAGAGTTGTTACTACTGCTATAGTTTGGTTCAGAGTTTCTATCCAAACCCATGTTTTGTGAAATCTCCCGCCCTCTCACCTCTTGCGATTAATGTACAGGTTAAAAGGTTAACCAAAAAAATAAACCAGCAAAATACAAGCCCCGTTTAACCCTCTAAAACAAGTGCTTTCAAGTCACTTTTCTTTGGGGGAGGAGTGAAAATGGACACCTCCTGTCTTGGTCTGAAGATCAAAACCCTTGGGATATTGGAGATCCAAGCCTGGCAGTGCAGGCACTGAAATGTGTTGTCTCACATGTACTGAACACTGCTGCCAACACCTTCTACCCTCCACTGCCACTTTTGTCCTTTGAGCATCCAGTCTCCATTCACTGTGCAGTAAAACAATCGTCAAGTTCACATATAATCAAATTCATGTCTAAGGCTAATGTGCAGTCTCCAAATGGTTGTAATTCTTTGCTCAGCAAGAGCTGCTTTTTGTCTCAGTGTTGATCTGTGTTACTGATTCAATAAATTCCTGCCATGGGGCAAATCCCTCACATGCCTCCGTGTTCTGACCCAGAGGGGGAACATCCACCAGAGCTAATCTGGGTAAAGAACTCGCTGAGACACAAGAACTGGGCATGATCCAAACCACCCTAATAGCTGGGCTTGCGTTGATGGTTGATTGCACCATGCAGCATCCAGAAGTTACTTCCAGTCTAAATTATCTTATGAATTTATGATTGATATTCTATGTCTTACATTAAGCTGATAGCACACATTTAGATTTTAGTATGTTGGGGGGATTTTGTGTTCAACAGCAACAGCAAAACTTCTTCTCAGGTCCGAGGTTATTACAAAAAGCTCTGAGGCAGGCTAGATAAGATTAAAAAACTCCCAAAGGACATGAGACCAGAAACCATGAGAGGTTCACTAAAAGTAAGAAAGTATCAGGGGCACACAGCTGAAAGGAGCTTGATGTCTTTTCTAGGCTGGAGGATTTGGAATGTGTCACAGAACTTGACAGCCTGCTCCTAAGCAGCCTCATAACAATAGGAATGGCTGCTCAGATGGGGTTGGGACCTATATGAGCTGGAAATTATGTGCAGTGATGCTGTAGAGACATGAATGGATCATCATATGTTCATGAATATACAGCTACATCTACCCTGGAAAATAAAAAAGTGCTAGTCTATGAACATGGGGAAATGATCTCAATTTTTCCTGTTAAAATGGTAGCTTGGTGCCTGTTCTGGTTTGGGCAATTGAAATTCTTCTAAACCATTCCATTTGGAAATTAACAAAAGAAAGGGCCTTTTTTCAGTGGGTACATTACGTCATCATCTTCTTTTGGAGGTTAAATGAAACTAATAAATTATGTGGGTAAAAGGCAGCAAATGCTCTCAAAGAACTGGTCCTGGCACTGGTTAAGTTGCATTTAGCTTGTCATTAAAGCACCCAATAAGTTTCATTGAGTCTCAGAGAGGGACATGGACTGAGATCCAGAAACGCAGAAGGAACCTGATTTCAGTGCCTGTTTTTTTCATCTTTTATCTTTTCGAAAGTACTTATGCAATCGCAGAAAGACACAGCTGTGCCCCAATAGGAATAATTTTTTTAAGTCCTTTTACAGCTGCTACCTGGATCACTGATCCTCAGAATGGATGATTTGAAGAGCTCAATTAGAACTCTTTACCTTCACTGTGGTGATCAGTGGGAATACTTCTGGATTGTAGGAACTGATATCAAGGGAAAATTGTTTTATTCAGTTATAAAATATAAAGGAAGAAAAGGAAAGTTGGACAGTTGGTTCAAGTAATTAATCTTACACTATCAACCAAGGAGGAAGACAGACACCTGCAGAAGTGATACCTCTTTTGGCCTTGTTCCTGGTCCAGAAGCATGAAGTTTCCATTGTCCCATCCTATGGCAGTCAGCAGGTGTCCAATGCCATTCAGACAGGTGTTGACCATATATAAAGACCATAATTACTCTACAAATATATTGTTTCCATTTCCAAAAGTGAGGTGAATGGATCTCACACTCTCTGGATTTGATGAGTGGGATATATTTTAACTATTCATGAGTGTCAGATGAAGACAACCACGTAGAGAATGTTTTCAGCTCTCAGGAAAATAACCTTCAGCAGAATCTGGGAAGATGAAACCTATAAAACATCTGGGACAATGAAATCAGGTCATTTGAACTGGTCTTCTTTGCTTTTATCAAGTTCTTCAGGTAGGTCTACAATGGACTGGAATAAAACTGGACATTGTTTAGATGGAGGCAGCACTTTTTGAAGTGAAATGAGCCAATCCATTTAGAGGCATCAGAGGCAGACTAGGAAAGTCAGGGAAGTGGCAGACTTAATCTGGAGTTGGCTCCCACGCCTTCAGGAAAGAAAAGGACTTCAGAAAAACTGTGCTGTGTAGGATTGCTGTTATGGGATTTCACAAAGGTCAAGAAGATTAGCACAGAGGTATCTTCATTAAGGGCCAGTTTAAAGGAGAAAAAGGTCTGGGATTAAGAGGTCCATTGCAGGGTAAAATGCATTCCTTGTCACCCCATGGGTGCTCTTGTGGCAAGAGTTTCCCACCCCCTAATTTGTGTCTATAGGAAGACTGGTCTGCCCTATTTATATGCTCTGGGCTCTCCCTGCTGGTTGAGGGTGTGGGACAAAGGGCCAGCTGGAATCTAGGGTGGCATTCCCTTCTCCATTCCAGTGTGGCCACATCTGTGTTGTACCCCAGGAACCAGTAGGGCAGGTGGAAAGTTGGGCATCTCTCCTGACCTGCACCACCTCTTCCTCTCACAGAAACTGTGCCAAGACCTCCAGATTACCCCTCAGCAGGATTTTGCTTTTCCCAGGAAGGGAGATGAGGTGCTGTGCAGAGCTTGTGCCTGGCAGGAGCTCGTAGCTGAAAGCCATTGCTTTGAACCACCAAACTGGAGCACGAGTTTCATCAAAAATTGCTCTCCAGGCCCAGCAGTTTGTGACAATATAAGAGCAGGGCTGTTATCAGCTGCCTGTTACTCTGTTGAACACCACTGAGGCTTCCCCAGGTGCATCCCCCCCAGCTAAGGTGTGGGATCCTGCCGAATACCAGATCCCTTTGTTGCACATTATCGTGTTAGCAGAGCTGTCACCAGAGCTACCCGTGTAGATGCAGAGCACAGAGATTAATCCAATTAAACCTCCACTGACTTTTCCACATTCCTCGTGGTGCAGCCCTGTCTCCTCTCAGGTGGGCGTTAGAGCACGGGGAAGGTTAATCAAATGGTGTTTCTGGCGTGGAAACCCATCAGAAAGCGTGACATAATGAGAGGGAGAGGAGGAGGGAGTGATTAGCTAAGCTTTAACCCACCATAAGTGCCCTGATCTTTGACCTTTTGATGTCAGTTTTAATTGTAAGGATGGGCTTCTAAAGAAAAAAAAAAAAACCAAACTCATATGAGTAAAAGTATTGCACTCCCTGACCCCGAGTTTACAAATAGTACAGATTTCAGGGGGGTTTTTTTTCTGACATCTGAAGACCACTAAAGAATCTGCATAACTTATACAATGAAAGCTAATATAAATAACAGCTCTAGCAATGAAAATAACTACATCTGGTAATTAAAACTAACAAATATCATCAGACTTTTATGTAATTTTGATTATGAAATTTATGCAGTCACAAAATGACTCAGATGGTAAATTTTACTGATGTATACTTTTCCCTGGTGTAGAACACACAGTGGCAATCCAGCATGACAGATTGTATCCTAGGCTAAAATTGTGTCAGACACACAGAAATCAGAAGATGCTATCATATAATTTGTACTGGGGCCAGCCTCAGTCTTGTAAGCATTCTTTGTTCAGCTGCACTGAGTTGCTTTTCAACTAGGTTTCCATTCTGTAAAATAATGCTTTTAGGGTTTTTTTCTGTTATTAAAGTTTTTGTTTTGTTTTGTTTTGGTTTGGGTTTTTTTCACAAGTTCCAAACAATGATATCCATAATAATTAGTTATTATTGTTGTTGTTATGTAACAGATAATGATACTAATTGTTATTAATACTACTGATACTGTACAGTGGATGACTTCAACCTGTTCTGCAGTCGGATCTGAGGTTAATACAAAGATTTTAGTAACCACTGAATTTGCAGAGCTCAATATGAGATTAATTTCTGCTAGTTCAGCCATTTAGGCTAAATTAGACTCTCTAATTAGGCTCCTGTTATTGAAAAGGTAAAATAAATGTTTCTCCAGAGACTTTTTTTACCTTATCCCTTTCAGAAATTTATTTTAAGATGAGAAAGCAACCTTGTGAGGGTGTTCACCTCATATCCAAAAGACTGACTCAAGTGAAATTCCTAAATTTTTAATTGCTAAAGTTAGAAAGGATTAATATCTTCTGTAGCAATTAATACCTTCTGTTTTCATGAACTACTTGTATCTGGATTTTATGGATATGTAGAAATTGGTATCAACAGTTGTCATTCTGCAAAAACTTATATGTGGTTTTTAAATAATGTGGGTTAATGGTCATTCCAAAGCTAAATTCTTCTCAGTGGGTCTCAAAAAACCACAGGGCTAGACATTTTCCCCACAAAACCTTCAGATCTTCTGTTCAAGTTTGCTACATATGTTTTACTTTCCCTCTGTTTTAGAGGAAGCATGAGAAAGAACTGATGGTTAAGGGACATTCTCACATTATATGAACCTTCAAAAAGATTTTTTTTTTTTTAATAGCCAGGCATTTTCTTTCTGTGGTCTGTGTGTGCTGAGTAAAGATGCAGAAAATGGCGCATACAGGTGGTTTTTTTGAACAATTCCAGGGATGATGACTCCACTACTTCCATGGGCAGCCTGGTGTGTTTTCATGGATTTACAGATATTTTGGAGCATTGAATCATAGAATGGTTTGGGTTGGAAAGGACCAAAAATCATCCAGTTCCAAACCGCTGCCCTAGGCAGGGACACCTTCCACTATCCCAGGGCTAGGTTGCTCCAAGCTCTGTCCAACCTGGCTGTGGACACTTCCAGGGATGGGGACTCCACAATCTTTCTGAGCAAAGCTGGCTCCTTTATTATTCAAAGAGTGCTGTAGAGAGAGTTATAAAATTAAAAGCCTGATTGAACACAGTGACAAAATAAATGTGATTTTAGAAACTAGAAAAAAAGGCCAAAGATTTTGCAGATGGACATGACTTATTTATAGAGGGCTGAGGGCTCTATTTAGCAGAAAATGCTACCCAAAATCCCTGGAGTTAGGTCTAGGTGATTTCAGATTGTAAACAACAACAAAATGCTTATCAATGATCATAATTAACTATCAAATCAACTCACCCAGGAATACAGGAGACTGGGTATTGCTTGAAGTGCTTAAATCAGAACAATTTTCAAATTAAAAGGTGTAGCTCAGAAAAGTTATGGGCCAGGAATAAGAATAAAATTATTATGTCTTTAAGAAGGATGGTTGTAATGGTCCCTTCTGGCCTTAAAAATCTAAGAATATAAAGTAAAACTATTTATTTCTTTCCAGAAACCTGGGGAAGGGGGAAAGTGAAGACACCAAAGACATATTTGTGTAATGACATAAAAACAGAGCTGTTTTTCCTGCTCTGATATTTTTGACTGAATTAATTCTGTATTTCTATATGATTGCTGTAAATTAGCAGTGGGAAGTAGTAGCATTTATTATTAATAGTAATAGTAAAATAATAATGATAACATATTCTGCTTTTAGTAGCTATCTGTTCTATCCCCTTTTCTTCTCCTACTTCTCTTGTGAACACAAAAGTTTCTTGGAACACTTGGATCTTTTCATTTGGCTGTGTTTTAACATTGTTTCTAGTCAAATATGACAAACCAAGGGACTCAAACTCTCCATTTCAAATGCTGCCCACTTTCCCATCATTCTCTTAAGCATCCTTTAAGTGGGAGGCAGTATGCTTGAGGGAAGATTTCAGTCCTAGTGTTTTAAATACTTGTGATATATATTTACATTTGTAAATATACTTCAAAAATGTTTTAAAACCGATGCATATTTGTATGTATTTGTATGTGAGAGCAGAACTTGAATTTCTTAAAATTACTATCTCTTTCTATCTCTCTGTTTGTATGTAGAACAGAGTTAGGAGAGAAGACACAAGCAAGATCTCAAACCCTTAAAGCAATGTTAAGCCTTGTGATTATGAAGCCTGTTAGAGAGCAAGGCAGTTTAGTCAGAACCTAGAGCTGTGCTTATCCAGCCATAAAAATACCTGTGATTTTATTTAGGCTGATGGAGGATGTCCAAAGGAAGTGTTATTCTTTATAAAGCCACTGGCTCATGCAGTGAACACAACTTCCCGCAGCATCTTTGTGGGTGTTCAGTTCTTCTAGTCAAGCCCCACATACAGGAAAGGTTTAATTAATCCAAGTCCAGAGTGATGCCATCCTGGAAGTCTTTAAGGACATGCTGGATGGGGCTTGGAGCAACCTGGCTTAGTGGAAGGTGTCCCTGCCCATGGCAGAGGGGTTGGAAATAGATGAATTTTAAGGTCCTTTCCAACCAAAATAATTTTATGATTTTATGATTTTATGATTCCATGGTCTTCTCTCCCCTACTCCAGTGTGTCCAGACCTGCTTTCTCTTCTTCAACTGAAAAAAAAAAAGGTTGAATAAATATTGTTAAAAGTTCATGCTTCTTTTTTTGTGTTAGTTTTCAGTCAGACCACCCAATCCCACATTTGGATTACCTGAGCCACAGTGGATGGGAAAATGTGACTGGCAGATCCAAACAAAACCACACAAGCCCGTGTTTCAGGAACATCTACACTCATTAAGAGGTAGAACCATTCCATTCCATAGTTATTCCGAAGACACGTGACAGAACACTGCTTGTACTGATGTCTTACCACACACAAAAAAATAAAAAGTTTACTGATGCAAATCCCTCTTTCCTGTTAACCTTGGACTATGACCAGGCACAGAGGATGCTGGTTGACTTGGATCAAAATTATAGCAGCTGTGCTAAGTGGACCAGTAGAGGTGAAAAGGGGCAAAGACTGGGGCCTGTGCTCAGCTGATGGTGGCCTTTTTTGGAACAGATATGGCCAGGCTGGCTTAGGCTGCCAAGGAACTGCAGGCTCAGCTCATGCTGGTGTCCATCAGACAGCAGGCAGCAGCTGGCTCATGTAAGGACAGTTTAAAATCCAAGTTTGCCCCTGTCTTCAGCTTTCTACACAAGTGTTTTATGCTTTTCCCCATCTGCATGTGCCTGAGGGAGGTCAAGTTGTACTTCAGGGTGGAGCACTGGTGTTCAAGGTCTCCTGCTTACTGCTGGCTTAACTTCCAAACACTCAGTTCCACGTGTCACAGTCATGGAACCATAGAATGGTTTCAGCTGGAATGGACATTATAGATCATCTCATTCCAACCCTCCTGACCATGATCAGGGACACTTCCCACTCTCCCCATGTTGCTCCAAGCCCTGTCCAGCCTGGCCTTGGACACTTCCAGCAGTGGGGCAGTCACAGCTTCTCTGGGCAACCTGTGCCAGGCCCTCCCCATCTTCACAGGGAAGAATTTCTCCCTCATATCCAATTTAAGCCTACTCAGTTATTTTGAAGGCATCCCCCCTTGTCATGTCACACCAGGGCCTTGTAAATAGTCTCTCTCAATCCTTTCTGTAGGTTTCCTTCAGATACTGGAAAGCTGCAAATAGAACGATTCATAAAAATGTAGAACAGATTTTAAAAAGGGTGGGCACAAACATTGTGAATTACAAGGGAAAAGAAATAATCAAGAAATAAATCAAGTAGTCAACAACATGTAAATATTGTCTGTAAAAGCAACTGCTCACCCATGTTCAAGCAGTGTTACTTCCACAAGCTGGTGGGAAGGAGAGGAGGCTGCAGCTGGAATTGCTCAGGAAATGTCGCATGCTTCCCCGTGATTAATGGACACGTGTGTGTGTGTGTGTGTGCCTGTGCTTAGCATCCCAAAATCCTTGAAGTTGGAAAAGAGCTTTCAGATCACCAGGTCCAGCCGTGGATTTGTGCATATCTGCATTGGCTTAGTGCCAATCAACAAACCAGCATTGTGGCACAGAGGTAAACACTGGAATCCAACAGACTTTGGGACGAGTCAGATGGTCCATGGCACGTTGCCAATCCATGGTAGCTTGTGCTGTCCCAGACAATTCCCAGGCACAGCTCAGGAGCCAGCATGCACCAGGCACTGTCCCCGGTAGGCAGGTTGGAATTGGCTATTTCATTTTGGAGGCGAGGTTGTTTAATACTAAGGAAATGTCTGGATTGTGCCAGCTGGCCTCGGGGATGGAGAGCTGATCCTGACACTTCTTTAGCTGACGAGCAGAGATGTAGCCAAAATGTCTGGCAGGAGATTTGTCTTGGTCTCATTTCTGCAGGCTTGCCTGGCAGTAAACACACAAGTTCCTTTCTCCTCTGCTGTGGCTCAGCAGTGAGGAACAAAAATACTGAATGTTTTTGATCCAAGGATGAGGAGAAAGCTGTGCCTTCATCATGATGGGAAGAAATGAAGGGGCCAATCTGAGACAGACAGCTTGAAAAAAAAAACCAAGCCATTAACATCCACTAACTATTGTCCTGTTCCTAATCTGGACCTAGATTGTCTATCTACAGAGAGGTTTTTGTGAGGATTTGGCTTCATCTTTTTTCTGCCCATGGCCACCTGTACGAGAGACTGATTTCAGACAGGAGAAATTATGGAAAGGGATGGAGGGAAGAAATTTCCTTTCAGGTTTTCTTCTCTCTCTAATTAAACACAGACTTCTGTTTCTTCAAGTTCAATTTATAGTACCCATTTAAAAATAATAATAATTAAATATTCTACTTATCATTTTATCTCACAGAAGGCTCACAAGGAGTTGTTCTATAGCCTGAGGCTAAAGCTAGCCCAGATATTAGCTGAACCAAACAGGGCTGTCATTGCGAGCCAGTCTGCACCCCTGCGATGTTTTAAAAAAAAAAAAAAGTTAAATTAATGCCAAGAGATGAACACTAGGAAAGCATCTGAACTGTACAGGAAAGCAGGGATTGCAGAGGAAGACAGGGACAAATACTTGTATTTAGTCATCTGCTAAAGGTGGACTCGGATTATGGGCTCTGAGGGAAGCAGCTCAGAGGTACATCCAGCTTTCCTACAGTAACTGACCTTGACTCCCCAGGTACCAGGAAGAAGTAGGTCTTGCATTCAAAACATTGCTTTATAAATGTCCTTCAGCTGTTGCATCTGGCTTTCCTCTCTGGCTCTACAGGGAAATAGAACCTGGCTGCCTGAATAATAGGTGAAATTAATTCTTTTTTGGGCAGATGCTCCGCAGCAATTATACAAGTTCATTTCAGACAGCACAGAGAGCTGCTTTGTGTAACTCAGGTTGCAACCAGCCAGGAGGGGAGCAGGGAGGCCTGTTGTTGAGGGGAAGTGTCACCAAGCAGGAGCAGAGCTTTCAGGGCTGTGCCTTGCCATGGACCCTGCACCACAAAGGGGCAGCGGCACCACAATATGTCGAGCGCACCGCTGAGTTTCGGCTCAGTGGAGAGGACAGCACACACACACCTAGGGACTGGGGAACATCTGCTGGAAGAAGTCACTTGAAAAATAACCTTGCAATGGCTTGGGAGAAACATCTGTGCAGATGACATGCCACCAGTAAGTGAGGGATGGAAAGGCAGAAGTCAGAGAAAGCATAAAGAATCATCTTGTGTCAATAATGCAGGGAGCTGGTGACAGCACAGGGGAAATTTAGGTCAGCACAAACTTCTCTGACTCTGCAGCTTTTGTCCACAGGAGCTGGTGCAGCAGCTGTCTAATTGAAATGTGCAGCCGTTTTACCACTGACCAAAGGGAACATGAGGGAGTCAAACTTTCCCTCTTTCCCCATTCTCCACACTGAAACTCTTTCTCTGTTTTGTTGTTTATTTCTTACAGGAGTTTGCTCACATGTGTTTCCTACTCTGTACATAAATAGCGGGAATATGGGAAGGATATGAGTACTTTAGACCAGATGAATTTTCTGTCTTTCTAAGAGACGTGGAATCTAAGACACAGGATGATGTATTTTGCCCAGAACAAAAATTGCTGATATATAGAATAGGTTAAAAAGTCCCAAACCTCTCGTGCCTTCACATTAACTCTTATTTTATCCATTATTTTGAACAACAGTGTCATTCAGGCAGTGCAAAGATTCAAATGAAACATCTTCTGACAGGATGCGTTCCTCTGGGAGAAATCCCACAGGCTACATATTTGGGAAAGTCAGATTAGCTGGTTACTGTTGGTTGCATGTGCCTGCAGATTTGAAGAGCAGGAAACAATTTCATTTATCTGAATTAGCAGAAGTCAAAATCACAGCCAGGAATGTGTTAACAGTTTAGCAGTGCCTATGACTGAGGGTCAGAAATGTACCCTGGACCTGTTTAGTCCAGTTTAATGAAAGCCAGAGCACCCTAAAGAGTTAAATTTACATCCAGCTGTAGTTGAAGTTGAGGCAGGAGCCGGTTCCTTTCTGCTCATCTTCCACATCCAGCTGGTGTGGGGTCAAAGCTGACAAATGCCCAAGTAGAAACAGGTGAAGAGGAAGATCAGTGGGACAACATCTCAAATTTGCAAGGTTATTTTTGCATGCTGGCCTCTGCTCTTGCAGACACAATATCTAAAAAGTCTGGGAGAGACAACATACTCACAATATTTCAGCCATAGACAAGGCAGAAGCACGTTCCTGAAATGTGAAATGGGAAGACTCAGGGAAGTGAACTCATGGGAAAAGTTTGAATCACAAGGATTACATGGTACAGATCTAAGGAGTATAAAGATTAAATTATTTTTAAAGTCCTTTCCAACCTAAACCACTCTATGATTCTAAATTATATCAACGAAGGAGAACAGGTCTGAAGTATGTTGAGTATTAGAAAAGTGGAAGAGAAATCAAATGGGATTTGGGCAATATAGATTAGGAGATAAAAACAACAAAAACAACAAAAACAACAAATAAACAACCCCAAACCAAACTGATCGATTACTCTGGATTTTGTGTCTTTTATCCTGATATCAGCTCTTGGAAGGTGTTGGAGAAAGAACCTTGGATTAGATGAAGTTTTCATTATTTTTTCTTTAGGGACACCTTTCTTGAAGACAGCAGAACAACTCTCTCATCCACCTGAATTCCTTCCTGACAACATTTCTTTGACAGCTGCCTTTTGGTTGGTTTCTGGATGGACAATGGGAAGGATGGCAGAGGGGCAAAGGAAAAGAGTGAGAGACTAGGAGCAAGAGACTGAGAAATCTCCATTAGCTGCACGTGAATTTTGAGAACATGGTGTTTCTACAAGTGAACAGATGCAATATAGTTAAAGAGAGATCTTTGACCTTCAGAGCAAGAACTGCCATTTAGTGAAGTGGAAAAACAGGACAGAAGGAATAAAACAAATTTAACAGGCTTCAGAGGACTTCTGTCACTCATCACAGTGCTGTGAGAAGGAGACTGAAGTCAAGAAGTCAAAAGCCTTAGGCGTGTTTTTACTAATTTCATGTCTCCTTATCTTCCTTTCTTCTTTCTTGACCAACTCACTACGGCTGCACGAATCAGCTCACCAAGTTATTGGCACCAAAGAAATGGATGTGTAAAAGGAAAATTTGGGTTATGCTGCATACTTAGGGTCTTGTTATTTGAAAAAAAATATTAAAATGACACTGTCATAATGAACTTCTTCAGTTCACTGTTCTCATAGCAACTACTTCATGACAGTATGTGAACAATTAATTTCATTTGATAGAACTCTTGAAGCAGGAAGCAATATTTGCTTTGTCTTATTGAAGGAATAGAACTGAAATTGGTGAACTCCTTATTTTTGTGGCTGTTACCAAAGCACAGATTCCGTAATGTCTCTGTTTTCCTACCAGAACTTTGTTAACTTCTCATCAGTACAACTTTTCTTGTCCCATTGCTTCTCTCTTTTTACGCATGAGTCAACTTCTGATTCTATGCACTTTCTTTGAAGTAGTCTATTTTTTTCAATTTTATTTCTATACATTTTCTGCTTTTCTGGAGACAGGGAAACCAGGAGTAAATCACATTTAGCCATCCTGGAGGTACACCTTATTTCATAGAACCACAGGATCACAGAATGTTTGAGCTGGAATGACCCTTAAAGCTCATCTTGTTCCAAACTCTGCCATGAGCAGGTACACCTTCCAAAATCCCAGGTTGCCCCAAGCCCTATCCAGCCTGGCTTTGGACACTACCAGAGATGTGCACATCCGTCTTGCTATTTGGCACTCTTTGTGCTCTAAAGGAGTGTCACAAAATTAAAGCTGTCACAAGACCACAGAAACAACATTTGTAATGCTGAAATTTCCAGGCCAAATGCTGGCCCACATTAGATGTTTAGAGGGTTGTTGTCACAATGAAGCTGTGTCAGGAGATGTTTAGGGTGGGTATTAGGGAGGTTTTCTCAACCCAGAGTGTTCTTGGGCACTGAACAAGCTCCCCAGGGGAGTGGTCACAGCCTCAAGCCTGTCAGAGGTTAAGAAATGCTTGGACAAAGCTCTCAAGCACATGGTAGGATTGTTGGGATGTCCTGTGCAGGGCCAGGAGCTGGACTTAGATGATTCTTGTGGGTCACTTCAACTTGGAAAATTCTCTGAGTCTCTGATATAACTCAGATGAGAGGGGAAAGTATCCTTGATAGAGACTGTGATGAAAATATAAAAATACCAAAAAAAGAATTTGGCTTTGGTCTGGTCTCCTTGATAAACAAAATGGACACCTTTCCACTTTGACAGATTTCACGTGGTTTGCATAAATGAAAGTGTTTGGGCCTCACGAAATGAAAAGGAGATTTCTGCTGCATGCCGACATGCTGTTGATGAGGGCTTATCCAAAATGCGCCATGACCACGTCTCGCCCTGGGTTCCTCTGTAACACGTGTAGCAACCTGTGTCTGCACCACAGGAAAAGCTGTTTGAACAGATCGTCCTGGGGACCCGACACCACGCCCCAGAGCCTGTGTAGCACTTTGTGTTTGTGCCTCTGTTTATCATACTACAAGTCTTGATTATTCTAATGGCACTGGAACTCTTCAGAAACACATTGTTCATACCCCCGAGGAGTTTGCTGCGCAAACAAATATTCTCAATCTACTGTATAAACAAATGTGTTATTCAGCAGACAGCGTCAGTTCTGCTGCTGATAACTGAGAAAGAGGCTGGCAACAACAACACAGAGAATATTACCTCCACCTCTAAGTAGTTTGTGCAGTTTGTTAGGATTCATTCTCCATCACTTCAGCGGGATCTGGAGCTCTCATTGCTGTCTGCTTTGGGTTCCTCGGTGGATTTTTGCACAAAATAAATGAGTGTTGTAAAACTTCCTTTTCTTTCATGATCTGCAGCTTCCTGACAAGGGGAAGGGGGAGGCAGGCACTGTTCTCCTCTCTGGTTCCCAGTGACAGGACCCAGGGGAACGGCCTGAAGTTGTGTCAGGGGAAGTTTACGTTGAATATTAGGAAAAAAGACTCTTCACCCAGAGGGTGATTGGGCACTGGAACAGGTTTCCCAGGAAGACGTCACAGCAAAGAGCCTGACAGACTTCCAGAAGCATTGCTGGAACATTTAAGCGCATGGCGGGATGCTCAAGGTTGTCCTGTGCAGGGTCAGGATTTGGACTTGATGATCCTTGTGGGTCCCTTCCATATCAGGTTATTCTATTATTTTATGATTTTGTCTTATTTGAGCAAACACCTGTTCACATCTTTGGTAAAAAGAGTTATGAGATCGACACTTTGGGAATGCATCAAACACAGAAGCTTCTCTCTTGAAAGCACCCAACATGCAAAAGGATAAGAGCTGTCAAATAGTGGAGATGATTTTTCACTGGAATTGTGGTGGTGTTGGCCTTCTCTGCTCCAGTTACCCTCTGTTGATTCCCAGAAGTCTTTTGGCAGGATACAGCTTTTAGAAATAGACCGTCTCAGGTGATTAAAGTGTTTAAATGTTGAATCCCATGTGAAGTGAATGAATGTGTGGGGAGAGGGGAGACTGAAGGAGATAAAAAGGAAAGGAAGTAAGGAAGACAGATTCTCCAGTCAGTTGTACGATATTACACAAGGATGACTGAAATGATTCAAAAAGAAATGACTGAGTTTGATAGGCTAAATATGATTGAAAATATGTTTGAAATTGCATTCTAGACCATAGAACTGGGAGCCAGTGCAGATCAACAAAGGTAATGATGGAGGTTGAAATCAATTTGGCTTAGCAATTGCATATTTATTTGTAGTTTCTCACCCTTCTCAGTGCAATGTGAACATCTCTTGATCACTCTAATTTTATTTTTTTGGGGGGGAATACCAAGGTTACATCTCCTTCCTTCTTTCCTTTGAACCAGGTGGAGAGAATCTGAGGACATCTTTAAACCAACCAAAATTACAATTTCTTACAAGAAAGAAGAAAACCCATGCTTGTTGATCCAGCATGAAATGAAGGTACAAAGTCACTCTGTTCAACAATAATGACTAAGAACTTCAACACTGCTCAGTTGATACAAGTATATCCAGTCTGCACCCATCATTTCTTAATCTTAACTATTAAGTGGATACTCACCTTAACTATTTTGTGGATACTCCACAACAAACTAAACTGATCTCAGAGATCCATGTTTTGAGTCGTTACTTCTGATGTTTTTAATGTGTTCTTGCCATTTTTTTCCTCCAATATTGTATTCCTTACATGTGCACCTTCTCTAAATAAAGAGGTGCCACAAAGTAAAGTGTGACCAAAAGGGACAGCACATAAATATAGAATTGTCATTACTTGCTCTTTCCTGCCTTCTTTGGCTCACACAGACAACAATTCTACCAGGAAAGGTTTATAAATGTGGAAGAAAAATAGAGAAATTAAACAAATTGTTCAACTTGTATCACTTCTTTTCCCATTGCAGCTTAATTTCAAGTCCCTGGAGTAAGGAAGGTCCTTCTGATGGCTTAGTTAGTATTTTTATTGCCTAGTTCATTTTGGTTTTATGTGTGCATGCAGAGCTCCATATTAATGTTTAATACGTCTCTGGAATTGTGGTTTGGATTTGTGAGAAAAATTTGTCCCACTATGGCAAAAAGACCCAGGTACTGATCCCTCTGCGAATGCCATCAGGAGTGGAGCCTTCCCAGAATTTTAGGTAGAAAAGACAAGAACAGAGATCAGGCCAAAGCTGGAGGGAAACAGGGAGTTGGGACAGAACATGGAAAAAGTCCTCAGATGCAAACTGGTCCTGAGGAAAGGCAAGCAGGAGCAGTGGCCAAAAGGCAGTGAGAACCTGCTTCCCAGCAGAGGTTTAGCCTTGCCAGGGCCCCGGCAATGAGACAATTGTGGTGCTGGCCATTTCATGCCCTGAGGCAGTCTGCTCTCCTGGCCCCCATCTGCTGGTGCTCATCATGGGAAAATGAATACACAAAATTCACCCCAATTCATTATCATTCCTTGTTCTCTGGCAATGCCAGGATTCCAGCACTGTTGCAGCTGAAAGTCTCTGAGCCCTGCTCAGTGTTTAGACTCTGAGAGGCTGAAAAGAACAGTTCTGCACAGAACTGTCCATAATGAAGTTTAGGGGTGGGCTAGGAGCAATGCTTCACTGACAGGGAAATGAGCACAAAATATGAATTTAAATTCTAAAATATTCAAAGGTGACATAGAAAAAAGGATTCTTAGAAATCTCTAAGATAGATTCCAGGAAGAAAGGGACTACATAGCCATATTTTAAATGCTCAGCCAGTTCTCACTTTTCCCTGAGTTCATTGTCCTTTCCTTCAGATCAAGATTCAAATAAATAAATTTATATTTTCATCATGAATGTGTTAACAGCTTTACACTGTCTTTGCCTGGCTAGCTAAAACCACTGTCTTCTTGTTGCACTCTCATAAATTTGAAAGCCAGAAGAACCATTATTTCAGTATAGTTTGGGTTTTCCCCTCCTGCAAGGGACAGGATTTAAGCAGTGATCCCTCTATCAGGCCTCTAACTTGTGACTGAACTAGGGAGTCTCCTTAGGAAAGACATCTAATCCTGATTTAAAGACTTCTTTAAAAACTACTTAACAACTCATCAAGCTTGTCTGGGGTTTCTTCTTTGGTTTATAGAAGTAATGAAGCGAGTCCCCCCATCCTCCCCTCCTGGAGATCCTTCTTAATGGAAAGTAAAAATGCCACAATTACGACACACCATGTGTGGGACATAAAACCTCACTCTCACTCCAGTGTCTGTATCATATTTAATAAAGTACCAACAGAGCAGCAATAATGTACACTGGGAATCAGGCATCATAAATAAAAGGAGAAAAATGTAATAATGGGTAGTTGGAGAAAAATATGAAAGCAACTGTAGGAACAGAAACAGACAAGGGAAAAAAAGAAAAAAAAAATAGAAAAAAGAATCAAAACCCCTCACAGCCAGGCATGGAAATAATGTATTTTAAAGTGGGTGCACTTTTGGAGGATTCTTCCTGAAGAGAGGAACAGATACACAGGCAAGCATGTACACACACACACACACACACACACACACACACACACTTGCCAGATCTTACCAGATGATGTAGTTGAGGCTGGCTGAACTTAATTAACTTGGATGAGTGCTTTTAGATTTTAACCTTCCTTGTTTATTTGCTTTCACTGTGCAGCAGTAAAGACTTTCAGACATGAAGGGAAGGAAGAAAAGGAGGGGTGAAATGGCTCTTGAAGAAAACAATGACCAGTTCCCTGTTTGTCCAGTTTGTTTTTAAGGGTGCAGGATAGCTGCTTGGTTTGTGTAAACCAGCAGAGCTCTGAAACTGATTTACTCCACCTGATATTTGGCCCTGGGAAGCTTTTCCTTTCTGGATTTCAAAAACAATTAATAAATCTTCTATCCCACAATCCTATTTTTGTTGCTAGAAGCATCACTACAGGGGCCTGTTGTCTGGCACTGAATCAACCTGGCTTGGTTTACCACTTTCACAGTTCTCCTAGTTCCCAAAATAAGCTGTTCACATTCAAGTTCTTACATGGGAATGGCTCCTGGCTCTTACTACCTCTCAGAACATAGCTGGGAACTACTTTGTCTGAGCTAAAGGCTTCGCTATGAATGGAGATCTTTGGAAGAATGAGCTCCAAAGCCAAGTTCTGTGCTCTGGCTCTAGGAATTCCCAAATTTAGGCACTGCTTAAGCTCTAGAAATAAAAATTTATATACCGACGTCATTGGTTCTTCATGTCTGAATCTAAGCATGCCAAGAGCTTTAGCTCTACTAAACCATGGAAACATAAAATGTTTTGGTTTTTGAACAGGCCATTAGAGATAACAGAATCATGGAATCATAAAATCCAAATCAGAGTAAAATGGAGTGGTTTTAGATTTGAGAGAGATTTTCCTTAGTCTCTGACAAATTCAGATTTTGACAGTCTCCAGTATGATGTGGAAGGCTGCCCCTGACATAACTTTTTTCTAAATCTTTTTATTGCTCACTGCAGAAGATTGTAATGGGAGGGATCTTTCCAAAGGGACCTGATAGATTCTTCTTAATCAAGGGTTTGTTTACTGAAGTCTGGGTGTTTCTGCAGAGATCATAATCTGTATTTGGGAAAGAGAAAAATCATTCTGGGTTTTTTTTAGAGAAAAATCATCTAGCAGAGCCCAAAAAGATGCAGATGGTCCCACCTGGCTTCTCAGGTGCTGCTGTCAAGGCAGCTGGTGTCAAGGACCACAATGTGAAATCCAGGGTGCAGTTATTACTATTTCTACTCCTGCGTGGGAGGGTGAGGGGAAGAAAGGGAATGCAGACCTTAGTGTCTGTGCTTTTATTATTAATTCAGTGGAGAAAAGGATAATGTCATTGGAAACTTGGAAAACTTCAAGGCTTCTCAAGATAACTGTGGTGACTCAAGACAATCTGGGGTGACTCCTTAGGAAGCCGATAGAAGTGAGGAGGTGCCAATGGTTGCTGAAGATCACTGAAATGTGAAACCATAGAATTGTTTGGGTTGAAAGGGACCTTAGAGCTCATCTCACCCTGTCATGGGCAGGGACTCCTTCCACCAGATCAGGTTGCTTCAAGCCCCATCCAGCCTGGCTGTCCATGCTGGCTTCTTGGAAACATGTTTAATGTGAAAGAAACTAAAAAAAAGAAAAATATTGTGATAAAAGTGTCCATCACTTTAGCACCACAACCTGGTACTTGGTAAACTCTAATTGCTAAAAGACCAAAGCCCTGGGCCCACCTGAGCCTCAGGTTGTTTCAACTACCAGATCTCATACATAAGGTAATACCTGCTCTCTGAAATGTTTTATCTTAGATCAATTCTTGGATAAGAAACAGTGTCTGGGCTAGAGATGAAAATACCAGGTGTCTGATGACAATCTTAGAGATCCTTTCCAACCTAAATCATTCTGTTATTCTAAGACTTTTTTCAGCAATTGGTTTGTAACCCTGTAGATACCCAGTGGTGGACATTGGACTCTCACCAGGTCTCAACCTATATTAACTATTTAATGATCTAGGAAGAGCAGATGCTCCTACAAATTGCAATAAAATGCAATAAATTATTACTGATTCAGTTGCTGCATATTCAGGTCCAAAGACTTACAAACCAGACACGTGATTCACCCCAGAACTATGTATAATTTTGCAGCACTGTGCAGCACTAGGCTTCTTCTCCCAAAATACAGACGGATTTTTAGCTCATGAGGTGCTTGCAGGGCAGTATCAGCCAGTTGTCACTGGACAATCAGATGATATTTATGGCAACTGGCATGTCTATTCAGCAAACTGAGCTCATCCTTGCAAAATCAGATGGAGTCTATTCCAAACAAAAAAAAAAGGAAATCAGGAGAAGCCAAGTGAAATAACAAAACCGCTGCCGACTTGAACAATCCAGCAATTCATCACCTCAATGAGGTCCTTGTGAATCTGAGGAAGCCACAGAACAAGGCTGGGTCTGCAAACGGTTTCCTCCTCTGTTGCACCAAGGAATTTATTGAAGCTCAGTCCTTGCCTCCCAAAGATCCAGGTCTGAGCATCCCAGCCTAAGACTGCAACAGTGCAGTGACATCCTGGCTGGCAGGAATGTTGGGTCTGTGTCCTGTCAGTCAAAATGCATCCTGCATCCTGCTGGACTTGTTTTCCCTGTGTGCCCCAGGGTAGCAAGCATTAGCTCCACCATCCCCCCAAGGACATGCATAACAGTGTGTGTGTGAGTAGTCCAGTGGATTTCAGTGGGATTGCAAATGTATTTACACACCTTAGAAATTCACTCATTAGTGCACAAAAACCGTATTATATTTCTGTCAAAAGGCAATTTGAAGTTCACTTTCAAATGCCAAAGGCCTGTGCATTTACCAAGAACAACATTTAGCTTTTCCAGCCTCTGTTCCTCAGAGCCAGAAAAACTTGTGCAAAGGAGGAAAATCACCCCAAACAGGCTTTTCTTACACCACGAGGAGGAAAGCAAAAAATCATTAGATAAAAAGGTTGCCTACATTCATGGTTAAATATTGGATGCGTAATTTAAATGAGAGAGTCAAGTTGAATGCAAAGCAATTATCAGCACTTAATATTAGTCAGACTAATAAAGCAGCAATTAAACCTCATTATACAGCCATAAAATTGATGTGTAGTAGATTGATTGCACCAAATGTTCATACCAATGTTTGATGGCATATCATAGGAAAGGTGAAGTGGTTCATTTAATCGGCAGATCAAAAAAATTCCCTGAGATAGATTTAACCTTATTGCATTTCTTGGCTTCTCATGGCACCCATGACAGTACAAACAAATAAATAAACACAATGAAAGAAAAAAAAAAAAAAAAAAAAAAAAGCCTAGAGACCAGCTAGCTCTATGGCAAATACTCTCTATTCCATAGTATAATATTCCTTCTCCCGGGAGATCCACAGTTATTTGAGAATCTTCTTGCCAGCAGCACAATTTGGATCTTGCACAGCAGTGCTGCTTCATTGTTCACTCCTTGAATTGAATATGAGGCACTGAAGGAAGCCAACATGTAAATGTTTTGCTGCCTGTTTACAGCTGACACTGAATTCAGCACCTTGGAGTATATTAAGTCCAGTTATTAAAAGAAATTGCTGTTGGAAACCAAAAGGGGGGACCATTAATAAAAATCTTCGAAACTCCTCCAAAATCACATCTGAACACTCTTATTTTGGCAGTAACTTCGGATTTAATAATTATATTCTATCAGTGTCTGTTGGTCCAGCATGTTAGGATTACTGCCCTTTTTAAATAAATATTATTTATGTGAAATCATATGATGAATATATTTTTAAAGTTTAAAAGATTGCTTGGTGGTTATAAAACACTATAGTAGCTGAAGACAAAATTTTGTGCTTTGGTTCTTACGGATTTTCACGACCCATTAACCTTAGCTTCCCATCTTTGCTTTCCACAGCATCATTACCACACCAGAGCAGCAATAAAGATAAGTGAATCAACATATTTTCTCCTCAGCAACATTTTCCTTGGTCAAAAGAGCTTGATCTTCCTGCGTGGACCTCATCTCTGCAGCAGCTGAAGGGTTCACAAACTGCATATCTTCATGGTTAACCTTTGAAAGGGGAAGAAATTTTATGAAAGATAAAAGTACCTTGGCTTACAAAAGGGTCCTGTGGCCAAGTGGGATTTTAAATCCTGATCTCCTCTGTGGTTGGACAGCACAGAGTAAGCATTTTCTGTAAGGAAAAAAAAAAATCTATTTTAAAAAATCAAAAAGTGAGGTCAACAGAAAATTTGCTTTTGACAATCAGGGTTGTCCCGAAGATTTTAAAATATCCAGGCATTGAAGGAAAACAGGTAAGAGGTTTATAACCCATCCCTCATTTTAGTGGTTTAGTTACTAAATTTTCCTCTACAGACCAAAAATCACAGAATAAGAAAATAGACCACTTTTAATCAAGCTTTGAGTTTCCAGCTAATTCTGTGAGAAAATCATCACTGGCAAAACCCTGTCTCTTTCGTGAACCATTCTTTTTCCCTTGTCTATGCTATCTTTAGGTTCATGCTGAACGATCATGGTTTAAACTTGTTCTGGGTTCCTGCAGAACAATGAACTCAGGACAGATTCATTGCTCCCCCATCCTACAGAGCTGAAGTTTCCTTATTTTCAGATTCCTGGAGATTCCAAGTGCCAGCTTCTGTAGGAATGTATGTGCATAGTGGAGTGAAATGACTCTGAGCTCACATTCTGACAATCTTGTCCTCAGTTCAACTCCAATGGTATGGAAATTGAAGATCATGGTAGAGGAACGGGACACTGCACACACCTGTGAGACTCTGACATTTCCTTTGGAAAACTGGGAAAAACATTATATGGAAATAAAAAGAAGAAATTCCTTGATGTACCTACTGACACACCATTATTCCAGTACAGTTTAGGTAAGAAAAACAAATGCTTGATGATTATTAAAACCTGGTACTTAAATCCCTTGGAAGGGTTCTGGCAGCACAGATCTCATACTTCCATCCAGGCAGCACATGTTCTACTGCTCTAAGGTGAGATTCCTAAAAGCAGAATTGAGCATTTCCATCCATATTTGTCTTCTTCAATGGACAGTTTTAGAAATTACGCCCGCCCAATTTAAATGCGACTGACAAAAATATTGCCTTTTTCAGAAGTCAGACCTCCTATATATTAATAGTATTTTTTGTTTAAATATTAAAATCTAATACTATTTATTGTCTAAATATTAAAATCGGAGCTGGATTTTTGGCACCTGTACTTGAAAACCTTGATCCATGTTTTGTGAAATATCCTTTAGATTAAAGCTTCAGCATTTAATTATACCTCATGGTAATATACCAGTTTTTCTGGTGCATATTTTTTTAATTTCCTCCCCCTGTTCACCTCAGTGTAAAACCTATTGGAAATTATAAAATGTGAAAATGCAACATATTGATATGGGCATTTTCCAAACACTGTATCCAAAACACCCAAGTTTTTACTCCTTTTTTTCTGAGCTGCTCCCTCTGAAAGCTGTTGCTGCTGTTCTAAATCAATAAGGTCATCCCAGCCAGTGTGTGTTTTGGATCCTAAATGTCTTTTCTGGCTTGGTATGCAGCACCTCAAACACACTGCTGCTTGTTCAATCCTTATCAATACCTCCAGCTCAAGCAGTGCTGTTCTTTAAGGAGAAGCCTTTCATTGGATTTATTTAGTCTAAAATGGGCTAAAAATTTACGCAGAGACACAACAACTGTCTTTGAAGAAGTGAAAGGATTGCTGCAAAGGAGGGAAATGAACTGTTCTTTATATAGCAGGTGGTTGGAACCAGATCTTTAGGGTCCCTTCCAACCCAAACCATTCCATGATTCTATGATATTTTCTGAGGAGTGGAAAATTAAATGACTTAAAGCCAAGCCAGAGAGACTCATGAGAGGTCTCAGATAAAATATGCTGACTGCAGATCCGAAACAGATTGTCCTGAGGGGTTGTTGAAGCTTAATAAGTTTTTAAGAATAAGTCAGATAAGCATCTAACAGGAATCACTTAACTGTACCTGATCCTGTTTGGGGGCAAGAGAATGATCTAAGCAAGGTGCTGAAATTTCCTCCTACCTTGATTTCTCTGAAATTACACATTTTAAGAAGAAAGTCTTTCTCCACTAGAAAGGAATCACTGACAGGCTGATAAAAGTGATTCTCAGTGCTGTTGGCAAGCAGGTCTAAGTTTCCCATACCTCAGGATTTAATATGGCCTTTTAGTTGAAGAAGGATTTGATGGGAGGTTAATAGTGTTTTGGCTAAGGTTTCAAAAAGGATAAAAGTGTTTAGGAAACAGTAAGTCCTCTAATAGAATGCTAAATATGCTGAAGAAAGCAATTCTGAGTCAGGATTGAAATTATTTTCAAATATGGGGAGGAAAATAACATCAGAAAATTAGGATAATGTTTCAAAACATGTCATTCAACTTGTTGAGGCAGTCAGTATTGATTTGGTCTTAAAACAGCTTTAAAAAAATTACAACAAATAGCTCTCCAGCATGCTCATCCCCCTCTTTGACTCACTTAGACCTGACAGTCCTCTCCTAGAAGGCTCAGGTCAACTGGGACGACTTCTTTCCTGAAATATTCCCAAGAAATCCCTGTGTGGTATTTACAGATCCATCTCTTTAGCAGCAAGAGACTGCCACGCTCTATGAGCATCCCCAGCCACACGTGGGGTTATCCCAGCTGTGTGCCCAGGCCAGGCATCCATGCGGATGCAGACACACGTGTTCCTTCAGCTGATGCCTTTGTTGCCTCCAGGGAGATGGGAAAGGAAGGTGGGGACTGCTGTCGCAGTGTCAGCCCTCTCTATCAGCAGGAGCTGCAATCTTCTGCTCCCCCATCCCTTCCTCTGTGGTGGCAGCAGCTCTCCAGGCTGGCCAAAGTAGGACGTGGAGTGTGAGGTTTGCTGTTTCCAGCGGCCTGCTGGCCTAGGCAGCCCAGGGTATTCCCGTCAATAAGAGACAAAAACAAACAGGTATGACCCTTCTAGTTCTAGTGAATAGTGGAGGTAATGGGAATAATTGTCCCTGTTCTTTATGTGTAGATGATCTGTAAACCCAGGGGCTTTCACATCTCTATATGGTGCCGCTTTGAATTATTTGAGAGGGTTTATTGACAAGGGGATGGAATGAGAGGAGAAATGTCTTCAAACTGGCATACAGCAGGTTTAGATTGGATACTGGATATTGGGAAAAAAAATCTTCCCTGAATAGTTGGTGAGGCCCTGCCACAGGTTGCCCAGAGCAGCTGTGGGTGCCTCATCCCTGGAAATGTCCAAGGCCAGTTTGAATGGGGCTTGGAGCAGTCTGATCTGGCTGAACGTGTTCCTGTCCATGGCAGGAGGGTTGGAGATGGTCTTTAAGGTCCCTTCCCATCCAAATCATTCTTGCCTCTTTGATCTGATGCCAACCAGTCCAGCAGCTCATATACCAGCTAAGGACACCCATGAATTTTCACTAATTCTTGTGCTTCTGGTGGTTGAAGTGATGCTTATGTGCTGTGAGAGAGGAAGAACCAAGTGGTCTGGAGCAGAAGCAGTAACAATGTCGAGCTCTGCAGGTTCCTCTGAGCTGCAAATCATCCCAGTGGTGTCTGTGATTGAAATTAAGGAAGACATTCCAGCCCATGTTAACAAAATGCAGCAGACACACTTGGAATAAATTTGTAAACACTATAAATCTTTGCTGGATGATCTCCAAAAAGAGAAAGCTGCATCAGTTCAGCCAGGATATAAGGCAGTCACAGAGAAGTGATCTGACATCGTCCTCTCAGAGGCAGGAAGGCAGCCTGATTGCATTCCCAAGGTGGAGAAACTGAGCTGATCTGTATTCTAAAGATAGACAGGACACTCTGATCATACTGAAATGGTTTTAAAAATTAAAAAATTTACAGGGCAGGAAAGAGGTAGGAATAACCATTGTAAGCAACACCAAAAGTCCTTATCATACGGTTCTTTTTATGCCAGTAATAACACCTATTAATGAAGCATTAATTATGTATCTGAATTAAGCAAGCTTAAGTTGTGTATTGGCCACAAATTACACCAATGCAGATCCAAGATTGATTATTCAGATCCACCTTCACAATATTAGGGTCCAGTTTGGATCTCCACTTTGGTTTTACATAGTAAAGTTGCTTTTTAGGAAACTGTGTTTGCATGTTCAGATGACCTTGATTTTCTGCTATGTAAAAATCTGACATTTATTCTTTACAAAGATTGTTCCTAAAATATCACCTTTGCATATAAAGAAATTTAAGCAAAATATTTTTCCTTTGGTCAGTTGTTCAAGATTTCTTTGCAAGTGGGAGAATAAACAGAAATGAGGGTGAGGAAAGAAATGCAGAAAACACTGAAAGGCTTCAGATTGTTTTCACTCAACATTTGAAATTTTCAGATAGCTCAGGAAAATAATTCAAAATTATGTCAATGTGCAGATATTACAAAAATCATTAAATGGATGCTTTAAAATCAATTCTACTTGTAGGATTAAAATCTGAGTGCCTTGGGGGGACACTATACGAGCAGTATTTGTGGACTGGCTGGAAATATGAAACAAGCAGACATGTCCTGAGCTGAATCCATTCCTATAAGATTTCCAGCCTAGGGCAGCATTCCTTGAAGGATATACGTTTATCTGCTTAACTATACATATGATGTTACATCCACAGTGAGGCCAACAGGAGCATTTACTGTTCATCAAGTTAAGCATTTACATAAATCTCTGGGATAATGCAGTTTAATCAAAGACTCAAGTGCTTGGATAAATCTTAGGTTATTCAAAGTAAACTTCAAAGCATTTTGCGTTCTCTTAGCACCAATTATTACCCAAACAAATCAAATGGACTGTATTATATCCGAGGTTTTAAATTCATAAATGTAACAGTACAGTGGTTTTTTTCTATTCATCTGCATCTTTTTTACCTCACTGAGAAAGGATTCCTTATTAACGCTGGTTTAAAAAAAAAAAAAAAAAAAAAAAGCCAGAAAATGCCTGGAACAAAGTAACTGTAACTGTAAAATGTCCTTAAAGGCCAATTAGAAATTGCAATACTGGGAGTTTTATTACAACTAACTCCTCCTTAATTATCAATCAATGGATTCTGTTGGAAAAAAAATTCTCAAATTCACAGCTGGGAAAATGATGCTAATTATTTTCTGTTAATTAAGGCTGTGCTGGGATTCAGACTTGCCATCCTTCAAATACAGGATTGACATATCAATGCTAACATAATGCTTAGGGTCTTTTCCGAAGGCTTTATTTCTAATGATAATAAATTGGTGTCACGTTATTTTAAGTGTCTTAAGCTATCGTGCTGCTACCCAACCCTGATATATACTGAAAAGTGTATATCTATCTTGGTATTCATACCAAGTTCTGATCTGGAAGTTGAATATTCATCATTTTGGACTGTAGCTGTTCTATTGTGAGGGTGAAGGAGCATTAAATCACTTGCAGCTAAAAGGAGTAAGGCAAAAATATTGAATAGTGGCAGGATTCCCTAAATAGCAAAATTAGGGAGAATTGAACACTTGAGTAAAATTCTGAACACTTAATATTCAGTTACATGGTTCCTGTTGACCTTCACTGACCAGATTCTCTAGTCCAACCTCTGGTCCTCCTTCATTGTGAAAGCTCTCTAAATTACATGCTGTTAAATTATACTTTTTTTTTTTTTTTTAAATTATTATTATGTCTTTGGAAAAGAAAGCCAAACTTAATTTTTTTTTTTAGAAATCTCTTGCTTGCTTGGTGTATGATCCTCATGATCTACTGCATATCTTATAGCCAAGACTGATGAAAATCAGAAATAAGATAGTGGAAACAGACAAGTAGAAAGGAAAAACCATTAAAAAATAATATTGTGCCAGACTTGCTGTGGTGTATATTAGAAATAAAGGTCATGAACTCAAACACGACCTTAGGTATGCTTGGCCTAAGATTTAGACAAATTTTAAAGATCTGTTTCCAGTTTGAGGCAAAATGGGCAGGAGGGTGGTGCTTTGTTTTGGGTTTTGTTCAGGATGAGAAATTCTTGAGTATTCTTATAAAAAGCAGATGACAAACAGCTCTGAAAAAAACGCAGTCCTCTACCAGATTCTTGGAAGCCATAATATTCAGCATTTTAAGACATCTGGGGAAGGCTGTAGAGGTGTTTTAAGCGTCAGATCAGGACAGACTTGTCTCTCTGTGGGGTTTAGCACCCTCAGGACTACACAGGTAAGAGCTGTTTGCTGTGGGATTTAAACTAGGGAGCCTGAGACTGTTTGACAGATACCATAAAAATGATTTGATCACACTTCTGCAGTTGGCCAATTCAGATGAACCAAGGGACCAGGTGAGTAGGTCATTCACTGAGCCTTGGCATGTACAGGTCTGAAGTGTGGCCTCCACCTTCCTTCCTAAAAAGCAGAGAGAAACAAGAAAATACTTCCACAAAATAATTTTTTCTCACTGGAAACTGGCATCTAAAGTCAAAGGTATTTCTCAAAGGTCATGTTGTGCTACCTCTGCCCAATGACCAAAAATTGATTCTGTCTCACTCTGACTTGGATGCTCACTTTTAAGGTGTCCTTAATTAGCAGTTCCAATATTTCCAGTCTGTATGCCTATTGAAACTCATAATTTCTTCAAAGTTCAGGACTGGAGAGAATGCAGCATCCAATCAAAGCAGAAGTTTGGTCTTGATGAACTTGGAGGAATTTTCCAACCCTAATGATTCTATGCTTCTGCCACTTCATCTATTTTTCAGACCTGGAACATTAATCTTGTACTTTGCGTACAAAGAGGGCTGTTGAGGGTGTTTCTGGTGGGTGAAGGTTGACAAGGCTGTTAAGGGCTTTTTGTGAATCTAAACTCTACTAAAATCTCCTCCTGCTCTTTCTGAAACAGTCTACTCAGTGACCTAACTGGTCTTATTTGGTCCAGTTCTCCTACAAATATGAACTTCCATTCCAAAGTCGTTTTTGTGTAGCATAAAAGCACAAATGCAAGTAAAAAACACATAAAGGTGAGTTAGGACAATAGATTTAACTCAACTTTTACCACATCTTGAAAAAACACACTGAATGAAATCTGGAGTATCTTTACATCTACCTGATCCTTATCTACCCCTAAATAAAAAATATTTTACCTGTACTTAGTGATTACAAAGCTTTCTCTCAGCTTTTGTAATTCATTTGTGCCTTCTAGCAGTCATGAGTCATGGGTCTTTTACACTTGTCAGGTACACCTAATCCCTACCCTTCATGGCCCAGAAATCCTAAAGATGGCTGAACATGTAATTGCCTTGAAGTGTAAAATATTTCCCACATTATTTATTATAGCATTGCCTGCTAGCACCTCTATAGTTAAGGTTGTGTCAGCATTTTTATTATAAGCCCCTATTTTCAGCTGTAAAAAGTGCTTCAGGCTGGAACCAGGAATGCAAGTGATTTTATTTTTTTACTGTTTTTTAAAATAAAATTACTTTGGACATTTTTAAGTTATTCCATCTGTAGTCAACAACACACCCACACGTGTCTATTTACAGCTGTACATGCAAGTGTATAAGAAAGATCTAGCATGGCATAAATGTAGATACTGTCAAAATACCTCCCATAACTCTTAATTTATATTTTCATCTCTTGTTCATGCAAATTATATCTGTGTGGGAGCAATTTTAGTCATAGCACAAGCTTTACTTTGAGTTGATGCAGTGTCCTTTATCCAATGATGTCTATAGATGGCAATAATAAAATATTTATTTGATTTTACATCTTACATTTTATTTCTGTGGGAATCAAGCTGTCTTCTGGAATAATTTCAGCAAAATATTTTTGTCTCTGTTCTTGGATCATGAGCAAGACTAGGGACTACGCCCAGGTGTTAATCCACCAAGTCCATGTGATTTAGTCCAATGTAAAAGATGACTCATTCTTTCATGTCTGTCTTTCACATAGATCCAAGAATAGGGTGCAAACACCTTTTGAGATCATGTTGCTAACCACTCATCTGCCTCTGAGCTTATACCATACTGCTCTTTTCCACACCAAGGTTGCATTGCATGAGCAGAGTTAACATTTATCATCAACTTTGCCAATTTACATCTCTCTCATGAATCCATTTACTGTATCTAGTGGAAAACTCTCACAAGGAGGCACTAAGTACAAAAACCTTATTATTCAGCCCCATATAGGATGGATCATGGATTACATAATCATGGTTCAATGAAATTTGGAGTTCTGTTTTGCCTTTATTGCTGTTATCGTTAGTGCTAGCAGTAATAGAAATATTATATGAGCTATCATCCTGGCTTGATCATCCTTGTGGGTCCCTTTCCACACAGGATATTTTGTCATCATATGATTCTAATATGACTAAACTTTGAAAAGTAAAAATGTTTCCTCTGTCTCTTGAGTTTAAGTGTTTTAACTACCTACTACGTAGTTAAATTTATGTTCTACATGTTTTTCTCAATATTTAAAAGATAAATGGATAAAAAAAGGAGGAGATTATATTTTTGTCCATTGTTGTTGCTGTTTCTAGAATAAATGTTAACCTTGGTCCTCTTGTCATCCAACAGAACACGTGCTTTCATTCTGAGAACAGAAGGGAAAGTTTTCATGTTACTTCATCCAAAATTAATGTGGTGCTCTAACCCTCAAAACATAAAACTCCAGCTTCATGTTTTTGAATGTAATTATACTTTACAGCCTTTGTGGAGTTTACCTGTCTTTCCCCAAGTATTTCAGAACTACTGCCATTTCTAAGTCAGTTAAAAACTAAAAAGACATGGTTTTTGTTGGATTTTTTTTTGGAAGATTTTCTGGTTCATTGGCTGGATTTTTTTTTTTTTATGGTGTGTTTGTTCCTGGGATATTTTTGTTTTGTAGTTGTTGTTGTGGGGAGGGTTTTTTGAACCATTCTGAACCCATCTTTGAAACAAATCATTATTAAACACACAACAATTTATGGAAGCTGTTGAGAACACATGGATTCTCATGATCTTGATTTCAAACCTGATGGGACTGTGCTTTTAATTTAATTTCGTTATGAAATTTTAGGTTTGTTCAGCCCTTGGACTCCCCATTCTGTGCAAGAATATACCCTGAAAAAAATGAAAGCCAAGGCAAATGATTTCATAATTCTCAGTCTAGAATAGCTGGGTTTCATGCAGAATTTCCAAGAGCATTCTCAGCTTAAAACTTGTTATCTAAAACTATTATGAAGAGCTACTACTTGAACCATTGTTAGTATGTTCTAAATGGAGCTGATTCAAAAGAAAGAGACACAATTTTCAGCTGTGCTAAAACTCTTCAAAGGATACATGAATGAAAAAATAAATCAATGGCAGAATTCTTTAGTAAAGATATTCTTATACATCTGTTGATGATTTATGAATATGTTTATGAAAGACCATTGAGATTATATGCCTACCACTGGATAACTTCTTGCTGATACTATGTTATTCATAAAGTTTTCAATCCCCTTGTTAAATCCATTTAGGAGTTTAACTCTTATTATTCTTTGGAAGAGGTGTTTCCAAGCTTAAGCTTTAGATGACTAAAAATATTCTTCTAAAGAAAAATGTGGAATTTTTCTGGTTCAAATGAAGATATATGGTTGTCTTCATGTGATGCCAAAATTCACCCTGGTATTTCTTATTATTCAATTAAAAGAAATAGTTGTCATTAAGCCTGTTTCATTTATCTTTAGCATTTTACCTTAGAATGGAATAAGACCTTGATATACCTGTAAGATTATATTGATTATTTGTGGAGCCAAGGCAATGTAACCATCTGCATTAAGTGACATTTACATTAAATACTTTTTTTCTAGATGCTATAAATATCTACATATATAGTGGCCAAACCTTGAAAATCCTTAGATCACTGGTTTTGTCCTCATAGACAGCAGAGAATCCAGCTTAGATACAGAAATTCCATGGTTTTTCTTTGTTTATGTTATTCCTGAATCTTTACCATGGTGTCACATAGGATTTTAAAATGCAATCTGGTCCTTATCCACACTAGCAAAAAGAAGAGAAAATGGGTGAATGTGGTCATGAAAACACAGTTTTCACCTGAGAGAAAACTGTTATTGATCACCAAAAAAGATACAGCCTTCATCCACCAAGGGCTCCCCATGGACATCAAATCCTGCCTGTGTTGCTCCAAATTTCCCTCCTCCCAGATTCAAGCAGTAATTCATGTATGATTCATGTACGATGTGTGATTCAAAGCTTTCCTTCGTTTGAGAGGGAGAAAATTCTTCCACATCTATTAAGGCTGATATTGGGAAGGGAGCAATATCTATCTCTGGCTCATGATAGAGTATTTTGGATTGGGATTTATCTTTTCTTGGTTTGGGTGTCTGACATTCAGTCATTTTAGTGCCACCTACAGAACGGTGTCCTGAGAAACAGGCAGACAAATCTGAAAGGAGATTCATTCCACCTTATCTAGACAGAAAGACAAAGGATTGCCTCAGCTAATACATTCCAGTGAAATTGTAGCCATTGAGTTTGAGTTTATCATCTAAAAGATGACTGGTTCAAAAGCAATGTCCTTAGAAGGAATTTATTGCTTTTTTTAACACAAAATAAAATCACAGCATGAGACCAAAATAAGAAAAGAAACTCTTGAAACCAGTAAAGGTTTCTACATGTCTGTTGTATCTAAAACCCTAGAGAGCATAATTTTATCCCAACCTCAAATGCTTTGGCGTTTCCCATGCATCAATGAGGGTTTATGTTTTAGACTAAAGAGAATCAGAGACTGTCCTGAGATGGAAGGGACCCCCAAAGGTCATCTAGTCTGGATTCAAGGTGCTTGTTCTCCTCTTCTTGGTCTTTCCTGTGATTATGGACAAAACTGGACCCCTTCACTCAGATTCTGGAGTTGGGGCACACAGTTCTCACCTTGCTATGGAAACTACCTCAAAAATCATAGTCCTTACCTTACAGGTAACTCCTGCTATTGTTAAACTCTTCTTAATTTAACTCCACCGTTCAGTTGAGTAACCGAGCAAGCAATTTCACTTGAGACACACAGGTCTCCAGCTCCAAACACTATCTTGTGTAGTTTTATTTTGTTCTCTGAAGATTTCTTTGATAAAGAAGGTGGTATTTTATAGGATGACCTATAACCCTGTCCAGTCTGTAATAGTTTAATATCTTTTCCTTGCCTTACCTGTTGTGTCTGCAGGAACTCTGTGTCTGCAAGGCAAAATGAAAGAAATCTTTGTGGAAATAATCAACAAAAGCATCCCTGTTCCCAAGTCCCTTTTCCATTGCACAGCCTCTTGGGAGAAATGGTTAAAATTATGGGATGACTTACCTATTTCGTTTCACTAACTACAGAAGGAAATATTGCACAGCCTACTGCTGTGTAAGATTTTAGTTGTGAGTCTGAGCCACGATGAAACTCAGACTTTGTAATTTTTATTACCTATTTTGGATAGAATAGAAAGGAAAGAAAACACACACACCTTGGAGTAACCATTTCTCTTTGAGTATCAGATTTGCTGCCATGGTTTTCCTTGGAGTGTCAGACTAGTTTTCCCATTTCATTGAAGGAAGTTCCTTCAATACATAAAACTAGATGCATTTTATCCACCAATTTGAATGCCATGTGTTTCAAAGCTATGTTTAATTCTTTTTTTCTTTTCAAAGTGTAGTTGCCTTGATCTGAGTGGTGTAGTAACTGCTATTTGAAGAGGGAGACTCAGTGAATCAATCAGAAGAGCACAGACCTGAAATCACAACTCTTCCATGAGTTTCTTGGCACAGTGCTCTGTAACATTAAATGAAATATACAGAATGGATTGTATTTTGTGACTGTAACAGATAATTCCACATCTGTCACACCAGACTTTTTGTGGTTAGTTTTATTTTTTTTCCCTTTCAGCCTAGTACACTTGTGAATTTTGCTGTATTTTTTTACTTTACCAAAGAGAGAATAATTAAAGCTGATCATCAAGGATTTCTCTTTACATGTCTTTTTAAATGCTATCTAATAGGTGAAAGTTTTGTGAAACCATACTGTCCTTTTGCTTTCAAACCACTACACATACTGGTGACATTTTAGAATTATCATTTCCTTCTGATCACATCAACAACATATCAAAACTATTGTTGCCACATCTTAGAGCTTCCATGTGATAGGATAGAGGGATTTAAGAAAAGAGAAATAATAATATTCATCATCATCATCACCATCATCATCTGTTTCTAATAACTTAATGGAAAAAAGGTCTTCCCAAGTTTGAAATCTCAAAAGAAAAATAAGTTAGTAATTGTTTTCATATGAGTATTTTCAAAAAACTTTGGGGATGGTGAAGAAACAGTCCCCCCTCTGTTGTTTTTCTGTTTGTTTGTTTGTTGTTTTTTGTTTGTTTTTTTTTCCCCTACAAAAGAAATAAAATCTCAATATGAGACTTCTAGGTTTGGTTTAGAATTCTAGACTCTCTTGGGAAAGAATGATTGAAACTCATGTTCAGTGACTGATCTCAAAGTAGCCGGCAGATTTGTACTTCTCTGGGGATGTGAGTCTCTTCAACAGGGCTGGAAAAAGATGCTGCTGATACACACAGGAATCTATACTAGAAAAAAAATTATGAAATTAAAGCTGCAAAAGGATGGTCTAAATTACAGAATGGAATTTGTTATATGTGATTAAGTTTCTTTTGCAAATTGTAGCCCTGTGGTCACAGGGTCTAATCCAAAGGCTCTTGCATTCAGCAGGGTTCTTTCCAGTAACTCCAAGTTTCAGACAAATAATTTGGCACCAAAGGTGGTGTAAACCCTACTTTGAAAAGTGCTTTTTATGAACTCACTTCACTATTTTTGAGGGTTTTTTTAGGATAAACACAGCAATTGGAATTCAGAATGTGAATTCAGAACTCCCTCTGCACCTGAACTTCAGGGAGCTGAAATCTGTTCCTGGAGTCCTGATCTTTTTAGCAAACAATAGGAATTTTGCTACTGGCTTGAATTTAATCAAGATTTTACTCTAGAAGACTGAGACCTATGACTTATTTCTTGGATCAAACAAGAACAGTAGCCCTAAACATTTATCTTTGATGAGGAAGTGCAGTTTCAAATCTGTTTGGGCTTTGAAATCTACAGTTTGGACTTATTTCAAAGATGAGTTCACATGATGTAGCAGGCCTTTTAATCTGGGAATTTCATGCTTTAAAAAAAAAATATATATATATATATATATAGCTGGGAGCAGAATTAGTATGTACAGCATAATAAGAGTCCAGTTCAATCTCTATTTAGTTAGGAATGGTTGCTTTGAGAGTTTGTCGGAAAAAAGGAAAAAATGTGATGAGAAGAAATATTTACTGTGCAAACTTTGCATGCCAATAAAGAAATTATAGACACACTATTGTTAGGCTTGACCCTGTAATTATAATTGAAGCACAAAGATGATCATATGCAAGACTATTTACAGTTAATCATTTTGACACTGCTTGATTTTTCCTATGAAAGAAGAGAATAATCAAACAACATTATACCACAAGAGCCTAAACCTTAAGTGGTGCAAATCAACTTAACTCCTTCACTTTAAACAATCAAGCCCCTTTGCCTTAGCTTGGTCTCACATATATTTGTTACAGTTTGAATCAGCTTTACTGGAGGCAAAAATACAAGCTTGATGTCAGCACGGTCTAGCAAAGAACTTACTATGCAAAAGAATCTATTTATAACTGCCTGGATTAATTCTTACAGATTACTCAAGGAATTTAAAAAACTGTTTTTCACATCAGAAACGGTTTCATAATTTAGAATATTTATAATTTTTGAACATGAAGAGCAAAATAACATTTGTGCTGGGAAGTAAATTACATTGTAATCACACTTACATGCTCCTGGTGAGATGAGCATTCCATAGTGGTAAATATATATAACTGGAATTGATCTCACATAGTTATTATCATCTAGAAGTATATGACCTAGTCTCCTTTTTTTCACCAGCTAAGCTCCATCAAAAAACTTCTCATCTCTCTTAAAATGGGAAAAGTTGGTCTGGAGATACGTTTTTGAAATAAAGGTAGTCTGAAAGCAGCTTATATGGAACACATTTAGGAGTCCAGCTCTAGGTGAAATGAGTCCCATATTCACCTTATCAACTCAGAAAATACCAGCTAAAACATATTGAAAAGGGGAAATGAGGCTGAAAGCTCCACAGCTGCCCAGAGATGGTTAGATCCTTTTGTTAAGGATCCTTAAGATCCCATGTCCACTTTGGCTTAAAAAATACTTGTGGTCTTATGATAAATCACTCCAAAAAGATCTTATCCTTATTAACAGTGAGAACAGAGCTCAAACTGCAAAACTATTCTGTTTCTCTCCTAGAGTTCAAGTTTCAGACTTGATATTAAGCTTCTAAACTGGTGTGTGGTCACATAAGTAACTAAGACAGCAAATGATGAATAACCTTGTTCATGAACGAACAAACATGACTACCTGAGAATTTCTAAGATGAAAAGCATTGCTCCCCCAAAAATTGTCTTTATTGAACCTTACTATAGTTAGAGTGATAGTTAAAACTGCTTTTGCCATTTTCATACAGCTCCTGATAGAATCAATAACCTATATACAAAGGTGTCACAATTCTTTGTGTCAATTTGTATTTGCAGGTTTCAGCTCCTTCTGTTGGTTCCTTGCTGCTCTCAGTGTTCTCTTCCTTCATAACATCATTCTGGCCTCATGGTGCTTGAAAGATGAGTCAAATTAATATGTTTCCAGGATTCATGGGGAACTGATTAGTTGTAAGGTAACACACTGCCATTGTGATTAAGAATCCCTAGGGGATGCTGGACATCATTGGCCATGAGGAAAAAATCAAAGCTACTTTTAGTATCTACAGATGGGGCCACCTTCTGCTTTCAGCAATTGGCCTAAATCAGGATTATCTCCATTGATTTCCATGGTGTTTGTCAAGATTTATACCAGACAAAAACGTACAACATTTGCCTTTTTGGCAAGGGAGAGAAGATTATGTCCCTATGAAATTTCACTGGATCAGAGCTACTCCAAGAGAGCCATTCAATCGACA